>NC_092355.1:68172130-68862312 GCF_963676685.1 Mytilus edulis
ATGTATCTTCAAAGACTGGGATGAAAAGTTATCTCATTGGCACTAATACCATATCCTCTTATATCTGTTTACCTGTAATTTTCCTGTAATTTACCTGTAAAAAAATCGGCGCAAATGAAAATAAAAATCGGCGCAAATGAAAGAAAAAATCGGCGCAAATGAAATGCAGATTGGCGCAAATGCAAAACGCCGATAAATATATTAATGATTAATCATTGTTCTTATTTTTGGCAAAAGGACGCATTTTTGACGCAAACGGATCTCTCCCGTAATTCATTGGTTGACGTTTGTTTATGTGTTACATGTTTCTTTTTCGTTCATTATTTGTACATAAATAAGGCCGTTAGTTTTCTCGTTTGAATTGTTTTACATTGTCATTTCAGGGTCTTTATACCTGACCATGCAATGGGCTTTGCTTATTGGTGAAGGCTGTACGTTGACCAATAGTTGTTGATATCTGTCATGTTGGTCTCTTGTGGAGAGTTGTCTCATTGGCAATTATACCACATCTTCTTTTTTTTTGTATTTATACATGTATTATTATAATTATATATAATTATAATAACACAATTTAAAAAAAATGTATTATTTTATTTATTTCATTAAAGTTTCTGTAATATATATATGTAAACAAGTTTGTGGGAATACATTTTTTTCCTTTCTTTTTTAACTCTTTGTGTTGCACAATGTTAACATGGTTAAGGATAATTGACTGATTATTAAGAACTTTCTAATGGCATAACATTTATACAATTGAAACTTACATTAAATTTAGCATTAAAGAAGCAACTTTTCTACAGACTCATGTTTTATTGTGGATTTTTTTCTTTTAAAATCATAAAAATGGTCACTTTTATTAAAAATAATAATTCAAGAGAAACAATTCCTTAATTAAATGTTGTTAAAATTGCTATAAAGAGGGCTAATTTGTTTATTTAATATTTTTATCTAAATTCACATTTCGCCTTAGTTCAATTCCCATCTGGCCTTAGTTTATTTTTTTTACCTTTTTTACCTGGAATTCACAGCTAAGGCGAAATGAGAACACACCGTGCTAATCTGATGAGCTCTCAAAGGTATACATATTGGCTACTCTTGAGTACTCATTTGTTTTTTCTTATTGCAGTTAGTCTTGTTTATTTAACATAACAAACTATAATTTCTGTTATAAATACCAAAGTTGTGTTCTTTGAAAAATTTAGGTGGCCAAAAACAGTAAGATTTAGGGGGAAAAAGGGAGAGATGGATCTTGTTGAAAAAACTAAGTTTCTCATTTGGGAAATAACTGAAGCATGACTTGAGCAGACCCCTTATCAGGCAGTCAGTGCGTTTCCCTTATGCAATACCTGGATCCGCCACTGCAAAACCTTAGGACTTTGTCATGCTTTTCTTAGTCTCAAGGTCACTTGGTGTTGGATAGGATGTTCTCATTGAAATGTTGGTTTTGGTGTGGCAGGAAAAATAACAGGCAAATTATAGTTCTGAAATCGCTGTTTAATTTTACCTTTAACAAATCGTTCCGAAGGGGTTTTAAACCATTGTGATGACAGCAGGACACTTTCTCATGAATCTGTCTGTTGAGCTCATCAAGATATGATTCCCGCCAAAAGAAAATACAGAATTTTCCCTCAAACATGGAACTTTGATAATGACCAAAAAGTGAAGCAAGAACGTACCTACAGTTAGGTTTGAGTCTAAGAACATCAGTACTAGAGATCTAATATACATAGTGTATGTGTCTCTGATAAGGTTGATACGTACTAGGAACTTACTAATAAATCAAGAGTTCAAAGTTGTGAAGTTGAAAGCACTTCGAAAATTTCAATATTGACATTACCAGTTGGTTGACTGTTTTACAGATGAAGACGGACATGTTACATTGTTGTAACCACAAATCTGTCCTTTTACCCTGGAATTCGATCTACTGAATTAGACTTATCACCGAGTTTGGACTTACATGCATGAGCAACACTACACGGGTGCCACAGGTGGAGTAGGATATGCTTACCCTTCTAGAGTACCTTAAATCAGCCCCGGTCAGTTAAGGTGGGGTTCGTATTGCCTATTCTTTAGTTTTCTATGTTGTCTTTAATGTATTGTAGTTGATCTTTTTGTCGTTTTCGTCTTTTGTAGTGGCATTGTCAGGTTGTTTTCAACTGAGGATTTTTAATATCCATCTTCACTGATTTACCCAATATCTGGTGAAGGAACATCACAGTAAAAAATGCGAGAAGAACTGAAACCATGATATGGAAACCAGAAAATCGTCCCTCATGTCGATTGTTTGTGTGTAAAGTTTCCCGTGTTAAAATGAAATATCTACGTCTAGTGGAAAGGACAATGTGGCAGTTCGTAACATCACAGAAACAAGACTGCTATTTAAGCGGCATCCATGAATTTTAATTGCTGAAACATAAATTTACATAAATGTTGTCGAGGAGAAAATTTAAGGTTTTAATCATCTCATCACATCTCCAGTATAAAGTAAAGCATATTCATACTGGTTATAGCAAAATAAATTAGCAATAAGATTTTTCAAACGACCTTTTGTGTGGGAGTGAACTGAAGTATTTCACAAGAGACATATAATTTAGTCTGCAAACTTACTAGTCTAGTACTTTCAGAGACATATATACTAGGTAGCCTATATTTGATATCTGGTACTGATTAATATTTTGAGACTCAAACCTTACTTTAGGTACGTTATCTTTTCTCTTTTTGGTCATTAGCGAAATTATGTGTTTGAAGGGGAAATTATTATTTTGGCGGGAACTACATCTTGATGAGCTCATCAGACAGATTTCTGAGAGAGTGTCCTGCTGTCATCACATTGATAAATCCCTATGAAACAATTTGTTGAAGGTAGAATTAAACAAATGTTTTATGATTTAATTTGCCTGTTATTTGTCCTGCCACACCTATTAAAACGATCATCAAACCAACATTTGAAACATTCAGTGATTCACTGGCGGATCCAGAAATTTTCACAAGTGGGGGCCCACTGACTGCCTAAGAGGGAGCCCGCTCCAGTCACGCTTCAGTGATTCCCTATATAAGCAATCATTTTTTTTCAAAAAAGGGGGGGGGGCCCGGGCCTCCTGCCCCCCCACCCTATATCCGCCTCTGACATTTTAATGAGCTATCGGATATCCAACTCCAAGAATCCAAGACCAAGTGACCTTGAGACTAAGAATACATTACCAACCTACAAAATACAATGGTTTTGAAGTGGCTGGTCCAGTTATTTCATAAGTGGGGACCCATGTGAGTGCCTATTAAAGAGGGGTCTACTCCAGTCATGCTTCAGTGATTCCCTAACTAATAAACCAAAATCGTTCCCTCCCCCTAAATCTCACCACCAAATTTTGCAAGGGACAAGATTATAGTGAGTAATGTTAAAAAATGAACAAGACTGACTGGAATTACTGTGGCCAGTGGCGGATCTAGAAATTTTCATCAGTGGGGGCCCGTTGACTGCCTAAGAGGGGGCCTCTCCGGGCATGCTTCAGTGATTCCCTATATAAACAACCAAATTTTTCCGAGAAAAGGCCCCCCCCTAAATCCGCCTCTGGTGGCAGATCCAGGGTTCCAGGGGTTGGAACCCCCCTTTTTTTGGGACAATCAATGCATTTGAATCAGGACATATAGTTAGAACCCCCCCCCCCCTTTGTCCTGGGTTGAGAAACCCCTCTATTTAAAATTCCTGGATCCGCCCCTCAATAAGACCAATTTGGAGGGTTCGGGGGGGGGGGGTTGCCCCCCTTTTATTCGACAATCAATGCATTTGAATGGGGACATATCACGTGGGACATATAGTTGAAACCCACCCTTTATCCTGGGTTGAGAACCCCCTTTTAAAAATGGCTGGATCCGCCCCTGCTATGTATCAGATTAGCACCTGTCTATTTTTAGGGAGCTACCTTTTCAGTTTTAGGAAGAGGCTAGGATGAAATTTGAAAAAAGGCAGGATAGGAGTTTTAAAGGAAGGATGGCAATTTATGTAAAACAAGAATGTGTCACCAGTACACGGATGCCCCACTCCCACTATCATTTTCTAATTTCGGTGGACCGTGAAATTGGGATCAGAACTCTAATTTGGCATTAAGGTAGCACTCCACAGTTAGAGAATAAAATTAAAAATGAGCCACAAAATGTTTTATCATATCCTATTCCTGGATTTCTAATACATAAACCTAACTGTTTGTGTTGTACATGTGCATATGCTTGTAATCAGTATCTTCCATAGATTTGATTTTCAAAAGTTAAAAGGGTGAAAAATAACTCCTTTTATGTGTATCCATGGCAACATTCTGCATTTATTTACATAAAATATTACAAAAAGGGGGGCTGAACATGTCACATATCCCCCCAAAATTTGGATCAAACTAGAATTTCAATGCCTTTGAGTGATACCTTTTTATACGACCCCAAAAAAATTTGGGATCGTATAATGGTATGATGTCGTCGTCTGCGTCGTTGTCCGAAGACACATTGGTTTCCGGATAATAACTTTAGTTTAAGTGAATAGATCTTTATGAAATTTTTAGAAGGTTCAATACCACAACATGAAGGTTGGGATTAATTTTGGGGATGATGGTCCCAACTGTTTAGGAATAAGGTGCCAAAAAGGGGCCCAAAACAAGCATTTTTCTAGTTTCAGGATAATAACTTGTGTATAAGTATTTCAATTGCTCTGAAATTATATCGCAATGTTTAAAACCACAAGTAGAAGGTTTGGATTCATTTTCAGGGATATTGGGCTAAAGTTTAGGAATTAAGGGCCAAAAAGGGACCAAAACAAGCATTTTTCTAGTTTCCAGACAATAACTTGTGTGTAATTGTATGGATCTCTCTGAAATTGTACCACAACGTACCATATAACAAAGGGGAGGCTGGGATAAAATTGGGTTAATTGCCGGAAATATGTAAGATTTAGGGGCCTAAAAAGGGCCAAAAAGAAGCATGTTTCTAGTTTCTAAACAATCATGATGATAACTTGTGTTTAAGTGTATGGATCTCTCTGAAATTGTACTACAAGGTTCAATACTACAAAAGAAAGCATGGGATTGAGTTTAAGGGTTATTGCTCCAATGGGGGTTTCAAAAAGTGGGGGGGGGGGGGGGGTTGTTTACCCTTTTTTTAAGGGATTCCTTTTTTTTCAAAATTTTTCAAATTTCAAATTTTGAAAAGTTTCATGAAGAAATATTCAATTGCACAGTATTGTGCAATAGATTTGTAAGATCTTTGACCACATTATTTTGTGACAAAAACTCATATTATGTAAAAAAAATTTATCACAATCCAAATTCAGACAGTATCAAGCTTGAATATTATGATCATATTTGCCCCAGCTGTTCAGGATTCGACCACTGGGGTCGTATATAGCTGTGCCCTGCGGAGCACCTGGTTAGAAACTGTTGACATACATCTCCCTAATGATCAAATAAAAAATGGGTGCCTTTCGCCTCATTTTTTCGTAAAAACTAATCACAAAGTTCATGCGATAAAAAGTTTGAAAAAAATATTACAATAATTGCCGGACCAATGTATGGTACGGACATGCAAATACGGACTGTCATACAGAAAACAGCCTATATTACATACATTATATAATCTTGATGTTCATATAAACCCCATACGAAGGCTATTTTGATACTCAGCTATCCAAAAATGAATTTTATTGCACACTAGCTCTCATATTTGAAAAATCCACAGGGGCCAAAATGCGAAACTACACACCTAACTGTCGAGTGCTACCTTAAGGTGAAATTTTTCTCCTCCTGCCTCAATTTGTAGTATATTTTCTGTGTTCCCTTTGGGGTATCTAGTTTAAAAATGTGTCCGGTGACCCGGCCATCCAACCAAAATGGCTGCCACGGCTAATAATAGAACATAGGGGTAAAATGCAAGTTTTGGCTTATAACTCAAAAACCGAAGCATTAAGAGAAAATCTGACAGGGTTTAATTGTTTATCAGGTCAAGATCTATCTGCCCTGATATTTTCACATGGATCGGACAACCCGTTGTTAGGTTACTGTCCTGAATTGGTAATTTTAAGGAAATTTTGCCGTTTTTTGTTATTATCTTGAATATTATTATAGATAGAGATAAACTGTATACAGCAATAACGTTCAGCAAAATAAGATCTACAAATAAGTTTTTACATGACCAAAATAGTCAATTGACCCCTTTAGGAGTTATTGCCCTTTATAGTTAATTTTTTACATTTTTCATAAATTTTTGTAAATTTTTAGAAAATATTTTCCACTGTAATTACTGGGCCAAGTTTGATTGTTTGATTGTTTTAATAGTTTACGCTGGTTAAATGTGGAAAAACGCATTCAATACCAAAAGGCAATACTTGTATTTAAATCATTAAATGGTATGGTTCCTAACTATTTACAAGAAAATTTTCATTTTACTGATAATCAAAATTATAACGTACGTTCAGCTGATGAAAAAGTATTAAATCTTCCAAAACCAAAAACAAATTTTTTAAAGAAAACATTTACATATTCAGGTTCTCAAATATGGAACAGTTTACCAAATGAAATAAAAATGAGTAATACACTTGTATCTTTTAAAACAAAATGTTAGAAATTTTTCATCAATTGTGCAAATTAATATGCTTTTTCATTATTATTTAAATACAATTGTATATTGTGTATAATATAACTTTATAATACTCTATGTACTTATAAATATGTTATTATTTTGAGGACTCTCAGGAAGATTAGTTTTAACTAATGGGATCATCCTCTTGAAATAAAGATTATTTATTTATTTATTTATTTATTTGTTAGGCTTTAAATCTGACCATGACCTCATTTCATGGTTTAGTTTTCATGGTTTGGATGTTAAGAATGTTACATGTAAGTCTATATTTCACAGATGCTATAAATCACTAAATTTTGTGTATGGAATGTCAGTTTGTTGGGTGTTCATGATCTGTCTGGCTTGGTTAATTTGTCTGTGACTTCATTGTCAAAGGTTAAATTGAAAATGGAAAGTTTGTGTGATACTTGTACTTGTAGTAAAACCTTCATACATGTATATAGGCAAAGCAGACATGACATTTCAGCATATGTGCACAGTCACTCTTGTTTACATCTGACACCATTGAACATGTCTACCATATTGATTATACACATGTAGCTGCTTTTTGATAACAAAAGTCTGACAACTATTAACAATTGTTATAATTCATTTGATAATACTAGGTATTATAGTCTTGTATAACATGTATAATGTACGATAACCAGAATAAGGAGATGTGGTATGAATTTCAATAAGACGACCATCAACCGTAGACCAAGTGATGTAATTGTTAGTAACTGCACATCCTTCAACAATGAGCAAAATCAGTACATGTACCGCATAAGTGTGATAATGAAAAACCTATAACGGGCCTAGCCATATTGGATGATGTAACACAATGTAAACAAGTTCATATGAGAAACCCAAGTTTGATTTTTTATACAAAAGCAACATTGATACATAAGTGATGACAAATATATTGTGGTTAACCAAAGACTTATACCTGACCGTGTATCATCGTACAGCGGATATAGGTACTAACCAAGCGGGCATGATCGGTTTTGAACTGACACGGTATAGTAAATCTTTGTTTTGTTTTATCAACATTCAGTGTACATTTCTCAACATTTGAAATTCCTGCTCTAAAATAATTTTCGCATCGATTTTTTCCTATTTATAAGACAACTTTTATATTCTAATAAGAACAATTAACTTGTAAATGTGCAAATAGTTGTGAATGTCAACACCAACTCATCAATTTCGTTACAATTGTCGAGACATTTACATGTTTTACCGGAAGGAAAGCTAATACAGGGCAAAAGTAATAGTTACCAATCAAAAAACCTACCTGTGATTACTCATTCTTTGAAACTTTTTGATAATAAACGAGTATGAACATTTTGTTTTTGTGTACGGTGTACAGCAACTTAACTATACACCGTACAGAAGGATTTATGTGGTCAGCTAAATACCGTACACAACAATTCTTTTCGGAAGAAAATATCGAAAAAAACATATGCATGAAAGATTTCAATGCCAATTATTGATACAGCTATTATATACTTATTACCCACGCACAGTGGCCTTCTATCAGAAAAAGAGTTGCAATGAATATAGATTATATGATTAAATAATTTGAATTTGAAAAATTGAAATGGGAAGAATATTTTAGATAAACGTTAGTACGACATCTGATCAACTGAAACCACATAAGAGAATCCGATGTCAGTCTATAGAAATTAATAAGACCGGAGTCTCAAAACTACAACAAGTTCTAAACCGTGATGTGAATAAATTAAAGAAGATTTGATTTCCGTGTCTGAAACAATGCGAGTTTTCTTGTTTTGAACATTTGAAATTTCACTGGCGCTAGTTATTTTGTCGGGTCTTGTACAGTACGTCCATCTACATTTTGTACTAGTATCTACAAATACTTTTTTTACAAAATATGTATGATAGATTGGTTGAGAAAAATCCGGTGAAAATATGTTTTTTTTTCTCGCGAGTGATAATATTTTTTACCTCAATCATGAATGCTTAAGTGCTATTTACATGTATCATGTGTATCATCGGCAAGTACATTTGAACTTCAAATAGACCACTCGGTACAATATACAGTACAAAGTAGAGTTAATTTTGAACTATTAAAAAATAAAATATACGGTAAAATAAAATAAATTAAATTTAGATAGATTTAATATTTTTTTTCATAGCTGCAAAAGATGTATTAAATGTTCATCATAGCTTTGATATTTTTTTGTATGTATAGAAATCAAAATGGTTAATACGGCAATATTTATAATTTTACAAGAAAAAAAAATGTAGCCCTAAATATAAGCTCAGAATAAGTGTGTGAAATAAGCCCTCAAGAAAATATTAAGCAGTTTAATATGGGGATAAGTTTGACAAGTGTGTATATTAGGAGTTCCCCGCTAGGTTTAGAGTATATCATGTATGTTGACCGTTATTATGAAGTAATGTGCTTCGTAAAACTACGGGTATTGAAAACTACCTTGTATGCATGAATGATTTCACACCTAACTAATTTAAAAAAGAAAATAATTAAATTTGTTATTTAGATAATATTGAAAAATTGTAAACTGTTAATACAGTTAAGGATACATGTACATTTGGTTACGAATATATTGGGTAACCTTTTTCGATTTATATCTGTTAGTAGTTATCTATTATCTAGTGAAATGGCACGTATCTAGTGCTGGTTCCGATTTTATTTGTTCGAAGAGATTAGAGGCGAGGGAGTGTTAAACAATTATATAAATTCAGCACATTCACTAAATAACCGAGGAATACAAAAAATGTGTTCAGCGGCAAATATTTCAAAATACTATTTTTTTTTAAATCAATATCTATCTACAATTAATGTATTAAATGGGAGTGATAGTTGTTTCTCTTTGTCACAACCTTATATTTCACACGGTAAAATTGTTTTACAAATAATTTAACCTATATCGCTGACTGTCAGACATTTTGTATCCGTGACTTTTAAGTCGACATGACTGGCCATGGCGATCAATGTTTGGAAGTTGCTACGCTTATAAATTAGCTATGACTATACAATGGTTGTAACTATCATATTTTTACTGTTACAACCTTTTCAGCGTTTAAACAGTTTGTTTAAAACTGTTTCAACGTTTTCCGTGTTGGGACAGTTACTAAATAACTGTTACAACTTTCAAATGGTTGCATCACTTTTATTACGACTGTAACAACCCTTTAGGCGTTTAATCAGTTTATTCATGACTGTTGCAACGTTTTTCGAGTTGGGACAGTTGTAAATCAACTGTTACAAATTTGATATAGTTGTATCAGTCCTTTATTGACTGTGACAGTTATTCCTTGCGTTGTGGCAGTCGATTTATGTTATAGACAAACAATTTTAAAGTTGGGACAGTTACAAAATAACTGCAGCAGTGAAATTTAACAACTGTTACAACTTTAACAAACATTATTAGTCTTAGAACGACTGTTACTGGTATGTACAGTTGTTTTTTCGTCCAGTAGTGAAAGCATTCTCTAAATCATGGTGTTTACATCGCAAGAACCACAACTATTATACCTCCTTAGAGAGGACAATTATTTTTCGCGTTTATCTAAATGTAAACTACGATTATTCTACTTTAATATATAGAGACTTTCTGTATTCTGTCTACTGTTTTCTTTGAAATGTTTACTATTTAAAGGGTCAAACCAGTTGCATATATATTAAAATAAGTAAAACATGTTGAAACAAGAATGTGTCTATAGTACACGGATGCCACATCGGCATTATATTAATACTAAGTTTCGAGTTGATTGGACTTTAAATTTATCAAAATCTACCTCGACCAAAAACTTGAACCTGAAGCGGGACAGACGGACGGACGGACGAACGAAGGAACGAGTCGAACGTTGCAAAGATAAATAGGAGGGGCATAAACAATTATTGTTGAAAGTGGAAGTAGTGATTTGGCACAAAATGAAAGTAAGGTAAAGATTAGAGAGAGGCAGGACCTTTGTCGGAACGTCGGAATCGGGTGTTTAAAGCTCGGGATTTGGGGATTGATCCGGGAATATATTTTTCGATTTCGGGATTTCGGGTTATGAATTTCTTTAAATTCTGCATCTCGGGATTTCATGTTTTTAAGCCCGGGATTTCGGAATCTGAGGACCCCTCCGACCACCCCTCAAATTAGCCTAAGTTGGTCTTAGTCATTTATACAAGATTCATATCCTACCATTGGCATTTAATAAGAAAGCACTGATGGACTGTTCTAGAAGCATATTTTATTAGACTAATAATGGTCTATATATAAGTAATTACATTTTTTTCATATTTGAAGCGGCGTAAAATTTTAATTTAATTTGACTTTTACCAAAAGATGCATTGTAGCAAAGGAGAAGAATAATTGTAGCCTGAGGCCAGAAACACGAACATAATTGAATTAAACATAAAAGAAACAAATATCGGACTTTGGAAAAAGGGAGAGGGCTTTTGATAACTTTCAAGTAATGAAATTCTCCATACAAAATATCTTTTACAAAAAGTCATCCTAAAACAGTTCACAAGCTGTGAATTCTAGTCAAATCGGCACTTGGTTAAATCGACACCTGGTCAAATCTGCATCCAGTATAGTCAAATCGGCACCTAGACAAATTGGCACCTGGTTAAACATACTAAATCGGCACCTGATGTAGTAATTTTGGCACCCATGTTAAATATTTCTAATATATATTTTATATCAATTAATATATATTTTTTTGCAATATTCTTAAGCAAAACAATTAAAATAAAGAAGGGGTTGTGCCAAAATATTGACGAATTTACATTTTCGGGGGGTTTTTGTATGCCATTTTTTCGGTCTAATTAATGTGAGTGTATAAAAGGAGTAAAATATTTTTTATGCATGTTTCATCCAGTTGAGCATTCTGTATGATTGTTGGTTTAATGCTGTTTAAACTTTCCTGCAAAGCGACCTTAGAATTGCGTATAATTTTTCAATAATTAGTGATACTAATGAAAAGGGCTCATGGTTTTCCCTATCACTACTTCTAACTTTCTCATGATTAAACAACATCTTGCGTAATGGCTTCACATTGGCGGATCCAAAAGGGGGGGGGGGGTCCGGGGGTTGGAACCCCCCTTTTTTTGGCCGATCAATGCATTTGAATGGGAGAATATAGTTGGAACCCCCCCCCCCCTCCTTTTTACTCTGTGTTGGGACCCCCCTTTTTCAAATGGCTGGATCTGCCCTTGCTTCATTGTTTTTTATTTAGTTTTTCATTGAAGAAAAAGAACATCAATAACTACTTGTATATATATATATATATAGAGTTACAGCTCTTTTAATAATATAGCAAGACATTGGTTTGGTTGACTTTTCAATCAACAAAGATTTGTATAGCCTGACTAGTCTAGTGAATTCTTAAAATTTATTAATTGAAAAGAAAACTAATCAAAACAACAGTCTGAATTATCTATAGAATGTTTAGAAAACCCTAAGAATAATTAGAAATAGAAAGATCATTTATACATTTTTGAAGTTTATATAGTTTACATCAAGTATGATTCGGTGCCGAATTGACTCTAAATAGGTGCCGATTTGACTAGATGCCGATTTAACCAGATGCCGATTTGATTTTTTCTATGGGTGCCAAATTATATAATAACCCCAGAACCCCACCCCCCCCATCCAGACCCTCAAAAATCGTGATTAGCATGAGATTTTTTTTTCGATCAAAAGGGGAGAGATTGTACGCTCTAGACGTCTCCTCAGGCCTGGGTCCGCCACTGCAACTACAACCTCTTCTTCTTCCAGGTAAGGGAGAGATTGTACGCTCTAGACGTCTCCTCAGGCCTGGGTCCGCCACTGCAACGACAACCTCTTCTTCTTCCAGGTAAGGGAGAGATTGTACGCTCTAGAAGTCTCCTCAGGCCTGGGTCCGCCACTGCAACGACAACCTCTTCTTCTTCCAGGTAAGGGAGAGATTGTACGCTCTAGACGTCTCCTCAGGCCTGGGTCCGCCACTGCAACTACAACCTCTTCTTCTTCCAGGTAAGGGAGAGATTGTACGCTCTAGACGTCTCCTGAGGTCTGGGTCCGTCACTGCAACGGCAACCTCTTCTTCTTCCAGGTAAGGGAGAGATTGTACGCTCTAGACGTCTCCTCAGGCCTGGGTCCGCCAATGCAACGGCAACCTCTTCTACTTCCAGGTAAGGGAGAAATTGTACGCTCTAGACGTCTCCTCAGGCCTGGGTCCGCCGCTGCAACTACAACCTCTTTTTCTTCCAGGTAAGGGAGAGATTGTACGCTCTAGACGTCTCCTCAGGCCTGGGTCCGCCACTGCAACGGCAACCTCTTCTTTTTCCAGGTAAGGGAGAGATTGTACGCTCTAGACGTCTCCTCAGGCCTGGGTCCGCCACTGCAACGGCAACCTCTTCTTCTTCCAGGTAAGGGAGAGATTGTACGCTCTAGACGTCTCCTCAGGCCTGGGTCCGCCACTGCAACGGCAACCTCTTCTTCTTCCAGGTAAGGGAGAGATTGTACGCTCTAGACGTCTCCTCAGGCCTGGGTCCGCCACTGCAATGGCAACCTCTTCTTCTTCCAGGTAAGGGAGAGATTGTACGCTCTAGACGTCTCCTCAGGCCTGGGTCCGCCACTGCAACGACAACCTCTTCTTCTTCCAGGTAAGGAACCGGATTCAAAACTGAACGTGATTGGTTGGGGGGGGGGGGGGGTCATTGGTTCCGTGCGAAAAAAAACTCATCTGACTTCAGATTGTCCGGAGAAACAACACCTGAAACGAGTTGTATATTGTATTTATTTTATATCACATTATTTGTCATTAAATTGTCTTGAAGAATCAGTTTACAGATTTTGACCGGGTTATATGTTTTTTCGTGAATTTAAATTTTAGTGTTCAAAAATGTGTTGCCAGAGTCACGCTAAGAAAGACTTCCGGTCAACTTTTCGGTAAAAAAGCATATTTAAATATATAATGTTTTAATTTTATATGATAGTCTATTACATTAACTTTCAAAATTAGTTTTATTTATTAATTTAGCTTTAGCGGTTCCAGAGATATTAGTTATAATACACCCACTTTTCACTTCCGCGTTTTCCACTTCCGCGTTTTAGACCTTCCCGTATATTATACGCATCCATTTCGCGCCCCTGACAAAAATATGTTTCCTGTGAAAGAAAAAGTAAAACATACGATTTGGGTAAAAACCTAGTCAAAGATATATCAAGGTATTGTGAGAACACAGAGATTTTAATTAAGATAAAGGACGGACGTACATTATGATAAAGTTGACCCATGTTGTCTTGGTTCCAATCCGGGTCCGTTCGCCCAAATATTCACGTTCGCTCTCATTCGCACCCCACAAAAGGCCACATGTTCGCATCAAAGGTTTTGTATTGAATAAGTTCGGAAGCTTTATTTTAATCGTCCTTTTGATAGTGTATTTTTATGCTCCACCTCACCTACGATAGTAGAGGGGCATTATGCAGTGGCGGATCCAGCCATTTTAAAAAGGGGGGTTCCCTAACACAGAGTAAAAAAGGGGGGTTCAACTATATGCTCTCATTCAAATGCATTGATCGGCCAAAAAAAAAAGGGGGGGTTCCAACCCCCGGAACGCTGCTGGATCCGCCACTGTTATGTTTTCTTGTCTGTGGGTGCGTTCGTTCGTTCATTTGACGTCCCTTCATTTGCCTGCGTCCGTTCAGGTTAAAGTTTTTGGTCAAGGAAGTTTTTGATGAAGCTGAAGTCCAATCAACTTGAAACTTAGTACACTTGTTGCTTTAATCAATATGATATGATCTTTCTAATTTTAAAGCCAAATTAGACTTTTGACCCCAATTTCATGGTCCACTGAACATAGAAATGAAAGTGGGAGTTTCAGATTAAAGTTTTTGGTCAAGGTAGTTTTTGATGAAGCTGAAGTCCAATCAACTTGAAACTTAGTTCACTTGTTGCTTATGATATGAGCTTTCTTATTTTAAAGCCAAATTAGACTTTTGACCCCAATCTCACGGTCCACTGAACATAGAAAATGAAAGGGGGAGTATCAGGTTAAAGTTTTTGGTCAAGGTAGTTTTTGATGAAGCTGAAGTCCAATCAACTTTAAACTAAGTACTGCTTATGATATGATCTTTCTAATTTTAAAGCAAAATTAGACTTTTGATCCCAATTTCACGGTTACTAAACATAGAAAATGAAAGTGGGAGTTTCAGATTAAAGGGGCACTAGCTGTCAAATTCATGGTCACCGATTTGACTCAAATTCTCATATTTGATTTATAACATTGTAAAACATTTATCCAAACTATCAAAAGTCTAAAATTAACAGTTTACAGAGCATGGGGTAGTCAGATAATAAATAGATATGTTTCATGTGTATTTTAGTCCAAACGCCATCTAATTACCTATCGATTTGACCTCAGATGACCAAATAAGAGATGTAAACATTAATAAAGATATGATTAGATTAAACCAACACGTGCAATTGGATTTTTTATAGGTCTGTTTGGTTTTAGTTAATAGATTAAAAATAGATGTTTCTCATTGTTTTTAACCGTATAAGAATGATTTTATGTGCATCGAATTAGTTATCAAATTATTTACCGTAGTTTCACTTTCATTGTTGACATTCTTTTTCTTTAAATAACCCGTACACGTACAATGCATGCGTTGTCAGTCTCTAGCTGTGGTTAAATTGAAGTTCACATGAATACGGATTTAAAGAGGTCGACTCATTCACTTGCAAGTGAATTACTAATTATCCATGTTTCTTAGGCCAACATGGCCAAATAAAAATATATGTGTGGTTCCAGTAACCCTACTGTCCCTACTTTTTCGAGTTAAAAACAGCCTACCCTAAGGCCTAAATTAAAATATTGTTTGTTTGCCCTTTTCCGACCCTATGTTTTGAAACAGGGTAGGTAGGTAGGTAAAATATCTTATTTTTCTTTCCCCAAAAATAACTTAGCTCGGTACAATTTTTGTCATGGGTAGACAGGTAGGTATAATATTTTATTTTATAGATACAAAATCTGCATGATGTCATTTTTGTCTGTATTGCTTTTGTTTAAGTATGCTTTTGCTAATAAGTTTCTAGGACTATTAGTCCCAAGTTTTGAAAAGAAAATATCATGTAGAATGTGAAGTTAATTCATATGCACTACAATTTTTTTCAAATTTCAAAATATAGGGCTGTGCGGCATATTTTAAACCTTTACATACCTGGAATTTTTAAGAATTTTAACTTGCACTAATAGTACCATGTACCTTGAACGCTTACCTAGACCTAAAGTTTTTCTGTAAGCAGGTAAGAGATAACTTTGTTCTGGTAAAATATGTCCGGGCAGAAATACATTGTACATTACTAGTAGAAAAATTCTCTAGAGTGTTTAAATTTTTGTGTGTGCCTGTGTTTCCAATAAAAATGCTACAAGACTTGAAACTCAATTGTCACGTATTTTACACTGCATTTATAAATGATCTGTATGGAAAAACTTGGCGATTTTACTGCTAAATATTCTCCCCTTTTAAATAACAGACCTTTGGTTCATGTCAGATATAAATCAGAATATATCAATGCTGGTCGAAGGCATCATTAACATAATCATCCTAATCTACGGAACACCAAAGGCAAAGGCCATCCCTACATAGGATACAAAGTCTGTTTACAAAATATTTTGTACACAGGTTGATAATTTAGTATTGGACGAACTTTTTTTGAATGAACCCTGCTCTTCATGTATAAACATGATAAAGACACAGAGTAACGTTCGTTAAATCATGATTTCAAAGCCTTCAACATCGATTTCAAACAGATGCTTTGAAACTCCAAATGCAAGTGTTCATTCATGTCAAACGCTCATGTGATACCAAACGGACTAGACCTTATACAGGAAAGATAAAACCTGAGAATTCCGGTAGAAAAGTTTGAGCGGGAAATACAAATATAAGATTTTTGGTAGGAACAAAAAATAAAATAAAATAAAATCTTGCTGGTAAACACAAATAAAAGATTTTCAGGCGGAACGAATATATAGGGTCGGTCGGTAAAGGGCAAACAAACAATATTTTAGTTTAAGCCCAAAGATTTTATTGTCATTTTTCATTAAGCACTGTTAAAGTCAGAATGTTGCTCCCATAGACTCAATGTAAAAAAAAAAAAAAAAAAAAAAAAAAAAATCCCTACCTACCTACCCTAACTTTTTTCAGATATAATCTGACAGTGATCTGGAAGGGTTTTTTCCCTATGGGCCAAGGGCCCCTCAGGGTTGGCTAAAACCTGGGTTTTATGAGTATTGCCTAGCCCAGTGGGAAATACTGGGAAAACCCGGGTTTTATTGGGTTTTACTGGGTAATACTGGGCAATACTGGGTAATATAGAATACTGGCCTGAATTTTAAAGAGGATTCATTTATCAAACACAAATGCAATACATTTAAGATATATATAAACCTATTTTTATTTATAACTACATGTATGTTTACTTGTTTGAGAGTCCTATATATATATATATTTGAGAAAGAATTATTCTAACAACTCTGTGATTTTTTTTTCAACTATATAAAGAATTGACAAATGACATGTAATAAAAATTACTTTGAAATAATTTATATGTACAAATGTACATAACTAATTAATAAGACAAGTAATTATTCAGATTATAACATAGATATGTTTATATAACAATAATCAGCCTTTTCATTTCTATAAGAGTTAATGACAAGACCCTGTAGGGTGTTTATTTAGCAATCTAATTTACAATCCACATTAACAATGCAATAAAATGTTTTGATTATTGAAACAATGCTTGGAAATCAAATTAACAAAGAATCCTAAAATGTGTAAATCTTGTGTTTTGCCTACATGAAATTTAAGTAGAGAAGAGAATGAAATTGATTTTTTAAATGACTCTCAATGGTTATCTGTATAAAATGTATATATTTAGCTATAATACTATGAAACTACAACAAGTCTTTACTATTTATTGTTGAAATAAGCTTAAAAAATCATATTGCCCAGTAATGCCCAGCCCGGGTTTTCCTGCCCAGTAAAACCCGGGCGGGTTATACTTTGTCAACCCTGCCAGGGCCCCTCAAAATTAAATTCAATGGGCCATTTTAAAAACTAATGGGCCATGTTGTCAAATAAGTGGGCCATTTGAATTGACTTCTGTAAAAATAAAAATAAAAAGTATCAGTATATTTTGGCAAAGAGATGTTGGTACTTAGGCCAATTAAAATTAATTGCTAGATTTTCATCCCCGCCCACCCCTCTGAAAATGCTGAAATCGTCCCGCCCCGATTTTTTTTATTTAACAAAAATACGATTTCCGGATTTTATCATGTCCGTTACCGGGAACCATCGATAATTTCGCTTCATTCAACACTTCCTGATTCAAATTTCGTTTTTGTATTTCTCCGAGTAATCTAATGACGATATGATTGAGTCGTCATATTCTGCTGCTCTATGATAACAACATCTACCGAGAATAGAGATTGATAACGAGAAGGGCATGAAATATTCGAGTAACGAGTAAAACGCCTTGTCATTTAACGCAAATTGCGGTAGTCACAAGTGAATCGAAAACTGTGTTTTTTCTTTATTTATATGATGACTTTGTGTCAGGAAATTTGGACTGTAAATGATATCCAAAGCGCAAGAATCGTAGAACAAATTGGTACAAAAGACATGACTGGATTAACATGATTAAAGAAATTGACACAAGCACGAATTTGTTTGATTTATGACCGTATATTGAGAAAAAAAAGTCGACAAACACGCATTTTAATTCGGGAATTTCTTATATTAACCCATGGCTGTTGTTTTTGTTGACAAACAGCAAACACCCTCTGTAACTGTCCCAATACCCTCAATTTAGTCATTAAACAACAACTACTTTTTGGTTAAGTTCATGTTTTACATCACATAATTACTTTCCACACTGAGTTTACATTTTATTTTGTACTCATAATACTTGTGTTGCATACAATTGTACCAATACATTTTATTGATTTTATGTGGACTACAAACCATTGCTTAGAAAGTAAAATAAATTTGGTGTAGGTCTAGTCCAACTGAAGAGAGCATTTCTCTTCCATTTGATGCATACTATAAATAGGTTTCTAAAGCGGCAATTACATGTATAACAGTGGTTGCCAATCAGGGATTTTTATTTAAGAGTTTAAAAAATAGTGTCAGATTCCTTATACAACATGTATATACATTATACAAGCTTGTTCTCCACTAGCATATACCCCGCGGTATTATTATACCATACTTATTCTAGACGTTCCGTATCAGAGGACATTTCAGGCATTTCCTCTGCACTTCTTGTATTATTATAACTTCATCACGGTGACAAGAATAACAGTATATTAGAGTATCATTAATTCATAGAACAAAACAACAAATCCCTGAAGTCATACAAAATGTCAAAATGAGCCAAAGACCAAAAAATGACAAGGACAGTTAAGCGTCTTTTATGGAGACAAAAACTATATTCCTAAAAGTGTTTGGGGTTCTTCAATCGAAATAATAGCAAGCTAAACTAAATGAGATTATTTTTAGAGTTAAGGGCATTCGATACAGTTTCAAGGGAGTTAACTCTTGGTGCGACGTTAAGCGTTTGAATTCCCGCAAAACATCACTTTTTGCAGGACGTAATGCATGTCATTTTCCGTAATACGAAACGTAATGTGGAATTTCCATGCTCCAATTTCTGTTTCTCCCGCATGCTAATTTCTACGCCATTAATATTAGTCAGTGCATTTGATTATACCAGGATAACAGTCTAATAACATAAGGCCAACTAAAATTAATTAGTAGATTTTCATCCAAAGTTTTGAAAAAAATGGGGCGGGTGGGAGGATTTTATATTTTAAATTTTATTTAATATGAAACCTTCTTGTGACGTGAACTTCATATGTATGCAAGTGTTGTAATAAGCTTGTATTATGTACATGTGTAAACATGTAAAGAATTGTACATTATATTTCAAATTCTTAGATAAATATCTCTGATTGGCAACGACTGTTCTACATACAATTGCTACATTAGAAACCTATTTTCAGTAAACAGTAAAATCATGGAGAAATTCTCTATTCTGAGTTAGACTACCAACTGCAAATTGTTTTTGCTTTCTACGCGATGGTTTATAGTCCCCATAACATTATACAAATGCAATGGTATGCAACAGAAGTATAATGAATGAAATGAGAACTCTAACAGTGTTAAGAATAGTAGGGTTGGCACTTTTAAGATTCTCAAGTTATGCAAGACTGAAGCATATATAAACAAAACCAATAGCCATAGGTAAATCTAAGGGCTTTCTATAAGGTATAACACAATGTTTATGTTTGCTGACTTTTTTTATCTCAATATACAGTCATAGATATAACAAGTTCGTGCTTTTGTCAGTTTCTTTAATCCAGTTTATATTTTTTCTAACAATTTGTTCCACAATTCTTCCGCTTTGGAAATCATTCACAGCCCAAATTTGCTGACACAACGTCGATGTATTATTAAAAAAATCAACGGTTTTCTCAGACAGAAATTTCAAGTTTGTGAATTTGCGTTCTTGGACACAGCGTATCCCTCGTAACCCGAATATTTTATGCCCTTCTGGTAATCTATCTCTATTCTCCGTAGATGATATTGTAATCACTGAGTAGCTGAATTTATCAACATAATCATTTTAACGTACCCGAAACAAATAATATGAAAACCGAAATTTGAAACAGGAAGTTAGTATGAAACGAAATTATTGACGGTTACCGGTAACGGAAACGAACAAAATCCGGAAATCATAAATTTTTCAAAATAAAAAAAATCGGGGCGGTACGATTTCAGAGGGGCGGGCGGGGATGAAAATCTATCAATTAATTTTAATTGGCCTAATAAGAAATAAAACAAATTACTGTTTCTTTGAGATCTTCAACAAATATCGTATAGTGAGCAATCTCAAGACGACTGACCCTTTTGGTGTTACTAATATCATGCATGTCAATTAAAATTTTATTATCCACGATTTGGTCCGGATCCGATTTTTTATTACAGCACAGAAAACCAATGATATTTAAAAACTAATACCGAAAATGTATGTACACGAAGAAGTCAATTTCCTTTCTGAAAAATTTATTTAATTTATTTATGTAAACAAAAAATAATGGTATGCCGCTAATACAAACAATGATACAACTTTTATAAAAGAACAAAGTTTCTATTTCCTCCATGTTGCACGTAGTTTATCTAACAAAAGGCAATAGCAAAAAATATGTTTATGCACCCGTAATAAAATGGTATAGAAATGCCCGCGTCCGTCTGTCCGTCGTAAATATGGTACAGCATATTATCATTAAACTGAACATGGTTGTTTTTTCAGTCATGATGGTCAAACGGTCTGTATCATTTTTGGTGAACTTTATAAGTTACAGGACTTTGTAACTAGAACAGTTTTTTTACAGTTCGCACTGCATCTAGAAAACGTTTTATGACTATTGCTCTAAACTTTACGCACTTCTTAGTTATATAATTCTGAAGAACTTGTATATACTTTTGAGAATGATTCAGAATTTGATTTTAGAGTTATTGAGTTTATGACAAAAAGGGGCTGGGGGTTCACATGTCGCGCCGTATCTCAGAAACTATATATAATAATTGCATAGAACTTCACATACTTTTTAGTTAAATTATTCTTAAGATCTGTATACTTTTTCGTGATGATTTTTTAATTCATTTTTGAGTTCTTGACTTTTTATTTAGCTTCAATTTGGGGATCATATAAAACATGTTGTGATATATAAACTTATTATTGAGCAAGAATAATGAATGAGTCAGGATATACCTAGCATGACTTCCGTAGGACCCCCGTGTTATTTTAAAAACATATATTATGTTGGTTTTTTTTTCATGAGACGAAGGGCGTATCATGCGCTCGAAGCGCAGCTGTTTATTTTTTCTTTATTTTTTTTAAGGATATATTAGAGAAATGACGGAATGACAGAAAATACAATGCAATTTTAATATAATTAATATTTCCAAATGGCATAACTCTTTTAAAGAATAGTTGATATGCACTGATTTTCGAACGTGTCCATACGATATCAGTTTTATAGAAAGTTGGCAAGAATTGTACACTTGAAAAATCTAATTAACCAGAAGTCCGGAAGGACAGACAGGGGAATGGACATGCGGTATTTTATGTACGCGCTGTGGTGAAAAAATATATAGTTATTTACCAATAAAATTAGGCTATGAGAGAATGATTTTAATTGCAACTAATCGTAATATATCAAGTCCTCTCGCTATTAATTCAATCATTTTTTTGCCAAATCAAAAATTTCAAAATTATAGTTTCTCTGTCTGGACAAAAGCATCCATTAGCAAATTGAAGATTCTCCTTTGTAACATTTTGCTTCTGTTTTCTGACCACATAAAACAGAAGATGTGATATAATTGCCAATTAGACAACTCTCATCAAGAGACAAACATGACACAGAAATTAACAACTATAGGTCTTCAACAATGAGCAAAGCCCATACCGCATAGTCAGCTATAAAAGGTCCCGAAATGACAAGGTAAAACAACTCAAACGAGAAAAGTAACGGCAAATTTGATTACTGTCCAAAGGACGCTAACTTTTTTAAAATTCGTATCAACAAAAACGGATTTTCTCAGTGATAAAAAACGTGAATTAAAGGATATTAAGGAGTATGTGTAATGAAACAGCAGCCATTCCAACCAAACAAAACAAAACAAAGAACAACATCTAGAGGTCATCATCATACAGTATGAAATAATAAACGAGTGTGTACAGTAAATGTACCTGTATGTCATGTTCTAAATTGCTGAGTCTTAAATTTTTGAAAGCCGTAAAAATTATCAACAGTCCGTAATAACTTTTCTTGAGAAGTTTCTCACTTAGACCACAAACACAGAGAGGAATTTGTTATTCACATGATTTTACTTCCGAAAACAATGTTACCAATTTATAGATAGTACTTTACAAGTAATATTTATACATCTGAAAAATGTCGCCGGTAATTTGAAGCGATAACGTCGAAATTGTCTGCCAGCGACGTCGTGCACTTTAGCGCTAACGTTGAGGTTACAAAGGGGTGACGCAATTTTTTTAGGATAAATCGTGATTAACATTGAATCCAGCACGGTGACCTATATTTTTTATTTGAGATTTGGAGAAAGCATGACAAAATGCTGTTTATGCAGAAAAATGATAAAAATTACATTTTCAGAAACAGTTTTTTTCCATTTTTTTAGGTTTAGAAAAATACCACTTTGAGCATCTGGTCCGCAATGTCAAGCAAGACTTGAATAATTTTATAGTTATTCGTATAGTGATTTATTTTTTTCCTTATTGCCACTTATCACAGCTTCAGATTGAACCCGATCTTAATAATATACGACGAAGAATATCTGCTCCAAAAATTTTATAACATTGCCTAATTTTTTTACAAAATTGCACAAATCCCCAATTTTCAGCCTCAATTTTCTCGAAAACAAGCACGGTGACCTATGTTTTATTTTGTGTTTTATTTTATAACTCGCCAAGGCCTACAACATATTTCAAAATTATAAAAATGACATTATATCGAGAAACTGTATCGGATGCCCTTAAAATTAATCTCATCTGTACTAGCCAAATTTCACAAATTTAAAGGTGTTTATAAAAAAATTATATCATGAATGATGGTTATTTATGTTTTTCGGATTATCAGTTAGATCGCATGGTGCTATTATCATAGGGAAACACCTGAGACGTCCCAAAAATATACAGGTGCTCCTATTATTGGAGGAACATTACACATTTGTGTACACAAACATGGTTGCACGGAGCACGATCGGAAATCCATTTGACGATATCTAAGCGCAGGGATGATTCCAGGTGTTTTCAAATGGGTCCCTTGAACATCAAATTGGGAATTTTTATCCCAATTGGGAATTTTTTATGCATACAATCTAAAACGAAATAATATAATTTTCCTGACCTGTAAAAACGGAAAATGTATATTAAGTTTCACCTGAACACTGCTTGAAGAAGTTATTGGATTCAGACCAGGGAAGTTGTAATACATGAATACCATTGCACATGATGCACTATCATCTTAACTTTGGTAAACAAGGCATATGTACCAGCTAACATAAACCTATGGCACTTAAGCAGTTTAGCTATTTATTCGAATTTCAAATTTTCTCAAATTATCTCATAATATATAAGATATCTTATATAACATATTAGATTTTTATAAGATATCTCATTTAATGTATGAGATATCTTATATAATTTATTTTTTTAAAGCTATCTTATATATTATATGAGATATCTTATATTAGGCCAACTAAAATTAATTAGTAGATTTTCATCCAAATTTTTGAAAAAAATGGGGCGGGTGGGAGGATTTTATTTTTTAAATTTTATTTCATTAGAAACCCTCTAGTGACGAATTCTTTATACCGCAGGGGTATAAACAAGTGTAAAATAAGCTAATATATCATGTATATTGTATATACATGTATATATATATAAGGAATCGTTCATAAATTTTCAAACTCTTTAAAAATAAATATCTCTGATAGGCAACCACAATTGACTGTTTTACATGTAATTGCTACTTTAAAAACCTATCTATAGTAAACATCAAAAACATGGAGAAAATTAATGCTCTCTTCAGTTGGACTATTCCTACACCAAATTTATTTTGCTTTCTAAGCGATGGTTTGAAGTTCCCATAAAATTAAGTAAACTTGTACAAATATATGCAATACAAGTATTATGAGTACAGAATTAAATGAAAACTCCAACAATGTTGAAAGCAATAGGGTTGGTGCTAAAGCAAGATGCAAATACAATTATGATGTAAAACATGAACTGAACTAAAAAGAAGTTGTTGTTTAATGACTATATTGAGGGTATTGGGACAGAGGGTGTTTGCTGTTTGTCAACAAAAAACAACAGCCATGGGTATTAAAGTCTAAGGAATTGCTATAATATTAATGTTTGTCGACCCTTGTTTTAGCTCAATATACGGTCATCAATCTAACAAGTTCGTGCTGGTGTCAATTCCTTATAATTTCTATAATCCTGACATGTTTTTTGTACCAATGTGTTCAACGATTCTTGCGCTTTCGATATCGTTGAATTCATAGTCCAAATTTCCTGACACAAAGTCATTGTATAAATGATCATAAATAAAAACTAGAGGCTCTCAAGAGCCTGTGTCACTCACCTGTTAATGTGTTTACTGATGTCGGCCATCTTTGTTGGTAGGCGGGGTCATTAGACACTCTTTTTAAAAATAGATACCCTAGTATTATGATTGTGGCCAAGTTTGGTTAAATTTGGCCAAGTAGTTTTAGAAAAGATTTTTATACAAGTTACAAAAATGAGGAAAAGTTGTTTAATATTGACTCTAAAGGGCAATAACTCCTTAGGGGGTCCTCTAACAATTTTGATCATGCTGACTTATTTGTAGATCTTACTTTACTGAACATTATTGCTGTTTACAGTTTATCTCTATCTATAATTTTCTTAAAATAACCAATTTAAGGGCAGCAACCCAACAACAGGTTGTCCGATTCAACTGAAAATTTGTGAGGGGATATATCTTATTCTGATGGACATTAAAATCTTGAAAGATTTGCCCTAAATGTCTTGGTTTCAAAGATATAAAGCAAAAACTGCATTTTACCACTATGTTCTAATTTTAGCCATGTCGGCCATTTTGTTTGGTAGGCTGGGTCATCGGACACATTTTTCAAACTATAAACCACAATGATAATTGTCGCCAAGTTTGATTAAATTTGGCAAAGTAGTTTTAGAGAAGAAGATTTTTAGAAAAGTTACAAAAAATGATGAAAAGTTGTTAAAAATTGACTATAAAGGGCAATAACTCCTTAAGGGGTCGACTGGCAATTTTGGTCATGTTGACTTATTTGTAGGTCTTACTCTGCTGAACATTATTGCTGTTTACAGTTTATCTCTATCTATAATAGTATTCAAGATAATAACCAAAAACTGCAAAATTTCCTTAAAATAACCATTTCAGGGGCAGCAACCCAACAACAGGTTATCCGATTCGTCTGAAAATTTCAGGGCAGATAGATCTTCACCTGATAAACAATTTTACTCCTGTCAGATTTGCTCTAAATGCTTTGGTTTTTGAGTTATAAGCCAAAAACTGCATTTTACCCCTATGTTCTATTTTTAGCCATGGTGGCCATCTTGGTTGGTTTGACGGGTCACGCCACACATTTTTTAAACTAGATATCCCAAGGATGATTGTGGCCAAGTTTGGTAGAATTTGGCCCAGTAGTTTCAGAGGAGAAGATTTTTGTAAAAGTTTACGGACGACGGACGCCAAGTGATGAGAAAAGCTCACTTGACCTTTCAGGTCAGGTGAGCTAAAAAATGGTTTTCTAATGTGACATATCACGATTTGCGTTCTTGGACACAGCGTTCAACTCGTATAAACCTGAATATTTCATGCCCTTCTCGTAAACTATATCTATTCTCGGTACATGATGTTGACATCATAGAGCTGCAGAATATGTCGACTTAATCATTTTCGTTAGATAACTCGAAGGAATACAAAACCGAAATATGAAACAGGAAGTTTTGAATGAAACGAACATATCGATGTTTACCGGTAACAGACATGAACAAAATCCGTAAATCGTAATTTTTCCAAAATAAAAAAAATCGGGGCGGGACGATTTCAGAGGGGCGGGCGGGGATGAAAATCTATCAATTAATTTTAATTGGCCTTATATGAGATATCTTATAAAGTTTAAAAACTTTATAAGATATCTTATATACTTTATACTTAGTATATAAGATATCTTATATACTTTATAAGATATCTTCTAAAGTTTATAAGATATCTCATTAAGTATATGAAATATCTTATAAATATTTTTTATACAAGATATCTTATATAGTTTATTGGATATCATCTTAAGAAAATTATATAAGATATATTATATGAATTATCTTATAATTTCTATACCATGTCTCTAATAATATATCTTATATAATATATATAGATTCTACCACTTCATTGAGTGTAATATGATATTTATCCACTCGAGACAATTAAATTTTCAAATTTAAAACGCAAGGCTTGCCGGAGCATTTTAAATATTTAAAATTTAACTGTCGAGAGTGGATAAATATCGTATTACACGAGATTTGGTGGTGGAATCTGTTTCTCTAATGATTTTCTAACATTATGCAGGCACACTTATTCCTTCTTTTCAAATGATCTGCAAAAAGATGTGTTCTTTCTATGTGACGTCATCAGACATGGTCGCCTTTTTTCATGCCGTCACAATCGGAAATTCAGAGGAAAACAAGAACATTCGATGTCATAATCGGATTTTAACCAATGAAGTACTGAGATCAAACGAACCACCATGGATTTTTCTAGCATTCCACAGGGTACGGTATTCGGACCCATTCCCAACGGCAAAAACCCTACATTTTTCCCAATTTTGGCAGCAAAATTCCCAAATGATCACAAAATTCATTTTAATCTTTATTATTCATGACAGAGATGTTTATTTTATTCAACCGCTAGCTTTATGTAAAAAGATCGCCAACAAGTAATGTGTAAATCCAAGTTGAAACATATTGAAAGAAAACAACATTGACAAACAATGGCTGCCATATGCATAAATAAATAAACAGGAAGTGTGGGAATAAACTAAAACCAGGTCAAATCCGGAAACGGACAAGTATATAAATCCGGGTTTGTCAATCAAATACAGTAAATAAAAAATGAAAAGAACCAAACATGTGACAGCTATCATAGCAACACTAAAATTGAAAACTAAAAGATATATAAAAAAGAAAATAGAAACAGGATATATTTTATACAGAACTTAAAATATTTTATTTCACAAATTTTCATGTCAAAATCAAAAAAATGTAACAATCCTTTAAGGAGTTGGAACTCATTATTTTGATACTCAAATAAACTGAAATGCCATGTTGTTATATTCAACAAACAAAGAAGGTGTAGTCCTTACTTTATTTTCACCAACAAAAAATAATTTTATGAACTAATCACACTAAAACTAACATCTGGTATATTGGTTGTTTTTCCCAATTTCATTGAAAACCGCGTTAAAAAATTCCCTAAACTGGCCAGGGTCCTTTTTCCCAAAATACCCAGATAAACCCCTGGAACCACACATTGATTAAATTTTTTTTATACAATGGGTGCAGAAAGGGATAAATTGACGAAGAATTAGAGAAATAAGATATATCTTAAATAATCTTTTTTATAAGAAATCATATATAAATAGATATCTTATATAATAAAGAAGATATCTAATATTGATTATAAGATATCTTATATATAGTATATAAGATATCTTATAAATATACTTTATATATAAGATATCTTTTATATAGTTTATAAGATATCTTATACAATTTATAAGATATCTGATAAAGAAAACTATATGAGATATCTTATAAACTATAAAAGATATCTTATAAACTATAAAAGATATCTTATAAACTATAAAAGATATCTTATAAACTATAAAAGATATCTCATAAATTTTATAACATATGCATGTAAGATATCTTATAAACTTTATAAGATATCTAATGAACTATTATATAAGATATCTTATAAAGTTTATGAGATATCTTGAAGTTAGATTAAATAACAAAACGGCTTGCCATATTAACCACTGAAAAAAATCATCCATTCGGTATTTTTTCAACAGATCATCTTTATAAGCTTACCTTGATTCAAATGGATTTCAAATTGAACTGGCCAATTGTCGAATTCAGAAAAGCAATTACAAAAGGTTATATACTTATATTTAAAGCAATTGCACCCCCATACAGAAAAAATGATTACTTGGCCAACTGCCTTGCTCAACAGGGCTAGCTGGCCATCAGTTGAGCAAATAGTTGAGGGCCAGGTGAGGGCTAGCTGGTTTTTTGCCATGCAAATTAGGTAGCCCTCAACTATCAATGCTCAACTTTATGCAAATTAGTTGAGCAATGTTGAGAAATTATCATAGTTGAGGGCTAGGTGTCCAACAGTTGAGCAATTAGAGTTGAGGGCTAGGTCATTAAATGTTGAGGGCTAGGTGGCCAATAGATGAGGGCCAGGTAATTACAAGTTGAGGGCTAGGTCTTTAAAAGTTGAGCATTATGTGGTAATTGCAAACTGATGATTACACATTGTAGAAAAAATAAATTTAACTTGTGTATTTTTATAGCCAAAATACTGCTGAAAGATCTCATCTCACAACAGACTACATGAATGCTTTATCCTTGCTTTTTAGAAGTTATCTAGTAAATAAGAATAGATCTCTAGTTTTATACCAAATTCATTATATTAGAATATTCTTATTGTATTAGTAATACTTTCTTAAACAAATTGTCTTAATAATAAAAATAAATTGTCTTAATAATAAAATAAATATGTCTTCTGTCTTACACATTTTGACAATATATAAATTAATGCATAAATATATTGTCTCAATTTTTTCCTCACTCTTTAAAGTTTATAAAGAAAACACTTTAAATATCACTATTTTGAACTAAAAGAGCATAATTATACACTTATTCAAAATGGTGGAAATCAAATCTACTCCAATGTACTTACCAAAAGTGTTGTTATTTTGTAGCCGATCCATTATCTAAGATGGCCGCCAGCGGGGGACTTAGTTTAACATAGGACCCTATGGGAAATGCATACAAATGACTTCTTTTAGAGAACCACTAAATGGTATAAAACAAAACATAGCATGAATGTTTCTTATGAGGTGCTGACCAAGTGTTGTTACTTTGTCGCAATTGCAACATCCAAGATGGCTGCCAGTGGGGGGACTTAGTTTAACATAGGACCATATGGGAAATGCATACAAGTCTTCTTCTAAAGAACCACTGAATTGAATGAAATCAAACATAGCATGAATGTTCCTTTCCTTATAAGGTGCTGGCCAAGTGTTGTTACTTTTAGCCAAATTTTATATTTTTTTATATGATTTCAAAAACCCAAGTAGAATCAGGTGAGTGATACAGGCTCTTGAGAGCCCGTAGTTAATTTTGTGTTTTGTGTACTGTTGTTTGTCTTTTTCTTTTTTAGCCATATTTTTATTTTGAACATCTATTATTTGTATTTATTAGATCCGTGTCCAGTCAATGTGATCCTTGTACAGTCAAGTTGTTATTATGGTCAATGTGATCCTTGTACAGTCAAGTTACTATTATAGGTAAGTGTACATTATATGTGAACTATATAGGATCAATTACTATTGAAATTTGTTTCAAATGTAAAATGTTCAAACTCTATAGGGGGAGATAATGTAAAATATTCAAACTCTATAAGCATGGTAAGGGGAGATAATGTAAAATGTTCAAACTCTATAGGGGGAGATAATGTAAAATGTTCAAACTCTATAGGGGGAGATAATGTAAAATGTTTAGGTGGCAGAAACCAGTTATTTTACAATAAATCTTTAGAATTTCATGGATTTATGATTTTATTTTCTTGAAAATTCATTCAAGCTTATATACAAATAAAATGTATGGTTTCAAGGAACTAAGATGTGTGCGTGCTTATGTTAATATATAGAAAACCTATAAATTTGGGTGTCTGTCCAGCATGAAAATTTAAAAATTTATAAATGCATTGCAAATAAGGCAAAAAATGTGATGCTCTGATACCAATCTAATCCTCACCTGCAAAATCCTGCTAAAAGCCGACAAGAATTTTAGCCAAAATTCAAGAGAGAAAGGATATTCAGTGAATTAGAGCCTTGTCCGAACCTATCCTTACCATCAAAATCTCAAGATATTTTTGTTTACATAAAACTGAATTTTTCCCCCACTGTGATTGGATGCCGTCAAGTGAGGAGACCACAATTTTGACATCTGATTGGACCTATATGTGAAGGAAATCCCCAACCTGTGTATGCAACTACTTACTTGTGTAGTACAATAGCCTAGAATTTACATTCATTTATTTTTTCAGTCCACATGATGCAATTATATACCTCAATACTTAACTATAACAAAATTTCTGCGTGGGACACATGTTCTGGTACACCAAAACTGGTACCTGCCACCTTAAACTCTATAAGGGGAGATAATGTTAAATGTTCAAACTCTATAAGGGGAGATAATGTAAAATATTCAAACTCTATAAGCATGGTAAGGGGAGATAATGTAAAATGTTCAAAATCTATAAGCATGGTAAGGGGAGATAATGTAAAATGTTCAAACTCTATAGGGGGAGATAATGTAAAATATTCAAACTCTATAAGCATGGTAAGGGGAGATAATGTAAAATGTTCAAACTCTATAGGGGGAGATAATGTAAAATATTCAAACTCTATAAGGGGAGATAATGTTAAATGTTCAAACTCTATAAGGGGAGATCAGGTAACTGTAAAATGTTTAAACTCTATATGGGGAGATAATGTAAAATGTTCAAACTCTATAAGGGGAGATAATCAACATATAGTTTTTACATTCAAAATACCACCAATGTTTTAAAGTAAACAAGACACAAAGAATGTGATAACATCATTACAATGTTATTTGTCTTCAAATATAAGCATTGAACTTGTGCTGTAGAAAAATAAGTGAGATATATGTCAATGAGCAACCCAACAAAGCAAGAATGGAGATGTGTACAGGTTAGTATATAGTCAACGATTCAAAAATAACCTCATATGATAAGGTCTTCATTTTTATGAAGCGGGCCATTAAATTTAGGATTTAATTGCACATTATACCTTTTTTTTTTTGGTTTGGTTTGGTTTAACGCCGTTTCATGGTGACCCCCTATGGATTTGGTTAGTGAATTTCATATGGGTTCTTGACCTCTGTCTATTGTCAATAGTGACGTCATCTATTGATGTTGTTGTATTTCATTGCTTATTTTTGGAAATATAGCTATAGCTCAGCTGGCTATTGCTACTTCCCTTAGGCGTCGGCCTCAAACTTCCTGTTGACAGATTATCGCAATATATTCTGCTCCGAGATGGTGTAGTACTAGTGTTTGAGTTCTAATTCCTGGAAGATTCTTTTAAAATTTTGAGTAACTACTGTTTTGAATGAAAAGATTACAGCTTGAATAAAAAAGAAATGAATGTTCACAGACGATTCAGATGAATTTAACTTCATTTTAAAAAATGAGTATCACAAACACTACTTCTCGGATCTGCCATGCGCTGAAGAGAAAATCACAAGAAATCTACGCGAGATTACGTTTTCATTCATTCATGAATATTTCATGAATGAACATTTTCCTTCTCTACTTTTACCTGTTTACTATATGTACGTAGTCTACGTAAACGTGGTAAAATCCTGAGTGTATCGAAAGAATCGGGAATGACTGATTAAAATGCGAGAACAAGTTGACATTTTGACCAAGCTGTCGGATAATTGAAAAGTGATAACGGTTTGTTTAAACAGAGACATATATATGTATATATGTCTCTGGTTTAAACAAAACACAGGTGAAAGAATATAAAATACTCGATAATTATAAAAAAATTATATCATATGTCTAACGTCTCACGCCAAGGACGAGTAAAGGTAAATACTCGCTTTGATTAAAAAAATTTTTTAAAATGCATTGTTTTTGTCTAAACATCGATCGAAAAATTTTGATGCCAAAAATCATTTGAAAACTTAATTCCGTTATCTAATTACTAATTGTTTCACATTCCAATGTGGATATAAGGAACTTTACTCGTTCAGCATGCTCAAGTGGATCAAACTTACAGCAGAAAAACTTTGACCCAACGTCAGTTCTTCTTCAGTCTTCTTCCAATAATTTACATTATACCACTTCTGGTGTATTATTGTAAATTTGTATCATATAGCATCTGTATTAAAAGCAACCGAGTCAGCATCTACTTCTTCGAATATTATAGCTCAGGGTATCAAGACAAGTTCTGTAGAAATGATTAAGGTTCATGATGTGTACCCTTTGGCTAAAATGGCTGCATCAATTTCACCTCAAAATTTAGATAGATGACAGACAAACCTGTGCATCTTGAAAAGTTTGAAGGCATACCATGCCCTATATACATAGATTTCAATTGCATTGTCATCCAAACACAGAGGCAATGATTACCTTACTATATCAAATGAATGGCTTAAAACAGAAATTCTCAAATGTAATTTACTCATAAGACCATGCTTAATTTCACAACAGCAACTAAAATGTGTTCCAGGTTATAAGCACCTCTATGAATCTAGTGATTATAAACTTTTTATTCCTGTGGTCATACTGCTGTTGTTATGCTCCCACCGTATTGAGTTTTATCCTTGTTCTGCTGTAAGTATGTACCTCCTTCCCTTACTTGTATGTACATGTACCTCGGTACATCCCAAAATTCGTTTCTGTTTTCGTACTTTAGTTTGCCTGAACCAAATTGTATGAAACTTATACGTAATGATTATAAACACAATTCACAAGTCAAGTTTGAATTTTAGTTGCGTCACTTTTACCATTCTAGCGTTTTATGCTACTTTACAAATAGGAAATATGCTGGAAATTTTAGTTTCTGTTCTCTAACTTTAGTTTGTCTTAACCAAATGCTATGAATCTTATACACAATGCTCATTACCACAAACACTGATCAAGTTTGAATTTTGGTGGCGATAGTTATACCATTTTAGAGTTATGTCCCTTTACATATGTAATAAATTGCTGAATATTTTCGTTTCAGTTATCTAACTTTAGTTCGCTCAACCAAATGTTATGAAACTTATACATTGTAATACTTTTAACAATAAAACAAAGATAAAGTTTGAATTTTGGTGGAGTAATTTAACTGCTCTAGGGTTGTGCCTTGTTACAAATGGAACCAGATGCTCCGCTTGACACATCTTTATACGACCGCAGAGGTCGAGACCCTGAACAGTTGGGGCAAGTATGGACACAACATTCGAGCTTGATATACATGTAGCTCTGAATTTGGATTGCGATCAAATTTTTGACTTAATATATAGGTTTCTGACACAAATCAAATGTCAATATCTTACAAATCTATTGCGCAATACTGTGTAATTAGAATGTATACACAATGCTTATTACCCCATAACTCAGATCAAGTACACATTTTGGTAGCGTCACATTTACAGTTCTTGAGTTGTGACCCTTTATAACATTAATGCTAGCGGGGGCATCATTTGTGTCCCATGGACACGTTCCCTATTTTTGATAAAAGCCTTTAATATAAATTCGCTTTCATTACAGTTGTATTGATTTAAGTTACTGTTACTGTCTTATTTATAAAAAAGGATGCGGTATTTTTTGCAAAGAACCAATGCTATCCAAAAGAGTTCAAAGGAGGAAAATGTTTTGATAACTAAAGGCCACCATATGGTCGTCAATAATGAGAAATATTTGTACCATATACATGTAGAAAGCTATAAAAGGCCCCGATAGGAAATATGTGGAGCAATTCAAACAAAAAAACTTACGTGTTAATTTACCAAAAACAAATATGAAGGATCTAAACCAATAGAAAAATACTAATTCACAGGCCCTTGATGTTGACATGGCATGGGTACTTAAAAAAGAAATTAAGGCCAACTAAAATTAATTAGTAGATTTTCATCCAAATTTTTGAAAAAAATGGGGCGGGTGGGAGGATTTTATTTTTTAAATTTTATTTCATATGAAACCCTCGTCATGAGTTTTTCATACCGCGGGGTATATGCTAGTGGGAAACAAGCTTGTATAATGTATATACATGCTGTATAAGGAATCCTACACTATTTTTCAAACTCTTAAATAAAAATCCCTGATTGGCAACCACTGTTATACATGCAATTGCCGCTGTAGAAACCTATTTATAGTAGACATCAAAAAGAAGAGAAATGCTCTCTTCAGTCTTCAGTTAGACTACTAGTATACCTACACCACATGTATTTTGCTTGATAAGCAATGGTTTGTAGTCGTCATAAAATCGATTAAATGTTTTGGTACAATTGTATGCAACACAAGTATTACGAGTACAGCATAAAATGTAAACTCAGTGTTGAAAGAAATTATGATGTAAAACATGAAGTTAACCAAAAAATTAGTTGTGGCTTAATGACTAAATTGATGGTAGGGACAGTAACAAAGGGTGTTTGCTGTTTATCAACAAAAACAAAAGCCATGGGTGAATAAAAGGGCTTGTTTAATTAAAATGCGTGTTTGTTGACATTTTTTTCCCAATATACGGTCATAATTCAAACAAGTTCGTGCTTGTGTCAATTTCTTTAATCCAGTCATGAATTTGTTCTACGATTCTTGCGCTTTGGATACCATTCACAGTCCAAATTTCCTGACACAAAGTCATTGTATAAATAAAGAAAAAAACATGATTTTCGATTCACTTGTGACTACCGGTGACTACCGCAATTTGCGTTCAAGGACAAGGCGTTTTACTCGTAACTCGAATATTTCATGCCCTTCTCGTTATCAATCTCTATTCTCGGTAGATCATGTTGTCATCATAGAGCAGCAGAATATTTCGACTTAATCATTTTCGAGGGGATTACTCCGGCGAAGAAATACAAAAAAGAAATTTGAAACAGGAAGTTTCGAATGAAACGAAATTATCGATGGTTCCTGGTAACGGACATGACCAAAATCCGGAAATCGTATTTTTGTTAAATAAAAAAAATCGGGGCGGGACGATTTCAGAGGGGCGGGCGGGGATGAAAATCTAGCAATTAATTTTAATTGGCCTAACAGAGCTTTCTGTATATTTCAATATTTTAGATCTAGAGTTTTTAGGTTGCAATAGAAAATATCAAAACTTTTTATGACAAACATGAAAAAAGTTATTTTTGATAATTACTGACGAGACAATGGTTTAATTTAAAACATCCAGGTGTGATGAAATACATTTTTGAAATAATACATGTCTATAACCTTTTTGGAATAATACGCAGCTACAGTTGCAAACTTTCCAGAGGTGCTATCCAGCACTTTGATTATACAAAACGCAGCAGGAGAAGTCCCATGTGCGATAAATTTGTTATATCGTATATATGGTTCACTACTTACCCCCTTCGGCCTCAGCCCCTATGGATTTTACTAACCCTCTATGGATCCGTAGGGGGTCAATAGCGAACCATATAACTTATAACTGTAAGTTTATTTTATTGAAAAAGGGAGATAACACACACACATTGATATGTTTATAAGAAACATTCATAACAAGTACAAATGAAGTATTTTTTAGTCATACTTCAATGTTACTTATATATTGGGCTTAAACAAGTAAATATGATTTATAGTTATTTTTCACAGATGCTTTAGATGACGACACAACGTTACTTATAAATTAGGCTGACCTCAGAAGTACATTCATCAGTATTTATTTATTAGTATGTATTGTATAATATATGTTTTTTTAAGAGAACAAAACAAATCAATCCATAAAGACTGCCTCGATGATCTTCATGGTGTTGTGGTATTGTGTTAACTTTTAGTGGGAGGTGGTGGGTTTGAACCCTGGACAGTTCAACCAAAGATCTTCACGGTGTTGTGGTATTGTGTTAACTTTTAGTGTGGGAGGTGGTGGGTTTGAACCCTGGACAGTTCAACCAAAGATCTTCACGGTGTTGTGGTATTGTGTTAACTTTTAGTGTGGGAGGTGGTGGGTTGGAACCCTGGACAGTTCAATCAAAGATCTTCACGGTGTTGTGGTATTGTGTTAACCTTTAGTGTGGGAGTTGGTGGGTTTAAACCCTGGTCAGTTAAACCAAAGATCTTCATGGTGTTGTAGTATTGTGTTAACTTTTAGTGTGGGAGGTAATGGGTTTAAACCCTGGACAGTTAAACCAAAGATCTTCATTGTGTTGTGGTATTGTGTTAACATGGTTAACTTTTAGTGTGGAAGGTGGTGGGTTTAAACCGTGGACAGTTAAACCAAAGATCTTCATGGTGTTGTGGTATTGTGTTCACCTTTAGTGTGGGAGGTGGTCGGTTTGAACCCTGGACAGTTAAACCAAAGATCTTCACGGTGTTGTAGTATTGTGTTAATTTTTAGTGTGGGAGGTGGTGGGTTTAAACCCTGGACAGTTAAACCAAAGATCTTCATGGTGTTGTGGTATTGTGTTCACCTTTAGTGTGGGAGGTGGTCGGTTTGAACCCTGGACAGTTAAACCAAAGATCTTCATGGTGTTGTAGTATTGTGTTAACTTTTAGTGTGGGAGGTGGTGGGTTTGAACCCTGGACAGTTAAACCAAAGATCTTCACGGTGTTGTAGTATTGTGTTAACTTTTAGTGTGGGAGGTGGTGGGTTTAAACCCTGGACAGTTAAACCAAAGACTTGAAAATTAATATTTGCTGCTTCTCCAAAATGAGGTAAATCAATACAGAGTCAGAGTAGATAGTTTTCACATATGCCATACAGCCACTTCCTTTTTTTCACATCTGCCGTACAGTCACTTCCTGTTTTCACATCTGCCATACAGCCACTTCCTGTTTTCACATCTGTAATACATCCACTTCCTGGTTTCGCATCTGTCATACATCCGCTTCCTGTTTTCATATCTGTCATACATCCGCTTCCTGTTTTCATATCTGTCATACAGCCACTTCATGTTTTCACATCTGTCGTACATCCACTTCCTATTGGTTGATAGTTTGAAATTATACAACACTCATTGTACAATGAAAATTTCTCTTTCTTGGCTTCTATGGAAGGGAATGATTTTATATTTGATGAACAGCTTGAAAATGTTGATTTGTAGAATGTTAGCAATTTTTATGCTCCATTTATGGGCATTATGTTTTTTGATCTGTGGGTCCGTCTGTTCGTCTGATCTTCCGTCCGTTGGTCCGTCTGTCCTACTTCAGGTTAAAGTTTTTGATGAACTTGAAGTCCAATCAACTTGAAACTTAGTATACATGTTCCTTATGATATGATCTTTCTAAATTAAGATTACTCCCAGTTCACGGTCCACTGAACATAGAACATTATAATGCGGAATGGGCATCCGTGTACTTAGGACACATTCTTGTTGTTTATGCTGTGCAACTTCTTTCTGTTGCCCAATAGTTAAAAATTATTCAAATTCATTGTATAAAGAAAATGTTCATGAAAGTTCATGTGATGAATAACAATGATACACGTATCCCTAGACTAAAGAATAATGATATAAACAATTACAGTTTGTCCAACAGCCTTCAACAATGAGCAAAACCCATACCATATAATCATCTATAAATAGCCTTGGTATGATAAAATGTGAAACATTTCAAAAGAAAAAATCAACAGCCTACTACAACAATGAAGGAAAAACAAATATGGTACACAGCTTCTAACTACAGCCACTACGTTATATAGGTCCTGTCTGTGGAAAGAGTCACACCCTGTATGTAGAATACACAGCTTCTAACTACAGCCACTACGTTACATAGGTCCTGTCTGTGGAAAGAGTCACACCCTGGATGTAGAATACACAGCTTCTAAATACAGCCACTACGTTATAGGTCCTGTCTTTCAACAGGCACATACAGAATAAAAAATGATTGAATTTAATGTGACTGATCTAGTTGATTATAGACAGTGTTTCGAGAAGCTGCAATATGATATTTAATATTGTTCTTTATGTGTGTCTTTATGCTGGTAAATAAAACTTTTGACATTCTTAGACCTGGGAACTTAGACCTGGGAAAGTGCAATAGATGTTCTGGTGTTTGATGGAAAAAGTCACACCCTGCTTGCAGAATACATATTTACCTCATTCAGTCACACCCTGCTTGCAGAATACATTTGTACCTCATTCAGTCACACACTGCTTGTAGAATACATTTGTACCTCATTCAGTCACACCCTGCTTGTAGAATACATTTGTACCTCATTCAGTCACAACCTGCTTGTAGAATACATTTGTACCTCATTCAGTCACACCCTGCTTGTAGAATACATTTGTACCTCATTCAGGAATCCAGATCTTCAAGGTTTTGAGTTCAGTTCATTATTAAACTTTAAATAGTGCAGAAAAGTTGAGATAAATTACTGTTTCAATGCTATTATATATTATTTGAATGAAATAAGAAGATGAAAATATTAGGTCAGTATTTTACCATCCATAGTGATCATGTTTTTTTCAATTGGCAATAACACAAATACCTCAATTAAAACTCAACAGTATATATTAAATATAAATTTTCTTTTCTATTTTTAGGCTATAATGGAAAGTTGGAATGAGGTAAGATTTACTTAATAGTCTCCTTGTCATTTGTTATAGGTCCTGGCTGTAGACAGGCACATACAGAATAAACAAAAAAATGATTAAATTTAATGTGACTGGTCTAGTTTATTATTGATAATGTTTTAAGAAACTGTTACTTGATATTTTTTATGTGTTTCTTAAATGCCGACCTTTTTATAAAACCCAAATCTTGAAAAGATCTCAAAATAAGGAGTTGTGGTATGATTAACAATGAAGCAATTAATCCTAGACCATAGGACAAAGATTTAAACAATTACAGGTCGTTCAACAGCCTTCCACAATGAGCAAAACTCATACCATATAATAATTAGATGTGGTATGATTAACAATGATACAATTATTCCTAGACCATAGGACAAAGATATAAACAATTACAGGTCGTCTAAAAGCCTTCAACAATGAGCAAAACCCATACCATATAATAATTAGAAGATGTGGTATGATTAACAATGATACAATTATTCCTAGACCATAGGACAAAGATATAAACAATTACAGGTCGTCTAACAGCCTTCCACAATGAGCAAAACCCATACCATATAATAATTAGGAGATGTGGTATGATTAACAATGATACAATTATTCCTAGACCATAGGACAAAGATATAAACAATTACAGGTCGTCTAACAGCCTTCAACAATGATCAAAATCCATACCATATAATAATTAGGAGATGTGGTATGATTTACAATGATACAATTATTCCTAGACCATAGGACAAAGATATAAACAATTACAGGTCGTCTAATAGCCTTCAACAATGATCAAAATCCATACCATATAATAATTAGGAGATGTGGTATGATTTACAATGATACAATTATTCCTAGACCATAGGACAAAGATATAAACAATTACAGGTCGTCTAACAGCCTTCAACAGTGATCAAAATCCATACCATATAATAATTAGGAGATGTGGTATGATTTACAATGATACAATTATTCCTAGACCATAGGACAAAGATATAAACAATTACAGGTCGTCTAATAGCCTTCAACAATGATCAAAATCCATACCATATAATAATAATTAGGAGATGTGGTATGATTAACAATGATACAATTATTCCTAGACCATAGGACAAAGATATAAACAATTACAGGTCGTCTAACAGCCTTCAACAATGATCAAAATTCATACCATATAATAATTAGGAGATGTGGTATGATTTACAATGATACAATTATTCCTAGACCATAGGACAAAGATATAAACAATTACAGGTCGTCTAATAGCCTTCAACAATGATCAAAATCCATACCATATAATAATTAGGAGATGTGGTATGATTAACAATGATACAATTATTCCTAGACCATAGGACAAAGATATAAACAATGACAGGTCGTCTAACAGCCTTCAACAATGATCAAAATCCATACCATATAATAATTAGGAGATGTGGTATGATTTACAATGATACAATTATTCCTAGACCATAGGACAAAGATATAAACAATTACAGGTCGTCTAATAGCCTTCAACAATGATCAAAATCCATACCATATGATAATTAGGAGATGCGGTATGATTAACAATGATACAATTATTCCTAGACCATAGGACAAAGATATAAACAATTACAGGTCGTCTAATAGCCTTCAACAATGATCAAAACCCATACCACAGGGGTTAAAAAATGTTGTTACAGCTAACTAGCCCAGGACTTATTGGCAGCAGGATTTTACTAGCCCTGTTTGAAGAACTGCTAGCCCATCAAAACCAACCTGCTAGCCCATGTGTGCCTTACAAATCAGAGTTTGCTGCATAATACAGGGTGGGTGTCATGTTTTGAAGGGGACATTATACACTGTATTAAACTAGTTCATTTTTATACGCCCGGGACGGGACGTATTATGGTATACCGTTGTCTGTCCGTCCGTCCGTCCGTCCGTCCGTCGTCCACACTTCGGACAATAACTCAAAAACACCTACACCAATTTCCATGAAACTTTGGTGAATTGTTTATATCTATTGACGTAAGCTCCCTTTTGTTTTTTTTTAATTTCAGATTTTAAGTTTTGGATTTATGGGGCTTTATTCATAAAAAAGGGGGGATTTTCAACACTTCGGACAATAACTCAAAAAGGCTTTCACCAATGTCCATGAAACTTTGGTGAATTGTTTATATCTATTGATGTAAGCTCCCTTTCGTTTTTTTTTAATTTCAGATTTTAAGTTTTGGATTTATGGGGCTTTATTCATAAAAAAGGGGGGATTTTCAACACTTCGGACAATAACTCAAAAAGGCTTTCACCAATGTCCATGAAACTTTGGTGAATTGTTTATATCTATTGATGTAAGCTCCCTTTCAATTTTTATAAATTTCAGATTTTAAGTTTTGGATTTATGGGGCTTTATTCATAAAAAAAGGGTGATTTTTAACACTTCGGACAATAACTCAAAAAGGCTTTCACCAATGTCCATGAAACTTTGGTGAATTGTTTATATCTATTAATGTAAGCTCCCTTTCAATTTTTATAAATTTCAGATTTTAAGTTTTGGATTTATGGGGCTTTATTCATAAAAAAAGGGTGATTTTTAACACTTCGGACAATAACTCAAAAAGGCTTTCACCAATGTCCATGAAACTTTGGTGAATTGTTTATATCTATTGATATAAGCTCCCTTTCAATTTTTATAAATTTCAGATTTTACATTTCCGTGTTATGAATTTTTATGCTTAAAAAAGGGGGGATTTTTCCAGTTTTGGGACAATAACTAACACTTTCACAAAATTTTATGTATGGATGAAAAATTAAAGACAACAAACTTAGTTAAATTTGAGGTAGCCTTAATAGTGCCAATTTTTTTGTGCATTTTTATTTATTATTTGGAGGGGGGGGGGGGTTATTTGACAGGGCTCACACTATTTCTAGTTGATCATATAAATTCATTTAAAGTATAAAAGACAAGTTAAAAGAGCAACGGGCGTATCATGCGCTAAAGCGCAGCCCTTTATTATCCGTTGTAGTACTATGGGTCATTAAATATTTTCTGGCAGAGAAAACATGTTCATTGGTTTTATCGTGTGAAACAAGTGGTTTAATTATTATATTTGTTGTCCACACATACAAGGGAGACCTTTTATTGACGTGCTCGGGGAAACACTGGCAATATTCGCAGAACATGGTCTCGGATTTTCATCCCAGCGCCACAGCCGACCTTACCTAGAGGAAATTCTTTCTGTCCATGTCACTAGATGTGTTCTTTTCCGCTTTTCCCTATCGTTTTTACATTTTTTTTGGATGAATTTTCAGCCTCATTAGTATCCCCTCCATCTACCGATTTTTGCTTTGAAACTGACGAAGTAAATCAGGCGCCCGTTCTAAAATGTTTTGAAATATATATTTTGTTGTATTGTTTCGTGTTCAACAGTTGTCCGACAAGACCAATACATAATAACCAGTACCTTTAATTGAAATCTCGACAGAAGCAATGTACAATACCCCCTGTACTGAGAAAACGATATTGGAAGTATGAGATATTGCGATCAATAGATGATACCTGGCCACCCTGAGTTATTTGTTCTATTTTTAAAACATGTAACTGTACAACAGGGTTGCATTCAATATCGTAGCGGCTACGTAGTGCTACATAGATTTTTGTTTACTGAGCAAGTAGCTAGCCTAGCTGCTATCAATATCTATGTTGCAGCTAGGCTAGCTACACGTTCAATAGTCATAAATCTGCGTATCCCTAAGTAGCCACTACGATATTGAACGCAACCCTGGACCTGTACAAACCCAAATCCGGGATGACGTAATTGAATCTGATTTGCTAAGATAGAATAGGGATGAAGGGATTTTCCACTATCTATTTTGGAAACGCCAAGAATTTTTTGTTACTAGTCTGTCGGGCATATTGGGTTAAAAGTTTAGATTGCCTGAGGCGTAAATGCTCTAGTCCCGGGCGTCGAACTAGTGGATTTTTTAACCCCTGTACCATATAATAATTAGGAGATGTGGTATGATTAACAGTGATACAATTATTCCTAGACCATAGGACAAAGATATAATTAACAATTACAGGTCGTCTAATAGCCTTCACAGGGGTTAAAAAATCCCCTAGCCCGACGCCCGGGACTAGAGCATTTACGCCTCAGGCAATCTAAACTTTCAACCCAATATGCCCGACGGACTAGTAACAAAAAATTCTTGGCATTTCCAAAATAGATAGTGGAAAATCCCTTCATCCCTATTCTATCTTAGCAAATCAGATTCAATTACGTCATCCCGGATTTGGGTTTGTACAGGTCCAGGGTTGCGTTCAATATCGTAGTGGCTACTTAGGGATATGCAGATTTATGACTATTGAACGTGTAGCTAGCCTACAAAAATGTAGCTGCAACATAGATATTGATAGCAGCTAGGCTAGCTACTTGTTCAGTAGACAAAAATCTATGTAGCACTACGTAGCCGCTACGATATTGAATGTTGTACAGTGACATGTTTTAAAAATAGAACAAATAACTCAGGGTGGCCAGGTATCATCTATTGATCGCAATATCTCATACTTCCAATATCGTTTTCTCAGTACAGGGGGTATTGTACATAATTGCCTTTGTCGAGATTTCAATTAAAGGTACTGGTTATTATGTATTGGTCTTGTCAGACAACTGTTGAACACGAAACAATACAACAAAATATATATTTCAAAACATTTTAGAACGGGCGCCTGATTTACTTCGTCAGTTTCAAAGCAAAAATCGGTAGATGAAGGGGATACTTAATGAGGCTGAAAATTCATCCAAAAAAAATGTAAAAACGATAGGGAAAAGCGGAAAAGAACATATCTAGTGACATGGACAGAAAGATTCCTCTAGGTAAGGTCGGCTGTGGCGCTGGGATGAAAATCCGAGACCATGTTCTGCGAATATTGCCAGTGTTTCCCCGAGCACGTCAATAAAAGGTCTCCCTTGTATGTGTGGACTACAAATATAATAATTAAACCACTTGTTTCACACGATAAAACCAATGAACATGTTTTCTCTGCCAGAAAATATTTAATGACCCATAGCACTACAAGAGATAAAAATGAACTAGTTTAATACAGTGTATAATGTCCCCTTCAAAACATGACACCCATCCTGTATTATGCAGCAAACTCTGATTTGTAAGGCACACATGGGCTAGTAGGTCGGTTTTGATGGGCTAGCAGTTCTTCAAACAGGGCTAGTAAAATCCTGCTGCCAATAAGTCCTGGGCTAGTTAGCTGTAACAACATTTTTTAACCCCTGACTTCAACAATGAGCAAAACTCATACCATATAATAATTAGGAGATGTGGTATGATTAACAATGATACAATTATTCCTAGACCATAGGACAAAGATATAAATAATTACAGGTTGTCCAATAGCCTTCAACAATGAGCAAAACCCATACCATATAATAATTAGGAGATGTGGTATGATTAACAATGAAGCAATTAATCCTAGACCATTGGACAAAGAAATAAACAATTACAGGTCGTTCAACAGCCTTCCACAATGAGCAAAACCCATACCATATAATCATCTATAAAAAGCCTTGCTATGATAAAATGTGAAACATTTCAAAAGAAAAACGAACAGCCTACTACAACAATGAAGGAAACACAAATATGGTACACAGCTTCTAACTACAGCCACTACGTTATATAGATCCTGTCTGGAAAGAGTCACACCCTGTATGTAGAATACACAGCTTCTCACTACAGCCACTACGTTATAGGTCCTGTCTGTGGAAAGAGTCACACCCTGTATGCAGAATACACAGCTTCTAAATACAGCCACTACGTTATAGGTCCTGTCTTTCAACAGGCACATACAGAATAAAAAATGATTGAATTTAATGTGACTGATCTAGTTGATTATAGACAGTGTTTCGAGAAGCTGCAATATGATATTTAATATTGTTCTTTATGTGTGTCATAATGCTGGTAAATAAAACTTTTGACATTCTTAGACCTGGGAAAGTGCAATAGATGTTCTGGTGTTTGATGGAAAAAGTCACACCCTGCTTGTAGAATACATTTGTACCTCATTCAGTCACACCCTGCTTGTAAAAAACATTTGTACCTCATTCAGTCACACCCTGCTTGTAGAATACATTTGTACCTCATTCAGTCACACCCTGCTTGTAGAATACATTTGTACCTCATTCAGTCACACCCTGCTTGTAGAATACATTTGTACCTCATTCAGTCACACCCTGCTTGTAGAATACATTTGTATCTCATTCAGGTATGTGATTAGATCTTCAAGGTTTTGAGTTCAGTTCATTATTAAACTTTAAATAGTGCAGAAAAGTTGAGATACATGACTGTTTCAATGCTATTATATATTATTTGAATGAAATAAGAAGATGAAAATATTAGCATGATTAGGTCAGTATTTTACCACCCATAGTGATCATGTTTTTTCAATTGGCAATAACACAAATACCTCAATTAAAACTCAACAGTATACATTAAACATTTTTAAATATAACTTTTCTTTTCTATTTTAAGGCTATAATGGAAAGTTGGAATGAGGTAAGATTTACTTAATAGTCTCCTTGTCATTTGTAGTTTTGTTCCCCATTAGTGTACAATTAGATACAAGTATGTGATAACTTGAGATAAAAACTAGTAGAATTCTAAGTGAACTACCAAACTACTTATTCCAAAAACAAAAAAAATCAAAACTGGGACAAAGCAAGGTGCAAGGTGAATAAAAGATTCTAAAAGTAGGTGGTGGGAGATAGTGTATTATTTATGTAGTACCTTCAGAATCCTTGTTTATTTGTAACTCTAAGTAGGTCTGTACAGTTATTTGAAAAAAATATTGGGACAATTTTTCTACATAAAAAAAAAATACAGAAGTTATCTCCCCTTAATTGCCATTGTTAAGTTCATGTGAGTTGAATAAGACCAATCTATTTTATGGTATAAAGAGCCGACTGATACAACACACTTTTTTTCTTGTTAGGTTACATTCTCATTGCTTTATTAGGCCACGGTTTTTTTATTTGTTGGTTTACGGATCCGCCGACCTGATTTTGCCGATTTTCAGAATAAAAATAAAATTGACTTTTCATGCTTTTTTATTCCCGCCGACCCTTATCAATGCAGTATCCCTGAAAAATAATTAAAATTTTCTTTTTTTATAAAATAAAATGCATTAATCATTAACAAAGTTGATAACACTTTCTGTTGTGAAAAATAAAACTTCCAATTTACGTTTCTAAAAATAGACAAATGAATTATAACTGACCTTGACATGTCTTTTGCGCAAATAATTTTGCGGAACGAAACCTGTGTTGAAAACCTATTACAAAAATAAGTTCGTTTCCCTTATTTGTCATCAGTCCGTAAGATGCATCATCTCGGAGAAATAGACTTGTCCAAATGTTGACAGGTGGAATAACATCAATTAAAGTACTGAATATTAACAAATCATTTGAAATTTTCTTGTTTCATATTATCAATCATTGGGATAAAAACCAGATTGCATGACAACTAATTAACCTGATATTGTCGTTTTTCCAGTGGACGAGTCTATTACGTTTTTCGACACGTGTGTTGAAACTTATTTTTGTACGACGTTTTTACATTTTTTTTTCTTTATCAGTTTTTGTAACTGAAGATCATTATTTACCAAGTTTTCTGGAATTGATTGAGAGCTACGGGAATCTGTTTTTCTTGTTTGTGAAATGACGATTTAATTTCGTCTTTGTCTGTGCAACCCCTCTTTTTTACAGGAAGTTATTAAACGATGTCATGCGATGTTCATGATCACTGATCAATAATATTTCATCGAACGAAATGTTAAGAAATGATTACAAAACAGCAAATAAGACAAACATTTTGTTAAGTAAGGTGAAATATATATTTATTTTGCATATTTTTCTGTTTTGAAAGATATTTTTTTTTCTTTTTTTTTCCGACCGACCGACCCGACTTTTTTATGAGAAAAATCCGTAAACCAACAAATTAAAAAACCGTGGCCTTATATCCCACATCTACATTTATTCAGTCTACATACATTTATATATGTATCTCTTTAAGTTAGTCAATAGAGAGATTTATACTAGCTGATATGAAAAAGGATGAGAAAGTACATAGGGGCAATTAAAGGACTAAGTGAATGAAACACAACTACATGTCTTCAAAAGGCAATTAAAGGACTTAGTGAATGAAAAACACAACTACATGTCTTAAAAAGGACAAAAGTAGGGGCAACTAAAGGACTAAGTGTATAACATATCTTTAAAAGGACAAAGGTCAAAGTCCAGAAAATACTACAAGAAAGAAAATTCAATGATATGCCAAATCTAGTCCATGATTTTATAAAAAAAAAAAAAATTTTGAAGGTTAACAAGAGTAAAGAAAGCTCGACATAGGGGTAGTGATCCGATGGCGGCTAACGTCTTAAAAGCTTTATATTTTAGAAGGTTGAAGAACTGGATGCTTCATACTTTGTTACAGATGCCTCATGTTATGAAGTTTCCGTCAGTCACATGTCCAATGTCCTTGACCTCATTTCCATATGGTTCATTTGGTATGTGTGTACCTTGCAAGGTCTTCATGTCCGTTAGACAGTTTTCACTTGACCTCGACCTCATTTCATGAATCAGTGAACAAGGTTAAGTTTTGGTGGTCAGGTCCATATCTCAGATACTATAAGCAATAGATCTAGTATATTCAGTGTATCGAAGGACCGTCAAGTGTATATGTATAACTGGCAGGTGTCATCTGACCTTGAACTCATTTTCATGGTTCAGTGGTTACAGTAAGGTTTTTGTGTTTTGGTCTGTTTTTCTTATACTGTATGCAATAGGTCTACCATATTTGGTGTATGGAATGATTGTAAGGTGTACATGTCTAGCTGGCAGGTGTCATCTGACCATGACCTCATTTTCATGGTTCAGTGGTCAAAGTTCAGTTTTTGAGTTTTGGTCTTTTTATTTAATACTTTATGCAATATGTCATGTATGTCAACTATATTTGTTGTATGGAAATATTTTATGATGTATATGTCAATCGCACAGGTTTTATTTGACCTTGACCTCATTTTCACAGTTCATTGCTCAGTGTTAAGTTTTTGTGTTTTGGTCTGGTTTTCTTAAACTATAACCAATAGGTCAACTATATCTATTGTTTGGAAGAATTGTTAGCTGTACATGCCTTGACCTCATTTTCATGGTTCATTGGTCAATGTTTAGTTTTCTTGGTTAATGTAAGGCGAGACATTTCAGTGTGTGCACTCTTGGTGTTTTTCTTGATAATATAAAATGCATAAATCCCAACAATTTTATGCTATTAAAAGAATTCCTCTCTGTCTGTTATTTGAAGGAAGGATACTACTGATTTATGTAGTCATTGCTAAACAGAAGAAAACATAATTATTACCTAATTTAACAGTAAGGACATTCATTACAATATATTATACCCCCGCTTTAAAATAGGAGGGGGTATACTGTTTTACCTCTGTCTGTCCGTCCGTCCGTCCGTCGTGCCGTCCGTCCGTCAGTCCGTCCCATGAAACTTTCGTCACATTTTTCTCAGGAACTACACATCCACCCTTTCTGTAATTTGGTATCAACATTTATATATGTCAGCCATACCGTGTGATGCGTTTTCAGATTCATCACTTGACAACTTCCTGTTTACCGAACACTTTTATGATTTTACACATGATAGCCAAGTTGAAAATTTTCGTCACATTTTTCTCAGGAACTACAATACAAGGATTTCTGAAATTTGGTTTCAGGGTTTATCTAAGTCAGCTATACCGTGTGATGCGTTTTCAGATTGATCACTTGACAACTTCCTGTTTACCGAACACTTGTATGATTTTACACATGATAGCCAAGTTGAAAATTTTCGTCACATTTTTCTCAGGAACTACAATACAAGGATTTCTGAAATTTGGTTTCAGGGTTTATCTAAGTCAGCTATACCGTGTGATGCGTTTTCAGATTGATCACTTGACAACTTCCTGTTTACCGAACACTTGTATGATTTTACACATGATAGCCAAGTTGAAAATTTTCGTCACATTTTTCTCAGGAACTACACATCCACCCTTTCTGTAATTTGGTATCAACATTTATATATGTCAGCCATACCGTGTGATGCGTTTTCAGATTCATCACTAGACAACTTCCTGTTTACCGAACACTTGTATGATTTTACACATGACAGCCAAGTTGAAAATTTTCGTCACATTTTTCTCAGGAACTACAATACAAGGATTTCTGAAATTTGGTTTCAGGATTTATATAAGTCAGCTATACCGTGTGATGCGTTTTCAGATTCATCACTCGACAACTTCCTGTTTACCGAACACTTGCATATTTTTACACTATTAATATTATCCACTTGCGGCGGGGGTATCATCAGTGAGCAGTAGCTCGCAGTTTCACTTGTTTTTATTACGGTTTACTTACAGAAACTCACTACAGCTGCTGGGAATAGAGATATAGAAGCCTTAAAATTATGTCTACAGAATGGTGCAGACATTGATTATCAAGATTAATTGTAATTTCTATGTTATACTTACAGAAACGTACTACAGCTGCTTGGAAGGGAGATGTAGAAGCCTTAAAATTATGTCTACAGAATGGTGCAGACATTGATTATCAAGATTAAATGTAATTTCTATGTTATACTTACAGAAACTTACTACAGCTGCTAGGAAAGGAGAAATAGAAGCCTTAGAATTAAGCCTACAGAATGGTGCAGACATTGATTATCAAGATGTAAGTAAAATAGTCACATTCAAAACTACCTTATTTTAATAATTCATAGAAAAATCATTTGAAGATACAGCCTTTTAAGGTACATGAACAAAAAAAAGACACAAAACTACATGTTACTTAAAATTAGAGCACAGTGAAACAGTGAAAACTACAAGTAACTTCAAAATGTTGAATATTGTACATAAACACACGACAACAATTTACTTTAGAACTATAATAACAGAAGTATAAAAAATAAAAAACAAGTTGCTTCAGAACATAACAGATTGTACATAAGCAGTATAAAACAAAGTTCTACAAATTACTTCAGAACAAAACAAATTGTACACCAGCAGTATAAAACACACAACTACAAGTTACTTCAGAACATAACAGATTGTACATAAGCAGTAAAAAAACACACAACTACAAGTTACTTCAGAACAGAACAAATTGTACATCAGAAATATAAAACACACAACTACAAATTACTTCAGAACATAACAAATTGTACACCAACAGCATAAAACACACACCTACAATTTACTTCAGAACATAACAAATTGTACATAAGCAGTGAAAAAAACACAAAACTACAAGTTACTTCAGAACATAACAGATTGTACATTAGCAGTATAAAACACACAACCACAAGTTACTCAGAACATAACAGATTGTACATAAGCAGTATAAACATACAAATACAAGTTACCTCAGAACATAACAGATTGTACATTAGCAGTATAAAATATACAACTACAAATTACTTCTCAGCATAACAGATTGTACATAAGCTGTATAAAACACATAACTACAAGTTACCTCAGAACATAACAAATTGTACACAAGCAGTATAAAATATACAACTACAAGTTACCTCAGAACATAACAGATTGTACATAAGCAGTATAAAACACATAACTACAAGTTACCTCAGAACATAACAGATTGTACATAAGCAGTATAAAACACATAATTACAAGTTACTTCAGAACATAACATTGTACACAAGCAGTATAAACATACAAATAAAAGTAACCTCAGAACATAACAGATTCTACACAAGCAGTATAAAATATACAACAACAAGTTACCTCAGAACAAATCAGATTCTACACAAGCAGTATAAAATATACAACTACAAGTTACCTCAGAACATAATAGATTGTACATTAGCAGTATAAAATATGCAACTGCAAGTAACTTCAGAACATAACAGATTGTACATTAGCAGTATAAAACACACAACCACAAGTTACTTCAGAACATAACAGATTGTACATAAGCAGTATAAACATACAAATACAAGTTACTTCAGAACATAATAGATTGTAAACAAGCAGTATAAAATATACAACTACAAGTTACCTCAGAACATAACAGATTGTACATTAGCAGTATAAAACACATAGCTACATGTTACTTCAGAACATAACAAATTGTACATAAGCAGTATAAAACGCATAACTACAAGTTACCTCAGAACATAACAGATTGTACATAAGCAGTATAAAACACATAACTACAAGTTACCTCAGAACATAACAAATTGTACAAAAGCAGTATAAACATACAAATACAAGTTACTTCAGAACATAACAGATTGTACACCAGCAGTGTAAAACACACAACCACAAGTTACTTCAGAACATAACAGATTGTACATTAGCAGTATAAAACACACAACCACAAGTTACTTCAGAACATAACAGATTGTGCATTAGCAGTATAAAACACACAACCACAAGTTTCTTCAGAACATAACAGATTGTACATTGGCAGTATAAAACACACAACCACAAGTTACTTCAGAACATAACAGATTGTGCATTAGCAGTATAAAACACACAACCACAAGTTACTTCAGAACATAACAGATTGTACATTGGCAGTATAAAACACATAACTACAAGTTACCTCAGAACATAACAGATTGTACATAGCAGTATAAAACACATAATTACAAGTTACTTCAGAACATAACATTGTACAGAAACAGTATAAACATACAAATAAAAGTAACCTCAGTACATAACAGATTGTACACAAGCAGTATAAAATATACAACTACAAGTTACCTCAGAACATAACAGATTGTACACAAGCAGTATAAAATATACAACTACAAGTTACCTCAGAACATAACAGATTGTACACAAGCAGTATAAAATATACAACTACAAGTCACCTCAGAACATAACAGATTGTACACTAGCAGTATAAAACACACAACCACAAGTTACTTCAGAATATAACAGATTGTACATAAGCAGTATAAACATACAAATACAAGTTACTTCAGAACATAATAGATTGTACACCAGCAGTATAAAACACACAACTACAAATTACTCAGAACATAACAGATTGTACATTAGCAGTATAAAACACACAACTACAAATTACTTCAGAACATAACAAATTGTACATACGCAGTATAAAACACATAACTACAAGTTACCTCACAACATAACAGATTGTACATAAGCAGTATAAAACACACAACTACAAGTTACCTCAGAACATAACAAATTGTACACAAGCAGTATAAAATATACAACTACAAGTTACCTCAGAACATAACAGATTGTACATAAGTAGTATAAAACACAAACTACAAGTTACTTCAGAACATAACAGATTGTAAACAAGCAGTATAAAATATACAACTACAAGTTACCTCAGAACATAACAGATTGTATACAAGCAGTATAAAATATACAACTACAAGTTACCTCAGAACATAACAGATTGTACATTAGCAGTATAAAACACATAGCTACATGTTACTTCAGAACATAACAGATTGTACATTAGCAGTATAAAACACACAACCACAAGTTACTTCAGAACATTACAGATTGTACACTAGCAGTATAAAACACACAACTACAAGTTACTTCAAATCATAACAGATTGTACATAAGCAGTATCAATATACAAATACAAGTTACTTCAGAACATAACAGATTGTACACCAGCAGTGTAAAACACACAACCACAAGTTACTTCAGAACATAACAGATTGTACATTAGCAGTATAAAACACACAACCAAAAGTTACTTCAGAACATAACAGATTGTGCATTAGCAGTATAAAACACACAACCACAAGTTACTTCAGAACATAACAGATTGTACATTAGCAGTATAAAACAACCACAAGTTACTTCAGAACATAACAGATTGTGCATTATCAGTATAAAAGACACAACCACAAGTTACTTCAGAACATAACAGATTGTACATTAGCCGTATTAAACACACAACCACAAGTTACTTCAGAACATAACAGATTGTACATTAGCAGTATAAAACACACAACCACAAGTTACTTCAGAACATAACAGATTGTGCATTAGCAGTATAAAACACAACCACAAGTTACTTCAGAACATAACAGATTGTACATTAGCAGTATAAAACACACAACCACAAGTTACTTCTGAACATTACAGATTGTACACTAGCAGAATAAAACACACAACCACAAGTTACTTCAGAACATAACAGATTGTACATTAGCAGTATAAAACACACAACCACAAGTTACTTCAGAATATAACAGATTGTACATTAGCAGTATAAAACACACAACCACAAGTTACTTCTGAACATTACAGATTGTACACTAGCAGAATAAAACACACAACCACAAGTTACTTCAGAACATAACAGATTGTACATTAGCAGTATAAAACACACAACCACAAGTTACTTCAGAACATAACAGATTGTACACCAGCAGTGTAAAACACACAACCACAAATTACTTCAGAACATAACAGATTGTACATTAGCAGTATAAAACACACAACCAAAAGTTACTTCAGAACATAACAGATTGTGCATTAGCAGTATAAAACACACAACCACAAGTTTCTTCAGAATATAACAGATTGTACATTGGCAATATAAAACACACAACCACAAGTTACTTCAGAACATAACAGATTGTACATTAGCAGTATAAAACACAACCACAAGTTACTTCAGAACATAACAGATTGTGCATTAGCAGTATAAAAGACACAACCACAAGTTACTTCAGAACATAACAGATTGTACATTTGCCTTATAAAACACACAACCACAAGTTACTTCATAACATAACAGATTGTACATTAGCAGTATAAAACACACAACCACAAGTTACTTCAGAACATAACAGATTGTGCATTAGCAGTATAAAACACACAACCACAAGTTACTTCAGAACATAACAGATTGTACATTAGCAGTATAAAACACACAACCACAAGTTACTTCAGAACACAACAGATTGTACATTAGCAGTATAAAACACACAACCACAAGTTTCTTCAGAACATAACAGATTGTACATTAGCAGAATAAAACACACAACCACAAGTTACTTCAGAACATAACAGATTGTACACTAGCAGTATAAAACATAAAACTACAAGTTACTTCAGAACATAACAGATTGTACACCAGCAGTATAAACATACAAATACAAGTTACTTCAGAACGTAACAGATTGTACAACTGCGGTATAAAACACACAACTACAAATTACTTCAGAACCTAATATAATAATATATCTGTATGGAAACTGATATTTATATCATTATACTGAATTCGATATTAAATCAAAATCTGTTTTTAATTTAACAGTTTAAAAGAGAGAAAAAAAAGTATGTAAAGATATTTTTTTTCTCTCATTAATTGTTTTTGTTTGTTTTGAATTATAGTTGATAAAGTTCTTAATTTAAATATTTACAAGAACATTTTTTACACCAAGGTTTTACAGCGGGTGTAAAACAAATATCACACATGTATGTTATTGCTTCACTTCGACCACATTCCTTAATATATACAAAATTGTGTTGTTAATTAAACAGGTTGAATGGACAACAAATAATTGTAAGAATCATATAAAGTGGGGTCTCATTTTGTTTGTCTCCTAGTGCTAAATCAGGAAATGTAACTATTTTTCATATTTCTTTGAAAAAGTTACTTTTTAAAAAATTGATCATTATTCTGAATCATGTTAATCAGACAGATTTAATCATTATATTAACAAATACTTGTTAGAATTGTATAAAGTGAGATGTCATTTTACTCAGAGAATTGTAATGAATCCATTGATATAAATATTTTATTCATTTCTTAAAAAAAACCAAAAAAAAAATTAACATGACAGTTCTGATGGAAGTTTTGACATCTCACAAAAAAAAACCAGTTGTTTATTTGTTGTTTATGATCAATATAAATACAGGTGTGACTGGTCATTTTATTCAGTTTTGACCACTGATTCATATGATATATATTTTGTTTATATTTATTACACAACATTGTCCAGTTTATCAGACAAGTTTTGATGTCAGTTGTATTATTCCAGGTTAGAGGATGGACAGCATTAATGTTTGCTGCCTATGGAGGACAACTGGAGATCTGTAGACTCCTCATTGATAGAGGATGTAAGATCGACATCACAAGGGTATGTTATCTACTTAGTCTGATCACGTTACTATTAATCTACACTAAATCATGTTATTAATTAGACAAGTTTAATGAACAAATATTTGTAATAGTTATATCAAGTGGGGTCTCATTTTACTCGTATTATTGTTCTGAATCAGAAAATATTACTCCTTTTCATATTTCTTAAAAAAAATATTTTATTAAAATGAACAATTATACTGAATCTACACTAAATCATGTTGTTAATCAGACAGGTTTAATGAACAAATATTTGTAAGAATCATATAAAGTGGGGTCTCATTTTACTTGTTTTGTTCTACTGAATCCATTGATATAATTATTTTACACATTTCTTGAAAAAAATATTTTTTTAAGTTATCAGGTTTAATGGAAGTTTTGACATTTCACAACAAAACATGTTTATTGTTTGTTTATATACAATATAAATACAAGTGTGACTGGTCATTTTATTCAGTTTTGACCACTGATTCATATGATATATATTTTGTTTATATTTATTACACAACATTGTCCAGTTTATCAGACAAGTTTTGATGTCAGTTGTATTATTCCAGAGAGATGGATATACAGCATTAATGTTTGCTGCCAGTAGAGGACACCTGGAGATCTGTCGTCTCCTCATTGATACAGGATGTAAGATCGACATCACAACAGTATGTTATCTACTTAGTCTGATCACATTACTATTAATCTACACTAAATCATGTTGTTAATTAGACAGGTTTAATGAACAAATATTTGTAAGAATCATATAAAGTGGGGTCTAATTTTACTTGTTTTGTTCTACTGAATCCATTGATATAATTATTTTACACATTTCTTGAAAAAAATATTTTTTTAAGTTATCAGGTTTAATGGAAGTTTTGACATTTCACAACAAAACATGTTTAGTTATTGTTTATATAAAATATAAATACAAGTGTGACTGGTCATTTTATTCAGTTTTGACCACTGATTCATATGATATATATTTTGTTTATATTTATTACACAACATTGTCCAGTTTATCAGACAAGTTTTGATGTCAGTTGTATTATTCCAGGTAGGAGGATGGACAGCATTAGTGAGGGCTGCCAGCAGAGGACACCTGGAGATCTGTCGTCTTCTCATTGATAGAGGATGTAAGATCGACATCACAGATGTATGTTATCTACTTAGTCTGATCACATTACTATTAATCTACACAAAATCATGTTGTTAATTAGACAGGTTTAATGAACAAATATTTGTAATAATTATATAAAGTGGGGTCTCATTTTACTCGTATTATTGTTCTGAATCAGAAAATATTACTCCTTTTCATGTTTCTTAAAAAATTTTTTTTTTTATTAAAATGAATGATTATACTAAATCTACATGAAGCCTGTTGTTAATTAGACAGTTTTAACAAACAAATATGTGTAAGAATCATATAAAGTGGGGTCTCATTTTGCTTGTTTTGTTCTACTGAATCCATTGATATAATTATTTTACACATTTCTTGAAAAAAATATTTTTTTTAAAATATCAGGTTTAATGGAAGTTTTGACATTTCACAACAAAACATGTTCATTGTTTGTTTATATACAATATAAATACAAAGTGTGACTGGTCATTTTATTCAGTTTTGACCTCTGATTCATGTGATATATATTTTGTTTATATTTATTACACAACATTGTCCAGTTTATCAGACAAGTTTTGATGTCAGTTGTATTATTCCAGGAGTTAGGACAGACAGCATTAATGGAGGCTGCCATGAGAGGACACCTGGAGATCTGTCGTCTCCTCATTGATAGAGGATGTAAGATCGACATCACATCAGTATGTTATCTACTTAGTCTGATTACATTACTATTAATCTACACTAAATCATGTTGTTAATAAGACAGTTTTAATGAACAAATATTTGTAATAATTATATCAAGTGGGGTCTCATTTTACTCTATTATTGTTCTGAATTAGAAAATATTACTCTGTTTCATGTTTCTTAAAAAAAATATTTTATTAAAATAAATAATTATACTGAATCTACACTAATTCCTGTTGTTAATCAGACAGATTTAATAAACAAATATGTGTAAGAATCATATAAAGTGGGGTCTCATTTTGTTTGTTTTGTTCTACTGAATCCATTGATATAATTATTTTACTCATTTCTTGAAAAAAAAATTTTTTAAGATATCAGGTTTAATGGAAGTTTTGACATTTCACAACAAAACATGTTTATGTGTTGTTTATGTAGAATATAAATACAAGTGTGACTGGTCATTTTATTCAGTTTTGACCACTGATTCATGTGATATATATTTTGTTTATATTTATTACACAACATTGTCCAGTTTATCAGACAAGTTTTGATGTCAGTTGTATTATTCCAGGGTAATGGAGAGACAGCATTAATGAAGGCTGCCAGGAATGGACACCTGGAGATCTGTCGTCTTCTCATTGATAGAGGATGTAAGATCGACATCACAGAGGTATGTTATCTACTTAGTCTGATCACATTACTATTAATCTACACTAAATCATGTTGTTAATTAGACAGTTTTAATGAACAAATATTTGTAATAATTATATCAAGTGGGGTCTCATTTTACTCGTATTATTGTTCTGAATTAGAAAATATAACTCCTTTTCATGTTTCTTAAAAAAAAATATTTTATTAGAATGAATGATTATACTGAATCTACACTAATTCCTGATGTTAATTAGACAGTTTTAACGAAACAAATATGTGTAAGAATCATATAAAGTGGGGTCTCATTTTACTTGTTTTGTTCTACTGAATCCGTTGATATAATTATTTTACACATTTCTTGAAAAAAAATGTTTTTTTTAAGATATCAGGTTTAATGGAAGTTTTGACATTTCACAACAAAACTAGTTTATTTATTGTTTTTATACAATATAAATACAAAGTGTGACTGGTCATTTTATTTAGTTTTGACCATTGGTTCATGTGATATATATTTTGTTTATATTTATATTACAAAACATTGTCCAGTTTATCAGACAAGTTTTAATGTCAGTTGTAGGATATGTTGTATATTATTGATATTGACAACAAAGTATTGTACATAATATTTACATGTTATTTGGTTATATTATAGAGAGATGGATACACAGCTTTACATTGGGCTGCTAGGGAGGGATATCTACAGATCACAAGATGTCTGATAGAACAAGGAGGTGCAAGTCCCTTGGTTACAACACATAAGGTAATATTTTATAATATTAATAATTCGTATATTTTAACAAATTTGATTCGTTTAGGGATAGTCACATGTTAAACTATATTTTCGAAGGTAGAGAGAAAACGGCGGATAGCAAAAAGCATATTGACGGGCAAAAAGCATATTGCACGGTTATTTTTAGAATATCTAAAAACCGATATACAATGTACTTTGTGACGTCATGTAATGAATTTCAGGATATTGTTTAACGTTTTGAAACAAATGATATCTGTGATCGATTATTTGACGAAACAAAATCTTCAAATACATAAGATGTCCAAAAAATAAGTAAATGAAATAACAACTATATGTAAAAAAAAAAGTAAATGAAATAACAACTAATATGTTGTTATTGTCAAGGAGACAATGTAATATCTATAAAGTTCCAACAAACCTAAATGACGATTTTGATGCAAACATGGTCGGAAATTAATAATATAATAAATATAGCCTTTGTATGAGGTCAATACAGGATATATCGACCCAAAGAAGTATATCGATCCTCGGACTTCGTCCTCAGTCAATATGTAACACTCTCAAACGTGTCCTGTCCCCCAAACGTGTCCGATTCCCCCAAACGTGTCTATTCTCCCTAAACGTGTCCGTAATATCCAATATTCCCCAAACGTGTCTGATTTTATAACCCCTAAACGTGTCCGAAAATTGTTATTCGCCAAAACGTGTCCACTATTTAACGCCAGAACGTCTCAAGTCTTTTAGCGCTAATACATGAATAAAATCAATAACTTTTACGGCAATTCTTTAATGGGGGACACAGTTGATGAAGTGGTCATTTATTAGTATTAGTTGGTTCAATGCCGGTTGTTATTGCAAATTTAATCTGTAACATATAAATCGACTTTTGACTGAAATTGCTTATAGTCCAGTTGCAAGTATTATGCTCGTTTAGAGCGCACAAACATGTACAAACAATTCTAGTTCAGTTGAATTAAGCGTTTACCATAGGATAACACCCAATTAAATTCAAATACAATATATTCAGGTTAAACTATGCCTATATATATTGTTTAAAGATGTCAATCTTATTTACAAAGATTGTATTAACAATTACACAAACAAAGCAAGCAAGCCAAACAAAGTTTTACTTTGCAAGCATTAGGAAATCAGCTGTAATCCGCGAATACTGCACGGTAGGATTTTAAAAGAATTGACTTCCCTTTTTTTCAACAGTTCTGATATTTTAAAAGATATTCAAATCATAAACTGGTTATCAGGTATTTTAATAAATTTTAGATTTCCAGCATCACTACTAAAGTGAAGACATACAAACAAGAGTCATAAGTCCAGTGCCAAATATTTCATGAATTATTTGAAAGATATCATATTAACAATACATACTTTACATAAGTTTTATTATCATACCGGGGATTTAGGAACGGGCCTAAATTTGTTTACGATTATTCGTGATAAACATTCGTTAAACTTAAAAATAAAGACCGATTTTTTTTATAACTTCACTAAGAAACTATTTGATTCTCTCAAAAAATGGAAAAAAAAGCTCTAAAAATTATAAACTGTTAGTAAGGATTTATATTATGAACTTTTAGTTTCGAACATCACTTAAATACACGCAAACAAGAGAAACTACGTCCAGTGGCAAATATTTCATGCATGGACAGGACGACAACATACTTTGGATAAGTTATATAATGAGATGCGGAAGAATATTTGCCGGAACTCTTGGATTTTTTAGTACCTTAATTATTCCGGGAATTTGGGATTAGGCCTAAATGAATTGTGTACAGTTATTAAAAATTTACACTTTACGGTTATTAGGAATCTACACTAATCGTAACTCGAAATTAAAGTATATTTTTTTGGAGCGGAAAAGGACAGTTTTATTTTAACGGAATATCAGTATTTTATCTTTTAGTTCCCTTTATGTTATAGGACAAGTTTGGGGGATTGGGCACGTTTGGGTGTTTATTAAAAAATGGACACGTTAAACAATACAAATGACACGCCGCGTTTGACGCTCTTTGTACAACTAGACATGTTTTGCAGTTCAGTGACGTCGATGTGGACACGTTTAGGAGTATCGGACACGTTTGGGGGGAAGGACACGTTTTTGAGTGTTACATATACTTCTTTCAGGTCAATATATCCTTGTATAGACCTCATACAAAGGCTATATTTGTATAGTATATGACCAGTGTTCAACTATTAGGCCAGACTTTTTATTTTATCTGTTTAACGAGAAAATTTGTAAAAAATTAGGGTCGAGGGGGCGAAATAAAAAAAAAATAAAAGTGCAAAATTGGTCGAGTCGACACTAAAAATAAAAATAAAACCATTATAAGTGACTTTTTTTAGCTCGCCTGGCCCGAAGGTCCAAGTGAGCTTTTCCCATCACTTTGCGTCCGTTGTGCGTCGTCCGTTGTCGTTGTTAACTTTTACAAAAATCTTCTCCTCTAAAACTACTGGGCCAAATTAAACCAAACTTGGCCACAATCATCATTGGGGTATCTAGTTTAAAAAATGTGTCCGGTGACCCGGCCAACCAACCAAGATGGCCGCCATGGCTAAAAATAGAACATAGGGGTAAAATGCAGTTTTTGGCTTATAACTCAAAAACCAAAGCATTTAGAGCAAATCTGATATGGGGTAATATTGTTCAACAGGTCAAGATCTATCTGCCCTGAAATTTTCAGATGAATAGGACATTTCGTTGTTGGGTTGCTGCCCCTGAAATGGTAATTTTAAGGAAATTTTGCTGTTTTGGTTATTATCTTGAATATTATTATAGATAGAGATAAACTGTAAACAGCAATAATGTTCAGCAAAGTAAGATCTACAAATAAGTCAACATGACCAAAATGGTCAGTTGACCACTTTAGGAGTTATTGCCCTTAATAGTCAATTTTTAACCATTTTTCGTAAATCTTAGTAATCTTTTAGAAAAATCTTCTCCTCTGAAACTACTGGGCCAAATTTAACCAAACTTTGCCATAATCATCATTGGGGTATCTAGTTAAAAACATGTGTCCGGTAACTCAGCCAACAAACCATGATGGCCGCCATGGCTAAAAATAGAACATGGGGGTAAAATGCAGTTTTTGGCTTATAACTCAAAAACCAAAGCATTAAGAGCAAATCTGACAAGAAGTAAAATTGTTGATCAGGTCACGATCTATCTGCCCTGGAATTTTCAGATGAATCGGATAATCGGTTGTTAGGTTGCTGCCCCTGAATTGGTAATTTTGAGGAAATTTTGCTGTTTTTTTGTTATTATCTTGAATATTATTATAGATAGAGATAAACTGTAAACAGCAATAATGTACAGCAAAGTAAGAACTAAAAATAAGTCAGTATGACCAAAATAGTCAATTGACCCCCTAAGGAGTTATTGCCCTTCATAGTCAATTTTTAACAATTTTCTTAAAATTTGAAGATTTTCAATAACATTTTCCACAGAAAGTACTGTTATAGATAGAGATAATTGTAAGCAGCAAGAATGTTTAGTAGAGTAAGATCTACAAACACATCACCATCACCAAAACACAATTTTGTCATGAATCCATCTATGTCCATTGTTTAATATTCACATAGACCAAGGTGAGCGACACAGGCTCTTTAGAGCCTCTAGTTGGTTATTGTCTTGAATATTATTATAGATAGAGATATACTGTAAACAGCAATAATGTTCAGCAAAGTAAAATTTACAAATAAGTCAAGATGACCTAAATGGTCAATTGACCCCCTAAGTAGTTATTGTCCTTTATAGTCATTTTTCAACAATTTTTATAAAATTGTAAATTTTTACTAACATTTTCCACTAAAACTACTGGGCCAGGTTCATCATAGATAGAGATAATTGTAAGCAGCAAGGATATTCAGTAAAGTAAGATGTACAAACACATCACCATCACCAAAATACAATTTTGTCATGAATCCATCTGCTTCCTTTGTTTAATAGTCACATAGACCAAGGTGAGCGACACAGGCTCTTTAGAGCCTCTAGTTTTTTTTTATTTAGAATTTATCAAAATACAAGAACAATGAAATGAGAACAGACAAGCATATTAACCCAGAAGGGTTAACCAGAGACATATATAAACTATATGTTTATATATGTCTCTGGTTAACCCTTCTATTAATATAAACTTAAAAACTATGTTTTGATTCTGTATTTCCACTAATATAGATCCATGGCACCACTCAAATATATCAACCTCGCTGCATATACACTATATATGTATATACCAGTCACCCAGTCAGGAACCTCTTAGTGTATGCAGAGACATATATATACACATGGGTATATATGTCTATATACACATGTGTATATGTCTCTGGTGTAATAGTCCCAGAGTTAAGCAACTTTAACCTATAAATTGAAACAATGCTTATACATGGAAATATATATATACATTAATCAAGAAGATCTAACCAAAAGTATGTTAATGCGTGTGGAATGCATAATTTTCCCTTTTGGGATCAATTTTTGTCTGTCAGCAGTGGCATTCATGCGTCTGTAGTCATTATCGCAAGAATCCGGATTTCGGTCATAGCGGGTCCGTTTCCGATGAAATCCCGATTCCGATCCGTAGTTCTACAAATTTAAATGTCGGACGAAGAAAAATTTACAAAAATAAACGATGTTTGATACGCTATTTGGAAAGGAATATGACGTTTCTAATGCAATACATGGATGACAAGTTTACTTGAGGCTAATTTCATCAAGTTCTGATGAAGTAATAACTGATTTTGCCGAAAGTTAGAATGATTTGACGTACCGTCGCTCTCATGTAACTTGGCAAGTATGAAAAGCATGCCACCAGCTTAAAAATCTTTTAGAAGAAAATATATCGTTTATGCCTTGCATTTCTTTACTTTTAAATGAAAATTGCTGTTTCACTGACTTGGTAAAAATTAAATACTACCGATAACGAAATTGACTGAAAGCGAGTATCGTGAACAACACATTTTATTTTTTTCTGAGGATTTCGTAACAGTCGGTGGGAAAAATAATAATAAAAGTAAGAAGTGCTACTTTTATTTTTATTCTGAAATCGGGAAAGGTAGAGTCGGCGGATCTCGTTAAACAGATAATAAAAAAAGTCTGGCCTTAAGTAATGAATCACTAAAATGATGTATAAGATATGGTTGGATTCTATTTAAAGGCTATAGTTAAAAGTCATATGATTATTTAAATTGGACTTAAAATATGAAAAAGTTATATAGATTTGAATGTCTAAGTTTTACTATAAAACACAAGAACATAGACTATCATATGCATACTGGCTGTAATTAAAGTCAGTGTAAACAAATTGTCAAACAAAACTTTAGTTTTTAAAGTAAATAGAAATGTATGAAATTTAAACACAAGGTTTATGACCATGAAAGGAAGGTTGGGATTGATTTTGGAAGTTTTGGTCCCAACAGTTTAGGAATTAGGGGCCAAAAAGGGCCCAAATAAGTATTTTCTAGGTTTTCACACTATAACTTTAGTTTAAATAAATAGAAATCAGTGATGTTTTGACACAAAGTTTATGACCACAAAAGGAAGGTTGGGATTGATTTTTGGAGATGAGATCCCAACAGTTTAGGAATTAGGGACCAAAAAGGGGCCCAAATAAGTATATTTCTTGTTTTTTGCACCATAACTTCAGTATAAGTAAATAGAAATCTATCAAATTAAAACACAAGGTTTATGACCATAAAAGGAAAGTTGGGATTGATTTTGGGAGTTTTGGTCCCAACAGATTAGGAATAAGGGGCCCAAAGGGTCGAAAATTAAACTTTGTTCGATTTCATCGAAAATTAAATAATAGGGGTTCTTTGATATGCCAAATCTAACTGTGTATGTAGATTCTTAATTTTTGGTCCGGTTTTTAAATTGGTCTACATTAAGGTCCAAAGGGTCAAAAATTAAACTTAGTTTGATTTTAACAAGAATTGAATCCTTTGGGTTCTTTGATATGCTGAATCTAAAAATGTACTTACATTTTTAGCTCACCTGGCCCGAAGGGCCAAGTGAGCTTTTCCCATCACTTGGCGTCCGTCGTCCGTCGTCGTCGTCGTCCGTCGTCGTTAACTTTTACAAAAATCTTCTCCTCTGAAACTACTGGACCAAATTAAACCAAACTTGGCCCCAATCATCATTGGGGTATCTAGTTTAAAAAATGTGTGGCGTGACCCCGACAACCAACCAAGATGGCCGCCATGGCTAAAAATAGAACATAGGGGTAAAATGCAGTTTTTGGCTTATAACTCAAAAACCCAAAGCATTTAGAGCAAATCTGACATGGGGTAAAATTGTTTATCAGGTCTAGATCTATCTGCCCTCAAATTTTCAGATGAATCCGACAACCCGTTGTTGGGTTGCTTCCCCTGAATTGGTAATTTTAGGGAATTTTTGCTGTTTTTGGTTATTATCTTGAATATTATTATAGATAGAGATAAACTGTAAACAGCAATAATGTTCAGCAAAGTAAGATTTACAAATAAGTCAACATGACCGAAATGGTCAGTTGACCCCTTTAGGAGTTATTGCCCTTTATAGTCAATTTTTAACCATTTTTCGTAAATCTTAGTAATCTTTTACAAAAATCTTCTCCTCTGAAACTACTGGTCCAAATTAAACCAAACTTGGCCACAATCATCATTGGGATAGATAGTTTAAAAAATGTGTGGCGTGACCCTGCCAACCAACCAAGATGGCCGCCACAGCTAAAAATAGAACATAGGGGTAAAATTCAGTTTTTGGCTTATAACTCAAAAACCAAAGCATTTAGAGCAAATCTGACATGGGGTAAAATTGTTTATCAGGTCAACATCTATCTGCCCTGAAATTTTCAGATGAATCGAACAACCTGTTGTTGGGTTGCTGCCCCTGAATCGGTAATTTTAAGGAAATTTTGCTGTTTTTGGTTATTATATTGAAAATTATTATAGATAGAGATAAACTGTAAACAGCAATAATGTTCAGCAAAGTAAGATTTACAAATAAGTCAACATGACCGAAATGGTCAGTTGACCCCTTTAGGAGTTATTGCCCTTTATAGTCAATTTTTAACCATTTTTCGTAAATCTTAGTAATCTTTTACAAAAATCTTCTCCTCTGAAACTACTGGTCCAAATTAAACCAAACTTGGCCACAATCATCATTGGGATAGATAGTTTAAAAAATGTGTGGCGTGACCCTGCCAACCAACCAAGATGGCCGCCACAGCTAAAAATAGAACATAGGGGTAAAATTCAGTTTTTGGCTTATAACTCAAAAACCAAAGCATTTAGAGCAAATCTGACATGGGGTAAAATTGTTTATCAGGTCAACATCTATCTGCCCTGAAATTTTCAGATGAATCGAACAACCTGTTGTTGGGTTGCTGCCCCTGAATCGGTAATTTTAAGGAAATTTTGCTGTTTTTGGTTATTATCTTGAAAATTATTATAGATAGAGATAAACTGTAAACAGCAATAATGTTCAGCAAAGTAAGATTTACAAATAAGTTAACATGACCGAAATGGTCAGTTGACCCCTTTAGGAGTTATTGCCCTTTATAGTCAATTTTTAACCATTTTTCGTAAATCTTAGTAATCTTTTACAAAAATCTTCTCCTCTGAAACTACTGGGTCAAATTAAACCAAACTTGGCCACAATCATCATTGGGACAGATAGTTTAAAAAATGTGTGGCGTGACCCTGCCAACCAACCAAGATGGCCGCCACAGCTAAAAATAGAACATAGGGGTAAAATGCAGTTTCTGGCTTATAACTCAAAAACCAAAGCATTTAAAGCAAATCTGACATGGGGTAAAATTGTTTATCAGGTCAAGATCTATCTGCCCTGAAATTTTCAGATGAATCGAACAACCTGTTGTTAGGTTGCTGCCCCTGAATCGGTAATTTTAAGGAAATTTTGCTGTTTTTGGTTATTATCTTGAATATTAGTATAGATAGAGATAAACTGTAAACAGCAATAATGTTCAGCAAAGTAAGATTTACAAATAAGTTAACATGACTGAAATGGTCAGTTGACCCCTTTAGGAGTCATTGCCCTTTATAGTCAATTTTTAACCATTTTTCGTAAATCTTAGTAATCTTTTACAAAAATCTTCTCCTCTGAAACTACTGGGCCAAGTTCATTATAGATAGAGATAATTGTAAGCAGCAAGAATGTTCAGTAAAGTAAGATGTACAAACACATCACCATCACCAAAACACAATTTTGTCATGAATCCATCTGCTTCCTTTGTTTAATATTCACATAGACCAAGGTGAGCGACACAGGCTCTTTAGAGCCTCTAGTTTATTTTTGGCCCAGTTTTCAAGTTGGTCCAAAATTATTATATTAAGTATTGTGCAATAGCAAGAAATTTTCAATTGCACAGTATTCAGCAATAGCAAGAAATCTTCAATTGCACAGTATTGCGCAATAGCAAGAAATTTCTAATTGCACAATATTGTGCATAGCAAGAAATTTTCAATTGGAGTTATCTTTCTTTGTCCAGAATGTAGTAGTTTAATCAACTTAAATCATTGTTTAAACAATATAAAATGTATATTCACTTTTACTACCAACTGATAAATTAAAACAATCTTTACCATTCAGTTATAACAAGCACTTTTTTACATTTTAATATTTTATGATGTATTTAATTGAGTAGTTATTGTTGCAAACTCCATTAGAAATTTGAATTAAGATCAGTTTTTGAATAATGGAAAGGAGGATGTGAAAAAAAATGGGGGGGGGGGGGGGGGGTTCAATTTTTCTCATTTCAGATTTCATAAATAAAAAAAAAAATTCTTCAAACATTTTTTTGAGAGGATTAATATTCAACAGCATAGTGAATTGCTCAAAGGCAAAAAAAAATTTAAGTTCATTAGACCACATTCATTCTGTGTCAGAAACCTATGCTGCGTCAACTATTTAATCACAATCCAAATTTAGAGCTGAATCCAGCTTGAATGTTGTGTCCATACTTGCCCAAACTGTTCAGGGTTCAACCTCTGCAGTCGTATAAAGCTGCACCCTGTGGAGCATCTGGTTCATTTATGTCCATTTTTAAATCACAGCATCCACAATTGTATGCGGACTAATATTTTTTTTTTAATTATGTCATCTCAAGGTCCATTAGGGATCCTGACCCAGATATAGAAGGCTCAGGATTGGGTATACAGATATAGGAGGGTGTAAATCGGATATTCAAAGATAGGAGGGTGTGGTGGGGGTATACAGGTATAGGAGGGTGTGGATTTGGTATACAGATATAGGAGGTTGTAGAGGGGTATATAGATATAGGAGGGTCTGGATGGGATATGCAGATTAGAAAATCTTGAATGGAAGAAAAAAACATTGAAAATGGAGAGAAATTGGTGCAAAAATATAAAGATTAGAGAATAATATTTGTGTGTTGAAATATAAAGATTAGATAGAGAATAATATTTCTGTGTTCAAATATAAAGGACTTGAATAATATGTCTAAAAAATTAGAAAAGATAGTTAAAAATGAAGACCCCCTAAAGTCCCACATCCCTTATGTAGACATAAGGATGCATTTACCAATCTTTAAACTGCAGATCGAGCTTTTATTCAAATGCTTTATAAACAAAAGTAAAAAGCCTATTTAAAGTCTTCAAACAATTGTGAAAAATAATCTAAATGTCGTCTCATCAGTTATATTTAATGAAGGAATATAATCTTTGTTAGCATCTTTAAAAAAAACAACACCACTCAGTTGTTACTTATACTAATTGTAAGATTTGTGTTACATAAATCTTCTTTGTAGTTAGGCCACACCAATTTAATTCCTTGTTCGACGGACCCGCCCGCACCTATTTTTTTCAAAACAGATTTTTTTATTTTTATTATATTCCCGCTTCCTGCATCAGGAAATGTAATCATGTCCATTTCCCAAACCGTTTTTAACTGGATTTTTGTGACAAAAATGTCGGTTATTGATTTGGGGATGTACGGCAGTCAAATGTTGTCAGTGCATTAACTCATGAACCAAAGCTTTTAAAATTTTAATATGTTGTTACTGACAACTACATGAAGGTCAAGTTCAATAATGGCAATTTTGACTTTTACCGTTCAGGAGTTATGGTTCTTGAAAGATTGAAAAATGGAGTTTCCAGGCGTGTCCGTGCATTTCCGCATGAACTGTTCTACCAAAGCTTCCCAAATTTTGATATGTTGTTACCGATGACAAAATGGAGGTCAAGTTCGATAATGACGATTTTGACTTTTACCGTTCAGGAGTTATGGTTCTTGAAAGATTGAAAAATTGAGTTTCCAGTCGTGTCCGTGCATTTACGCATGAACTGTTCTACCAAAGCTTCCCAAATTTTAATATGTTGTTACCAATGACAAAATGGAGGTCAAGTTCAATAATGACGATTTTGACTTTTACCGTTCAGGAGTTATGGTTCTTGAAAGATTGAAAAATGGTGTTTCCAGTCGTGTCCGTGCATTTACACATGAACTGTTCTACCAAAGCTCCCCAAATTTTAATATATTGTTACTGATGACAAAATGGAGGTCAAGTTCAATAATGACGATTTTGACTTTTACTGTTCAGGAGTTATGGTTCTTGAAAGATTGAAAAATGGTGTTTCCAGGCGTGTCCGTGCATTTCCGCATGAACTGTTCTACCAAAGCTTTTCAAATTTTAATATGTTGTTACGGATGACAAAATGGAGGTCAAGTTCGATAATGACGATTTTGACTTTTACCGTTCAGCAGTCAGAGCTCAGACATAAATAAGTCTGAATCTGCTTTCGACTCATAGAGGTCTAAATTTGTAAGTTTTAGGATTTGTCTCCCTTTAAAGCAAGACAAAATACGACTTTATTAAGTCAAATATTGTTAAGCAAGAAATAATTGACCAGAATCAAAAAGTTACAAATGTCGACTCCTACAAGTTGATAAGTTACCAAAATTGGTTAACTTCAAGACCCACGCATATTTATAAAAAGGTCATGCATCTAAATCAAATAATGACTACATTGAAAGACAATGCTTTGTCTTCTAAAGAAAAATATGAATGAGAGTCTAAAAAATCGGAGATAATGTTAATTAACCTTACAATGCAACCACCTGGAACCACACTAATAATGAGGTAAAACATCTGTGTTTAGTAAGGATGTTCAATTAGATAATTAAACATAGATAGCTCTTGAAAGTCCTTGTGAACACTCAGACAGTTTTTTGCTGTCATAGGTGGTGTACTTTGGCCACCAATTAAAATTAAGTTTTTTGATCAACAGAAATAGACCTAAACAAGTCTGTCATTTTCTGACTTAGATAAGTCTAAAATTGAAAACAAATTTTTATAATAAATACATATTTTGACGTCTTTAAGTCAAATACAGAAATCGACCTGTTTATGTCTGAGCTCTGACTGTTCAGGAGTTATGGTTCTTGAAAGATTGAAAAATTGAGTTTCCAGTCGTGTTCGTGCATTTACACATGAACTGTTCTACCAAAGCTCCCCAAATTTTAATATATTGTTACTGATGACAAAATGGAGTTCAAGTTCAATAATGACGATTTTGACTTTTACCGTTCAGGAGTTATGGTTCTTGAAAGATTGAAAAATGGTGTTTCCAGTCGTGTCCGTGCATTTACTCATGAACCATTCGACCAAAGCTTTTGAAATTTGTATATGTTGTTACTGATGACAAAATAGAGGTCAAGTTCAATAATGACGATTTTGACTTTTACTGTTCAGGAGTTATGGACACAAATAAATGTTAATAAATCTGGTTTGCTGTCGTTTTGACAGCCTCTTGTTTGTAAATATTATAAAAAGATTTCAACATTTGTTTTTAAAATCACAGTATAACCTTTATATAACGATTTTAACCTATAAGCACCCCACAACACTGTAAATATCTGTGAGAATATTTGTTTCAGCATGAAATCAATTTATTCCAAGTAGGAGTGCTCCGTTATAAATATAACAGCGGAAATACCTGTACAGAACAAAACATTGGTTTCTTTTCCCCTGACTTATATTCCCTATCAAAAATTGTTCGTTGTTGAAATAAAGTATAAAGAACTTTTGAAGGATTTGCCTTCAACTGCAATTATAATGTATGCTGACGGTCATACCCGCTGCAGGTTTGTGCACCTGTCCTGATTGATTCAGGGACCTATCGTTCAGCAGTTATCGTTTGTTGTTGTGGTTCATTGGTATTTTCCCGTTTGGAAATATAAATTAGACCGTTGGGTTTCCTGTTCGAATTGTGTACAATACTAAGTTGTGGTTCCTTATAGCTTGCTGTTTGGTCTGGATCAAAGCTCTGTGTAAAAGGCCGTACTTTGACCTATGTTTGTTAAATTATCAGGTTATCCCTCAGACAAGGGCCTTGAAGGGGTCATTTTACCATGTTTACTGTTGTAGAAAAGAAAACAGAAATACTAAGGATTTGTATAGTGCTACTATACAAAACCTTTGAAAACTTAGAATTCTGTACTCAAAAAGAGGAGAAATACATTATATTTTAAACAACTTTTCTAAAAGAGGGGTCCACTTTTTTTGAATAATATTAAACTGTTAAAGTAAATGTGTTAACATGGTTAAAGTCCAGGAATATTACAAAATTCTTGAACATGTTTTGACCATTTAATACCATATAGATATTATAGTTCTTTGGGAAAATATTAGCTCTTTTGTACTTAAAGTGTTTTTCCAAAAAAAAAGTGTATTATAACTTATATTGACCCCTCATAAAAGGGATATTCATAACATTAAGGTGTTGTTCTGAACCTGATTATGACTTGGATGGAGAATTGTCTCATTGTCAGTCACACATACATAGACTAGATTTAATTATTCAGTTATTTCTTGTTGAACAGGGAAAAAATACTTCATAAATTAAAGAAATGTCAAGGTACAAGTGATAAATCAAGTTTTAATATATTCAAAACCTACTATTTTATGTTTTGTACCAAAAAAAAAATGTAATTGCTCGCCTTTACTTTTTACAGAGCTTCGCCTCAAAATTTTGCAAATTAAATATTTTTTTATTAAAATTTTCAAATCGCTTGCTCGCCCCAATTTTTTTAGTCCAAAAATCTGTAGAACAATAAATTAAATTGGTGTGGCCTTATCAGATGAAAACAATATAAAGATTTATCTGTATTTCAGGGTAATACTCCATATGATGTAGCAGCAGCAAGACGACAGAAAGAAGTGATGGAATACTTACAGGTATATATAGTGGTAGATATGGTGTTGAATTGCAAATGCTTTAACTAAAATATTTTTTGTTAAAAAATGAGCTGTAATGGTGGATACCGACTGTAGTGACAGAACAAATTAATGAATTCTTCAATGATGGCGATAGTTAAGACAATTTTGAGGAATTCGGTCCTGAATGTTTTTACAATATTAATCGTAACATACTTGCAAACCTGCCAATATTTAACTTTTCACCAGAGAATGACAGGGAATTCCCAGACGATCTCCAAAATGGATGGTCATGTCAGGACAGTGATGTAATTATTGCCCCGTTTACCGATGAATCTAAATTAAACAATGGTATGCAAAGTAATGAACCTTTGGATTTTTAAAAATTATTTATAAATGATGATGTAAATAAATGAACTTGTATTTCAAACCAATAAATTTGCCAAGGTAAAAACCAATGATGATGAAGGTCTGAAAGTAAAAAGCCGCATTAAAAAAATGGCAACCGGTCACTCTAGACGAAATGTATTACTGGATTTGACGGCAGATTTCTAAACAAGCTGAGCTTATTCTTAGTGAAAATAAATGCAATACAACCTGTACAAAAGTGGTTATTGGTTTGTTGAGCCAGTATGGACTTTTGGAAAATGGTCATCATGTGTACATGGACAATTATTACGTGTCGCCAGAACTATTTACAGAACTTGGAGTATTAAATACTTATTCCTGTGGCACATGAGAAAAAATTGTTTGGGGGTACCCGATGCCCAGAAAAAAAACCAATCTGAAGCTGAACTTATGTGTTATCAATGCTTTTATTTTGATCAAAAAGTATCCACCAGTAAATAAAACCAGAAAAGAACATTACATTTCAGGACATCTGTAGTAAATGCTCTCATTCAGAACATGCAGAAGGCTGTGAGTACTCCCAGACCGCAAAGTTGCATTGTGTGTACCAAAATGTTTTCAGGTGTACCATACACGCCAGAACTATTGAGTAATCCTCTTGCCTGCTGATAAAAATTCTGCAGGTTCTGGATAAACAGTTGTTATAGTTGCTTGATCAGCAATTTTGATTATTTAAAAAAATTTACCTTTGTATATCTTTATTTTCACCTGTACAGGTAAAAAATGACTGCAGACACCAGTGATCTGGAAGGATTTTTTTCTCAATGGGCCCAGGGCCCCCCAAAAATAAATTCAATGGGCCATTTAAAAAAATGATGGGCCATGTTGTCAAATGAGTGGGCCATTTGAATTGACTACAGTAAAAAAAAAGTGTATATTTCAGCTTTATGATTATAATTAATATTTTGGATATTGTTCCTGTGATTATATTGATTTCAATTTCAATGAATATACAATAACTTCTTCCAAACCGGACAACATTTAAGATAACCTTTGTTTACAATGTTAAAACTGGTACTGTTGCCTTGTCCATGTTCTTGGTTTTTTTTACATTAAATTTGGGTCTTCGTCGATACCATACTTATTCCAGACGCTTTGTATTTAGAGGACGTTTCTGGCATTTCCTCTGCACTTCTTGTATTATTATTACTTCATCACGATGACAAGAATAACAGTAGAGAGTATCATTAATTGATAGAACAAAACAATAATTCGCTGAAGGCATGTTTACAAAATGTCAAAACGAGCCAAAGACCAAAAAATGACAAGAACAGTTAAGCACCTTTTATGGAGACAAAAACTATATTCATGAAAAGGCTTTGGTTTTCAATCGAAATAATAGTAAGCTAAGCTAACTTAAAAGATTATGATTAGAGAAAAAATCTCGTCTTTACTATTCAAATTTCAAATTTAAAGTTGTTTATAAAAAAATATATCATGAATGATGGTTAATTACGTTTTTTGGGTAATCAGTTATACCGAATATTTCTATTATTACCCTAGAAAACACCCGAGACATCCCAAAAATATATAGGTGCTCCTATCATTGGAGGAACATTACACAGTTGTGTACACACACATGGCGGCACGGAACACAATATAGGACGATCGGAAATCCATTTGACGATATCTAAACGTTTCGAAATGAAGTGAAAAATATCGTGCGCCACGTTGGCCCTTACAATGGTCACTCTATGCGACATTTATGGTCGATATGCGCTATAGGCGCAGGGCGCACGTCCTTCCCGATCACTGAGACACAAACAAACACAAGAAATGAAAAATCTGAGTCAATTGCACAAATAATTCATATTTTGTTCAGCATTGCACAATGACACAATAAAATCAATGCAGCAGTCTCAGGGTTAAACACCAAGAAGCAATACATCCAATTTAGTTTTGGCAAAATTACCGAAGTTCATGAGTGATACGTTCTTGTTTGAGTCTCTTGTTTAATTTTCATTTCTGCTTTTCATCTTTAAAACTATAAAACTTGGTTGAGCCAAAATGATCAGCAAGACAGGTTTTGGCACACAGTTTCCATTAAACACAAATATTCTTGTTGCATTGCATAATTTTTTGAAATTTAATAGTTCTACAAGTGACATGAGTCAAGATATATTCACAGTGCATATTCCTCATTTTTCAGACTGTCATGTCAGAGAAATCGTCAGGTTTTAGTGCTAAACTAAGGATAGAAGGTATTTTTTTTTAACTTTATATCATTATTATATACATAGTCGCTGGGCTTCCAAAATGTTGTATATGGCTTTTGTTGTTGTTGCTAAAACCTACATTTTCACACATTCCGGCTTGATGGTAGGAAATCTCTGATGTTCCAAAATATCATACAGTGGAACCAATAAACACATTGGAAATAAGATTAATAACTATAATAGATAATAAACTATTGAGCTATACATTTAGCACCTTTCAAATATATGATATACACAACATAGTAAGTACCACCAAATATATGATATACACGACATAGTAAGTACCACCAAATATATGATATACACGACATAGTAAGTACCACCAAATATATGATATACACGACATAGTAAGTACCACCAAATATATGAACTTCTTTAGAATGCTATAGTCAGATAGTACAAGCAATATTCTACTTTGCTAGAATTATTTCACCAAGAATAAGGTAGCCATTGTGTAGATGACATGCTGACATAATAGCTGTTAGAAATCAATAATTTTGTTTCGCGTGCGACTAAAGTCTAAGAATGTGAGATATAAGGATCACACTCCAATCATGGCATGACTCGGTGATCAAGGTCAAGTGGTCGATGTCAAGTCAGTATCTTAGATGCTATAAACAGTAGGTCAACTATATTTGATGTATACAATGATTGTAAGGTGAACATGTCTGTCTGGCAGTTTTCATCTGACCTTGACCTCATTATCATTGTTTATTAGTCAATGTTGAGTTGTTGTGTTAAGTCTGTTTCTCGAATCATGTACCAAATAGGTCAACTATATATGATTTATAGAATAGTTGTAAAGTGAACATGTTTGTCAGGCAGTTTTCAACTGACCTTGACCTCATTTTCATGGTTCATTGGTCAATGTTAAGTTGTGTTTTGTCTGTTTATTTGATCCTGTAAACAAAAAGTCAACTATATTTTTTATATTGAATGATTGTTAGAGGTACAAGTCTGTCTGGCAGGATTTATCTGACCTTGACCTCATTTATATGGTTCTTTTATCGATGTTTTTTTCATTCTAAGGTATGTTTCCGGGTACTATAAGCATTAAGTCATCTATATTTGATACAATGCATTTAAAATAAGGTATGTTGAGCATGTCTGTCTGGCAGAGTTCATGTAAACTTTTCATGTCAGGGTGTTTTGTGCCCAATTATATATGGTGTGTGCTTTTCTCATCGTTGAATGCCTTGCAGTGACCAATCGTTTCTTTTCTCCCCTTATTTGAACTCTGGCGGATAGTTGTCTCATAGACAATCCTACCACATCTCCTTTATTTTATATTGACCTCAATTTTCATTGTTCATTGGTTCAAGTTTAGTTTTCTTGGTTAGGTCTATTTCACAGATACTTTTAGTAAAAGGTTAACTATATATTTTTATGGAATGATTGTAAGTCTTACATGGCAGATATTTACTACCTGCTTGCAGATACTTGATTTTTCAATATTTTGAATGAACTTAATAAACTCAAATATTTGTGTCACACATTTCTCTCAAATACTGCAAAACAGAATGACTCTTTATTTGGTCAGCTGCTTGTTATTTCTGAGTATTATTGCGAACCCTATCATAGTTTTCCATAGATTCACCTGCAAGTTACCTGTCCATTTAAACTTTTGTGAGTTCTATTGTCCCATTGAACAAATACAACAGGTATTGTTCTCTGTATAGTTTATTCAATGGGACCTTTAAATTTCTTCCAAGAGAAATCTATCACCCATTGATTAATTTACCTGAGTAAAAAAAAAAAATCTTCCAAATAAATGAAAATACACTTGTAATTGTTCAATATACCCTGGTTGTTGTTTTTTTATTCTTCATTCAAAACTGAGGTTTTGTTATGTTTTCATGAAAGGATGTCAATAGTGTATTTATTAGGACAGAAATCAATATAATAGATGCCCAAGGTGTATGAATGTGTGTTTTTTGTATATTTTTCAAATTATGTAAACCAACTTATTTTCACAAATAGTTATTCATCCCAACTAATTCCTTTTATGTTGATTTCTCAGCTATTGTATCTGAATAGATTAATAATTTTGTTCTTGTTGTTTTTATGTAAGGGAAGACCAAAAAGTAACATTTGTACAATGATTTATTTGTACTCTTATTTTATAAAATCACTGTTATTTTACTTTTGACCATACAAGAGCTGCAATATGTGATGCAGTTATACATGGAATAACGCGCTTTAATTTTGCATCTTGAATAATTTTGAAATCTTGAAAATGACTTTGAAATTTATGTTGCAAACTAACTTAACTAAATAATAGCAATGCACACTTGGCTGAGATTAATTTTACTATCATAAATACTGAAGTATGAACAAACTAATCCCCACTTAGACAAGCTTACCCACCTAAAGGTTATAAGGTTAATTATACAAAAGTTTGATCAGAAATCAACTTTTAATTTTTGAATCGGTGTTTATATTGAAACTATTAAAAATGTATTATTGATATTGAATAAATACAATGCCACATGCAGTTTTGCAGGAGTTCTTATTTATTATTTGTACATGTATTTTTATCATTGACAGTTCAATTTTTTGTTCAGGTAAATTAATCAATGAGTGATAGATTTCTCTTGGAAGAAATTTAAAGGTCCCATCAAATAAACTATACAGAGAACAGTATGGGTCATCGAAATGTTTTTCACGCTACAGCATGTACAGGTTGTGCAAAATTGACAGATTTTCTATATATTATGCATGGAAAATCCAATTTTGTGCGATAAAAAGAAAACAACACCATATAATTTTAAGATAAAATGTGAGAAGATAGATCTTATAACATGCTTTTAGATCAGAAGAAAAATGGGGTCGCCAGACTTGTTTTCTTGCTTCATATTAAAATATGTAAATTCACAACACTTTCTATTATAAAAATTACTTAAACGAGGTATTTCCCCTACTATCTGAGTTAAGTCTCTTATGAGGCAAAGTTGAATGAAAATGAATCAAACATTAATAATTTTCTATATCCACATGAAAATTCTAACACATGAATTAAATACTACTCTCAAAATTTGTACATTTCATTAAAGATCTAGACCAATTTTTATTTGCTACTTCAAAATCCAAGATGGAGGAAGACACCCACCATTCTGAAGTTGCCTTATACTGCGGGAAAATGAAATTGGCGGCAATTTAGAAATTTTCTGTTTCTGTTTCTGTTTCTTACTTCCCATTGGAGTCAGAAATTGATGTCTTGAGCATGTGTCTTGTTATAATAGAAAATATAATTAAAATTATGCAAATTGTCTGTTAGTTTTTCTACTATTTTCACCAATAAACTTGCATTAAATAAATTTTACAGAAATATAAAAAATAATACAGAAATTTTGTATCTGAAAGTAAAAAAAAACCTATTTAAAGTCTAAAGATCTGTCACCCCTTATGAAACCCCATTTGAACTAAATTCCAAAAGAAAGACATTTTTTTACATTGTAGTTTTTTTTTTGTCTGAAGCATGGATATCAACATGCATGTGAAACGAATGTACACAACATTTAGTGTGTTTCAATCAATTATTTAAATTATGTTCACTTGTAAATACACTACAAAAGTCAAAAAGTCTGAAAAGACCAGTTTTTGTCTGAATTTGCATGAATTTTTACTCGACATTCTTGATTTGTCTTAATAATTTTTTAAAAATCTTGACATTGTATGAATTTGTCTCATAAGGTTCTTGATTTTTCTTGACAAGTGTCTTGACAGTTTGAACATTGTCTTAAAATTTCTCGACACTTCCTGTATCATCTGATAAGATTCTGGATTAGTCTTGACCAATTCTTGACTGTCTTAAATTTGTCTCGATCTGTCTTGACATATTCTTGCCATTCTTAATAATGTCTCGATCTGTCTTGACACATTCTTGACATTCTTAATAATGTCTGAATATGTCTTGACATATTCTTGACATTCTAAATAATGTCTGAATATATCTCGACACATTATTGACCATGTTGACAGTCTTAAATATGTTTACACTATCTTAACAGTATAAATTTCGCCTAAAAATGTGAACAGACTTATTCTGCACTGTTTGTGACATTCTTTTGCTGTTATATACTTATTATGGCTAAACTAAACTTTGAAGAATCAAGGATTAATTTTGTGTAGTAAGATACCCTTTTGGTGCAACATAGTTGGAATACCCTGAATAATCCCCCATGTACTTTGATTTTGATTAATTTTTATTAAACGTTTGATTAATTGTTTTCACTTTGAATATAAGTTGAAGTTGCTGACAAACAGCATTTAGATTTTTGCCATTCGCAAAACTGCCAGTCAAATTTGTTTTACTAAAATAGGTGTCTATAAGGCAGTTTTAAAATGTGACCATGCGTCTCTTTTGGACCCCAAAATTCATCTTTTGGGTTTGTGTGGCTGAAATAAGAAAGGGGGGGGGGCTTTCGTGAAGGTCAAAGACTTAGTTCCCATCTTGATTCAAAAACCTAGTTCATTTTTTAGGACAACCAAAAAAGCATTTTTTATATTTCAATTTGAGTGTTGAATTTTATAAATTTTTAACCAAAATAAATATTTTTGATAACTGACCTTCCGAAAAAGAAAAAAATGTTAAGATCTATATTATGCATGTCTGTTTGGGATCCATTTCATAAGACCAATGATTTCTATAGAAAATGGTCCCATTATAAATACATTTTTTATTATATCTGGGGTAAATAATACTTTTCTTTTAATCTTTGGGAAATATTCAATTTTCAATTCATTTTTTTTCATCAAAATGATGATTTTTATTTTCGTCTATGAACAAACTTTTTTAAATTGTAGTGGCATGGTCGGTCAATTGATAATTTGTATGGCTTATTACAGGTAAAGCAGTAATTTCTATTTGACAGTTGCGTGTATTCCGGGGGTGTGGAATATCTTAATTTTATGGAGAACATCCTGTCCATGTGTAATACTTAAAATATATTCCAACAGATGACATTACACAATTTTTATTCTGTTAAATGAATGATTTGTATATCATCATAATTTGCTATTAATATATTAACCACATTTTGGTACAATAATTTTTTTACCATATAAACATTTAATATTATGAATGTAGAATGAAATATGTCTACAGTACGGTTTGTTTTAATCATTTAATTTATAAAATTTAGGAATCAAAATTTGTAATTATTTAAAAACTCAATTTTAAATTGTTTTATATCAACACATCCAAATTTAGATTATTTTAAACATTAGATTTAAACTCAGAACTGTCAAGTAAATTTAAGACACAATTTAAAATGTTCAGAATATGTCAAGACATACTGAGAAAAAATAAAAATGTCGAGAACATGTTGAGAAGTTTCAAGACAGTATTTAAATGTCAAGACTTTGTCAAGAAATTTTAAGACCATATTCAGAATGTCAAGAATATGTCAAGTAATTTTCCTACAAACTTTATATAAATGAGAATTTGTTAAGAAAAATTAAGACACAAGTCATACTTTTTGAGAATGTCGAGTAAAAGTTCATGCAAATCAAGACAAAAACTGGTCTTTTCAGACTTTTAGACTTTTGTAGTGATAACAGCATATAGATCTATAATGCAGCAAGAAACTCCCGCACCCGAAAGTGTCCTTCAGCTGACCCCTAAACAAATATCTATACTGGTTCAGTGACAATGATCGTCACACTAAACTCCGAATAATACTTGTAAATAACGGCATATGGTGCTAAGATAAAAAATATTCTTATTTGTTTGAAGTGTCAATAAAGGGATGTAACTCGTAAATTACTATTACAACCGCTTTGTCAGAAATTTTGACTGATTAAAGTGGCACATTTGCCTATTACAGCGTATTAAGTGGCACTTTGACACTGGCCAGTTCAGAAAAAGTCTCACAACATAATTTAAATTCAGCATAGCTCAGAAGTTAAGAAAGAAATTTCAACTTCTTTGTAGAAAAAAAATTGCCTCGACGGGTGACAAACTCGTGTTTAATGGCGTCGTATTCTAATCATTACATTTTATCAAAACAATTTTTATGTTAGAACTAATAAAAATACGCAGTTGTCATTTATAGCATAAATCATGTTTTGGTTTCATTTGATATGACTTTTTTAATGAAACCAACCGGGGTCAGCTTTCCTACTGTGCTTAGCACAACATTGTGTGCTTTCTTGTTGTTTTTTTTAAAACCACGTTTTCTCTTTTTTAAAGTACTCAAGTATTTGGTTTTGTAGAAATGTAAATTGTTATCAGATCAACATTTTTTATTATATCTTTAAATATAAAAACAATCTATTCTGAAGTGAGAAAAGATCATATTTACTTTTTGTTTAAGCCTTGGCAAAGTCAAGGCGTTGAGACTTGGGCCTGCTATTGGTGGTGTCAACAATTTAAAAAAAACGTGATTATTATAACAATACGAAGATGTGGTATTACCTTATAGTTCCAGCATTCCATTCATACTGTTGCTGTTGTATAATAGTTGATATATAGATGTGGTATAATTACCAATAAGACAACTCTCCATAAGAGAGTCATTCAAGTATTACCTTATAGTTCCAGCAGTCCATTCATACTGTTGCATAATAGTTGATATATAGATGTGGTATGATTACCAGAAAAAACAAATGACGTAAAAGTAAAAGAACTATAGCTAGGTCACCTTACAGCCTTCAAAAATAAGCAAAACCATACCACAAATTTTGCTATAAAATGTCCTGAAATGACAAATGTTAAACAATTCAAAGGAGAAACTAATGGCCTGATTTATGGACAGAAAAATCAACCAAAAAAAACCCAAATATGTTATACAGCAATAAAGGAAAACCACTGATATACATCAACAAAGGAAAATCACTGAACTATATGCTCCTGACTTGGTGACAGGCACATGCAGAAAGATTACAAGGACACGAGGGGCACTTTCTATATAAAGGTATACACAGACATAATGCTGGTATGGGTCACTTTTTTGGAATGTCAAATATATCAATGGTGTGTTGTTTAAAAATGTATATTAAATGAGTTGTGATTTTCTGATGATGCATGAATGGGTAGGGATTTTAGCATAAATCTATAAATGAATTGGGTGTGTTAATCAAACCCCAGCCGCACTTCTGTACCCAAATTTTTAGATTGTCGAAAACAGTTGTCCCTTTTAGGTGGTATAGAAAAAAAAATCAACAGGCGAGGAAAAGGATAAATCGTGTAAGAATTAGAGAAATGTGTAAACTTAATTTTAAAAATAGAGAAGTTTAATGTTCTCCTTTATGAAAAAAACTCTTTACGATAAAATATCTTTATAGATGAAATGGTTCCAACTGAAATAAAATTAATGGCTGACAAAAGATCTATTGATTTGTACCTCAAATTACTTGAGTCAGGCTCTGAGAAAAAGAGAGACATACGTTTAGTAGTAGTTGGGAAGAAAGGTGCTGGGAAGACATCATTGATTAGACGATTGTTTGGTGAAGACATTACAGATGTTACCAGTACAAATGGAATCGAAATTCACAAAATAAAATGCAAAGCAATGTCTGATGATGGCATATGGAATAAATTAGATGGTATGATGCATAAGCTTAAATATGTTTCTCTTTTCTTAAGAAAGTAATTTATAACAGTTTTAGTTTCTAGTTTACATAACATATTTTTGAGCAATAATTTGGGTTGGTTTGGGGATGTTCAGTTCTGGAGGCATAGGTCTAACAAGATCTGATTCAAAGTTCCATTTCGATGATTTCAGGTCTTGAATATTCACAATTAGTTCGACGTGTTGGAAAATAGATGAGAGGCATTAATTGGCCAAATGCAAATCTAGTGCATTAATTTGGCAACATTAATTATGTTAGCTTTTACGCAGTATAAGCAAAGGTGAACAACATCAAATAGTTAATTTTCCCCCCTTTTAAGCATAATTAGATGTTATTTGAATAAGATAAGAAAACTGTTATACATACAAAAATGTAGGGATGCAGATTGTCAAAGGACTTCCTATAACTCTTTATCTACCACTGATGGATATATACACGGTTTTCATCATCGTTCTGTCCGCAGTGACTGATAAATCTGCTTGCATAATCTAGCGTGTTTTCGCAGTGACTGATAGATCCGTTGTAACATACACTAGCGCAGTCCCGGTGACGGATATTTCCGGAAAATATACCACTATTAAAACCCTTTAGATTGGACAAAACTGTTGTGGAGTCCCGAAATGAACCAATGAAATTCGGTTTAACAAATGAATAATCTTTCAACTCGTACATTCCTTTTTAACAAATTATGATGAATTTTACACGTGTTCGAAATGCGATTAAAACAATGGTGGACAAATGGGCTATCAAATTGGATAGCGAAAGTGAAGAATTTGAAGGATTTATGCAATTAGAAAGCAAAATTAGAAGTATTGTAAGGGATAGTTTAGTTTGTCAGAACAATATTGGGAGTCTTCCGAGGCTGAAGAAGCCAAACATGGACAAATAATTTGAAAACTTTTTCGTTCTTTAACAGCACCTTTCATGTTTGATAAGGAAAAGAAAGAAATTGATTTGGTATTTGTTTCATTTTTCAATAAATATACAATAAATACTGATTAATTAAACATTTTATTAGAGTACTCATAACACAGCCTTAACAATTTGTGAAAAATTGTCTCACTGCAAATTTTCTCTGGTAGTTAACCTACAATTCAGCTGCAGTAGCTAACTAATCAGCAGTGTGTAGTAGTGAACTGTAAAGGAACCTGTGGTAGATAAGAAAATATTGTCCCTCGTAGAACATATATTGCCCTCGCAAGCTCGTGCAGTATAAAATTTTATTGTATAGCAATATAATATTTCCTACAGAAAGTAACCAAAAGTTAGCGTGCAATAAATCCCATTATTGCACTAGTGCAATAAATCTTCAAAATTCATGACGTCATCAACGACAAAATCTTAGTTTAGCACTTTCGCTCCTGAATTAATATTTTTTGCGGATTTTTCAAGCCGAAATAAATTATCACGAGACAATTGCCTGACCGGAATTAATTTGACAGATGCCCGGTAAAAATGACTATCGTATTTTTGATCGCTCATTTCTCTGGAACGGATTGAAATTTCGGTTAAAAATTTGAGATCTGTAGTCTTTGTCATGACTTATTAATATGAGAAAAATTGTAGCTCCGTACTTTTTGTTATTTTTCTGAAACTCAATGATTTCATCTGTCTCTCAACGAGAGTTTTGAAAGTGAAACTTGTCCATTCGATATCGATCTCGTTTTTGTGGTTATTTACCTATTCTAACTTATGGATGATTACTAGAGTGAAATACGTATCGTCTGATCATATTCGTTCCAAATTTAATTATTTTTCAATTGTTATTCCAACAATATGATTGAAAATTGTCCGACGGTCACGATGGTTAATGACCGCCATTTTGTACACAACAAGACATATTGAAGGGAGACAACACTATTTGTTTTTTTTTAAGACGTACATTTGCAATGCTGGAGTTGTCTTTCTTTTACCAATGTATGATCATACTAACATTCACTTTCAGTGATCAAAAATAATTTTCTAACTTTTCAGACTCGTTAAAAAGAGTTTAATTATAACATTAAACACAGACTTACATAATTTTCAGTTGTTTTTTTTAAAGTTCATTTGATATCTGGTCTGCCTGAGTGTCAGCAGGTACTGTCCTTCATCACAAAGTGCATTTATAGGAAAATTACAATGTATTTAATGTTTTTTCTCATCCATTTTTCTTTAAAAAAAAGTTTTTCAAACAAAACTGTCAACTATAGTCATTAACATGGAACAAACAAACGTCAAAACAGAACAACAAATAAACTGATCTCCATTTTCAATTCTAGCAATTCCTCTCAGTGTGGTATTTAGTGAAACACTCAGGCAGACACAGATGTTTCCCACAATCAAAACACCCAAACTTTGTCTGCTTGATAGGCACATCTCGACTATTTTGGCTTCTCATGTAACAAAGATGGCATCTAGACTTTTTGTCAAACGAGTAAGACATGTGTCGCTGAACTAGGCGGTTCTCCATAGGCATGAGTGATTGTCTGCCTCTACGTGTCTCGGATGTATAGCCATTTACCAAACCCTTGGCCACAGAAATTGAAAAGTCCAGAAATGTCATACTAGTTTGGTTGTTTGTACTCAAACTAAAGAGTTTAAAGGCATTAAATTTTGCCATTTCCATCAACACAAAGAATACCCTTTTGCTCCACTTATATGTTTTATGTTTGTAACAATAGTATTGGATATATTGATCTGCATGATCTACCCCACCCATGTTACATGTATAGTCGGCTACTGCCTTTGGACAATAAAAATTTTGTCTAGTGAATGTCCCATCAATATTGGTACGCCTTTTAACTTGTGAGATACTATGGTCATGGATGGTAGACAGGGTATACACATTTTTTTTATCACGCCAAACACTAGCAACTAGTGGACCCTTCTGTCTAAACTTCATATCTCCACGCTCATTGATACCAGTTGGTTTTTTACACATTATGTCTTTCGGAAGCCCCCTACGATTGCATCTCACTGTGCCACAAGCATATGTACCGAAATTGTCATATAGAGCAGAAAACAACTCAGGACTCGTAAAGAAATTATCAGTGTACAGATGGTACCCTTTGCCAACTAAATCAGATTGCTGCAAACATCTTTTTACCACACTACTACCAAGATGTGTCTGCGGGGGTTGCATTTTTGCCAGGATATATGTCAACGTATTGTATATAACTATTTTGTGAATCTGCCAAAACCCAAGCTTTTACACCCCATTTGTGAGGTTTTTGGGGCATGTATTGCTCAAACTGTACTCTCCCTTTAAAGGGAATCATTGTTTCATCTACCGTTATATTTCTGTTTGGAGTATATTCCTGCTTAAATGCTGTGTTAAAATGAGTTTGGAGAGGTTTTACTTTATACAATGGGTCAAAATTTGGATCTCCAGGCAGAGGTTGTTGTGTTGAATCAGAAAAATGGAGATATCTCATAATTTGAGTAAAACGATCCCGGCTCATGGTTTTTGAATGTAATGGTGACTGAAGAAAACTGTCAGTGGACCAATACATTCTTGTGGATGGTTTCCTGTCTATTCCCATTTCAAAACAAGGACCAAAGAAAGCATTCATCTCCTATATTGTCGGTCTAACCCATGCCATTTTGTTTTCATCGGGTTTGTTCTCTTTTTGCAATTTAGCATATGAATCAGTTTGCTGTATCAACATTTCCAACAAAACATGATCAAAAAACAGTGTGAAGAAGTCCAAAGGTGTTTTATCCTGAGACATGATTCTTGTAGGGCCAGTTCTCCCAATGGGGCTGAAAAGATGAGGCAACCCACGCTCAAAATAAAGAAAGTCATCATGCCAGCCATCAGTGTTTCCTGCATCACCAGCAGGTCCAGGTACATCTGTGTCAGATTCCTCATCACTTTCCAGACCATCGGAATCGTCACCAATTCCCTGAAGTAGCAGTTGTTGCTGAAATCTTGCTTCAGCTTCATCTAATTCTGCCCTGGAGAATCCTTCAAACTCGTCTGATTCAGAATCAGACGACATTTTTTTGGTGGGTGAAATACTACGAGGAGACGAGACTTATACCTTCTATCACTTTATTAAGTAAAAATTATTCCACAAAGACGACTAAAGATACAATATAGTGGAGTGACAAATCACGAAAAAGGTGCTTATTTTACGAGTTTAATGGACCGGCATACCTGCAGGCTGAAAATTATATTTTTGCAAAGCCAATACATTAATCTAACTTTTTTGCCCGGTCGTAGATATTTCGTACGGTGCAATTTTTTTTGAGAGTGAAAAGAAAATGAATTTTCGATTTTTACTTGAAATGCATTCCAAAAACATTTTTTAACATGATTTCATTTTTATAATCCACAAACTCTTAATTTTAGATTTTATTAAGAGAGTAACTACACATGTATATTATAAAATGAACATTTGTTCTATTGAACCTTATTTTTAACTTTTTTATCCCCTTTGAAAAATGCATACTCTTTTTTTTATTTGAACGGAGAGGTTACAAAACTTGTAATTCATAATTTATCGATATATTACAAAGTTTTTTATGTGTAAAGTAATAAAATTTCATTTTCTAAACTTATGAGACCAACTTCAGCTCATTCGGATGAGTATAACTATATTTTTAGCAATTTATAAACATTGCTATGAAATTCATTGAATTTCCGGATTTTTAATTCCTTACCGATACGCAGTATTATTACTTTTGATTGATTTACCTGGATAAATCACATCAACATTTTGTCATAGTATTTTTCGTAGTTGTTCCTTTTCAAAGTCGTTTTATTAATATTTTTGTATTATAGGGTTAGTAAACATTGTTAGTGTTTAATTGTTACTGATTAATTTTGAGTCAAATAGTTATTAAAATGTGTTTTTACTTTGACAAATTAATAGGTCTTTTATAATTTAAAAGTTGAATTGGTGCGGATAAGTTGTTTATCCGGAAAATGTCTACTTTTAGTAGCCCATTGAAGCTTACGGCTTCGCAAGCTAAAATTCGCCGTATGTCAAACCAGTGGAATCTTTGCATTATATGTCAAGTTTCAACAGTGGAAAAACTGTCCTCTTTATCTACGAAAGGACAGCAAACACTTTTAGATGCTGTGAATACAAGAAAAGATGACGTGTTTCGTCGACTTCATGATGAATATAGTTCACTTGTAGATGTAGACATTGAAAGATTGTGTTATCACAAATCTTGTTACAAATCCTACACTAGTAGAGTCAATTTAGAAAAGTTTGTAATGCCTGATGTTAACAATCTTAAAGACACTTCCAATGCGAATCAACCATGTTGTTCCCATCCTGTTCAGACCAGATCAATGTTCACGCCGTTTGATTGGACTACTTGCATTTTCTGTAAGCACAAGTCGTATAAGCGCGACAAAAACCTACGTCACTTAGAAAGTGATGAAAGACTACACAAAATAAGTGAATTAGCAGACCATAAACGTGATTTAGAGTTGAAGTCACTTCTTTTTTCGGAAGAATTTAAATCTAAAGCTCTTTACCACAGAGCTTGCATTGCTAATTATTTACTTAGCATTCCAAAGAAAGAACAATTTAATGATGAGGTGGACATTTCTGTACATGACAAGGCTTTTCAATCCTTCGTTGGTCACATAAATGAAGACTTGCTTATTCACAAAAAGGCATACCTAATGTCTTTTCTTTTAGAAACATACTGTTTCTTCTTACCTCCCGAATTAAAAACGAAATATACTTCAGCCAAACTTCAACGAAGGCTAGAAAAGCATTATGGAAATGCTATCGTCATTCAGAAACAGAAAGGGCAGGGAAGATCCAATATAGTATTCAGCAGTTCTATATCAATTGCCGAAGCCATTCAAGCAGCTAGCCATTTAAAATGTGAGTTAAAACTTTCGGAAATTGAAGCTGAAGTTGAAATAGGACCTATAAATGAAGACCAGACTTTACATGCAGCCGCTTCAATAATCCGTAGACAATTGCAGTCCTTAGATATATCAAATGAGACTTACCCAACACCATCTGAAATATCGTTGTCTTATTCTACACAGCACACTCCTTGCTTATTAACAAAGTTTTTGTTGTGGATTATTGATGATAAGTCATACAATGGAGAGGGTAATGTTTCTGACCTTCCTGCCGATGTGATGCGTAAAGTCCTTGCAATAGCCGAATGTATTGTTTCATTGAATAAAGGCATTTTTACATCATTTCATCTTGGTTTGGCATTACAACTCCACCATGAGTTTGGTTCCAAAAACCTGATTGAAAATCTAAATTCACATGGCTTTTGCTCATCATACTCAGAAGTACGAAGATATCTGACTAGTCTAGCAAATTTTGAAATAGGCAGAATCCAAGACACATCATATTTACCTAATGGGATTGCTTCTTTTGAAGAAGGTGGTCATATCATTCAGGAGGGGGCTGATAATATTGATATTAATGCTGAAACCATAGATGGTAAGAATACCTTTCACTCAATGGCTAGAGCTGTCTTTCAGTTTCAAAATGACACATCCAACGCAAGTATTAGTTCCATTAAGGTTAAACGTGGACCAGAAAGATCTCTGATGTTGGATGATTCTAATACCAAACTTATGGCATGCTTACCTTACAACAAGCCAAAAGAACGTTATGGTCCCCCATGATATGCAGATGCTTATGACAAGATTGTGTCGAGCTTTAATGATTCAAGACTAGATGTTGCTGATATGTCTTGGGTATTCCTTCGAATACTCTCGAGACGCAGCATTGATCCTATTCCTATTTCTGTAGAAAGTAATGAACAAATTGTCCCATTTTGGACCGGTTTCTACAAAAGATTATCTGAATCAAAATATGAATTTACGCTTGTAGCCTATGCTCCGGTCATTGACGCCAAACCTAGCGACATGGCAACAGTATATACCACCATGAAACAATGTTTAGATATGTCAAATCGTGCTGGTCAACAATACGCTGTACAAACTTTTGATCAGCAATTATATGCTGTCGCCCAACAGGTGAAATGGTCTATGCCGGATGTTTTTCACTCCCATATAATAAGACTCGGTGGGTTTCACGGGCTTTCCTGTTTTATAGCAACAGTTGGTAAGTTGTGGGCATCAGCTGGGCTCTCTGACTTACTTGTAGACTCTGGAATTTATGCTTCAAATACAGTTGATCAAATGCTAGTTGGTAAACAGTTTAATCGTGGTGTTCGAGGATTAACATTGGCCTATGAGGCTCTTATGGTTCTTTTGTTTAAGGCATTCTTTAATTGGTGTAGAGATGAAAACCGTATGAAAACGATTCAACCAAATGTGTGGAAGGTGTTCCTTGACTGTCATAGCTCATTTGCTGTCCCCAGCACATCACAAAGCACTGAAGATATTGAGGAGTTCTTCAATGTTTTTGAAGAACATATTGTACCTTTGTTTGAAGAATTCAGAACACATTATTGTAGTATATCACCAACCTTTGCATTTTGGGATATGTTTCTTCGTGCAGTTGAAATATTGTTACAGAAGAGCTGAACGGGATGGTTTGTGGCTTTTACATTTGAAATCAGTGTCTGCAATGTTGCCATACTTCTTCATAACTAACCGGACAAACTATGCTAGGTGGACTCCAGCCTACGTTTTGGATACATATATGTTAAATTTACCAGAAACGGTTAAGTCCGCCTTTTTGTCAGGTGAGTTTGCAGTCAGACAAAAGCCTGGAACCTTTAATGGTATCTGGAGTGACATGGCCACAGAAAAAACTATCATTAAAGATTCCAAAGGTTGTGGCGGCATTGTAGGATCTGAAGCTAAGAAGGTAAGAGCTGAACGGGATGGTTTGTGGCTTTTACATTTGAAATCAGTGTCTGCAATGTTGCCATACTTTGATTCCAAAGGTTGTGGCGGCATTGTAGGATCTGAAGCTAAGAAGGTAAGAGCTGAACGGGATGGTTTGTGGCTTTTACATTTGAAATCAGTGTCTGCAATGTTGCCATACTTCTTCATAACTAACCGGACAAACTATGCTAGGTGGACTCCAGCCTACGTTTTGGATATGTTAAATTTACCAGAAAATGTTAAGTCCTCCTTTTTGTCAGGTGAGTTTGCAGTCAGACAAAAGCCTGGAACCTTTAATGGTATCTGGAGTGACATGGCCACAGAAAAAACTATCATTAAAGATTCCAAAGGTTGTGGCGGCATTGTAGGATCTGAAGCTAAGAAGGTAAGAGCTGAACGGGATGGTTTGTGGCTTTTACATTTGAAATCAGTGTCTGCAATGTTGCCATACTTTGATTCCAAAGGTTGTGGCGGCATTGTAGAATCTGAAGCTAAGAAGGTAAGAGCTGAACGGGATGGTTTGTGGCTTTTACATTTGAAATCAGTGTCTGCAATGTTGCCATACTTTTCCATAACTAACCGGACAAACTAAGCTAGGTGGACTCCAGCCTACGTTTTGGATATGTTAAATTTACCAGAAACGGTTAAGTCCTCCTTTTTGTCAGGTGAGTTTGCAGTCAGACAAAAGCCTGGAACCTTTAATTGTATCTGGAGTGACATGGCCACAGAAAAAACTATCATTAAAGATTCCAAAGGTTGTGGCGGCATTGTAGGATTGACAAGAAAAAAACCAGCATTACTTCGATAGATGCTTACAAGGCATATTCTTGCGCATTTCAGTGCTGAAATGAGAGCAAGATCTGGATTATCGACCGACACAGAAGGTGAGCACGAAGAAAACAAACCAACAGCAATGAATCGCGACGAACAAAATGTGTCTGATTTGGTTAGTTATGTGCATTCAAACATGACTGATCCATTTAACATCACCGATCATCCAAAATACTTGATCAATATTTCTACAGGGATGCAAGCCTCAAAAGACGTTCAAGATTCTCTTCTAAAATCGCTTGAACGTGGCAACCAAATGGTCAAGTCTTTTGTCGAAGGTTGCTTTAATTAAGGTGAAAACCGTGTTTTCTACAGTCCTATTTCGAGGTCTCCACTAAAGACATTTGAGGATATGACTAAGACTTCAAAACTCAAATGTAAAACAGGTGACATTGTGAAAGCCCATATAAAACCAGAGATGATATTTCGTCGCGCTTTAGCCCTGGCTAATGTTCGAGAAGATGTTACAGTAGACAAGATCTTGGCATATCCTATTGGTTCAATACCTTCAGCACTTTTCCACGATGATGGTACCATGCGTAAGTGTTGCAAATCAGATATAATTCACCTACTTGAAGAGGAAATCTGCTCTTCCTTCAACCTTCCAAGTTATGACACAGCAAATACAGTTTTGATACGTGATGGTATGGGAATTATTCAATGTATGGATGTCAAGAAATGCAACACATTTGGTGATCTGCTACGAAACTATGTAACAATGCTTCTGACGTGTTTTTTTAAATGCTGGAACAGTGGTCGATGTTTTTGATCGCTACGATGTAAAACATTCAATCAAAGCAGCGGAAAGATTGCGTCGAACCTTGTCATTTGGAGCTCAAAAGGTTTATCAGGTTATTGAAGGAAGAGCAATTCCGGACTGGAAAAAGTTCCTTTGCAATCCAGAAAATAAACAGTCACTTATCAGATTACTTGGTGAGTATTGCGAACGGTATTTTGGACAGTCTTCTTTAGAGGGAGGTACCGAATTGTTTCTCGCGGGTGTTTTTGAAAACCCAGAAGTTGTCAAGAGATTTTCTTGTGATGGCCTGTCAAATTGTACTGACTTATACAGCACACAAGAAGAAGCAGATACACGAATGATTCTTCATTCGGTGTATGCAGATGCCAATATTTTTTCGAATGATAGAAAAGGTCGTATTATTATAAAGTCATCTGACACTGATGTGTTAGTGCTCTGTGTCCACTATTTTCCTAAACTTGAAAATACAGAGGAGATGTGGTTCCAAACTAGGTCAGTATCAAATTTGAAAGATGGAAGGCGTTTTCTACCTGTTCACGATATATGTCGCTCACTTGAACCCTCAATCTGTAATTTACTGCCAGCTACACATGCCCTCACAGGATGCGATACGACTTCTTCTTTTTTTGGTCTCGGAAAGAAGTCTATGTACAAACTTTTGCAGAAAAGTGCAGACAATTTCCAATCCCTTCAGATAGGTTTTTCAACGGGAGATCAGGAATCCGCCATTCATGATGGACGCAAATTTGTTGCTTTGTTATACGACCCGAAGAGGAAATTCAGTGATTTACATGAAGACCTAAACAAGTTAAGGGTGAAATTTGCCACAACAAAAGATATGAATCTTGTTAGATTACCCCCATGTGAGGCGTCCTTTTTACAACACATCCTCTGTGCAATGTTACAGACGCAAGTTTGGATGCATTCACACATTGCAAAACCAGCAACCAGACAGCCCAAAAAGTCTGGTTGGCAAGAGGGTAAAAATGGTTTACTACCGATTTTGTTTGAAAAACCTATGTCAGCAGATTTCCTTCAAGACCTTATTTGCACATGCAAGGGTAAAAAGGCTTGCGATAAAAATTGTGTCTGCAACCAGCAAAATCTAGGTTGTACAACTATTTGTTCGTGTGAAGGTTCTGAGAGTTGTAGAAACTATCTTACTCACATTCAAATTAGTGAAGAAGATGACGATGAAAATGGCGTCTGAGTGAATCATGACATTATTTTTAACAAAATGATTACAGTTGGTTTCTTTGTGGTTAATATCACTTCGACTATGCGATTATTTGAACCTGTGTATTTTGTTTGGTTCTTTGATTTTGTGTATGTTTTGTTTTGCATTTGCATCTGCACTTTATGACTGACCACTTTTTATTTGTTTTATGGGTTTTATGTATGCATACATGTAGCTGTCCTGCAATAAGGGAAAGTTTGTTTTTCTATCCGTACAATATGTATTTTTATTGGAGTACACATAACAATGACGCATTGGAATTAATTGTTTCGATCTCATTCACATACCTTTGGTGAAATATTTGCCACTGACAAATGGCATATACCATACCAGAAGCATAATTTACTCTCTTTTAATTTGAGAAAACGTATAAATCAGAAATACATCGTAAAATGTATATGTGAAGAAAAAAATGCCAATTTAAGGTCATAAACATGTTTATCTTGTGTGTAAATATTGTTGCTGATCTGAATTTTCTTTAAAATCGCCATTTTTTTATTTTTTTTATTATTTTTTTTTGGATAGTGAATTGTTACAGTTTATTGCTTCATTTAAGAATTAAATTTTGTTTATTAAAGCAAATGTGATATTATTTGTTTGATGGTTCATAACCCCGTGTGAAATAAATGTACTTCGGTGAAAAAATCGACCACTGCACTTTAACCCCAAATTAAAAAAAATGCACCATATTTCGATTCTACGACCAGGCAAACATTAAACTTTAATCATTTCTCTATCCAAAAATGTATAATTTAGCCTGCAGGTAGGGTGGTCCATTAAAGTTGAAAATTCATCGACTTTGTCACTCCACTAATAAATTAACACATTTGTTTATTAAGTATCTACGAAAAATAATTTTAATCTTTATTTAAATCGAAACAAGTGAAAAAATGAACTAATTCTGGATAGTATAAGTTATGTCGCCGAGGTTCCGCCAAGTTGTTATCATATTTTCCATAACAACATCAATTTCCGGCTTTCTATTTTTAGCGTTGGATTTATCACTCTTTAAATATAATTTGCAGATGACGACACCAACAAAAAAAATTAAAATGATCTTAAGAATCACAGGAATTTAATGACATATAACACGACACCGGAATCTTATTTATTCTTTAAATTGCAGTCGATCAAAAACGCTATATAAAATTGTTATTTTGCGAGGACTACGAACACCTGTCAGGACACCACGAGGCTTGATTCCGATTCTAAAACACTACATAAACGATTGGAAATTGACAATACTAACCTTCAATACTCATGATACTTTATGAAGTTCGTTGAGTAATGATTTTTGTTGTTTTTTTATGCTTTCTTAGGTTAATTTACTAAAAAGTTGACTTGATCATTCTCGTCCGCCATGTTTGTTGTGGTCATAATTTTTTCACCTTAGCTTCAAAACTTTACACTTATAATAAATTTTACATTTTAATTATTTTATTTCTTAAATTGGTCTCACGTCGTCATCCGAAGACAATGGGTTTCTGGACAATAACTTTAGTGTAAGTAAATAGAAATCTATGCAATTTAGACACAAGGTTTATAACCACAAAAGGAAGGTTGGGATTGATTTTGGGGGTTATGGTCTTAACAGTTTATGAATTAGGGGTAAAAAAAGGGGTTCATATAAGAATTTTTGTTGTTTTCAGACACTAACTTGTGTTTAAATGTATGAATCTCTCTGAAATTATACCACAAGATTCCATACCACAACGGGATGGTTAGGACTGACTCTTTGGGGGGTATGGAATTATGGAATTCGGGGCAAAACAGGGGAAAACAAGGGTTTCCTGATAAATGGACAATTGAGACAGTTTAAAAGCAGTGTAAGGGAGGTAATCCAATTACATTTAAAGAACAATGTTGAGTATGTTTGATTACCTCCCTTACACTGTTTGTAAATTATTTATGAATAAATGTTGTACTTTCTTTCTTTGTCTAAATAAAATTGAGAATGGATATGGGGTATGTGTCAAAGCAACAACAACCCGACCATAGAGCAGATAACAGCTGAAGTCCACCAATGGGTCATCAATGTAGCGAGAAACTCCCGCACCCAGAGGCGTCCTTCAGCTGGCTCCTAAACAAATATATATATACTAGCTCAGTGATAATGGATGTCATACTAAACTTTGAAATATACACACATGAAACTAAAATTAAAAATCATACAAGACTAACAAAGGCCAGAGGCTCCTGACTTGGGATGGGGTTAAACATAATTTATTGAGATCTCAACCCTCCCCCTATACCTCTAGCCAATGTAGAAAAACAAACGTACAACAATATGCAAAGTAACACCCAGTTTGAGAGACATCCGAGTCTGATTTCAGAATATGAAACAAAAAGAAAATAAACAAAATGACAATAATACATAAATAACAACAGACTACTAGCAGTTACTGACATGCCAGCTCCAGCTCTCAATTAAAACTGATTGAAAGATTTATGTCTTCATCATATGAATATCAGGCACAATCCCTCCTGTAATTAGAAATTAGAATTTGATATTATGACTATATTATCTTGACCGAAAGAATTTTTATTTTTGGAAAAAGGGAAAGGGGGAGGTGAAAAAAAATGTGTGTGTGGGGGGGGGGAGGGGGTAAATAAGAAATTGTGTGGGGGGACAATTTTTTTTTACAGATTTTAGATTTTAGAAATTAAAAAAACAAATTCTTCAAATTTTTATTTTTTTGCAAACAAAAGGGGGGTCAATATGCAACAGCATAGTGCAAAAGCAAACATATTGAATATAAATTCAAATCATATGACCAATTCTTAATTCTTTGACTACAGTTATTCTGAGTTTGAAACCTATTATGTGTCAAATATTTAATTACAATCCAAATTCAGACCTGTATCAAGCGCAAATATTGTGTCCATTTTTGCCCCAACTGTTCAGGGTTGGACCTCTGCGGTCGTATCCAGCTGCACTCAGGAAAGCAATTTATTATTAAAAAAAAAACACAAAAAAACCCAGAAACTTGAGTTTCAGAAGTCATGCTAAACAGATTTCCCCTGGATCTCCAGTGAAGAAACTTAAAAAAATAAATTTATTTTTGCACACTTTGTAGGAAACACCTACATCTTTGCTACCAAAAGTCAAACTGATTTGTTGGCAAATTAATAGATTTAAGGGAAACTTCATGATCTATTATTTAGTGTCCATTTCGTTAATGGTTTCAAAACTTAGTATATATACATTTTTACATGTACCTACTGCCTAGCATTTAAAACTATATATGTCTTTTATTAATCCCCTACCGTCTAAGGGGACTTTAGGTTTGCACTCTGTCTGTCTATCTGTCTGTCTGTCTTTCTGCCTGTCTGTTTTCCGCACTTTCTTCGTCATGCTTGAAGATATTGATTTGAAAGTTAGTATATAGTTTTATCATGACAAGTTAAAGATCAAATTTTAATTTTGTTTCGGTCTGATGATTTTGTGCAGAATTATAAATGGTCCTTGGACTTAGAAAATTCACTTAAATAATCACCCTCATGAAAATATTTTTCTGAATTTTTTCTGAACTTAATGCTGAAATTTTACTGAACACATTTAGTAAACCCTTTTCTTAAAAATGCCTGAATTTGGCACGTTCCAGCAAGTTTTCAGCACATTTTCAGTAAAAATTCAGCAGTACGTTTTCAGTAAATATTCAGCAATATTCAGAAATAATTCAGCATTAATTCTGAATTTTTCTGAACACCTTGCTGAATTTTACAGAATCTATTAAAAACCATTTGCTTAAAAATGTCTGAATTTGGCACATTCCAGCACATTTTCAGCAAATTTTCAGTAACAATTCAGCAAGTCATTTTCAGTAAATATTCAGCAATATTCAGAAATAATTCAGCATTAATTCTGAATTTTTCTGAACACCTTTCTGAAATATTCAGAACCTATAAAAAAACCTTTTGCTTAAAGATGGCTGAATTTGGCACATTCCAGCAAGTTTTCAGCAAACTTTCAGTTACAATTCAGCAAGACATTTTCAGTAAATATTCAGAAATAATTAGTATTATTTCTGAATCTTTCTGAACAACTTGCTGAAATATTCAGAACCTCTTAAACACCATTTTCTAAAAAAAAACCCAGCTATAATTTAACCCGTTCCAGTGGGTTTTCAGCAAATTTTCTGTTAAAGTTCATCTAAGACTCTAAAGGTAAACTTTTCAGCATTTCTTTCTAAAATGTTCAACAAACTAAACAAAATTTAAGCAAATATTCAGTAAAAATTTGAATTAATCTATACTCAGCCAATATTCAGTCTTCAGCTATTGTTCAGGATGGGGTTCAGACCATTTTCAGCTTTAGCTTACATTTTTCAGGAAAGGTTCAGATGATTTTCGGTTATAATTCAGGAATGTTTCCATTGGTATTTAGACAATATGAGCTTTTTAATATTCTGTCTGAAAGACACTATTTATCCAAAACAAATAAACATTATTTAAGAAATACAATGGTATCATATGTGAAGTAGAATAATTAGTTGTGTCTTTGTCTTTTTTATTATTGCTTTTTATTTTGTGTCTTATATAGTTGCAATCAGATCAGTCAAGCCTTTTACAACTGTGACATCAATGACCCAGCATTGTGACATAAGAAATTCATGAGAAAGTGGACACATTTTGAAGTCGGTTATACATAATTCAGTATAGATTTTGCCCATTTTAATCTTTAACTGACCAGTAATGACCGTTTGTTATATCTCTGGGTTTTTTGTTTTTTTTATCTATGAATTGTTTGCTCAGCATCAATCATGCCACATCTAATTATTGTTATATTTTGTATAATAAACTTATAATTGTCCCAAGTGAAAGCTTCCATGCTGCTGTTGATACTTGGGCCAAGTATTGTACACCGTTAGGTTACCACACGAAAGGAGCACTACAGTAAATCTACATGTAATCTCACGTCTTTCACTTGAAACATTTCGTATCTATAACAGTAACATTAACAATATGCGTCTTGTTCTATTTTTCCAATTCTATTTTTCCAACTAAAAAAAAGAAGTCTTTTGGACTCTTTCCTGTCCTTCAACCCTTTGAAATTTTCTTGTGTTAATAGGGAAAATCATCAATCCAATTTCAACGGCCTGATAATTATTTCAAATAATGTGAATCATGAATTATTCATGAAGTTTTAATTCTATTAATTCAGAAATTGAGAATCATTTGTATATTAAATAAAAATCAGATTATAATATATGTAAACTTCTTTTTCTTTCTGTATTAATCAAAATTGAAGTTTCAGAGCTTCAAACTTAGATCAGTTCAATTTCTGCTTGAATTTCAAAAAGTTTCTGTGGAAGATGCAGGACTTTCACCTGCAAGAAAATACAATCCACAAAGAATCCAATGTCTTACTTATTTTCTAATTCAATATAGATTATGATTTTTTCATAATGCCGTTTTTTTAATTGATTGATTTAATATCATGAAAATTTTTTTTTTAGAAGGGAAGCGAAAAAAAGTATAAACATTTCTTAGAGTTTTCTGTATTGAAAGGTGCAGATCCATGATTTTGTTAGAGGAAAGGGCGCCCCTTTTTTTTATGATCAATGCATTTGTCGATTTGAATTGGGACATATAGTTGCCGCACCCCCACTTTTTAAAATGTCTGGATCCGCTCCTGTTGGTGTGAATACTTGTAAAAAGTCTATGCAATTATCATATATATGAAGCTCCATATGTGGGACCCTGGCACCCTGTATCTGCCATTGATTGATACTTTCATAAAGAAAAGCAATGTGTCATATCTAAGTTCAGGTTAGGGGCACAATATGGTTCATTTCCGAAATCCTGCTTTTTTGTATTTTTTTCATTATTCCTCTCACATCTGACATCCTCCCCCTCACTCAATTCCATATCCCCACAATCCCCTATAATTCACATCCCAAAATTTGCAAAAAGCATGCCCCCCCCCTTTTTTGTCCCTCAAATAAAAAAAAACTGCTAGTTCCCAAAATATGGTTCATTTACCAAATCCGGTTATTTTGTAAAAAAAAAATCATGATTTCTCTCACATTCTCCCCCTCCCTTTGTTCCATATTCAACCCCTGTATCTCACATACCAAAACTTGCAAAAGCATGTCCCCCCTTTTTCTTTTTTCCCCATTAAAGTAAAAAAACAGCTGGTTCCTAAAAAAAACAAGGACATTCCCCTTCCTCCTCTGATTTTCTCTAAATACATGTAAGTTGAATGGTCAGTGCATAATGATGTGCACAAGTTCAATACATAATTTCAAGGATTTTCTTCATTTTTATTTATTTTCTGGTGTTGACTTTCTCAAAAATGGTATTTATAGATTGTCTCAATAAACTTTTATCTTTAAATATGATTTAAAATTAGCAATAAACATTTCAGTTCAAACTGTAATATACTTATCTGATAAATATAGCCATCTACGGGTGCGGGAATTCTCGCTACATTGAAGACCCATTGGTTGCCTTCGGCTGTTGTTTGCTCTATGGTCGGGTGGTTGTCGCTTTGACATATTCACCATTTCCTTTCTCAATTTTATCGTTTCACAAATCGTATTTAGGGCGCCTAAATAGTTTTTTGTTGACGTAATTTATAATGCGTTTCCTGTTCAGAAAGGTTTCACTTATTAAACTGGTATCTACTTTCTACGAACATAGTGTAGTAGCCAGCAGGGGACCAGCTTAGATCATGAAAACGTTTTAACTCCCCATATAACTGACTGTACTATCAGTGCTTGTAAATAACACTGTATTAGTTTACAACAACAGAATACAGAATACAATTGACTAATCTGATCTTATTCTTAGTTCTTTTTTATGCCGAAATACAATTAAGTAAGGCATATTTAAGAACTTGGAGAGAGATTCAGAAAACTTCTTCTACAGATAAAATTAACACTGGCAGTGCACCAGCAAAAACGGATAGGTTATCGAACAAATCGCAAATAATTTCAACGTAAGTTCCCTTTTCAAATTTTGAATTTTTATAAATACTTCGACACCGAGACACATTGACACCTGGCAAGACCTCCGGTGTCAATATTTTAATATAACATAGGTCCTTGCTGGTATTATTTTGGTATGCCTCTCAAGTCTTCATATAAATGAATTCTAGACATTCCGGCACCTTGTCAAATTGGCACTGTTATAGACAGTTCGGCACCAAGTCAAATCGGACCTGGTTAAATTGCCCCCAAAATTAACAGATTATGTTTTGCAAGTTGTGAAATCATGACTTTTAAAGAAAGGAAATTTATTATAGAAACAACAAACTTGTTATAAATTGTAATTGATATCAGATCTTCAGTTTTTAATGTGATTACCAATCATAACATTATTAATAGAGTACTAATGACTTTAAACAGAAAGCCAGCTTATTATTGTTTATTGTAGATTTCCTGTGGACATGATTACATTTGGGTGCCCCTGAGTGGGAAAATCTTAAATGACACCCTCCCTCTTTTTTTGGTACATGTAGTTAATGATTTTGAGATATTTTTATTTGTTTATATAAACTATTTTTACTTCGAATATATTTTGATTTTACTGATTGGCTAATATCTCAAAAAGATACTACCCAAATTCTTAAACTTTCCCTTTAAAATCATATATGTCACAATGCTTATGTTATATCAATTACTCTGCTCTAAAAATTAATTGTTTACATTGTTTACGCCAATTGACTTCAGATCAACCCAATAATTAAAAAAACAACTTCAGTTTGGTGGTCTTTGGTGTATGTGTATTCTGCTCTGGTCTGATATAAAAGTTTGAAAAATATTTTTTATGCCCCACCTACGATAGTAGAGGCCGGTGGCATTATGTTTTCTGGTCTGTACGTCTGTTTGTCCGTCCATTCATCTGTCCGTCTGTCTGTCCCACTTCAGGTTAAAGGTTTTGTTCAAGGTAGTTTTTTATGAAGACTTGAAGTCCAAGCAACTTGAAACTTAGTATACATGTCCTAATGATATGATCTATCTAATTCTAATGCCAAATTAGAGTTTAACCTCAATTTCAAGGTCCACTAAATATAGAATATGATAGTGTGAGTGGGGCATCTGTGTACTGTGACACATTCTTGTTTGTATTATTTTCAGAAGATTTTCAGTATTCTGTCTGAACAGTTCAGCATCTGGCAAATCTGTTCATATAAGCTCTTAGAGCTGTTCTGAACAGTTCAGCTTTCTATCATTTCAGAAAGGTTTTTTTTAGCTGTTTTGAACAATTCAACACTGTCTGAATAGTTCAACACATTTTCAGATGTCTCTCTGAAAAATTAAGCAAGTATTTATTCTGTTCAGAATGATTTCAGTATTGTTTCTGAACATTTCAGGATCTTGAAAATCTGTTCAGAAAGTTTTCAGGGCTGTTCTGAAAAATTCAGCACTGTTCAAAGATATCAAAAAATGTTCAGCATAGTTTCAGATGTTTGTCTGAGGAGTTCAGCAATAACTGAACAGTTCAGATTATTTTCAGCTTCAGTTCAGCGATGTCTGAATTTTTCAGCACAGTCTGAATTTTTCAGAAAATGTTACAGCACTTTTTCAGCAAATCTGAACATTCCAGTAATTTTTCAGTATTTGTTCAGAATTTGGAAAAAGTGCTTCAGCAAGTTTTCAGATCCCAAAATTTGGTTCAGCATGCATTCAGCTAGGGTCCAGAACCTATTCAGCAAAACTCAGCAAAAATTCAGACATTCTTTTTCATGAGGGCTGAGTTTTCAACATTTTATTTCGTCATGCTTGAAGATATTGACCTGATATTTGTTATATAGTTTACACCATGACAAGTTATAGATCAAGTTAGAATTTTGTTCCAATACATTCAATGTTTAACCAGTATGGAACTGTGTCATTCGTCAGTCCAACAAATCAGTTTTCCACACTTTTTTTCTTCATGCTTGATATTGGCGTTATGGTCCTTGGACTTAAAAAAAATCACTCAAATAATCAGTTTTTCCGCATTTTTTTCGTCATGCTTGAAGATATTGATTTGAAGGTTAGTATATAATGTTATCATGACAAGTTACATATCAAATTTGAATTTTGTTTCAGTCTGATGATTTTGTGCAGAATTATGGTCCTTGGACTTAGAATATTCACTCAAATAATCAGTTTTCCGTACTTTGTTTTGTCATGCTTGAAGATATTGATTTGAAAATTGGTATATAGTTTTATCATGACAAGTCACAGATCAAGTTTGAATTTTGTTCCGGTCTGGTATTTTGTGCAGAGTTATGATTCTTGGACTTAGAAAATTCACTAAAATAATCAGTTTTCAAGATTTTTATTCGTCATGGTTGAAGATATCGACTTGATATTTGTTATTTGTTATATAGTTTACACCATGACAAGTTATATTATAGATCAAGTTAGAATTTTGTTCCATTACATTGAATTTTTAACGGGTATGGAACTGTGTATTGCCATGCAATACTCACAGAATGCTTGTTTTTTTACTGTTGGATATCTGTCTCATTGATGTTAACACCATAACTTCTTTTATTCATACACATTGACAAACATCACTTACATTGTGATACAAAACAAATTTAAGAATCATACAAGCTTTACAGTAAAATACTTCAATATCTATTGGGAAATTCAGGGCAAGTAACCTTTTTCTGGACAAGTAAAATTTATAGTTTTACTTGCCCGGGGATAAATGCTCACAACAAATATTTCAACACCCCTGAATGACATTATAGCCCAAAACACAAAAGAGTATGTGCCTTTCAATAAATTGTGTTACCTAATTATGTACAGACATGACCAAACTCATTAATCTGCAACGGTAGATGAATTAGCTATGATTTTTGACATTATTATTAAGTTAAAATAAATAAAATGTTGGTTCTAAACATATATCATTGTTTAAAAATTGCATACTAGATAATAGTTTATTATTAGCTGCATTATTAGCTTGGTTAAAAATATGCCCCAAAACTTCGTTGTAATAGTATTGTCTAGATAATAATCTCACTTCATTTGCATCCTTATCAAGCGTTACATGGTTTGATTTTAGGCAAAGAATGTGCTCATCATGTTTAGTTTTTGGAATGAAAGTCAGCAGAAAAGTAGGGACGTCAGCATTAAGACTGGTTATGTTGACTGATTAGACCTCTTATACAAGTTAAAATTAAAAAGATGATGCACATTACTTTTTGTCTCGCCTGTGACGAAAGTCGCAGAATGCGAGACTTAGGGATTGCATTTCATGTGATGTTGACGATGACGACAGTGTCAACAACTGTTAAGTTTTCTGCTTAAGATAGTTTGATTTTAAGGCCCTGCCCCCTAGGTCATGGTCAAGTGAATTTGAATTAATTAGGAAATTTGAATATTTTAAAGTTGTCTGCTTAAGTTAGTTTGATAGAAACTACTTGCGATAGATCAATGATATTTTGTATGAAGTTGCATTATACTATCAGTAATTTATTATTACTTAATTATTAGTTAAAATTTGCAAAATATGGAGAAAACAACCTAAAATATTCAAAAATGACTGAAACCATGCGATGTCATTGCAAGTACTTTATCACCACTCACTCATATTGGAAACCAAAATTTCAAGAATTTTCAAATATTTTAGATCAATAAGAGCTTCCATCTAGAAAACAACTGTTTACTTAAAATTTGAAAACAATGCATTACATGCTGTTTTTATAAAGTTCTAAATTTCCACTTACGTGGAATAACATATTTGTGTTTAACTTTCTTTATTATTTTTTTGTAATTTTGTAGCATGTAATTGAGAGAAATCGAAAAGTAATCATGTACATTTGTGTACATACAAAAATCAGAGTAATCGATTATTTATCGAATACACAAAAATCCTTCAAGTAATCGATTATTAATCGATTACATTTGTCAGTAATCGTGCCCATCCCTGATTATGTACATTAGAGGGTCTGTCCCCCTAGGTCATGATCCAGTGCTCTTTGAATTAATTAGTATGTTAAGTTTTCTGCTTAAGTTAGATTGATAGAAACTACTTTCAATAGAAAATGATACTTGCTATTACGTTACATTACTGTCTGTACATCTCAGTTTGTCAACCATTTTCAGGTCCTGTCCACTAGATCATGGTCCAGCGACTGTATAAATAAGCAATGTTGCTGTCCATCAGATTGTTTTTTATCAGAATTTTATGCCTACGGAAGAGACATATCTCTATGCCAACAGTTTATTTATCTATGATATGATATCTCACAGAATTAAGGAATATTATCATTACACTATTTCGTTTGTTATTTATAATAATCTTTTTAAATTGACATTTTGTCACATGCCTTTCTTTGGATGTTATCTCGATTGCGAATTAGAGGTTTTCCAGCAGCAAAATGTAGATCAATGCTTCATCAAAATTTTGTCTTTTTCGAAATTTTCTATGAATCTTTGTAAAATTTCTGATATACGTTTTAGTATAAATCAAACTAAGAGTTCCGAGTCAAATCTGGTAGCTAATGCTGCTATATCATGTGAAGATATTGATATACAATGTTTAGTGATTTCCCACGAGACAGCTATCCACCACAGACCAAAAGACGAGGGTTTAATTAAACAATTACAACTCACTGTTTGCCTTCAAAATGATACAAAAACCACACTGTCGCATGGTGGTTCAAGTTTATTTTATACTGGGATCTCACATTTTTTTAATATTATTGTAATTTTCTATTGATAGGAACCAATGGAGAAACTGAAATTCATGCAAGACTCTTGAAACCATTCAAAGGAACAATTGAAGCATCAGCAGAAGGAGCCCATAAAGCTGTGAAGGAAAACACACCATCAACAAGTTTTGATGAATCACAGACAGTAACCCAGCAGCCTAAAATAATGTTACCTTCAGTTACCACTGAATCTCAAGTTGAACCTCCAGTAACCACGGAATCTCAAGTTGAACCTCCAGTAACCACTGAATCTCAAGTTGAACCTCCAGTAATCTTGCAGCAACGAAACCAAGCATTAGAACAAGCAAGAATGGAAATTGAAGCCATGCTTAAATCTAATGTTGATTTACATGACAAAGAGGAGTATGCCACATTATTGTTATGGGATTTTGCAGGAGATGAAGAATTTTACCACACACATCAAACTTTTTTATCACAAGATGCGATTTATCTTGTCGTAACAAAACTCAATGAGGCTGACGACAAAAAAGCAAAAGGTAATATATCATATACACTTATATGCGGCCAAGCTTAGCGAAAGGTAGTGCGTGCGAGGTAATCAGTCAAACAAACTTTATTAGATTAACTCGTAAAGGAGTGATCGTTTTCATTGGCCAATTCAAACCTTGGTCCTCACACCTGCGAAAATAGAACATGCGTACTATAAGTTGAATGGACTGATCAGTATTCACGTAGCCGGTCAATGTTGTTATAACCTCCATCGTCGTATGCACGTACATTATTGTGTTCTTGATTATCCCATAGCAATTCTAGCTTTTCAATGATACATGTATGTGCATGTAAAATTATATATTCACTCTGCGGACAAAGTTTTTAAAATTTTAATAACTTTCTTAAACTATCCTTGATTTCTACCAAACTATGACAGAAGCTTGTTAATGATCATAAGATAGTATTCAGAAATAAATTTTGTAAAAGACAAAATTCCTGTTTTTCAGTATTTTATATTATTGATAGATGGACTTGGTTTTTCTGCCAGTTAACATTACATTCACTCTGTGGTTAACGTTTTTGTCAAGTGAGCCTATGACTTTTGTCGCATTATTGTAGGGTGTACATGTCTAGCTGGCAGGTGTCATCTGACTTTGACCTCATTTTCATGGTTTAGTGGTCAAAGTTAAGTTTTTGAGTTTTGGTCTTTTTTTATAATACTATATGCAATATAGGTCAACTATATTTGGTGTTTGGAAATATTTTATGATCAGTCGTGCAGTTTTGTTTGACCTTGACCTAATTTTCACGGTACATTGCTCAGTGTTAAGTGTTTGTGTTTTGGTCTGTTTTTGTTAAACTCTAAGCAATAGGTTATATATAACTATATTTGTTGTATGGAAGAATTGTTAGCTGTACGTGCCTGCCTGGCATGGTTCATCAGACCTTGACCTCATTTTCATGGTTCATTGGTCAATGCTTAGTTTTCTTGGTTAATGTTGGGATATGTGACAGTTGTAATAAAGCTTTATATTTAGGACTATCAACAAAATATCAATGATTAGGAAAGAAGGCGAGACTTTTTAGTGTGTGCACACTTGTTAAAATTTTAATAACTTTTTTAAACTATCCTGGATTTCTACCAAACTTGGACAAAAGCTTGTTATTGATCATAAGATAGTATCCAGAAATAAATTTTGTAAAAAAACAATCCTGTTTTTCAGAATTTTATTTATAAATGGACTTAGTTTTTCTGCCAGTTAACATTACATATTCACTCTGTGGTTAAAGTTTTTAAAATTTTAATAACTTTTTTAAACTATCCTTGATTTCCACCAAACTTGGACAGAAGCTTGTTAATGATCATAAGATAGTATCCAGAAATCAATTTTGTAAAAAAACAATCCTGTTTTTCAGTATTTTATTTATAATTGGACTTAGTTTTTCTGCCAGTTAACATTACATATTCACTCTGTGATTAAAGTTTTTAAAATTTTAATAACTTTTTTAAACTATCCTTGATTTCCACCAAACTTGGACAGAAGCTTGTTAATGATCATAAGATAGTATCCAGAAATCAATTTTGTAAAAAAACAATCCTGTTTTTTTCAGTATTTTATTGATAAATGGACTTGGTTTTTCTGCCAGTTAACATTACATTCACTCTGTGGTTAAAGATTTTGTCGAGCGAGCCTGTGACTTTTGTCGCATGATTGTAGGGTGTACATGTCTAGCTAGCAGGTGTCATCTGACTTTGACCTCATTTTCATGGTTTAGTGGTCAAAGTTAAGTTTTTGAGTTTTGGTCTTTTTTTATAATACTATATGCAATATAGGTCAACTATATTTGGTGTATGAAAATATTTTATGATCTATATGTCAGTCAATGTTTAGTTTTCTTGGTTAATCTTAGGTTTATGTGACAGTTGTAATAAAGCTTTATATTTAGGACTATCAACATAATATCAATGATTAGTAAAGAAGGCGAGACATGTCAGCGTGTTAAGATTTTAATAACTTTCTTAAACTATCCTGGATTTCTACTAAATTTGGGCAGAAGCTTGTATATAATCAAAAGCTAGTCTCTAGAAGAAAATTTTGTAAAAATATATTTCCTGTTTTTTAGTATGTTACTTATATATGGGCTTAGTCTTTCTTCCAGTTAACATTACATACAGTCTGCAGTTAAAGTTCTTAAAACATTTATAAGATTCATAAGGTAGGCGAGACACTAGGTTCCGCGTAACTCTTACAAATTTTTGTTAAACCAATTATCCATTCATTTCTATGCTAGTAAGTAATTTTGTTTACTTCGAAACAGTGACAAATCTGCTGAATCAAATATTATGCTATATGAAAAATAAGGAAATCTGCTTACTGGTATTTTAACATTATATTCTGCATTAATTTAGACATGTTCAAAGCAGATATAATAAACGCATCCAATAAGTTCAATACTTTTGTGCACAAGATAATGCAATGTTCACTGCGCTATGACAGAGTTTCAAATGACGTAATGTTGCTTGTGATTTGCCATGAATTGACTCGATAAAGTAGTTAATTATTTTGTTGTCTCTATTATTTAAGTGATTTTCATATTTTTTAATAATTACAAAATACCTTTGGACTCAACTTATATTTAGACAACTGTCTGTTGTTATATACAACCTGTACGATTAAGAGTCTGACATATTGTATAGACAACTGTATGTTGTTATATACAACCTGTACGATTAAGAGTCTGACATATTGTATAGACAATTGTATGTTGTTATATACAACCTGTACGATTAAGAGTCTGACATATTGTATAGACAATTGTATGTTGTTATATACAACCTGTACGATTAAGAGTCTGACATATTGTATAGACAATTGTATGTTGTTATATACAACCTGTACGATTAAGAGTCTGACATATTGTATAGACAACTGTCTGTTGTTATATACAACCTGTACGATTAAGAGTATGACATATTGTATAGACAATTGTATGTTGTTATATACAACCTGTACGATTAAGAGTCTGACATATTGTATAGACAATTGTCTGTTGTTATATACAACCTGTACGATTAAGAGTCTGACATATTGTATAGACAATTGTATGTTGTTATATACAACCTGTACGATTATGAGTCTGACATATTGTATAGACAATTGTATGTTGTTATATACAACCTGTACGATTAAGAGTCTGACATATTGTATAGACAATTGTATGTTGTTATATACAACCTGTACGATTAAGAGTCTGACATATTGTATAGACAACTGTCTGTTGTTATATACAACCTGTACGATTAAGAGTCTGACATATTGTATAGACAATTGTATGTTGTTATATACAACCTGTACGATTAAGAGTCTGACATATTGTATAGACAATTGTATGTTGTTATATACAACCTGTACGATTAAGAGTCTGACATATTGTATAGACAATTGTATGTTGTTATATACAACCTGTACGATTAAGAGTCTGACATATTGTATAGACAACTGTCTGTTGTTATATACAACCTGTACGATTAAGAGTCTGACATATTGTATAGACAATTGTATGTTGTTATATACAACCTGTACGATTAAGAGTCTGACAAATTGTATAGACAATTGTATGTTGTTATATACAACCTGTACGATTAAGAGTCTGACATATTGTATAGACAATTGTATGTTGTTATATACAACCTGTACGATTAAGAGTCTGACATATTGTATAGACAACTGTCTGTTGTTATATACAACCTGTACGATTAAGAGTCTGACAAACCTGTACGATTAAGAGTCTGACATATTGTATAGACAACTGTATGTTGTTATATACAACCTGTACGATTAAAAGTCTGACATATTGTATAGACAACTGTCTGTTGTTATATACAACCTGTACGATTAAGAGTCTGACATATTGTATAGACAATTGTCTGTTGTTATATACAACCTGTACGATTAAGAGTCTGACATATTGTATAGACAATTGTATGTTGTTATATACAACCTGTACGATTAAGAGTCTGACATATTGTATAGACAACTGTCTGTTGTTATATACAACCTGTACGATTATGAGTCTGACATATTGTATAGACAATTGTATGTTGTTATATACAACCTGTACGATTAAGAGTCTGACATATTGTATAGACAATTGTATGTTGTTAAATACAACCTGTACGATTAAGAGTCTGACATATTGTATAGACAATTGTCTGTTGTTATATACAACCTGTACGATTAAGAGTCTGACATATTGTATAGACAATTGTATGTTGTTATATACAACCTGTACGATTAAGAGTCTGACATATTGTATAGACAATTGTATGTTATTATATACAACCTGTACGATTAAGAGTCTGACATATTGTATAGACAATTGTATGTTATATACAACCTGTACGATTAAGAGTCTGACATATTGTATAGACAATTGTATGTTGTTATATACAACCTGTACGATTAAGAGTCTGACATTTTTTATAGACAATTGCATGTTGTTATATACAACCTGTACGATTAAGAGTCTGACATATTGTATAGACAATTGTATGTTGTTATATACAACCTGTACGATTATGAGTCTGACATATTGTATAGACAATTGTGTGTTGTTATATACAACCTGTACGATTAAGAGTCTGACATATTGTATAGACAACTGTATGTTGTTATATACAACCTGTACGATTAAGAGTCTGACATATTGTATAAACAATTGTATGTTGTTATATACAACCTGTATGATTAAGAGTCTGACATATTGTATAGACAACTGTCTGTTGTTATATACAACCTGTACGATTAAGAGTCTGACATATTGTATAGACAATTGTATGTTGTTATATACAACCTGTCTGATTAAGAGTCGGACATATTTTATAGACAACTGTCTGTTGTTGAAGACTGTACATTGCCCTCTATCATGTCCTTTTATTATACCCCATGCAACCAAGTTGCGGAGGGTATAATGTTATTGACCCGTCCGTCCGTCAGTCCGTCCGTCCGTCAGTCCTGTTTCTTGTCATCGCAACTCCTCTCAAACCACACAACAGAATTTCACGAAACCTTTTCAGATAATAAGGACATACTATGTAGTTGTGCATATCGACGGGAAATTGCGATTCAATTTTTTTTCTAGGAGTTACGCCCCTTTGAACTTATTTACTTTAATGTACTACTGCAACAGTTTGTCATCGCAACTCCTCTTAAACCACACAACAGAATTTCACGAAACCTTTTCAGATAATAAGGACATACTATGTAGTTGTACATATCGATGGGAAATTGCGATTCAATGTTTTTTTTCTAGGAGTTAAGCCCCTTTGAACTTATTTACTTTAATGTACTACTGCAACAGTTTGTCATCGCAACTCCTCTCAAACCACACAACAGAATTTCACGAAACCTTTTCAGATAATAAGGACATACTATGTAGTTGTGCATATCGATGGGAAATTGCAATTCAATTTTTTTTCTAGGAGTTACGCCCCTTTGAACTTATTTACTTTAATGTACTACTGCAACAGTTTGTCATTGCAACTCCTCTCAAACCACACAACAGAATTTCATGAAACTTTTTAGATAATAAGGACATACTATGTAGATGTGCATATGAACAGGAAATTACGGTTCAATATTTTTTCTAGGAGTTATGCCCCTTTGAATTTATTTGCTTCAATGTACTTCTGCAACAGTTTGTCATCTCAACTCCTCTGAAAACACACAACAGAATTTCATGAAATTTTGTAGATAATAAGGACATACTATGTATATTGACAGGAAATTATTATTCAATATTTTTTCTTATACAATTTTTTTTTCTTATTCTTATTTAATTTCTCCAATGACAATGTGGGCACGTTGGGTATGTGAGCGTGCTCACTAAGGTTCTTTAATTATTTTTGGCTTTGAGTTGCTCTCTCATTGATGTGTATTCAAGGGAAACCTCCACAAAAAGTCCAATTTGTTTTTACTCTGACTAATAAGCAAATTGTCTCTACAATTGTACACTGATTGAAGAAATTATTGGATTCAGACCAGGGAAGTTGTAATACATGACTATCATTGCATATGATGCACTATCATCTTAACTTTGGCAAAAGAGGTCTATTACAAAAACATATATACCACAAGTACCAGCTAACATAAACCTATGGCAGGCCCTTTAGCTATTTATTCGAATTTCAAATTATCTCATAAGATATATGATATCTCATATAATATTTAAGATTTATTTAAGATATCTTAAAGTATATGAATTATCTTATAAATATGTTTTGTATAAGAGATATCTTATATAGTTCATTGGATATCATATTAAGAAAATTATATGAGATATCTTATAAACTACATGTATAAGACATCTCATAAATTATTTCAGATATCTCGTGAACTATATAAGATATCTTATAAACTTTATAAGATATCTTATAAACTTTATAAGATATCTTTCAAACTATATCAAATATCTAATGAACTATTATATAAGATATCTTATAAAGTTTATGAGATATCTTGAAGTTAGATTAAATAGCAAAACGGCTGGCCATATTAACCAGTGAAAAAAAATTAAAAATATTTCAAATAGAACTGGCCAATTGTTGAATTAAGAAAAGCAATTACAAAAGTATATATATATATGCTTAATTGATAAGTTATTTAAAGCAATTGAACCAGTGAACTTTAAAATTATTTGGATCATTTTCATATCTTTTGAAACAGTTCCATAATGATGACATCGTATTTCAGGGGGGGGGGGGGTCTCATTTCATGAATGGTCTATCATTAACATTATTTTCAAAAACGCTCAAACTTTTGTCTTTTGCGGAAAAAAGAGCAAAATATAAAATAATTTCTTTTACAAAACAAGTTTTAATCAACATAACCGGCTCTGCTTGGCGATCTGCTTTTACCATTCAAATTCATTCATCAATGTTATATAAAATTTGCTCTTTGCAGAGGTCTGTTTTGACACCCATTTTGACAAAAAGCATATTTTTGATCAACCTGCTGAGCGATCTACTTTTACGAGACCACATACTCTCTTAACATTTTAACTTCAATTGAATCCGGCCGCTAAAATTGTTAACCTCATGTTGACATAATTAAATCGTTGTTAATAAAATGCGATCATAGTCAGCATTTTTATCCGGATTTTACTATCTTTTGACGACAAACTTTGAAAAATTATAGTTGCCGTAATTGGTGACGGAAACTTTTCCGGAAATACCGATTTTTGTTTTATTTTCCTGAATTGGGAATTTATATTTACAAATTTTTTTTTGGGGCCAATGGCCGATTTAAGGGCCGTTAAGCGACCCTAAACTATATAGTGGAATCATCCCTGCAATTAGTGCAAAGAATCCAATAACCATGGCCAGTCCACTTCATAAAACAAAATAGGAATATATAAAGTAGGGAAAATATGGTAGATTTTTAATAATCACATCTTCCCTAGAAAAAAAAAGAAAAAAAGACAGACATCAGTCAAACTTTAACAATTTTATTTTCAAACCTATTTGTTTTTAAGGGCAATGTTTTCTGATCTTTCCATTGGTATGATTAAGGCAACAGAAATTATGGGCTTCATGGTCGATAAAAGTATTGAATCCATTCAGAAAACAATTTGATGAAATAAAAATCTGCATAATATCAAAGAAAAATTGGTTCTTAAAACATTAATAAAACTTCAACCTGACAACCTCAGTAGCAATGTCATAAGGTCTTTTCAAATGAACTTTGGTAAAACAAACATCTAAATTACCCACAAAATATATATAAGTCACAATAATGAATGTGACCAGTCCATTATAAAGGACCATGAAACTGTCCACAAATAAGTCTTGGTTTCTTGTCATTCTATCGTCCACCGCCACTATGGTAGAACAAGCATCTAAATTACTCACAAAATATTTTACTCACTATAATAAATGTGACCTGTCAATTAGAAGAAAAAATATCTCTCTTATTTACCTAGCAGTCTGCTGATTGTAAATTCAACTTTTCATCATACTATCAAATGAGGTGAATGTACCAAAGAGATCTGACAATTACATGGCAAAAAAAAACAAAAAAAACCAACAACATAGAGCTAAAGACAAAGCAACAAGATCCCCACTAAAACCGGGGGTGATATAGTTATCAAAAGTACCAGGATTATAATTTTATACGCGCGTTTCGTCTACATAAGACTCATCAGTGACGCTCAGATCAAAACAGATAAAAAGCCAAACAAATACAAAGTTGGAAGAGCATTGAGGACCCAAAATTCCAAAAAGTTGTGCCAAATACAGCTAAGGTAATCTACTCCTGGGGTAAGAAAATCCTTAGTTTTTCGAAAAATTCAAAGTGATATCTGGTGCCTTTGAAGGGTAGGTAGTTCCTGCTTCACATATTGCACCCGTCGTGTTGTTCACGGGAGTATACATTGTGTGTAAAATCTTATTAAGTGATGTCATAATCAGGGAAAAGAGGACAGGATTGTAGTTACGACTATTGGAACATATTTATCATCATTGGTAAAACAAACATTCCATAATAGTCGACCAACTTGTGATGGAGTCCATAAAATGTTCCATGGGATAACTTTAACCTGAACACTTGGACCCCATGTTTCAAAGGTTATCATGATGGGAAATGCAAGCTCTGGCAAATCTTCATGACTAAGATACATTTACCCCATATGGAGACCCTCTAGACACAATATAATTAATCAAAGTACTGAAGTACTGACATCGGATGACCACAAGTTCTTGTGGATGGTCACAAGCACTTGTCTCAGAAAAAAAAATCACATCTTTATACTTGAAAGTGAGATAAATGTACAGAGATATATTTTTTTCTGAGACAAGTTTGTGCGTGGATGATGCATAAATGACAGGGAATTCAACCTCACCGTAATCATATTGTAGTGATACAAATCAGTATACTCTGTTTGTTGTTATATATTATATAAATATTTGCACATAACAGTTACATATATATATAATTTTCATCCATTGTATATCTTTTTGTTCTACTAGTGCAGTGCAAGTGCATGATGGACACTCTTCTGTAATAATTCGATCTTATAGATAGGATTTGAGTAGGCATTCATATTTTCTTGCAAAACGTTCTTTTCTCGAGATATTCTTCCGCATGCGTTAACACAATTTTTATGTATGTCAGTGCATATATATTAATGATTTTTGTCGAGCCTGCAACTTTTGTTGCAGAAAGCTCGACATAGGGATAGTGATCCGGCGGCGGCGGCTACGGCGGCGGCTACGGCGACGGTGTTAGCTCACTTCTTAAAAGCTTTATATTTTAGAAGGTGGAAGACCTGGATGCTTCATACTTTGTATATAGATGCTTCATGTTACGAAGTTTCCGTTAGTCACATGTCCAATGTCCTTGACCTCATTTTCATGGTTCAGTGACCACTTGAAAAAAAAGTTCATTTTCATGGTTCAGTGGTCAAAAGTTAAGTTTTTGAGTTTTGGTCTTTTGATCTAATACTATATGCCATAGGTCAACTATATTTGGTGTATGGAAATATTTTATAATCTTTGTGTCAGTCGCGCAGGTTTTATTTGACCATGACCTCATTTTCACGGTTCATTGCATAGTGTTAAGTTTATGTGCTTTGGTCTATTTTTCTTAACCTATAAGTAATGTGTCAACTATATATGTTGTATAGAATCATTGTTAGCTGTACATGTCTGCCTGGCATGGTTCATCTGACCTTGACCTCATTTTCAAGGTTCATTGGTCTTTGTTTAGTTATCTTGGTTAATGTTAAGTTTATGTGACAGTTGTAATAAAGCTTAGCTTTATACTTAGGACTATCAACATAATATCAATGATTAGTATAGAAGGCGAGACATTTCAGTGTGTGCACTCTTGTTTACTTATATATATATTTAAAACGACTAAACATTTTCATATTATTAATTTGTGTTCTAAAAAATATTTTTATGAGTGTTCATTGAAGAAATGAATTTATAACAAGCGATAAGGAATGTTATTTTGCACTCGATAATGTTCTCGTATTTATACTATGGGTTACCAGTCAAAAACGAAAGTCAAATCTCTGTGGCAACAATACATCGGAATGCCCTTACCGCCATCGTGATGTAAAAACCGGTAAATATGACTTGAAGTGTAAGATAGATGTGCTGATAAAAAGTCTTTGCTTTGTAGAGATGTTTCAGTTGTGGATGAACTCAATACATTGCTACTGTAGTACCACTGAAGTGCTTGGAAGTATTGAAGAGAAGAATAAGTGTCTTTATCCACCAGTGGTTCTTGTTGGTACACATAAAGACAAAGTTGAGGCTTCTGAGGAAGTAAAGGTATATATTAGTATACATATTATGCACAGTTTGTCATCGCAACTCCTCTGAAACCACACAACAGAATTTCATAAAACTTTGTAGATAATAAGGATATATACTTTGTAGATGTGCATATCGACAGGAATTATGATTAAACTTTTTTTTCTAGTAGTTATGCTCCTTCGCTTTGAACTTAAACTTTTTGCCATACAGTACTAAACAGTCCGTCTGTCAGTCCTGTTCTTGTCATCTAACCTCCTTTGAATTTTTATACCCCAAGCAACAAAGTTGCGGAGGGTATAATGTTTTTAACCCGTCCGTCAGTCTGTTTGTCTGTCCGTTTGTCAGTCCTGTTCTTGTCATCGCAACTCCTCTGAAACCACACAACATAATTTCATGAAACTTTGTAGATAATAAGAACATACTATGTAGATGTGCATATCGACAGGAAATTATGGTTGAATTTTTTTTCTAGGAGTAATGCCCCTTTAACTTAAATATTTTACTGCAACAGTCTGTCATCGCAACTCCTTTGAAACCACACAACAGCATTTTATGAATCTTTGTAGATAATAAGGACATACTATGTAGATGTGCATATCGACAGGAAATTACCATTCAATTTTTTTTTCTAGGAGTTATGCTCCTTCGCTTTGATCTTAAACTTTTTGCCATAAAGTACTAAACAGTCCGTCTGTCAGTCCTGTTCTTGTCATCGCAACTCCTTTGAATTTGTATACCCTAAGTAACAAAGTTGAAAGGGTATACTGTTTTTGACCTGTCCGTCTGTCTGTCCGTTTGTCCATTTGTCTGTCTGTCTGTCCATTCGTCAGTCCTGTTCTTGTCATCGCAACTCATCTGAAACAACACAACAGAATTTCATGAAACTTTGTAGATAATTAGGACATACTATGTAGATGTGCATATCGACAGGAAATTACGATTGAATTTTTTTCTAGGAGTTATGCCCTTTAACTTAGAACTTTGGCCTAAATATTCTACTGCAACAGTTTGTCATCACAACTCCTCTGAAACCACACAACAGAATTTCATGAACCTTTGTAGTTAATGAGGACATAATGTGTAAATGTGCATATCCACAAGAAAATTTTTATCAGTTGACTTTTGTAGAGTTATGAGTCTTTGAACTTAGGAATCTAGTGAGATTTTGTTGGTCCAGTGACAATGTGGGGGCGTGGGGTATGTGAGCGTGCTCACAAAGGTTCTTTAATTTAATTCCTTGTTTGATTCACTTCAAACTTTATAGAATGACAAATCATGATATGCAAACATTGCCATTGAAGAAATTTCGTTTTGTTTAGATAATCAGAATCATGACCATGTCACCTTACAAATGTTAACTTTTTTTAAAACCATCCTTGTCGTCGCAACTCCTCCTACTTGATTTTTCTGGATCTACGTGAAAATTTGTGTATTAATTTGTTAGATCCTAATATATAGATGTGCAGGCAGGTATGGTTTTCTGATCCATTCAGGTGTTTTTTTTTAACTATACACCTTTCAACTTAAATTTTTTTTACAAAACCGAACTTGTCATTGCAACTCCTCCTACATGGTTTATTGCGTCCGCTTTAAACTTACAACAATGACAGGTTTTTTTATACGCCCGTCAAAATTTTGAAGGGACGTATTATGGTATACAAATGTCTGTCTGTCCGGCGTAAACATGTCGCACCCTAACTTGAGAACGACTTATCCAAATTTTATGAAACTTAACATAGTTGTTTCTTATGATGGTCAAATGATCTGTATACTTTTTGGTGAAAATAAGATTAAAGCATTTTGAGTTATGGCACTTTGTAACTAAAACAGGGGTGAGTTTTTTTCACATGTCGCACCGTATCTCAAAAACGATTCTTGATTATGGCGTAAAACTTTAAACACTTCTTAGTTATATTAATCTTAATATCTGTATACTTTTTGGTAATGATTCAAAATTTTATTTTTAAGTTATTGAGTATTTTGTAAAAAAGGGGGAGGGTTTTTTTTACATGTCGCACCATATCTCGAAAACGATTTATGATTATTGCTTAAAACTTTACACATGTCTTTGTTATATTAATCTAAAGCTCTGTATACTTTTTGGTGAAGATTCAAAATTTCATTTTTGAGTTATTGAGTATTTTGTAAAAAAGGGGGAGGTTTTTTTTACATGTTGTGCCGTATCTCAAAAACAATTTGATTATTGCTTAAAACTTTACACACTTTTTTGTTATATTAATATAAAGATCTGATTACTTTTTGGTGATGATTCAAAACTTTATTTTGGAGTTATTGAGTATTTTGTTAAACAGGGGAGGTTTTTTTTACATATCGCCCGGTATCTCAAAAATAATTTATGATTATTGCTTAAAACTTTACACACTTCTTTGTTATATTAATCTAAAGATCTGTATACTTTTTTGTTTTGATTCAAAATTTTATTTTAGTGATATTTAGTTTTTTGTAAAAAAAAAAACAGGGTTGGGGGTTTCACATGTCCGGCCGTGTCTCAAAAACAATATATGGTTATTGCTTAAAACTTTCTCAGAATCTAATTTATGATTATTGCATAAAACTTCCAGACAAGACGTCGGGCGTATCATGCGCTCATGGCATATGGTTATTGCTTAAAACTTTCTCAGAATCTAATTTATGATTATTGCATAATACTTCCACACAAGACGTCGGGCGTATCATGCGCTCATGGCACAGCTGTTTATTTCACTTCTTCCATTGGTTGATAACATTTGATTGTGTCAGGTTTTATGTACTTTCAATATGAAGCTTTCTTTCAGACTTATTTAGTTTATTCACAAAATATACTTTTTACGTAGTTACATCAAGAGTCCAAAATCCTCTTGTTTTATCATGTACGGTTTCACTGATAACCAAGGTTCATAAATAGTTGTTCATATATATATACATTTCTTGAAATACAAAAAAATTATGCATTATGTATTTATCTATTCAATTTTGGATACTTGTCACTGACTGCAGTAACGGATTTTATTTTATTATTTTGTTTTCGTTACATCTTTTGATACATTCTTGAACCAAAATTTGGAAGACATTAACATTTTTCAATTTCTGATTAGATATATAATACGAATTGTATATAGAAAAACCTAAAATTGTTTCTAAATAATTCCGACCAAAATATTTTTTTCAAAAATTTTACATTCGAACACTAATTTTTTTAACGATATGCTAAAATCTACATTTGCTTTCTCATTAACTCATAAATACTCTTCCAGAAATTTTCTAAACATTCACAAGTAATAAAACAAGTGGTTATAATCATCTTTTTTCATTACATACATCACATATAGACTGTCGTTTGTTTGTTTCCATTTATATAATAAGTGTTTCGTTTGAAATATGAAATTTAAATTCTCTTCTGAAAAATGAAAAATAAGGAAATACAATTTCAGTAATTTTTAAGATACATATACATTTGCTTACACCAATTGAGTGTTCAGTTTAAGCTTTACAAATAAATTAATATCATAGAATATTTACAATACTCCTAAATGAAATTTCGGACATTTTAAGATGGCTTTTATTTTATGTCAAAATATTAATGTCTGGTTACCAGAAGAATTATTCTTCTGTAAATATCGGCAATGCGATTTCCAAGAGGAACTCATTTTACTGCTAAAACTGTACCACTTTTACTATGAGGTTTGGTAAAGGAGGGGTGAAAGATACCAGAGGAGCATTCAAACTTGTATGTCGAAAATAAGTAAAAACTGATATCCTAGAATGGAAAGCTCATATGCACTACTATCTTTTTCAAAGGTCAAAATATAGGACTGTGCGGCATTTTTTCAATATGTATATGACCCAAACTTCTAAGAGTTTAAACTTATACTAAATATCTGTACTACCTGTCCCTTCACTTTGGGTCTTCCTCAGAATTCAATTTCACCACTATCCATGTGTATTCATACTGGTAAAATTCCCAAGTTCTGTTTCTACGAAATGAAACATATATAGATCATAGCCGTGAACCAGTAGGTAAACAAAACAAAATATCTATGAATATTATAAACTCCCCAAAAGAGCGTGGTTTGTGAAACAGCTGTAATTACAAAATGCAACCTATAAAAGCATTTATTCAAAAAATCTTGAAAACACTTTTTCTCACAACAAAAGTTTTTTTATTATGATCATAGCCTAAAATTAAACACTGGATATGCTATTACAGTATATTTTATACCCCCACCCCTGATTCAATTTTTAAACAATTCAAAAACAATTTAATACTTTAATTAATGTCAGCTTACCCTACATGTATGTGCATGTTTTCTGACATAAAATGTATAGAACCTGTATGAAACTATTCTGATAACAAATTAAAAGCATTTCAGAATTCAATAAATGGAAAGCTTAGTAGTTAATCATTACAACATTCAAAGTTACATAAAGTATCCAATCCACCTTTAGTCTCCAGTTCACATCTAACTGTATCTATAAAAGTTCATAATATCTGCCTCAAATGGTCTGTTTAGGAATATGACAGTTTTTGTCCATTCATTTGATGTGTTTTATCATTTGATTTTGCCATCTCATTAGGGACTTTCCGGTTTGAATTTTCCTCGGAGTTCAGTATTTTTGTGATTTATTTTGTAGGGCCCCTAATGCTTAAATTACCTGTTTTATGACCCAGGGGTTAGAGCTTTTCCCCTAAGGCCTCATATTTGTTTAATAATTCTGCCGTTTCTGTGATTATGGAATATTTATTAGAATCTAAGGATAGAGTACACTATTGTTAGTTTAATTGAGGTATTTTTTATCCTGAATATTTTAAACTCCTAAAAAGAGGCTTGGTTTGTGAAACAGCTGTATTTACAATGTCAACCTGTAGGCTAATTTCTACAAAAAAAGTATGCTGAAATAAAGCACTTGTGTCATCTTTAATATCATTGACAAAAAAAATATCAAGTTACTAGAACTCTTTCCAATTTTCAAAAATAATGGTTCTATTTTCAAAATTAATCCATTTGTTTTCCCCTAAATTATCTGTTTTCTTAAATCTGTCAAGGCGATAGTTTTTTTTTGTGGGTCTCACCACCTGATATTACCCAACGGATTTTTATGAAAGTTGATATTAACTGACGTATCCTTATATTGTTCCTTGTGTCCAAATTTTCGACAATTGATACGTTGTAGATGATTGAAATTCACACTGTCTAATCGATCAACCTCATGCATTGCAAATTATCCGACATACCTTGATGTAATTCTGAAAGTCTCAATTTTCCAGCGAGATCAATGGCAAATCCTTTAATAAGGTCAGAGCTAAACATTATAATTGAAACATTTTAGCCATGCTGCGTCTGAATTGTGATTAGAAGCAATAAGGACTTATTAATTTGCTCTGAAGTTTTGCAGGTGGAAAGGTATCGGAGTCACACGAGTCATTCCTGAGCAAAAGTGATCAGTATGTGTTGAGTATGTGCGATATAAAAAAAAACTTCTTATGCAAGAATAGGGCGTCATTAACAGTCGTTATTAAAAATTTAAAAGCAAGTTCATGGCCTGATCATCTGATTATTTGGTATTGCTTTATTTATTGCCTGATTGTGTTTACTTTAATTAATTCTTGGTCATGGATGCTAAATGGTAAACTGGTTTTCTGTTGAATCTAAATCTGTGCAATTATCTTTACCATTGATGCATCATTTCTTTCACGTACGCACCTCAATATTTGCAGTTTTTCTGTCTTTTTTTAATGTTTACTCCAATCCTCTGTGATTTTCGATAACACTTTTTTGTACTGACTGCTCGCATCCATTTTCCATTTATTTATTTTTCTGGTGACAAACATTGACGCAAAATACATTTTTCCTACACAATAACAATCTTTCTTATTCCCGTGTTCGTAGGAGTAGACTTTATACGACTTTCAAAAACTAGCCATTATCCGGAAATTTTTTTTTCCAAAGGATCTGTTTAACTATATAGTTAATTAAAACTCAAGCAACTCATATACAACGGGTTTACCATGTTTATTTCACCATTTTCTACATATAAGAAAATGCCTGTACCAAGTCAGGAAAATGAAAGTTGTTATCTATTCGTTTGATGTGTTTGAGCTTTTGATTTTGCCATTTGATTACGGACTTTCCGTTTTCAATTTTCCCCAGAGTTCGGTATTTTTTTTATTTTACTTTTTGCAGCACAAAACTATTCCAAGTTGAAGTTCAACATCCCTGCTTGTGGACTAGATATATTCGTGCTTACTGCAGGGGGCATCATCATTGTCTTGTGATGTATATCCAAACTCATTGTGAAACGGTACTCTAATTTATAATAACCATTGACATATCTTTTATGTTTTTTTCGTCATAGACTTATTGAAGAAAACAACTTTATTTTTTAGATTGAGGATGCATGTAGAGATTGCCTTGATAAATATGCTGAAGATGTTTCAGCTGTTGCACGAAGACACATTAGTGATAAGTACGAGTACTTTATTTCAAACACAGAAGATAATCCAAGTGTATTCCAGCTAATACGACAAAATCTCTTAAACTTAGCCACAACAATGAGAACATGGAATAAAGACTATCCTATTAAATTTATTCAGTTGGAAAAATGTCTACGAGAGAAAAAGAAGGAGTTACCAATTATTTCCTTTAATGAAATTAAGCAAATATCTACTGAAATACCAAAACCATTAAATCATGAAGAACTTATGTTATATTTAAAATTTCATCATGAACTCAGAGCTTTGGTTTATTTTGAGGATCTGTCAGATTATATCATTTTAGATACTCAATGGTTGTCTGATGCTTTTAAATGTATAATAACAGCAGAGAAATTTCAATCAGGTGCCAGACGGCATCTTTTAACGGATGAATGGAATGATTTAAATATTAGAGGAATATTACATAGTGTGGTTTTGGAACATATATTAGAAACAAATAAGAAAATCTTTAAATTTGAGGAAGAGCAAAACTTGTTTCAACATAAAGATCATATATTGAAAGTCATGGAGAAATTTGATATTATAATACGTCCACCTGTATCAGACAGAGATGCCGCTGATACAAAACCTTGCTATTACATACCGTGCATGGTTAAAGATGTACCTGACTGTCCTATACACGAACAATTTAATGTGACAGAAAAAAACTGTACAAAATCCACTTGGTTATGTTTCAAATTTAAATTTCTACCAGGACATTTAATGAATCATTTAATTGCTTCACTGAGCCGGAAGTACGAAATTGCAGAAGTACCTGTCCGTGGACAAACAAAACGGCCAATAGCTCTTTTCAGAGGAGCTGTCGTCTTTAAGTTTCAGAAGACTTCAAAATTAATTGTGATGACATATCCCAATGTGATTCAGATTCAGGTTTGGGATTTTGGGAAACATTGTAACATTGAAAGATGTCTTTTCAAGGACATTGATGATTTTGTTACAAGAGAAATAAACACTATAATATGTAAAAGATTCAAAATGACGACTGTAAAATTTGACAAAATGTTGGGATGTAGCCTTGCAGAACCAGAATGTGTGACAGGATTTTATGAGCAAGATGCAGATTATTTTTGTGAGATGTGTACAGAAACACATATCAATGAATGGTCTGATCATGCACCGATACAGGTAATATATTATTTTAATTGTTTGATAGGAAAGATTTCTTCTCATTCATATTATTGCATCATTTTTAATATATTAGTCTAGAAGTCATTCTTGCATTTATAAAACATGTTTTGACCACTTGTTCTCAAGCTTTTCCTTTGATTCATAAATATTATCCACAGGCACCCGTTTAGCAATTATAAAAAAAATCACTGTCATTTTATTTGGGTTTTTTTTGTATTATCTGTCTTTTTGTATTAAATTGGCACAAATATCTGAATGTCTACTATGTTTTTAAGAGTATATATATGGATATGTCCCCTCAGTCAGGCTTCGGTTGATTTTAGGTAATCCCGTACGAAATTATAAGGCGTATTACGCCTGGAAATAAGGCGTAAACCAGGCGTAAGTGGTAGTTACGTGTCTAGATCCAAGCGTAAGGGAGCAGGAAACGTAAATTTGTAGTCCTTACGGGCGTAGAAAAAAGCAGTTAACCTGGCGTAAATTGAAATAAGCAAGGCGTAAGTTTTCTTGCGGGCGTAAATTGAAATAGGCAAGACGTAAATTTTCTTACGGGCGTAAAACTGTTGGTATGGCGTAAATAGAAATACCCATAATGCTTTGTTTAAAGGATCATGGGATTTTTTTTTCAAAATTTGGCTCTTTGGTTTTAGTTTGTAAAGGTTGGACACATGGCAGCTTCATATATTCAGGGATAATTTGCTTGTTTTGTGCTTTTTGGAAGAATCTGAAATTGGAAATACTGAATCTAATAAATAAATGAAAATTGTGAAATAAAAGGAAAGTAGTTATACATGGTAAATAATAATAATGTGAGTATAACTAAGTTATTTAAAAGTATTATGTTCTATCAGAATTTTTGAAATCCCAAAACCTTTATCCTTGGATAATAACATTAAAATCTTTTACTTTAAGTTAAATTGCAGTATTATCATTTATAAATTAGTTCAAAAGACAATAATTTTCAAAAACAACTTAGTTAAAATGCTATTTCAAGAAAAAATAGTTGTTATAATTCTGATTTAAACTTAAACTTATTTGAGCCATTGTCTGCATAAAATGTATTTATTTCTATATTAGCTTCTTCAATGGTTAATATTTCAAGTTTTTTGTCAAACAATAAGAAATAAAAGCAACAGTACAGAAGTTTGTATCAATACACAAAAGTACACAGCTTAGGGTTAATACACTGAACTAAAATAAGTGTAGTATTATGTAAGGATATTACGCCTGGTTTATTTATTGACCAGGCGTACTCATTTGCATATTACGCCTATTTTTTTGTGAACCAGGCGTACTCATTTAAATATTACGCCTAATTTTACGCCTGGTTTACGCCTTAGTTACGCCTAATTTACGCCTGGTTTACGCCTGGTTGACGCCTGGACATGCATTCAGTAAACACTGCAATGCCGCCAGGATAAAGTATGATTTTTACGCCTGGTTTCCGTGTCATATACGGGCGTCACAGTTCGTACAGGTTTACTCTTATATTGATTTGGTATAATTTTGAAGACTAACATACACTAGATAATTGATATTTAGTTTAAGGATGTTATAAAGTTTTCTTCATTTCCAATTTAACCGCAATATTGGGATGTACCTTTAGTCATGCTTGAATGACTTTTAAATTTTGTTTGTTTACTTATTGAAGTCATTTGTGTGATAACAGTTCACACAGGATCGACATACATATAGTCTATGAAGTCAAAAAAGAAAAGTACAAAGGGATATTAAATTTCTTAAGGCATTTTTTACACAGGGAAATCACAATTTATCAAATTCCTGTAGTTATAGATTATTGCTGCAACTAGATAACATTGTACATTGTTATGTATGTTTCATTAATTATTTATAAATTTAAGTAAAGTAATGATCATTCAATAGTGGTAACTATTTTTTAAATTTTTTTAGCTGACCAAGATTTCTGAAAAAACTCAACATGCTCCAGGATCTCATCTTTCGGTTGAAAACACCAGTCCAATGCAAAGTACATCCACAAAGGTAACACTCTACTGTTGAAAACATACAACATGTATATAAACTAGTATTATGTAAATATATGTAGTTTTGTATAACTCCTAAGTCCAAACAAATAGAGTGAGCAGAAAGGATAAGTATCATCCACAATGCTTAGTTTTCTGTCAAAATTGAATAATTTCTCAAGGTTTACTAATTATTATATTATGTTTTGTATAATTGAACATGATTTATTAATTGCAGGTGCGTGTACGTGTCAAACGTGGTAAGAGAGATTATTCAAATATTTCTGAAGAGCCACCAAGTAAATGCAATTTGAGAGAGGTATATGATATCACAATAATGTATCCGAAACTATGTATAATAAACATTCTGACCGATATAACATTTAGAAGATTGGTATGATTGCCATTAAGGCAACTCTCGAAAACACACCAACGACACAGAAATTAACAACTATAGTTTACTGTACGGCATTCAGTAGTGAGGAAAACCCATACCACATAGTCAACTATAAAAGGCCCAGAAACGCCAAATGTAAAACAATTCAAACGAGAAAACTTACAGCCTGATTTATGTTCAAAATGATATTAAAACAAAAAACAAAATAATATAATATACAACAACAAACGACAGCAACTGGATTACAGGCTCCTGACTTGGGAGAGGCAAACACAGAATGTGGCGGGGATAAACTAGTTCAAGGCACCAATCCTTCCCTTACCTTATGGACAAAGGTTTAACATTACAACATAAGAACAAAATATAAAAATCAGTTGAAATGGGCTTAACTCATCAGATGGATACAAAGCAGAAAAAAACCATCTAGCTAAATCACAGAGTGGACGTGGCAGGGTGCTTTTACATCCCCAAAACAAAAAGAAACAAAGGACGGATATTGGAGTAGCCTTATTCACGATTACGCTGACCTTTTACATACTTTATATAACAATTATTTACTTTTATTATTTGTTTTCAGTTCACCGCAGAGCAGATCAATTTTACAAAGATGGGAATAATTGTGCTTAATATTCTTGCTGATGCTTCTTATGACCTGTTAAAACAAGATATACCAAATCTACGTCCAAGGAGCGATTGTGATATCACATACTTGTACCATGAGCATAGAAAATTAAAAAAGCATGTTCCATCTAAAGGATGGGGAGGGGAATGGCAAAAAATTCAGGTTACAAACATAGCTGTTGGAGATGATATTGAACGTATAAGACTTACAAGGAATGAACTACAACACTCACGGGCAGCTGAACTTGGGGATACACGTTTTAATGAGTTGTGTAACATATTAACTGGTCTCTTACAACGTTTTGATCAACTTAACAAACCAACAAGGCTTTATACTGATCACCTACATGAAATTTTGGCTAAAACTATTTCTGCTGAGGACGTTCAATCAATTGAATATGAAATATTAGGTAAGTTAGAAATCTTAGCCTTTTTAAAAACAGAATTTGTGCACAAAGTTCGTTATGATTGTATCCGTTTATTTTTTTACAACAGTATGAAGGTATGCGAACATAAAACATAAGTATTTAGAGAACATTTTCCATTGCATGATAATCAATATAGCTTCCTTTTCTCCTGGTATAAAAATTGGGTTTCTTTGAAAACTGTTAAAGTAGAACTTAAAACAGAAACTAAAGTTATCTGAGCAGTTGTGATTTATTTTGTTTTCATTTCAGATATTGAAGTTGAAATTGTTCCAACACAATAGAGAAATAAGCTCATGCGTATTTTTTTATTACAAATAGTAATTTCAAAACTTTTAAAGAAATTTACATACTACCTACCATACCAACTTAATGGCATTAGACTGATCATTTTTGACTAGATCCGTGTATTGAGAAAAAAATGCTACCAATTACAGTCTGTCTTAAACCGTCTCTACATAGAGTTATACAAATGAATGAACCAGATGAAAAAGTCAACCAAACTGATTATTCATAGAGTTATGGAATGTGATTGCCAAGATGGAATAGAGAAGAAAACTGTCTATTCATAGAGTTATGGAATGTGATTGCAAACATGGAATAGAGAAGAAAACTGTCTATTCATAGAGTTATGGAATGTGATTGCAAAAATGGAATAGAGAACAAAACTGTCTATTCATAGAGTTATGGAATGTGATTGCCAAGATGGAATAGAGAAGAAAACTGTCTATTCATAGAGTTATGGAATGTGATTGCAAACATGGAATAGAGAAGAAAACTGTCTATTCATAGAGTTATGGAATGTGATTGCAAAAATGGAATAGAGAACAAAACTGTCTATTCATAGAGTTATGGAATGTGATTGCCAAGATGGAATAGAGAACAAAACTGTCTATTCATAGAGTTATGGAATGTGATTGCCAAAATGGAATAGAGAACAAAACTGTCTATTCATAGAGTTATGGAATGTGATTGCCAAGATGGAATAGAGAACAAAGCTGTCTATTCATATAATTATGGAATGTGATTGCCAAGAAAGATTAGAGAAGAAAACTGTCTATTCATAGAGTTATGGAATGTGATTGCAAAAATGGAATAGAGAACAAAACTGTCTATTCATAGAGTTATGGAATGTAGACTTGTTTTTTTCACTATAACTTTAGTATAGGTCAATAGAAATCTAGGAAATTTAAACACAAGGTTTATGACCAGAAAAGGAAGATTGTGAGTGATTTTAAGAGTTTTGGTCCCAACAGTTTAGGGATTAGGGGCCAAAAAAGGGCCCAATCTTGCATTATTCTTGGTTTTCGCACAATAACTTTTGTATAAGCATTTTCTTGGTTTTTTTGCTCTATAACTTTTATAGTTTAATTTAATAGAAATCTATGAAATTTTGACACAAGGTTTATGACCACAAAAGCAAGGTTAGGATTGATTTTGGAAGTTTTGTTCCTAACAGTTTAGGAATAAGGGGCCAAAAAAGGGCCCAATCTTGCATTATTCTTGGTTTTCGCACAATAACTTTAGTATAAGTAGATAGAAATCAATGCAATTTTAACATAAGGTCTATGATCACAAAAGGAAGGTTGGGATTGATTTTTGGAGTTGAGGTCCCAACAGTTTAGGAGCCAAAAGGGGCCAAAATTAAACTTTGTTTGATTTCATCAAAAATTGAACTATTGGGGTTCTCTGATATACTGAATCTAATCGTGTATTTCGATTCTTAATTTTTGGTCTGGTTTTCAAATTGGTCTACATTTAGGTCCAAAGCGTCCAAAAATAAAGTTTGATTTTTAAAAACAAAAAAATGAATTCTTGGGGTTCTTTGATATGCTGAATCTAAACATGTACTTATTTTTTTTTATTATGGGCCCAGTTTTCAAGTTGGTCCAAATCAGGGTCCAAAATTAAACTTTGTTTGATTTCAACGAAAATTCAATATATAGGGTTCTTCAATATGCTGAATCTAACCATGCATTTAGATTTTTAATATTTAGGACCGGTTATCAAATTGGTTCACATTGAGGTCTAAAGGGTCCAAAATTGAACTTTATTTGATTTCATCAAAAATTGAATTCTTGGGGTTCTTTGATATGATGAATCTAACCATGTATTCAGATTTTGGATATTGGAATACCACAAAGGGATGGTTAGAATTATCTTTGGGAGTTATGGCTCAAACCGTTAAGGAATAAGGTGCAAAAAAGGGGGAAGGGGTTTCCAGGTTATTGGACAATTACTTAAGTACAAAACATAATTTAAAAGCAGTGTAAGGTTGGTAATTGAAACTCATTTTAATATCTCACCTAAACTGCTCTTAAATTATGTATATTGGAAATTTGCCAAAAACTTTATAATTAATAAATTTCATTGGAAATTTGTCAAAAACTTTAGTTTAATGAACTTCATTGGAAATTTGCCAATATAAAATGTTGCATTGGAGTTATCTTTCTTTGTCCAGAATAATAGTTTTAAAAAATCAACTTAAATCATGACTGTATGACATTTCATATTTTATGTAGTATTTAAATGAGTAGTTATTGTTGAAAACTCCATCAGAAATTTGAATTGAGATCATTTTTGGAATAAGGGAAAGGGGGAGGTTAAAACAATTAGTGGGGTTCAATTTTTCTTATTTCAGATTTCAAAAATTGAAAAAGAAAATTTCTTCAAATATCAAAGGATTAATATTCAACAGCATACTGAATTGCTCAAAAGCAAAAAAAAAGCAGTTTAAGTTCATAAGACCACATTCATTCTGTGTCAGAAACCTATGCTGTGTCAACTTTTTAATCACAATCCAAATTCAGAGCTGTATCCAGTTTGAATGTTTGTGTCCATACTAGCCCCAACCGTTCAGGGTTTGACCTCTGCGGTCGTATAAAGCTGCACCCTGCAGAGCATCTGGTTTAGTTTTGAAATATGTTGTAGGCCTTGTCGAGTTATGAAATAAAACATAAATAAAACATAGGTCACCGTGCTTGTTTTCGAGAAAATTGAGGCTGAAAATTGGGGATTTGTGCAATTTTGCAAAAGAGTTCGGCAATATTATAAAAATTTTGGGCAAATATTCTTCGTCCTAAATTATTAAAATCGGGTTCAATTTGAAGCTGGGATAAGTGACAATAAGGAAAAAAATAAATCCCTACACGAATAACTATACATTTTTTCAAGCTTTGCTTGAAATTGCAGACCAGATGCTCAAATTGGTATTTTTGTAATCCAAAAAATATGGAAATAAAGTGTTTCTGATAATGTAATTTTTATCATTTTTCTGCATAAACTGCATTTTGTCATGCTTTCTCCAAATATCAAATAAAAAATATATATGTCACCGTGCTGGATTTTATAATAAAATCGAATTATCCAAAAAATTGCGTTCCCCCTTTTGTAACATCAACGTTAACGCTAAAGTGCACGACGTCCCTGGCAGACTTTTCAACGTAATCGCTGCAAAATACCGGCGACATTTTTGAGATGTATGAAAATTGCTTGTAAAGAGCTAACTAAAAATTGGTAATATTGTTTTCGGAAATAACATCATGTGAATCATAAATACATATCTTTGTTTGTGGTCTAAGTTTGAAACATCTAAAAACAATTAGTGATTACGGACTGTTGATAATTTTCACGGCAATTAAAATTAAAGACTCAGCAAATCAGAACGTGACATACAGTTACATGTACTGTACACACTTGTGTATTAATTTATACCATATGTTTACCTCTAGATGTTGTTTTTTGTTTTGATTTGTTTTGTTTGATGGGCTGCTTTCCATTATAAAACTCCTTTAATTCCCTTTATTCACGGTAAAACACGTTTTAGAATTTCACATTTATTTATTTAATTAAACTTTTTTTTCGGGTGAATGATTACAATTGAAAAGAATTGGAAGGCTCCTAAACAGTTTCAATGTTCACAGTTTTTATAGTTGACAATGCGGTAAGGCCTTTGCTCATTGTTTAAGACCGTACAGTGACCTATAGTTGTTAAATTCTGTGTCATGTGTGTCTCTTGTGGAGAGTCGTCTCATTGGCAATTATACCACATCTTCTTTTTTATGTTGTTGGAAAAAAAAAAAACATCATGAAAAAACAACCATGTTAAGTTTAATGACTTCAGGATACTATATTGTACCACGTTTACGACGGACAGTGGGACGCCAGACATTTGTATACCATAATACGTACCGTCAAAATTTTTACAGGCTCATAAAAACATTGTTGGCTATTGTCTTTTGAATTTTCCGCAGAGTTCAGTATTTTTTTTGCGATTTTACATTTTGCAACCTGGAGGTAATAGGAATTTTGTTCTTTTATCAAAGTTGTTTTATTGTTGATTTTAGCGGAATACCATTATTTATCTAACATAAATAAATTGTTCAGTTAGGAATTTTCCTTCTCCGTGTACCTAAATTTTCGTAATTAGTTTTAAAATATCATTGTTGGATTTCTGTGCTGTAAAAAGATTACAGAAAATCAGACAAAATCATGGATGACGAATGACAATGTCCTCTGCTTGAACAGAATATTTTGTTTTCATCAATTTGGGAATCAGAATTTGTTTTTAAGACACATGTAAACTACTAGAAGTCCACATAATTATGACAGTGAGGAAGGGTATATTAATTTTTTGCTTTGTTGGCCCGCCTTCCTGGGACGTGTGAAAGAAAAGAAATATGATAGCCTTTCAAGACGTTTTGGACTATAAATTTATTATACTCCCTCCAGCCTTTTAAAGTAGAATGATCGTTCCATAAACATTTTTCATCTGAATTTATTTTATTTTAGACAAAAACTATATCATATGTAGGACATACGTCCTGAACATGCATGAAATATTTGCCACTGGACATTAACCACCAACAATCAATCAATATATTGGACATAGTAAAATTTAACGTGGTATTCACAAAAGTTTCCGTTAATATTGTGATAACGGGTGCGTTTGTATGCACATAAGACGTAATTGATATGTCGGGTGTTTTCATTGGTTTATAAATCGACTCGACACTACAATGGTCAAAGAGTTTGTTTACATTTTTACAATAATAGTGTTAACTTTTTCCAGCGGTTGTGCATTCTAGACAATATGATACAATACATCGAAAACCTCAGTCGAAAACAAACAATCCGATCAAGACTACATACATCTTGTTTAGGTTTAATTTGTTCATTTAACTATTTTTACATGTTTTATTTCATTTAATAGGCTTGTGATATAAGTAGTGTACACAGGTACGTACTGAAACCCGGACCGGACGCCGGACCCGGACTGAGTAAAAATTATGAATTTTCTTAGAATTATCTTTTCTTTTTTTATTCAGGAGAAGGAAGATAATTTTTGGAGAACTGTAACACAATACATTATTTTGAATCTGTTCAAAGTTTTGATTTTCCTACCCTGTATACCACATTGCCTAACATTCTCATTAAGAAAAAATTCACACACCTAATTAAATGGGCATTTAAAAAATCAGAATGTAAATACAGTACAGCCTGTGACTTTCTCTTAGTAATGTCCACCCTCTTGTATGGTCACCTTTAAATGGTCACCTTTTATTGGGGTATTCAATCTTGAGATGTTGGCCATTTATTGGGGTCATAAAACATAGGCTGATGTTTTATCTAATTATGTTACCTGTTGAAATCAATCAGGGTTGAAGTTTTCTGCTTGTGTGTCATTAAAATTTACCTGAGCATACATATGTGTAACTAATGACTCTATTGAAATTGACATTTTAACCTTTTCTTGAAATTATATAATAAAATTTTGTTTTAATTTTCGTTCATTTAAATTACTTGTTTATTTGTTTTGTATGTTTTGATTCTGCTTTTTTTTCTTTTGTTTGAATTTTTCTTTGTTTCATTCACTTTTGTATCTGTTTCTTTTAATTTGTTTTTTTCAAAGTTTTTATTTTGTTTCTTTTCTTTATTTAAGTATTTTTTATTTGTTTTTATTTTTTTAATTCAGGTTTGTATGTTTTGATTTTGTTTCTTTTTCTATTTAAGTATTTTTTATTTGTTTTTATTTTTTTAATTCAGGTTTGTATGTTTTGATTTTGTTTCTTTTTTTTCTATTTAAGTATTTTTTATTTGTTTTTATTTATTACATTCAGGTTTGTATGTTTGATTTTGCTTTTTTCTATTCAAGTATTTTTTATTTGTTTTTATTCACTTTTGTATCTGTCACTTTTTAATTTTTTTTTTCAATGTTTTGATTTTGTTTCTTTTTGTTCTTTTTTTTTTATTTTATTCAGGTTCAAGTATGTTTTTTCTTTTTAAAACTTTTTTCTTGTAAGAATTTCATATGTTGTTGCAGTGTTGGAGAAAGCTGAGTACACATATTTTGAAATAAATAATATTCTTTTTAAACCTTTTTTTTTGTCTCTTTCAGGATTGGATTATCCAGTCATGATAAAATTATTGATGTGTCATCAGATAATAAAGTTCTTATCACATTTATTACACTTGCCATCAAAGTTTTTTCTAAACATAGCATGAATAATAAATGTAATATTTAAAATTATTTTCTGAAGCAACAGCAATTTGTGAATCAGTTTCATAAGAAAAGAAAATGATATGTGTTATAATTTAATAATACTAGTAGATAATATTCATTAAACTACAAAAGTACAATGTATATAATTTTAATCTGATGGTAAATTAGATATTAATTATAACAGTTAAAACATTAATTCACTAATCATTGTCATAATTAACAATACAATTTTCTTTCAACATCAAGTGTTAGCACAAATATACAATTGTCAAATCAAGTCTATAACACACTTTTCTTTTGCTGTTTGACTGGACGTCTCAGGGCTTGGTTGATTTTAGTCACTACCATAAGTTTCCAAGCTTGTGGCTGCTTTACCTCAGGGTAGAAGTGGCAAACATACTGCATGAGGAACTGTATGCGAACCTGGTCTAATGGATTTTTGTTGTTTTTGAAGTCACCATGGTAGGAATAGTGGCGTCTCAGACAATCTTGCGTATACAGTTCTGGGAAAATAAATTCCAACAAATGTTTAGCAAAGTTACCAGGTCCTGAAGATGAATTAAATTCACGAACTAGATCACACGCTGCAATTTGGTACTGTGGTGGTATGTGCTGAAACTTACTGTCTATGACATTAAACATGTTACTGGATGGAACTAATCTAGTAGTGGAAGGTGGCATTCTTATGGTAGGTGATGGTACTGGAGTTACAGGTGTGTTGGTAGGTGAAGGCGAGAAAAGTGAAGTTGGCATAAGTTGTCTTGGCTCTCGTGTTGGGGTTGCTGTAGTGTTGCCCCATGGTCTGTGTGGAGTGAAGTTCTGAGCTGCTGCAGCTGGCTTATCAACTAAACTCTGAACAAGGTGAATAAGCCTTTCATTCTGTTGCTGGAGCTTGGCCATGGCCACATCTTGAGCTAGGGACCGCTCATTCAGGACTTGCACCTGGGACTTCAAGTCTGATATGGCTAACAGTACGCTATTGCCGGGTAGCTGTTTGTCTCCAGATGCTGCAATTGGTGACTGGGGAGTTGATGGTGTTGGTGAAGGTGGCGTAGGGGGTTGAAGTTCAATGGGTAGAACTGGTGATGGTGTTACTGATCTAAACTGATAAGGGTCTTCTACAGGGGCAGTATCTCTTATTCCCTCACACCAACGGATTACTTTGGCATCTGGCTTCAATTTTGGCAGTGTAACCCTTTTTCTTTTAGGAGGGGGTGGTACATCTGGTGATGAATCAGTAGATTTGGCTATTGAAGATGGTGAAGACTCTGGGGAAGCATCTGTTGGCAAAGCATCTTTGTACAACTTCAGTTGCTTCCTCATTTCTAGCCACTCACCAGTGGCAATCATTTCTGTTTCATCTGCTTCTGCTGATGAGTCACCCCAAATTGTGTTGTATGTTTCTCCAATTTTAATTCTGCCTTCTGCAAGGATCTTGGATCTTGGAACTACAAGTAGTTCAGTCTGGTCTTGGCTACCCCATTTGACTAAGTAATGGCTATATTCTTTGGTGATCGTTCTGGCAGTCATTTTTTGTAATAGTACTTAATTATGATATAAAAGTGAATTACAGTGATTTATATTAGGGTGTCGGCTTGGCAAGGTTGGCTTGTAGTTTTGCTGGATAGTTTTGATTGGGTCAAAATGGATACTTCTAAAATTGTATTTAAGAAATTAGCTAAGTCCTTCAAAATATGAACCCGTCTTAAGATTAATTGGTCCATTTAATGTTTGAGACAATTGGCTTCATTATGTGTGCATGCCCACCAAGCTTGATAATTGATCCGTGAAATAACATACTGGTTAAAACAACATCCTTGAGAAAATTCAACTTTATTTATAATGGCAATAAATTTATTTGAGAAAGTGTTTGAATACAATCATTAATTATAAATAAAGAATATTAAAGAAAATTCCTTTGAAGAAAGTTATTAAAATTAAGTTACTTCTTAATATATTAAATATTTTAGGTTATTTCCAATTGTTCTTTTTTCCTGATACATGTTAAAGGAGATTCCGATTTTGTATGCATTTAAACCAATGCAGAAACGATCTTGATAAAACGATCTATAATTTATTAAAATAAATCAACAAGATGCAGAAATAAATCCACCTTATGAAACCTCAATAATTCAATATAAAAAATGAGGGTCTGGATGGTTTTTTCAGATTATAGACGAATGGGCCAATACTTAGTGCAAAATTAAATAATTGAAGAATAGAAATAGAAAAAAGACAAGTGATTATGAGAGTGCTAATTCTTACTAAAAATAATGAGAATATTTGTCAAATTTAAAAAGAAAAATAAGATACGATTTAAAACTATATATACAGAATTGTAGAGTACCCCAATCAGACCCTCTGCATTTCATGAAACCAGAAAATTAAAAGTCGATTGTTATAAAAACAATGTATACTGAGAAAATGCACAACTAATGAGAAATATTATATGGCTATCTAAACACAGAACGTAATTTATGACTTTGATGTACAAATGGGTAACTGTTAACGAACTATCTATCAATTTACAAGCCTTTATTATCTTTTATATTCACTAAATTTATATACATGTATAGAAAGATTAAATGAGAATTAAAGATTAAAAGAATTTGAGAATATGAAGGAAAATGAAAAAAAATCATAATAAAAGATGTCCGCAATAATCATGATAATGTGTAAGAATATTTTAACTTGAATTTGAATTTTGACCAACTTCAGTTTTTTTTCTGTTCAATTATTTTGTTCGTGTATTCATTTGACAGTTTGAGATATGACATGTGAATCAGAATTATAACCCCTGGTTCTATAGAATATACATACTGGCGCCAAAAAACCAATGTGAAAAATCCCTCACGTCCAAGTTTATTGTATGTGGCACGTTTATTGCTATCCATTTCACATGTTTCAGAGATATAAAATAAGGAGTTGAAAAAGTAAAGTTATAGTTTAAAAAACTTCTTACGACTAGCGTGAATTTCTATCACAAAATGCCGAAAGTTAAATTAAGTCACTCGCATAGACTTGAAATAGCGTCCCTCTACCGCCAAAATTGGAAAATAAGCGCCATAGTCCGCTATTTGTCAAATCAACATGGAATAGATGTAAACTGGAGTACAGTACGCAATATCATCTTGAAGTACAAGTCAGGGGATCTTTTCGCTGATCCTAACTCCGATTTCATCAAGTTCCGTAAAGTTACTGACGGTGACATTTCAACAGTTAGATCAGCATTAGCCGAAAAATGTACAATGACTGCAACTGATGTTCGGCGTGAACTTGTTAGTAAAGGGTCAGATTTGTCAAAAACAACTGTTCAAAGAATAATTCACGAAGCCGGGTACACCGCCAGTGCACCGCGTTATTGTCAGATGATTCGTGAGGCAAATAAAGTAAAACGGCTCACTTTCTGTCAACAGTTGATAACAGACAATGACAATTTTGCAGACATCATATTTACTGATGAATGCACCGTCCAGCTACATGATAATAAAGTAGTAATTTATCGCCTGAGAGACCAAGTCGCACAACCAATTCCACAACCAAAGCATCCGTTTAAACTTCATGTTTGGGGAGGTATAAGTCGTAGAGGAACAACTCGTCTTTTAATTTTTGACGGCATACTACGATCAGATTTTTTTGTAGATAAAATTCTTCGACAAACACTTTTACCGTTTATTCAAGACGTGTACCCTGACAAACACCGTTTCCAACAAGACAATGATCCGAAACATCGTTCTATATTGTCAAAAAACTTTATGAAAAGCAACAACATAAATTGGTGGGAATGTTGGCCGTCAGAGTCTCCAGATTTAAACCCGATTGAAATGGTTTGGAACATGCTAAAACGAAGACTAGCCAAAAAAGACCTAAAGACAAAAGAAGACCTAGAAACTGCGCTAGAGGATTTTTGGACCACAGACCTAACCGTAGAATGCTGCAACCGTTTTATTGATCACCTTTATAAAGTTGTTCCAACAGTTATGATTGTCCAAGGACGAGCTACGGCAGACCTTCCACGAAAGATATTCCCAGAGAGATCACTTGGGAAATCCATTAACTACTTCAACTCTAAGCTGAAAGAACCACTACTTCGGCAAAAGATCGCCAACCTCCTACCGAATTAAGATGACAGATAACCAGACACTTATATCATATTCAACAGCCTTTTTAAAGGCTACACAAATTTCAAGAAAAGAGTTTTTAATTGTTGTTCATCATTCAAGTTTTAATTTATGCTTTGTCCATCTCCCACTATTTGAACCCATTTGAAACGCATTCTTACATAAATCATATTTACAACAAGCATAGCACACTGTAAATGCACAAGTACATTTGCAAAATATTGAATAAACCTCGAATTTTGATATTAATTACATGTGTAGCAATTTTTTTTAAATACTGTTTAAAAAAAAACAAATAATTACTTTATATATTTATTAATTAATGAAATGAACATTTATTTATAAGAAATAGTTAAAAATTGTAACTATCGTTTTAGCATAATTTAATTTTCTTTTTATTGTCCTTAATCAATAAAATGTTTGATCCAGTAGTCAACAGGTGTTTAATTGGTCTATCAGTCATTAGTTTTTTGTTTACTCGGCAATTAAGTTCTCAGCGACTTATAAATTTTAATTATAACAGGATATTGAAGCCATATTTAAAGCTTGCTAGCAGGCATGTAACGACTATATTTGATCATATTTATGCCCTTTGAGGCCCATTATTGGAATTAATATCTTCTTCTAGATATTGACAAGTAATTTGAAGTGAATTATAAAGAAAAAGAAAATAAAATACAAAATCGAAATATTACGCTATCGAAAATGTATCAATGGACAGACAGTAAATAAAAAGTATTTCATGCTTTAAATTATTTTTTAAATACTCGGGTTATTTTAAATGAACAGTACTCAATGTAATCATTTATCAAAAGGAATATAGCCTTTTACATGACATGCGTGATAAAAGTGAACAAGTTCTAAAAATAAATACTGCCCCTTCCGTACCTCATCACCACGCTTTATAATTTACATAAGTGAAAAATCTTTAGATAAAATGAAGAACAAGGCAAATATTAAAGAACAATTATTTGGGAGATATAGTTGTTGGAAATTATACACATAAGTAAGAGAAAAGATAAGAAATTGTTTATAAAAGTTTTGTTTTTCATATGCCGACCGCGGCTATTTAAGGTCTAGGTCATAACCGTTCAAACACATTCCTGCATAAGAAATGAGCTGCATCTAATAAAAACGAATAACGGCACTGTTTGCTGCTCAAAATGACATAATTTTATTTAATCATATATATTTATACCCATATTTAAAATTAATAGTTTTCTTTATCATTGCAATTATTTTTTTGTCTTTACATTGTTTTCATATATTTAGAGTATACCTTCCGAAAAACAACATTTTAACTTAAATATAAACTCATTAATCGTTTTTGCCAGTCAGACCTGAAAAGTAAAAAAAAGAAAAGAATTATAGTTTTAAACGGACGTCCTGATATAGAATTTTATTATTTAATATGATAACAGCTCATGCAAAATTCTATCAAAACACACTAACTGTGACACCTTGAACATACATTTAATTAAGATTTACCTGTGATGGCTCACCTATTATTACAACATGTATTTAAATAATCACCTACCTGGTACAATTGGCACGCTTCAGTACGCTTGACTGGGGACATTTAATCCGATAATTACCTAGTGTATTAATCAAACAGAAGGTGAACATATAAGTCGACCATGGCCACCATAAATTTTATGGTCGACATCCTTAAGACAAAGTCACGGGTAGTACTGTATATATGTTCAAACTCTTTAAGGTCAATTTTTAGTAGCAATAAACAAAAAAACTAAGTCAATTGGACATGCTTTGATACTATATATGCCCTTGAATTTTTACTAGATAACATTTTTGTTCGCTTTGGGGATTCTGTATATTGTCAGATTATCGGAATTCCAATGGGAACTAACTGTGCACCACTTATTGCGGACCTGTTTTTGTATTGCTATGAGTTACAATTTATGACAAAAATAAGCAAAGACCCATCGAAACAACATCTGATAAACAAATTTAATAATACTTTTAAATATTTGGATGATATTTTGGCTCTCAATAATGACGAATTCAGTATGTATAGTAAAGAAATTTATCCTGTTGAACTTACTTTAAATAAAGCTAATACTAACAATGACCACTGCCCTTTCCTCGATCTTGATATCTATATCACTAACGGAAAGCTGAATACTAAAATTTATGATAAAAGAGATGATTTTTCATTTCCTATCATTAATTATCAATTTTTAGATGGTGACGTTCCCTTGTCACCATCTTACGGTGTTTATATGTCTCAACTTGTACGATTCGCTCGTGTATGTAACAATGTTTTAGATTTTAACGAGAGAAATTTATGTATTACTGAAAAATTATTACACCAGGGTTTTCGATATCACAAACTAGTCAAAACATTTACTAAATTTTATCATCGGTATAAGGACATCATTCGTAAATATAGCTCAACATGCAGACTTCTTATACGTTCAGGTATTTCACATCCACTTTTTTATGGAAATATTCTTTATAAAGCACAAACTGAAAGGTGTCAGTATTCACCTCAAAAACTAAAACAACCTTTGAATAGACTTATTAAGAAGGGATATAGTTACGATACTGTTGTCAGGTCATTAAAGATTGCATATTTTGGCGTTAATATTGATTCACTTATAGGGTCTTTGCATCGGAACTAAACACATTTATTCAAAAACCAGTTGTTGGCATGACACGGGTTATGTTCTTCTCATATATATGTTATGATTGTATGATACTAAACCCCTAACGGGAAGGATTGTGCCTGATGTTCATATGATGAAATCATAATCTTTCCGTCAGTTTAATTGAAGTCGGAGCTGGCATGTCAGTTAGCTGCTAGTAGTCTGTTGTTATTTATGTATTATTGTCATTTTGTTTATTTTCTTTGGTTACATCTTCTGACATCAGACTCGGACTTCTCTTGAACTGAATTTTAATGTGCGTATTGTTATGCGTTTACTTTTCTACATTGGCTAGAGGTATGGTGGGAGGGTTGAGATCGTACAAACATGTTTAACCCCGCCGCATTTTTGCGCCTTTCCCAAGTCAGGAGCCTCTGGCCTTTGTTAGTCTTGTATTAATTTAATTTTAGTTTCTTGTGTACAATTTGGAAATTAGTATGGCGTTCATTATCACTGAACTAGTATATATTTGTTTAGGGGCCAGCTGATGGACGCCTCCGGGTGCAGGAATTATTCGCTACATTGAAGACCTGTTGGTGACCTTCTGCTGTTGTTTTTTTCTATGGTCAGGTTGTTGTCTCTTTGGCACATTCCCCATTTCCATTCTCAATTTTATTATAATACATGTAATAATGATGAGATAATCAAATTTTGCTCTTACTCTTGTATAGTCTAGAGGAGAAGACAAGCATGTTAGCCTTGCAGATAATTTGTAGGTCAACTTTCGCGGTAAACAATGTCAATGGGGATACATGAGATTGGGGAGAGAAACGACAGTTTTCATTGTTTCTGTAAAGTTCTGTTTTTAGAATCTTCCCCCAATTCAGGAGCACCTCCATTGATGAGTAATTATACACTAAAATCAAAGTAAATGTTTCTGAACACTTAGAATGTGACATTTAGTATATGATAAGTAGTCTTCTATATAAAAAAAAATTTGTGTACCAACATAATTATTGAAATGGTTAAAAAAAAAAAATAAAAAAAAATTTTGCTTTTTGTAGTTTATACCTATTGAGATTGGGGAGAGCAACTGTAGTTTTCATTCTTTTTGTAAAGTTATGTTTTTAGAATCTTTCTCCAATTAAGGAGCACCTCAATTGATGAGTAATTACCCACTAAAATGAAAGTTAATGTATATGAACACTAAAAATGTCACATTAAGTATATATATGATAAGTAGTCATCAATTTAAAAATAATTTTGCGTACCAACATAATTATTCTAGTGGTCATTTTTTTTTTTCATTTTTTTTTTTTAAATATTGCTTTTTGTAGTTTAAAGCTATTTATTCATGAATTTTACAGATATATCAAAATGTGGGATCTGGAAGCAAACTTCACACAGCTTATATCAATCATATTTGATTTTATAAGTACATGTATCCCTGTGATGAGAGTTGTAACTGGGAACTTTATCAATGGAAAATTAAAACTGAATAGATTTTTCAGTCCTCACTTTCTTGAGAATACTGTCACAAAAATTGAGAATGGTCTTAGCCTGCCGTTCAGTTGTACATAATTAAAATTCTAAAATATATTGTAGTAGTTGTTAAATTCAATTGAATTTTAGATAATTAACTCCCAACTTTAATCAAATGTTTTGATTTAGAAAGTGCAGATCTCATTGCTCCAAATTGTCTCTATGATGAATTATTAACTAAGGAAATGAAATAACAATAAACAACAATTAGTTTCATTATTGTTAGCCTTTCTATATGTTCTAGCTGTTCTTTTGCTCATTCTTTGTATGTAGACTATCAGAAGATACCCCCCTAAAAATTGAAACAATGGCCGTCTTTTCCCTCAGAGCTCTTCAGCTCTTTGATTTTTAGCTATGATCATAAAAACATGAATTTTATGATTGTTTTATTTAATTCACCTGTGCACTTTATTGTGGAACATCGTGTTATCATGAATGATAAGTTTTATTGAGTGATACAATTGCTGAAGGAATAACACATGATGTGCAGTTAGCCAATCAGAATAAAGTATTATAATGAAACATACATCTAATGTAATTATACTGATATATACCGTGACAGTAGTTTATATGGGCAGCAGTGACGCGATGCATGAACCTGCATTACGTAATTATATAATATATTAGTGTTTTTTAAAGTCCGACAGGAAATCGACAGAATACCTGGCCTTGTGATTGTCACCTTACAATAACTCTGGCAATAAACATGCTAAATGATATTTTGAAAACTGTTTTTACATGGATCACCGCTAGTTTGACTTTGAACTATCAAATGTTTTTTTAAGTTTAAAAAAGACTGACTATAGTTGGCAGGAGTCCTTTTGTGCTAGTTAATGTTTTTCATGGGTATCATTTGCGCCACTTTTTCTTTCAAATATATCAACTTTTTCCCGCCAGTTTACTTGTGACACAGTTGTATCATACATACGATTAACAAATATTTGATACCATCCATAAGTGCTGAAATCCCATTTACCACAATTAAGACGTACAACTAATGGAGCAGAGGCATTCTACAAATATTACAATGAACATTTTATGGATCCCTATCCTTCAATATTTTTGTTTTTTTGACAAAATAGGCAAGTGACAAGCTACTACATATATTAAATTGCGAAATACTCATGCAGCAGCAGTTAGAAGAAAACGGGAAAGAAAAGATCGGAACTGTGTGGTTTTCTAACATTTTTGTCATTCGGGAGATTGTCAAGCATGGCTCCGACATTTGAAAAATAACAAGTTGATTGATGGAAACTTTGATTAACTCTAATATTACTTTATGACATTTCTGCTTCCAATTTTGGTAGGTAAATCATTCTGTATGTAAATATGAACCAATTAAATAATAAAAAAACGATTTTCTTAGAATGGTAAAGCTCCGAGTCAAACAGAAAAAATTGAGTCCAGAAAAAAAATCAGGAAAAAATGGACTATTTTGTTTCCCTCCATGTTGTGACATGCACCGGAACCTGGAGTTGTAATACAAGACTGGTACCTTAAGGTCACGGACTTGTCTACTGGAGCATGGTCAACAGCTGATAAAAATTGGCAAGTGCTTTTTTTTTTTGCTCTTAGGGAGGTAACTCTTTCTCTTTCTTGCGATCAGCGATCGTCGATTCGAACCGAACCTAATTTGACGTTTGCGTATCCAATAACCGATATACTAGAAATTTTAACATAACATAGAGGAATTTAGACTCTTTTATAGATTTTAAATTGAACCCATCATTTTTAGATTCCAGAAAGTTGTTGTGGTTTTTTTTAAAATGAACTGTTTGGCAGAAAAAGTCAACACCCCAAGTTTCGCCTTGTATTTCAACACGTTTGTACATTTAGATAAGCTTTTTAATAAAATTTCAAATCTTAAATATACTCATAAAACTATTTAAATATGTTTTTGGTACTGACATGCAAGATTAAACCTACATGACGCGATATTCTGTCGTGATTTTTTTTGAAAAAATACACATTTTTTGGCAGGTCACGTGACTCCATTGTTGTATGTGAGCTTATTTAAAGGTGATGGATACTGTCGACATCAGCATAACAAGGCAGCAACAAATGACCAAAACGGTCTGAATCATTAGGTAATATAGCGTGGAGTACTCTAAAACTAAATCATTGGCAATAATCTTGCACCAATCAAACTTTACAGACTCCAATTTCACAGCAAAGTGACGAGGAAAACTGATAGTCATAGGAAGCAAAAAAAAACGCAACACAACAAACGAAGGATTTTCTATTTGTCAGTTGGTTTTTCGTCCAAATTGGAAACATAATTACAACAACCTTCTGTATTCCAAGACATGTACGATATGGTATGGAATGTGACGGATAATATTGACAGATGTGTATCAACTATTCAGTACGGGTATGTTAAACCACAGATGTGAAGCAACTGTACAGTACGGGTATGTTAAACCACAGATGTGTAGCAACTGTACAGTACGGGTATGTTAAACCACAGATGTGTAGCAACTGTACAGTACGGGTATGTTAAACCACAGATGTGTAGCAACTGTACAGTACGGGTATGTTAAACCACAGATGTGAAGCAACTGTACAGTACGGGTATGTTAAACCACAGATGTGTAGCAACTGTACAGTACGGGTATGTTAAACCACAGATGTGTAGCAACTGTACAGTACGGGTATGTTAAACCACAGATGTGAAGCAACTGTACAGTACGGGTATGTTAAACCACAGATGTGTAGCAACTGTACAGTACGGGTATGTTAAACCACAGATGTGTAGCAACTGTACAGTACGGGTATGTTAAACCACAGATGTGAAGCAACTGTACAGTACGGGTATGTTAAACCACATATGTGTATCAACTGTACAGTACGGGTATGTTAAACCACAGATGTGTAGCAACTGTACAGTACGGGTATGTTAAACCACAGATGTGTAGCAACTGTACAGTACGGGTATGTTAAACCACAGATGTGTAGCACCTGTACAGTACGGGTATGTTAAACCACAGATGTGTATCACCTGTACAGTACGGGTATGTTAAACCACAGATGTGTAGCAACTGTACAGTACGGGTATGTTAAACCACAGATGTGTAGCACCTGTACAGTACGGGTATGTTAAACCACAGATGTGTAGCAACTGTACAGTACGGGTATGTTAAACCACAGATGTGTAGCAACTGTACAGTACGGGTATGTTAAATCACAGATGTGTAGCAACTGTTCAGTACGGGTATGTTAAACCACAGATGTGTAGCAACTGTACAGTACGGGTATGTTAAACCACAGATGTGTAGCAACTGTACAGTACGGGTATGTTAAACCACAGATGTGTAGCAACTGTACAGTACGGGTATGTTAAATCACAGATGTGTAGCAACTGTTCAGTACGGGTATGTTAAACCACAGATGTGTAGCAACTGTACAGTACGGGTATGTTAAATCACAGATGTGTAGCAACTGTTCAGTACGGGTATGTTAAATCACAGATGTGTAGCAACTGTACAGTACGGGTATGTTAAACCACAGATGTGTAGCAACTGTACAGTACGGGTATGTTAAATCACAGATGTGTATCAACTGTTCAGTACGGGTATGTTAAACCACAGATGTGTACGAATTGTGTTATATTCTCAAAATAATGTCCTGTACAATCCATTTGTGCCTGAAAAACTGGTTCTAGACCATACGATGAAAATGCTGTCAGAAAATCAGCCACTGATAGGCATTGCATAATTATCGAAGCGGACGAGAATAGAGATTTACGCCACAATATAACAAACACGAACAAGTTAAATATCATCGAGACATAGCACGTAATCGTTCCGACGGTGGTAAGGTCTTGTAAATATTTATCTTTTCCAAAGTTGAAATATCTATAAAAATGAGGAAGATACATTTCCCTTTTTCCTTTATAAGATGAAAATTCACTTAATCCAATATTCAGCGACAAGTTTTTTTAATTCCTTTTGTTATCATAATGTTTTTATTGCTACAGCTTCATTGTTTCGAATAAGAGCTATTTGTTCCAAATGTTATAACAAAACAACAGAACTCAAAGGCAAATTCATATCATGATAAATGTACATTAAAATCGTATTAGATGGATTTTCACAAGGGATGAGTACACACATTTAACAGATTAAAGTGAACCTTCAGAGAAAACTTTTAATTGCATGTTGCTACCTACACAATATCATTGGTTTTCGATTGAAATTAAGATAAGCATTTCATAATTTAGTAAAACATAGGGATTTTTCTCAATCGATTTATGACTTTAGAACCGGTATAATACTGTTGCCTTTATTTTTTTGTACTATTACATTAATACTAGAGAAGCTATATAACGAAAAGGGACCTAAAAATCATCTAAGGTCAACTTTATCAGATTAAATTTGTTTTACAAAGAAATATAGTATGTTATGTAGGTATGAAGTACATTACATTACAGTACAAATTCTGCATCCTGTTGAAATTCCGAAAGGACGACTAAAAAAGGGCCATGCCAAGGGTTTTAGTTTTCGTAAAATGTCAGTAAAAAAGATGTTAATATGCAAACAAAAACTATATGGTTTTGGGTTTTGTCTGCGATGGCAACATCATATGTGTCACGAATGAAGATGATCAACTGATTTTTTAAGACAAAAAGACCAAACAGATTGAAAAAAAGCGTTGGCCTGAAGTGTATAAAACAATTCCGCTACGCACATATACACTTTAATTCAAAGTAATTAATTGATTTGAATTTAAGTACAAAAACTAGAGATATCACATACCATATATATAAACTCTTCCAATTGTAGCTGGGAAAATCACCTTTAAAATATGGGATGGGTACATAATATAAGAATTATAATTGCAAGTATTTAATTACCAATTAACTGAGTTCAGATGTTTTGAATAACTTTTCATTTTTATTTATTGTGATGTAAAGATGGTAAATGAAAAAAAATCATGGCATCATTTGGAGACGTTTCCATGACTTGTGTTCCTCAAAATGAAATGTAGAAAAAAAAATATTGTTTTCGCCTTTTTATGTTATCTTATCATTTTTGATCGAAAATGAACATAGACAAAAAACAAATGTGATCTAAAATATTGATGCATTTTAACGCAGTTTTTGTTCATTTGATGTTAAAAAAAACATTTCTTCATATAATAGGAATTCTTGTATCCCGAAAAAGTATAGATAAACGATTAGTCGATCGTGATTTCATAATTGCACATTATAAAATCATAAAACAATTTAGTGTTTTTGACATATAACCCCGATGTTATCTCGAAGTGACCTTGCACAGAGCAGAGCTAGTCATTTATACCCTTATATCCTTGATTTAACCTGATGAAATTACAATATGACATCGGAAGGGTCTGTCGACAAATCAGAAGTTACTTTTTTTCTCCTCTATTTAAAAGTACTGCAAACCATAAGCTTTTTAGATGATTAAAGTGAGTAATAAATTGTAACATGTAGTGCCTGAAGTGACTCTGATGAACAAAAATTTGTTTGTGTGTCAGCAATAAGTAGGACCGATGGTCAATTAAAACATAAACTGCCTTTTAAACAGTTGCAGTTGAATCCTTTGTCCTATGATATAATTTTTATGATTTAGCCTGAAATGTTTTATTTGGAATATATACTTCTTTCTAGCCTGGTGACGGATAGACAGATTCAGCTTTTTTACAAAAACTTTCAAAGATTAAAAAAAAAGTTATGGGTCATTAATTTTCAGAGATGTGATGTAGCATTAATAAAACTGATTTCAAAATGAAAATATGTTTTGTAGACAAAAGCAGATAATGAATAATGACTTGGGGTAAACAGACGACTATTATCCTGAATCATTCTTTTATTCGTTAAAAACAAATCGATACTGGATTATCTTGTAAAATTGTGGATCAAGAAAGACACTTTGTTTAGATATCCATTGTTTTTGATAGCAGGTCTTTTAACTTTAAAATCCATTATTCGTTTTTGCAATAAATGCAGATACGCCCAGTTATTGTCAGACACGTTTTTACTCCTTGTAATAAGAGCAACTGTTTATAATTTAAATATATGAAATGTCAAAGGGAAATACATAAACAATATTCCACAACCTGTCTAAAATAGAAGACATGTCATATAATAAACAAAGTGATATGATTTCAATGGGCTTATCACACAATGTATAAGTCGAAGAAAACCAGATTATTGATATGGCAGAAAAAACGACTAAAAGACGACACAACGTAGATTTTATTTATTGTATTAATGCAACGGATTGGAAATAATATATCTCCTCTCGTTATATTTTGAAATGTAACTGTAGCGAGTTGATAAATATTGTATTACATGTGATATGCAGTTGAAATGATGACATGATGAAATCAACGATCTGGCGTTCTCCTACTTCACAAAAACAACATTGGAAAACGGCACAACCTAACATTTAAATTGAACTTGGCCAATGATGAAGAAAACGTAGATTATCAAAAAATTATTAACCAACCATAAGTTGAATAAAACGGCTCATAACTTGATCGCACATGTAAAGATAAAAACATAAGACTTCAGTTTGATACTAGTAAACACATAATTATTCATTTGTATGACAAAGCTCTTCGGATGCGCCATATAAATAAAGTGTTATTTTAAATTTGATGCGTCCGATGCGTTTTTGTGGATATATTTTTATCATTCACTCATAATACGAAAAACCCGAGAGTCTGGAATGTATAAATTCTTAAAAAGCTATATGAGTATTCGGGATGGTAATAGAAAAGAAACATCCAAAGAAGTGTATGAAATATTTCCAACAATCAACTGCCAATTTGGAACATACAAACATTTATAACAAGGAACTAATGATTGTCAAGAGAACGTTTAAAGGACTGTAAACATTTACTGTTATCTATGATGAGTTTATTTACTATTCACCACTGGTTATATTTAGGATTTAAAGGAACGATTTTGTTGGTTCCAAATGGGAAAGGTTTGATTAAAAACATTATTTGGCTTCAATGACAGGGGAAAAGTTTGGTCAAGTAACTTTAAACCATTTCATGATAACGTCAGAAGTATACAGTTGTATACAAACGAAATAGGTCTGTTTATTTTTAGTTGATACTTTTGGTCAGGTAACTTAAAACCATTTCATGACGTCAGGAGTATATAGTTGTATACAAACGAAATAGGTCTGTTCAGTGTTAATTGATATTTTCTGTCAAGTAACTTTAAACTAGTTTTGAACAGCGGTATACTACTGGTGCATTTATTTATTCATGACGGCAGGAGTATGAAGTTGTATACAAACGAAAAAGATCTGTTCAGTGTTAATTGATATTTTCGATCAGATAACTTTAAGCCATTTCATGAAGTCAGAAGCATGGAATAATATACAAACGAAATAGGTCTGTTCAGTGTTAATTGATATTTTTTGTCAAGTATCTTTAAACCATTTCATGACGTCAGGAGTATGAAGTTGGATACAAACGAAATAGGTCTGTTCAGTGTTAATTGATATTTTTGGTCAAGTATCTTTAAACCATTTCATGACGTCAGAAGTATAAAGTTGTATACAAACGAAATAGGTCTGTTCAGTGTTAATTGATATTTATGGTCAAGTATCTTTAAACCATTTCAAGACGTCAGAAGGATGAAGTTGTATACAAACGAAATAGGTCTGTTCAGTGTTAATTGATATTTTTGGTCAAGTATATTTAAATCATTTAATGACGTCAGGAGTATGAAGTTGTATACAAACGAAATAGGTCTGTTCAGTGTTAATTGATATTTTTGGTCAAGTATCTTTAAACCATTTCATGACGTCAGGAGTATGAAGTTGTATACAAACGAAATAGGTCTGTTCAGTGTTAATTGATATTTTTGGTCAGGTTATTTAAAACCATTTCATGACGTCAGAAGTATAAAGTTTTATACAAACGAAATAGGTCTGTTCAGTGTTAATTGATATTTTTGGTCAAGTAACTTTAAACCATTTCATGATAACGTCAGAAGTATAAAGTTGTATACAAACAAAATAGGTCTGTTTATTTTTAGTTGATATTGTTGGTCAGGTAACTTTAAACCATTTCATGACGCCAGGAGTATATAGTTGTATACAAACGAAATAGGTCTGTTCAGTGTTCATTGATATTTTCTGTCAAGTAACTTTAAACAAGTTTTGAACAGCGGTATACTACTGTTGCCTTTATTTATTCATGACGTCAGGAGTATGAAGTTGTATACAAACGAAAAAGATCTGTTCAGTGTTAATTGATATTTTCGATCAGATAACTTTAAACCATTTCATAAAGTCAGAAGTATGGAGTTATATACAAACGAAATAGGTCTGTTCAGTGTTAATTGATATTTTTGGTCAAGTATCTTTAAACCATTTCAAGACGTCAGGAGTATGAAGTTGTATACAAACGAAATAGGTCTGTTCAGTGTTAATTGATATTTTTGGTCAAGTATCTTTAAACCATTTCATGACGTCAGGAGTATAAAGTTTTATACAAACAAAAAAGGTCTGTTCAGTGTTAATTGATATTTTTAGTCAGGTTACTTAAAACCATTTCATGACGTCAGAAGTATAAAGTTTTATACAAACGAAATAGGTCTGTTCAGTGTTAATTGATATTTTTGGTCAAGTAACTTTAAACCATTTCATGATAACGTCAAAAGTATAAAGTTGTATGCAAACAAAATAGGTCTGTTTATTTTTAGTTGATATTTTTGGTCAGGTAACTTTAAACCATTTCATGACGTCAGGAGTATACAGTTGTATACAAACGAAATAGGTCTGTTCAGTGTTATTTGATATTTTTGGTCAGGTAACTTTAAACCATTTCATGGCGTCAGAAGTATAAAGTTTTATACAAACGAAAAAGGTCTGTTCAGTGTTAATTGATATTTTTGGTCAGGTTACTTAAAACCATTTCATGACGTCAGAAGTATTAAGTTTTTATACAAACGAAATAGGTCTGTTCAGTGTTAATTGATATTTTTGGTCAAGTAACTTTAAACCATTTCATGATAACGTCAGAAGTATAAAGTTGTATACAAACGAAATAGGTCTGTTTATTTTTAGTTGATATTTTCGATCAGATAACTTTAAACCATTTCATGAAGTCAGAAGTACGGAGTTATATACAAACGAAATAGGTCTGTTCAGTGTTAATTGATATTTTTGGTCAAGTATCTTTAAACCATTTCATGACGTAAGGAGTATGAAGTTGTATACAAACGAAATAGGTCTGTTCAGTGTTAATTGATATTTTTGGTCAAGTATCTTTAAACCATTTCATGACGTCAGGAGTATGAAGTTGTATACAAACGAAATAGGTCTGTTCAGTGTTAATTGATATTTTTGGTCAAGTATCTTAAAACCATTTCATGACGTCAGGAGTATGAAGTTGTATACAAACGAAATAGGTCTGTTCAGTGTTAATTGATATTTTTGGTCAAGTATCTTTAAACCATTTCATGACGTCAGGAGTATGAAGTTGTATACAAACGAAATAGGTCTGTTCAGTGTTATTTGATATTTTTGGTCAGGTAACTTTTAACCATTTCATGGCGTCAGAAGAATAAAGTTTTATACAAACGAAAAAGGTCTGTTCAGTGTTAATTGATATTTTTGGTCAGGTTACTTAAAACCATTTCATGACGTCAGAAGTATAAAGTTTTCATACAAACGAAATAGGTCTGTTCAGTGTTAATTGATATTTTTGGTCAAGTAACTTTAAACCATTTCATGATAACGTCAGAAGTATAAAGTGGTATACAAACGAAATAGGTCTGTTTATTTTTAGTTGATATTTTTAGTCAGGTAACTTTAAACCATTTCATGACGTCAGGAGTATATATTTGTATACAAACGAAATAGGTCTGTTCAGTGTTAATTGATATTTTCTGTCAAGTAACTTTAAACTAGTTTTGAACAGCGGTTTACTACTGTTGCCTTTATTTATTCATAACGTCAGGAGTATGAAGTTGTATACAAACGAAAAAGATCTGTTCAGTGTTAATTGATATTTTCGATCAGATAACTTTAAACCATTTCATGAAGTCAGAAGTATGGAGTTATATACAAACGAAATAGGTCTGTTCAGTGTTAATTGATATTTTTTGTCAAGTATCTTTAAACCATTTCATGACGTCAGGAGTATGAAGTTGTATACAAACGAAATAGGTCTGTTCAGTGTTAATTGATATTTTTGGTCAAGTATCTTTAAACCATTTCATGACCTCAGGAGTATGAAGTTGTATACAAACGAAATAGGTCTGTTCAGTGTTAATTGATATTTTTGGTCAAGTATATTTAAACCATTTCATGACGTCAGGAGTATGAAGTTGTATACAAACGAAATAGGTCTGTTCAGTGTTAATTGATATTTTTGATCAAGTATCTTTAAACCATTTCATGACGTCGGGAGTATGAAGTTGTATACAAACGAAATAGGTCTGTTCAGTGTTATTTGATATTTTTGGTCAGGTAACTTTAAACCATTTCATGGCGTCAGAAGAATAAAGTTTTATACAAACGAAAAAGGTCTGTTCAGTGTTAATTGATATTTTTGGTCAGGTTACTTAAAACCATTTCATGACGTCAGAAGTATAAAGTTTTCATACAAACGAAATAGGTCTGTTCAGTGTTAATTGATATTTTTGGTCAAGTAACTTTAAACCATTTCATGATAACGTCAGAAGTATAAAGTGGTATACAAACGAAATAGGTCTGTTTATTTTTAGTTGATATTTTTAGTCAGGTAACTTTAAACCATTTCATGACGTCAGGAGTATATATTTGTATACAAACGAAATAGGTCTGTTCAGTGTTAATTGATATTTTCTGTCAAGTAACTTTAAACTAGTTTTGAACAGCGGTATACTACTGTTGCCTTTATTTATTCATGACGTCAGGAGTATGAAGTTGTATACAAACGAAAAAGATCTGTTCAGTGTTAATTGATATTTTCGATCAGATAACTTTAAACCATTTCATGAAGTCAGAAGTATGGAGTTATATACAAACGAAATAGGTCTGTTCAGTGTTAATTGATATTTTTGGTCAAGTATCTTTAAACCATTTCATGACGTCAGGAGTATGAAGTTGTATACAAACGAAATAGGTCTGTTCAGTGTTAATTGATATTTTTGGTCAGTATCTTTAAACCATTTCATGACGTCAGAAGTATAAAGTTTTATACAAACGAAATAGGTCTGTTCAGTGTTAATTGATATTTTTGGTCAAGTTTCTTAAAACCGTTTCATGACGTCAGAAGTATAAAGTTTTATACAAACGTAAAAGGTCTGTTCAGTGTTAATTGATATTTTTGGTCGAGTATCTTTAAACCATTTCATGACGTCAGGAGTATGAAGTTGTATACAAACGAAATAGGTCTGTTCAGGGTTAATTGATAACTTTGGTCAAGTATCTTTAAACCATTTCATGACGTCAGGAGTATGAAGTTGTATACAAACGAAATAGGTCTGTTCAGTGTTAATTGATATTTTTGGTCAATATCTTTAATGCCCGCGTCACACTGTCCCTTTTTTTTACGCCGATGGCAACACGATAATGGAAATTTTGAAAATCGGGACTGATCGTATCCAGATCGGGCTATTCGTAGTGCCATCTTTAACCATCGTAGAACCATCGGCCACTTTTTCTAGCATTCGGGGACAACTTCGGGAAGGGTTCTAAATTTTTTAACATGTTAAAAAATCCCCGAAGGTGCGTCCGATGCCGAGGGTTCGTATTGAGTTCGTATCACCATCCTCACCATCGTCATGCCACCGGGAATGCATCTTTGAACATCGTATTGCATTCGTGTTTCCATCGTTTCCATCGGGCAGTTTTGGCATTACGATGTCTACACGAATGAATCACGAAGCTACCCAAAGGTCTCACGATGGCAACACAACTTCGTGAAGACCTCGTAATCCCGTCTTGTTGCCATCGGATTAAAGTACGAAGGCGACAAGATGGAACTACGAAGGCAATAAATCCAGCTAAATTTAGGTTAATTTTCGAGCTTAAATACATTTAAAGTGCCATGCGCGATATGCTCTCGTCAGTGTAATACGACAGTTAAGAAAGACGTTAACCAAACATGGAGCTCATATCATATGATTCTACGAGAACAACAAAGGCTACAGCGTTGTTTTTATTAATTCAAATGGAACAACAAGAACAGCTATTACAGGCTCAGGATTTACTTTAACAAGTCAAACATTATTTTTTGTCAATTTTTCATATCAAGTAACATAATGAAAATCATAAACGCGCCTCGTACACCAACACTGCAGGTACACGTATATAGGGAAACCAACTTTTTCTTCATTATTCTGATTTTTTATGTTTACTCAATAACCATTTTGTTTTCTATATGTTATATTTTGCCGCATTTGTTGCTTTCCCCAGATCCTTCCTTTTGTCTATATTATTATAAGATTCTCCTGGAAAGAGCTCCTTTTGAATGAAAAGGATCAACGAACCCATTGCCTTACCTTTTTAAAAGATAGATCCATTAACATTGGCATAATTATGGGTGATTATTCAGACTAGTGCACACATTTTACAGTTCAAACAAGGCAATGCCGAGCGTGGCATCCCCTCGTATGTAACGTATTGGGACAAATATGGACACTATATTTGTATATGACACATGCAGAAAATGGTAAATTGAATATGCATATTTGATACATAAACTTTTTTTTTAGAAATCAACCAAAACATTCAGTAACTGGAAATACCTTTAATATTGTCTTTAGAACCAGCAAGTAAAAAATTAGCAACCAATTTCCTGTGTATTATGCTAATTCAAGGAGAAAAAACAAGTCCATCTGCATGGCCTTGACCTTTGGCTTTGAACGTAAAACATCTCACACCATTACATGGAGGAACAATATTCCAAATGAGGTTAAATTCTTTTGAAGCATATTGGTTTTAGAGTGTCCACAAGGGTGATAATGCCTTGTATTACAACTGCCACTGTGACCTTGACCTTTGAACTTTAAAGTCAAAAGTGCTTAAGATATTCTTAACGAGTAACACCATACCAGGGCTTAAGAATTTTGGTTCTAGATTGTCCATAACAATTTTATCTACACGCAACTTACATGTAGAAGGCGAGGGGATAATAAACTAAATTTTAAATTAAGAATTAGAGAAAAAGGTCGATGGTCCAAATACTCATATGTTCCGGACCATATGAGTATTTGGACCATACGCGTATGGTCATGACCATATGCGTATACTCATATGGTCCGACCATACGCGTATGGTCCGACCGTACGCGTATGGTCGGACCATATGAGTATAATACTCGTTTGGTTCTTAACGGGCCGGACCATATGAGTATTTGGACCATATAGGTATTATTTTAAATTACATTATAAAAGTTTCAATAGTAGAAAAACTTTATCTTAAAAAAAATGATGGTTACATGACAATGTATCATTTTTATAATAAAAAAATATTGATGCTAAAGTTTTCATCGCTAATTACATTCTTGCATGTAGGCTGGGGGTGATATTTACTTTCATATGGTATCATATATTTTTGCGTTTGCAAGTCTTGGTTGTGCACGATCCTTTTCATATTTCTACGGGGTTTTCAAGAGGCTCTAGATTTCAAATATCCGGTAACATGATTGCAAAACACCCTATTCACAAGACAACTCTATGTGACAAGTAAGTAAAATTAACTATGCGAAACTTTTAATTTATTTTTATTTATTTATAAAATAAGTTAATCTTTTTGTTATTATATTAATTAATAAAACTACCTACATTATATGATATCGTATTTTTAACGGACGGTCATATTATATGACGAGTTTAAAGGTCACAGAGTGTTAATTACCCCGACCATACGCGTATGGTCGGACCATATGCGTATATACCCATATGGTCATGACCATACGCGTATGGTCCAAATACTCATATGGTCCGGAACATACATACATGTATTTTACCTTTATTTAGCTTGTTTATTTTCAAGAGAAGATGGAACCATATAATTTAAATGTATTGTAAACTGTACACGACGTCTTTTAGACATCGCATGGCCATCGCGCCATCATTGTAATCCCTCGTGTATCCTTCGTAATTCATCGTGTAGCCTTCGTGATCCATCGTGTAGGCTTCGGCTGAGATATGAAGCTTAAAAACCCGCCTTCGGTTAACCTTCGTATGTCCATCTTTTGCTATCGTATATAATTTCGGCACCATCGTATGGACTTCGTTATTCATCGTACTTGCTTCGGTCACTTTTTGGTATTTTAACGAGGTCGGGACCAACTTCGTACGAACTTACAATTTTCGCATTCGGGTGTCCATCGTATATACAAATCGGGACAGTGTGACACGGGCATAAACCATTTCATGACGTCAGGAGTATGAAGTTGTAAACAAACGAAATAGGTCTGTTCAGTGTTAATTGATATTTTTGGTCAAGTATCTTTAAACCGTTTCATGACGTCAGAAGTATAAAGTTGTATACAAACGAAAAAAGGTAAAACGATGGACAAACAAACAACGACTTACAACACTAGATTGAATTACGAAACACTAGACTATCAAACACGTAACCTACTAGATAAAGGAAAGGGAGTGGGAAGGGTATTAGAAGTTAGGTAAGACAGATCCTATCCTTCCAATGGAAAGCCGTCCGTTGTTTGTGAAAAGTGCAAAATCGTTAATCATTCGCATTCAATCACAGGATTGTGATAACGACAATAAGAAAAAAGAATATATGCACATTATTAGATACTAAAGTATATGTATATAAGGATGTATAAGAACCGAAACAGTTGAAAACCTATATGTAAAAAAATAAAATAAAAAACCCGAATTCTTTTAAGGTGAACTTTCATCGAGGGATTAGAAACCTTAAAACACATCCACAAATATCTGTGAAACAGATATACCTTAACATTAACCAAAGCAAGATGGCATCTATATCATCTGTGAACCGGACATAATTCCATATTGGTAAACCTGAAATTGATGGCATCCGTCATCATTAATAATTCAGATATTCCATAAAGGTTTACCATAGCAAGATAATGTCCGTATCATATGTGCAACATGAACGGATAACCTAATCATGATCAGGGTCGTAATAACCTATTCCATAATATGCAACCAAAGCATGATGGCGTCCTTAATCATCTGTCAAGTAGATATTACATAACGGTAAACCCAAGCATGTTGGCGTCCTTAAAACTGTTACAGGGGCGATTAGCGACGTATGCAGTATGCACAATGATATTGATGGGGAAAAGGGGTGGGGAGTGTCCCGGTTTTTCCTAGATTCTTTACTCTTTTTGTTTGGCTGATTATAATCCTGATTCATTTCAAATTTTACTTTGTTACCCAGCTTCTGGTTTAATTCTAAAATATAAAGGTCACTGAATTGTTATGTAAAGCAGAGAAATCAGTGTCAATGAAAATTGTATCTTTACAATACATTTATATTACAAAACGTATATCGTACGATTTATTTGAGAGAAATTCAAATTATCCCAACGAAAATTATTATTAAAAGGTGAAGCGTAACTATTGTTGATTTTCTTTTTCACAGGAACGATATAATTGGTACTCTTGTGCAAAAAGAAGATCTTAATTCATCTGACTTGATTGAGTTCTTGAGAAAACACATTACTTCTCCAAAGACTGGTTCATTGACTGGAATGACAGCGATTTTACTTGGAGGTATTATTTAGTGATAAATTGATTTACACTTTAATAGGCATACATATGGTACATACCACCGTTAGTCTCGTGGGAGTAGGTGCATGCAAGAATTTCAGAAAGTATTTCGTCTGCTAACTTAAACTATCAACTTTAAAACATGTTTCATTGTTTTCTCCTCTTAGCGTAAGCAATTACAACGTTATTTTATTTAACGACACTTTGTCCAAGTTATATATTTTTTTTTACATTGTTTTACATATTGTATTTATATTGTTTAATAGCTCAAATCTATTCGTTCAGTGTAGGTTTACTTGTGTTGTTAATATTTCTTTAGGATCAATTGAAATTTTATAGTGTGTCTTAGACTACTGCTTCAGGTTAGGACGAAGGGTTGGATCTATTAAAAATTTAAACCAGCTGCATTTGTTTGCATCTGTCCTATGCCAGAAAACTATGGTTTAGTAGTTGTCGTTTGTTTATGTAGTTAATAAAAGTTCATCGTTTTCTATAAAGATAAGACAGTTGTGACTTGAATTAAGAGTTGTTTCATTGGCAGTCATACCACATCTTCTTATTTCTGACCGAAGGCTTTCATGGTTTACTTGCAGTTTCATTGACTTCTATTCTTAATTGCTGTTTTAATTTCTTCCATTAATCACTTGGCCGACATGTTTTACCTTAAATTGGTATGAGTTGAGCCTTTTTCAATTGATTTTTATAGATCATTCTTATGTTGTACTGTTATACCACTGTCCCATGTTAGGGGGAGGGTTGGGATCCCGCTAACATGTTCAACCCCGCCACATTATTTATGTATGTGCCTGTCCCAAGTCAGGAGCCTGTAATTCAGTGGTTGTCTTTTGTTTATGTGTTACATATTTGTTTTTCTTTTATTTTTTTTTATATAAATAAGGCCTTTAGTTTTCTCGTTTGAATTGTTTTACATTGTCTTATCGGGGCCTTTTATAGCTGACTATGCGGTATTGGCTTTGCTCATTGTTGAATGCCGTACGGTAACCTATAGTTGTTAATGTCTGTGTCATGTTGGTCTCTTGTGGACAGTTGTCTCATTGGCAATCGTACCACATCTTCTTTTTTATATGTTCATAATTATAAATTAACTGTTAACAAAACTTTGAATTTTTGAAATACTAAGGCTTTTCTTCTTCAGGGATAGATTACATTAGCTGTATTTCACAAAACATTTTGGGATTTTTTGTACTCAATGGTCTTCAACTTGGTACTGTATTTGTGTTTTTAACATTTTTTTTATTCCAGCGTCACTGGTGAGTCTCTTGTAGACGAAATGCGCGTCTGGCGTAAATAAAATAATAATTCCTGGTAACTATGATGAGTTTATATACCGCCTTATTGTTGCTTGCTATTTCATGGTCCTCGATTGTTACTAACAGTTTTGTTGGCTCCAGTGGTTAACTTGTTATTGCAATGTCTTCCATTGTTACTAACAGTTTCATTGGCTCCCATAGTTTACTTGTAATTTCATTGGCGTCCATTTCTTGCTTGCAGTTGCATTGGCTTCCATTGTATACTTTCATTTCGCTGTCTTTTTTGTTTTTCTCAACTTCCATAATTACATCCTTTGTAAGTAATTTTACTTCGCGGCTTGTCAGTTTGTCAGTTTGTCTTTTAATTAATTTGATATTGAAAAAAGGTTGCACAGATTTAGGCAATGACACAGGAAACAAGAAAAGTTAATACGAAACTAAATTCTTTTTCTGCAATATCACAAGTGTAAACATTTATATTGGTTAGTTTCGATTTTAAAGCTTTCATTTTTTTTTCAGGTAAAATGATGGAAGTTGGACCACAGGACACATCCGTCCACCCTGGTTTCCGAAAGACTTTAATGACACTCGGAATTGGTGCTTCATGGGGCGGGAATGGAGATCGTGATGAAGAGTTTTCACAATATATGCAAGGTCATAATGCAGAGTTTGAGAAGTTTGGGAACGGAAGTTATCCCAACGAGTCTACTGGAAAAAGTCCTACATGGAAACAGGATTTTTTGGGTAGTAACTACGCTCGGTTTGAACAAATTTAAAAGACATGGGATCCAGAAAACGTATTTATGTGTCAGCAATGTGTTGGATGGGACCGGTGGTAAAACAAATCTGCCATTTAGACAGTAATCATTCGATAAAGACAACATACTTCGAATAAAGAAAAACAATTTGCACATAAATATCTTTAATCTCCTCCATTTTACGCTCACCAATGTTTAGTTTTCTCTGTTTGAGAGGACACTTCGGGGCTTATCATGCGGTACGGGTTTAACTCATTATTGAAGCCATACGCTGAACTAAAGTGTGGTTAATTTCTATGTCATTCAGTAAAGAGTTCTAAATATTGGAAGTTTCCGAAATCTTTCCAGATTTTATTCTTTGTATAATTATATACAAAATAAAGCGATTACTTTCATTGATCTTTTAAGAGTTATGATGTGCCAATAATAAATAGGGTTCCGAATGGAATAATGTTCAATAGATGTGTAGATATTCAAAATATTCAAAATTGGTTCGAATAGAATACTCTTCGTTAGATTCAAACAAATATATTTAAATAGGTTTAAATAGAATATTGTAAGGTAGATCAAAGCAGACATGGGTTGTGCTCATTGTTGAAGACCGTGCAGTACCCTGTAGTTGTTAATTTCTGTCATTTTGGACTCTTGTGGACATTTGTCTCATTGGCAATCACACCACATCTTCTTTTTTATATTTACCCAAAATAGTCCAAAAGGAATATTGTTTGCTAGATTTAGGCAGATATTCCAAAATAGGTCTGAATGGAATATTGTTACCTAAATTTAAGCAGATATATGAAAATAGGTTCGAATGGAATATAATTCGGGGGATTTAGGCAGATATTTCAAAATAGGTCTGAATGGCATATTGTTCGACAGATGGTAAAGATTATTGCGAGTACAGATTGTGTTTACCAAGTACTTATGACCAAGTAAAACAGTTTACTGGTGAATTTGAATATGAGCTTGCTTTTAATTCATTTATAACGATTGTTGATGATGATATGTTCTTCTAGAAAAAAAGGCCTTTATTATGGAGCACATCCCCGACATATACCGATTACTTTTACCCAAGAATATTTATTTTGCTTACCAAACTGCCAACCCACAGAACAAACTACTAAATAACTAGTTATTGTAACACCTTACAATTCAGACATAGAGGTGACGAGGGATGTCAAACATATAGTTTAGCTCTACGATCATTATAGGGGATGCCATATCTGCTGCATAAAAATTTAAGTGTATGTTATGACTTGCAGAATTACAATAAGGTGTGTTTGAAGATATCAAGGATACATTAAAACAGGAACAATTACTCGACCCTGCCGTAGCGCTCTAATGAGCTCTATCCTAGTTGGATGCTTCCACGGAAAAGATGTCCGGATGTATGGCTATTACAAAACCAAATTTATTTATGTACGTACACAGATACTTATTTTCACAAATTTACACAACCTTTAGATGCAAATCAAAAACTGAAACACTGTTTCAGGGCTTGAATTTTTTTCAAAGATAGAAAAAGTAAAAGCATCCTCTCTTGACCGTTCATTGGCCATCGTAGATATTTCCCAAGTCTTAAGTCTGACCAAAAAAAAAAAAAGTCCCGTTTGAAGGGAACAAAACAAATTGCCAAAAAACTCAAATTAAAGTAATAAAGAAACATAATTGCCTGATCCCCTGCATTATTCAGTCGGATCTTGGTAGACTCCTTGCTACTTTATATCATGCCGTATAAATATTGATGCTCAATCTTAAGTTTATGTGTACATAGATGTTTGTGTTTGGTTTTGGTCCACATTGTGATTTTTTTTTCTTCCATTTTTTTTTTATAGAATCATGATTCCTATCTCTTCAGTCTTTTTCCTTGACTTAAACATCAATCTGTTTAATATACAGAATTGATAAAAAATGAAAAAATACACCTTAAGAGCAAATATTTGAAATTAAGAAAAAGTACGCTGACCTAACTATCCTATTTTAAAGTTATCCTCATTGTGAGTAAGAATTAAGAAGTATTTCGATTCTGCGTGTCTGCTTATTCGAAAAATCACCATTGTGTGAATCTTAGACAGACTAAGGACTAGCTACACACGATATACCATTCTGTTAAAATAGATCTACATTTGTTGAATTATCTAAAACAAAAGGGAATTTTAATTTATAAAGATTTTTTTATGAGTTTCATGTTGCGTTAGTCTTGGTTTGTGAAGTTTTTTGTAGTCTAAATCATTAAAAATCGGAAATTCAGCAAAAATTGAGACGTCACACTGCTTGAATGTCAATAACATTGATACAGCAACATGCAATTATACACAAAGCAGAAAGTAATAACATTTTACTGCACTATGTGCGCATAATGACAATTTTTACTGAATAATTCAAGTTTGGTTTATATGTCCACTTCATCTATCTGCATAGATTTGAAATAAGGATACCATTCCCACTTATATCTTGACTTATTTTCATATCCAGGAATTATCAATGATGTTTGGTTGAAATCTTGACATTTATTCGAGAGATGATGATAATTCACTTTTTCCCATTATGAGGCGCCCATTTCTATGTAGCAATATTCGGACAGCTTATGTAAGGCGTTTTATTATCTCCATTTTCATAAGATATTCCAGAGATGCGTTTTATATCATGATTTTTATTGGAGTTTACTGCTAACAATGTAACTATACTATAAACAAAGGTCTAATTAATCCAGTTTAACAGAGTCACGCATCTGAAAGTTTAATCTGACATTGTCATGTTTTGATTGACCATTATAGTGGAATATATGTTTTGCAGATGAACACAGATATTTTCCATATGTCGTTACCATAAGCATGGGACTGTTCTCTTCTTTGATTTCAACCTTTCTAAACACGATTTATCCTTGAAAATATACCCACGTGAACAAGTACTATATGTAGAACAGGAACTGTTTAACCTGTCAGAGCACCCATGTAATATTTTATTATAGTTCGTCGTTTTAATTTTTTTTATCCCTTTGTATTAGCTCCCTCCGTTTATGGCTTGTTAGTAATAATCTGGAGACAAACTTATATAAAATCAATATAAAGGTTTAAGAGCTGATACTACCAAGAACCAAAAAAGTAAATTATATGACAGTGAACAGGGGGAAATAGATTATTTAGTTATAAATTATACTAAACCATTTAATTACAACAAATTTAAATGTAACATATTTCCTATACTGTCTTTCCTTGTTTTCGTGAAAAACTTGACAAATTTTATAACAGCAAATTTCAATGAAATAACATTTCATTTTCAAAGTACTGGGCTTGTAAGTTCTTCTGATTATGTTTTGGCCAATAAAGTTTATAGTATTCAAATCAATTCAAGCTGCACCTGATGCAGAATTTGGTTTTTGTTCATGCCAAACTTACTTAGCTTTGACAATATAATAAGACCAATAATAAGATATGTTTTTAAATTCAAAGGAAAATTTTCGTTTACCTATACCAGCAATTATGTAAATTTTCAAGTGAACAAGTTCATTTGACAAACATATTAAAGCTGTTATCATAATGCTATCAAGTTAAAGGTTTTGTTGGCTTGCTGGCTTTGTTTGTATAAATGTTTGATCAATCGTAACAATTAAAATTGATAGCTGATATCCATAGATAGGCGGGCTTCAACTTGTATACTTTGTTTAACTTCCAATAGCATTTAATGTTAACCAGTTGAAGTCCCTTCTTTCAGTGAGTTGAAACAGTAATAGAAACCTAGGACTCCGATTGTCCGTTAATAAAATCGGATTTAAATGTTAAATAAAGTTTCAAAAAAAATTCAATTGACTAATTTCTAAAAATATCTGAAATGGTGATTGAATGATAGCCGATAACAAATGAGGAAAACTTAAATTAATATAAAGGGCAATATCTTTGTAGATGAGTTTTTTTTGTAGATGAGAAATAACAGATCTCTTTTAATCTTAATCTTAAAACCGAAATAATTTTGTTTATTATACATTTAGGATTCAATGAGGCCTCATTAAGATTAACATTTCAATTCCCATTTATGTTATAGTGCATATTTCGTCCAGATTGGATAGTTGTTCTAATCAAATTTTGCAGTAGTTGTTTTTAAGCTATTGCACAAGGTTTCGACTTCCTCTGTTTCTGACCTTGTGGTTTCTTAGGAATGGCACCCATGTCCGAAGAGTGTCCAAGAGTATTCAGATCAACATTCTTAAGAACTTCCTGTAAACAACGTGCTCCTCTCCCAACATTTACTAAAGCCTGTACCAGTACCCTTAGCGTAGGTTTCAATGTTCTGTCTTCTCTCCATGCGAATAATATCTCTCTATTCTGAGCCGCTAGATCTCTTGGATTATTACTTTGGATATTTTCCAGGGTTCCAATTGACAACCCAACTTCAGCGCCAAGTTGAAAGAATACCTGACCAATTTGTGGTGCTAATGCATCCAAGATACCTTCTGTTGGAATAAAATCTAGGTATTCCAAAGGAATTTCTGAAATATTAGTATTGACGGTAATTTGAAAATTATTATGAAATAAAGCCTAGCCCATAACATTGTATAAATACTATTTGTCCTAATGAACCAAATCCCACATCAGGAGACCTCGAAAAAATTGTTATTTGTTTTTTTTAAAGCTCACTGTTTTCAAAATTTTCGCAATGATGTTTTAGCCTGAAATGACTCCAAGGTATATCAAATATCTCTTAGCTTTAAAAGTATTGTTTCAAACTCTAGCGATGTGTTCTTTTTTGCTTAGCGTTTGTTAAGATTGCAAATTGCATTGCTATACGACGCAGTATTTATCAATCCAGGATTTAAGCATTTAGTTATGATGTTTCTTTAGTAAATATAAATTAGATGATGTGGCGTGATTGTCAATTAGACAAAAGGGATCAAATGACCTAGAAATAAACAACTATACGTCACCGTACGACCTTCAACAATGTGCAAAGCCCATACCGAATTATATAAATGACAAATGTAAAACCATTCAAACGAGAAAACTGACGGCATACTCTATGTACAAAAAATACACGAACCAAATACTAGCATGTAACACAGCAACAAACGACAACCAATGAATTACAGGACAGACACAAACATACAAAATGTAGCGGGGTTGAATAAGTAAGCGGGATCCAAGCCCTCCTCTAACACGGGATAATGGCGTAACAATCCATAGTCAGAACGAATTATAAAAATCAGGTGAAAAAGGCTTAACTCATCAGAAAGAAATATATCTTACAAAAAACATAGAGTGGACGTGGCCAGGTACTTCTACATTCCATCAACAAAAAAACACTACAAATCTGAGAGAACTCTTTTATATTGTGCTATGTCTTATCATTTGTGGTGTAAATTCTGTAGTTTTGGTACATTTCATATATATATGTCTTATTCGTCATTTTTGCGTTTGTTTGTACTGTATTTCCGATCACACGGTGTTGTCATTCTGACGACATTTTTAACATCGCCATGTACGTTGATGGTTTGGCTAGCAATACAATCAGGTTCAACCCACTTTTTTTCTAAACGTTCTTTACCAAGTCGAGAATATGTCAGTTGGTATCAAATAGCCTGGTTCTTCGTAAATTTTAGGCGGACGCAATCACGAGTTGGTAAACCGTAGTGGAATATCCTTTTTTCAGATGATATGGAATGTGTTCCTCATGTCGGAACTACAATCCGTTCCCTTTTAGCGAATGTGACTTTCCGAATCAGACTATTTACCGTGTTTTATTCTGTAACCAAGATTCGTTTTCTCTAAATCAATTTATGACATTTGCACAGTAGTATACTTCTGTTGCCTTTATTTAATGTTATTGTTATGGTTTGTTTGACTGTTGATGTATCGTTAGTTTTTTAATGTTTTGTCACTGTTTGTTTTGTTTTGCGTGATTTGTTTTCCCTATTGTTATAACACTAGTACCTGCTTTTGCTATCCTGACTCTTCTAACCTACAAAAAAATGACTCATGAAATTTAATTAATAAATGTTATAACTTAAACATTTGAGGAAGACTGCAGAAACGAAGATCCATTTTTTTTTCTTAAAAATTGAAGTTTTGCTCAATTTCTACAACTGTTTTTCCAATGTATTTTATATGGTTAATGGTATTCCAACAATGTCAATACATATAACGCATTTTCTTAGAATGAAAATCTTGACACAGTAATTGTAAAAACGTACTTGGCACAAGACATGTGTTGATATATCCATATTTGTCAGAGCTTCTGCCAAGGCTTTTAAATTGCTTCCATCTTCCATCTCTCTCCATTTTGATAAAACCAAAAACTTTGCTACTTCTATATTTTCTGGGTAGTTTAGTGTGATATCATTCCATTTTTCAAACATATTAAGATATGAAACTAATTCATACATTTGGTTTGATGGAAAGTTTATGGAAAAGCGCAACAATTCAATATCACTTGGTTTCTGGTTTAAAGCATCATCACTCAAACCTGAAAATAATCATTGTTACAAAACAATGCAAAACACATATCTAGAAGCATACATTTAATACTGAGACTACCTTTTCTAAACATGTCAACATGTTGCAAAATGGACGAAAGAGTCAATGAATAGATGGAATACAAATCAGCATGGCATAGAATAATACTCTGTTAATGCCACACGGATTTCAACGAAAAATATTTTTCACAGTTTTTACCAACAAACACATTTGCCTAGTGGATGCTCCACATCGGAAATATTTAAATTAGTGCATGTTTTTTGTGGTTGTCTACAGTATTCAATATTTTCGAATAACGGTGTTGCCAGGCAAATAGATTTCTCTTTTAGATTGCTTCACATTTCGTAATTTCATCCAATGGAATGGCTGTGCTCATTTGTTGATGCCGCACGATAATCTGTAGTTTTTCGTATCTTTATATGATTTTCATAATGTATTCATTATGCATCTCATAATTTCGACATAATTATGTAAAAAGATTATACTGACATGGTTACTATTTTCTTCAGTGTTATTTTGTCAAATATTGTAAACACAGATAAAATTATGAACGACTTTTGAGATAAATATAAATTATCAAACAACTAATTATACTTACCTGCACAATTTTCTTCACACTGATCGGTCTTCTGTAAAAATAAAATGTATACAAATAATTGGAACTTTGAAAATCTATATGAAAAAGTTGTGTGGTACAAGATCAGATTATAAAAGTAAAAAATAAAGCTTGAGGCACAAGAAGAAAATGAAAGAATGAATGAATTGCAAAAGCATAAATAATATGCTATGGCAATACATAAACAAGTATATACAATGTCACAAAACAACAGATAGCAGATAACAATGCATAATATAATCAAGGTACAATTAATTCACAATACATGATCTTATTTTCCAAGCATATTTCAGATAGTTACACAGTTTAGTTGTGATTGATTTTGATTTTGCTTGAAAAGAAAACAACACCCTGAAAAAACAAATTTACCGTTTTTAATTGAGAAATATAGAATTTGAATCGCCAAAAAAAATAATCATATTACTAGTAGATCTCGAAATCACCAATCACAACACAGTAAACAAAAGAATTAGCAAACTGTTCTTTATTTATTCATATTTGGTTGCATTTCTTAGTACATTCTAGTTCGAAACTGAGGTCTTCATTATTGTAATATTTCCTAGATTTATATGGAATTTGCTTAATTTTTGGCAATACTAATCATTTCAGGTGTAATTCCACTATTGATTTTCCGCTATTAGTCTTTTGCACTTAAAAACAAATGTGCAGAATAGTTATCAAAAGTACCAGGATTATAATTTTATACGCCGACGTGCGTTTCGTCTACAGTGACGCTCAGATCAAAATAGTTAAAAAGCCAAATAAATACAAAGTTGAAGAGCATTGAGGGTCCAGAAGTTATCTTTGTTTCAAATAAAGAAATACTTGGCATGAGTAAATGTTATCCTGTCGAGTACTATAGAATTTTTTCACATAACATTTCTATGCATACAAGAAAATAACCATCACTAGAGGTTGAACAATCAAAATATTGTTCTTTCCAGTCTCTGTATATGTGGGCAAGTTGAGAGCAGCAAACATTATTTGCTAGAATGTCATAATTATCGACTCATCAGAACACAAACCATTTCTACACTACCAATATATAATATACAAACATTATTATCAAATAGTGAACTAATCATTGATGAGGAAAACGAAAATATTTTTAAAGTTGTACAAAGATTTATTTTAGAAACAGGAAGATGTGTCCGTAACAATTATTTTTATGTCGATTAAGATTATGAAACTTTATTTGATGTAACCTTATTTTCGAAACATTAACATATTTCTCAGTTACATGCACTATAATTATTTATATACGAGTTGATTACATTTTTCGATCAAACTTACTTCTGAGTAACGGGCAAACCACAGAATAAACATGTTAGCTAAGAACTGAAAATTACGTTATACGAGTTTCTAATACTATGTTCCTAATGTTGTCATTTTTTTTAAAAGGGAGACGGATTTATATAAGTTTTTCTTGTTTCCGAATCCCTGTATTTCATATTGTATAATTATATTTTGTGCACTTCATGAAATAAAATATTGTTTAAACTAAACAATCACAATTCTCCCCTTATCTAATCTGTGTACAAGGTTTGGGAACCATGTAACCCCAAGTTTACAAAATATTCTATAGAAACTCCAAATAAAAAAAATAATAGTGATTTGAAATACCCAAGACAAATGCTCATAAAACAGAAATGTTACACTGCAATAAAATGTAGGATTAATTACCTACAACTGTCAAATTGAAGGGAATATTTTTTCGACCTATTTTCGTATACAACCGGATGTGACGTACCATGATTTGGTGGCATATACATTTATATATATATTCATATAATGTATGTATGTATACCTTATCTTGGTTCCAAACCACCCTGTTTCCTGCTCTGTGTGTGAGATTATGGTCGCCACAAACCCATTCACTGCTCTGCAAAGCTTCCTCTTCACTGATGAAGCATTTTAATTGGGAACATGAATATTCAATGTGGAAAAGTGATTGGTGACTTTTTGTTGCATGAATTGTGGACTGATAGAACTCTGAAATTCTTTCCATGGTTAAAACCAAACATTCTTTAATTCCAGTTGCTATATCTGCGACAATAAGTCCAGCGGAGGTCTTATGGACTAAATAAAGAAGAATCTTGTTGCCTACAACACACACAACAATGTCATGTGACTTGTCAATTGACACTACAATAAATCCTGAAAAGATGAGTCGTCTCCCTTCATACTGCTTGACGGTCCACATGGTCAGACATGCGCTTATCAGTCGATTAGGTAATGCTGATGGTATAACAGTCCCTTTGAAAACAAATGCTAAGCATATAGCTCTCTCGGGTGTACATTCTTTGTCCATGAAGCTGGTGGTATTTTTTTCTGTAACCATACAGGGAACAAAGAATTTCTCTACTGGTAACCGACTGCCATTATATGTATCATATCTCCGTTGCTCTGCCAAAATATCTAAATGAATCAGGATGTTGAATATGAACTCTTTGTATGGTAAAATTGCCTTGAAGTTATTATGTGCCCAAATCTGGTACAGGTCTTCACGGCATATGATTCCACTTTCCGACATTTCTCTGAAAATTTCCTGAATTCTTTTTTTCTGTGGCCAGAATCCTCTGTCTAAAAGCAGAAAGGTAAAAAAACTTTCTGAGCAATGAATATTCATTACAAATCTTTTAAATTAATACAGAAATCTACTAGTCATACATATAACTGTGTACTCGGCTAAAGTAAAACTAGAGGCTCTAAAGAGCCTGTGTCACTCACCTTGCTCTATGTGAATATTAAACAAAGGAAGTAGATGGATTCATGACAAAATTGTGTTTTGGTGATGGTGATATGTTTGTACATCTTACTTTACTGAACATTCTTGCTGCTTACAATTATCACTATCTATCATGAACTTGGTTTCTGTGGAAAATGTTACCGGTAGTAAAAATTTACAAATTTTATGAAAATTGTTTAAAATTGACTATAAAGGACAATAACTCCTTAGGGGGTCAATTGACCATTTTGATCATGTTGACTTATTTGTAAATCTTACTTTGCTGAACATTATTGCTGTTTACAGTTTATCTCTATCTATAATAATATTCAAGATAACCAAAAACAGCAAAATTTCCTTAAAATTACCAATTCAGGAATAGCAACCCAACAACGGGTTCTCTGATTCATCTGAAAATTTCAGGGCAGATAGATCTTGACCTGATAAACAAGTTTACCCCTGTCAGATTTGCTCTAAATACTTTGGTTTTTGAGTTATAAGCCAAAAACTGCGTTTAACCTCTATGTTCTATTTTTAGCCATGGTGGCCATCTTGGTTGGTCTGGGGGGTCACGCCACACATTTTTAAAACTAGACACCCCAAAGATGATTGTAGCCAAGTTTGGATTAATTTGGCCCAGCAGTTCCAGAGAAGAGGAATTTTGTAAAAGATATATAAAATTTACGAAAAATGGTTAAAAATTGACTTAAAAGGGCAATAACTCCTAAAGGGGTCAACTGACCATTTTGGTCATGTTGACTTATTTGTAAATCTTACTTTGCTGAACATTATTGCTGTTTACAGTTTATCTCTATCTATAATAATATTCAAGATAATAACCAAAAACAGCAAAATTTCCTTAAAATTACCAATTCAGGAACAGCAACCCAACAACGGGTTGTCCAATTCATCTGAAAATTTCAGGGCAGATAGATCTTGACCTTATAAACAATTTTACTTCATGTCAGATTTGCTCTGAATGCTTTGGTTTTTGAGTTATAAGTAAAAAACTGCGTTTTACCCCTATGTTCTATTTTTAGCCATGCGGCCATCTTGGTTTGTTTGGCGGGTCACGCCACACATTTTATAAACAAGATACCCCAATGATAATTGTGGCCAAGTTTGGTTTAATTTGGCCCAGCAGTTTCAGAGAAGAAGATTTTTGTAAAAGATGTATAAAATTTACGAAAAATGGTTAAAAATTGACTTAAAAGGGCAATAACTCCTAAAGGGGTCAACTGACCATTTTGGTCATGTTGACTTATTTGTAAATCTTACTTTGCTAAACATTATTGCTGTTAACAGTTTATCTCTATCTATAATAATATTCAAGATAATAACCAAAAACAGCAAAATTTTCCTAAAATTACCAATTCAGTGGCAGCAACCCAACAACGGGTTGTCTGATTCATCTGAAAATTTCAGGGCAGATAGATCTTGACCTGATAAACAATTTTACCCCCATGTCAGATTTGCTCTAAATGCTTTGGTTTTTGAGTTATAAGCCAAAAACTGCATTTTACCCCTATGTTCTATTTTTAGCCATGGCGGCCATCTTGGTTTGTTTGGCGGGTCACGCCACACATTTTTTAAACAAGATACCCCAATGATGCTTGTGGCCAAGTTTGGTTTAATTTGGCCCAGTAGTTTCAGAGGAGAAGATTTTTGTAAAAGTTAACGACGACGGACGACGACGGACGCCGGACGCCAAGTGATGAGAAAAGCTCACTTGGCCCTTCGGACCAGGTGAGCTAAAAAAGGAGTTAAAAGTAATGAATGATCTACTTTTTTATTTAAGACGTTCATAAATTATTTTATTACTGTTTAAGGCAACATGGTTGATTATGTTCATTATTTATTCCATATTATTTTTAATGTTTTTTTCTGATTCACATGAAAGCGTGTGGCTGAATAAAAATAAAATCTTTTTTCATAAACTTATGTTTGTTTGGAGTTGATACAGCTTGTTATTGAAAGAGGTGATGAATATTTGTTCTTTGGATTAAAATTTCTCTTTACAAAATGATTTAATTGCACATACATGTGTGTACTCCCCAAGTAAAGAAAATATAATTTGAGAGTTAAATTTAAAATACAATATTCTTTCAGAAAAGCGTTCCGGTAGTTGTTCCAATATAAAACCTTCATTTAGCAATTCAACTGTAAATGAAGAAATTTGACAGAAGTGCAAATAACTTTTAGATATCAATAAATGAACAGAATCAACAAGTAACAATTTCAAATGGTTTCGCTTAAGGCATAGTCGAGTAATTTTGTAAAATCTAAATAGAGGTCGTAGTTATAACCTGATAATGATGTTTTCCCGTTAGGTAATAGTGGCAAACATTTAAATTAAAATTTTAATAGAAGCGCAATCTCATGACTATTTGACATATAGGGCATAACACGTTGTATAGGATTTCGAATTAACGTCCTTATTTTGGTCGATTTATCTTATATTTTCATTAGAGATATACTATAAATCTGTTTCCTGTGTAATTTTCCCGATTCTGGTTTGCCTGATTTGCTATGAATTGCTCATGGATAAAGCCTAAACCATAGAGATACAACACTATTTAAATAAAATACAGATTAGATTGTTACCACGAGAGAACAAGTTTGCCAAAGCTTTTTCAAGGAATAACAATCTGTTTTTTTATCCACATAGCTATATCATATATATGTTATTTAGCTTACTGTAATGAATGTCTAATCATTATTGTTTTTTACAGATGAATTATATTTAAAAAAAAAGAGGGACGAAAATTACCAGAGAAATAGTCAAACTCAGATTGAAAATAAACTGCCAACGCCATGGCTAAAATAAAAAAAGTATTTTCTATGATGTCACGTACGTAAAAAAATTACATTTTTCTTATTTTGACAGTCAAAAAACACATCTGAGCAAAAACATAAAGCTTGAGAATTGTCTTTAATTGCCTGATGTAAATTATTTATATTATCGATTTTGAATTGGTCTGGACAAGAGTGTGACATCTAAAAAATCGTCAGCCATAGGCTAGAGTGAAAAGCCTTCGTCGTTTCAGCCAATCAAAATATGGCATTTTTACGTAAAGTGTAATAATATAAAACTATTGTTCTATGATTTCAACAGATGAGTCAGCTAACGTATTCTACTAAAAGTCCGTTGGGAATGCAGATATAGTCGTTCCGACAAAAACCCGTATTAAAGTTGTAAAGGAAATATACCATTGACCTAGATCGAATATTGAACTATCACAATTTTTTATGTAAAGTGGACATATAACGGATATACTCCTAAATTTAATTATTGCCTTATTTTTAGCCATGGCGTTGTCAGTTTGTTTTAGATTTACGAGTTTGACTGTCCCTTTGGTATCTTTCGTCCCTCTTTTATGTCATAATATAGAAAAACAAGAATGTTTGATAAGCACTAACTTATTGAACCGCGGGTTAATTATCATGTTGTGAATGGTTTAACGTAATAAACCCTTGTGTATCAATAGGGGTTAATAAATTCCAAAGGGAGTTAATGACGTTACGTCTATGGTTAATTGGGACGTCATATATTAATGTTGTTGAGTTTTATGTTTATTTTTCTACAAAACGCAACAGAAAATGCCCAACATGCAATAAATTCGTTATACAGTTAATCTCTGACCCCCTTATGTCCTCGTCCCCTTTGGATTTTACTAACCCTGTATGGATCCGTAGCGGGCAATAGCGAACCATTTTTAAAACTTATAATATTTAATCTTTAAATAATAAATTCCAAATCACTTACGTGTGAAGGATATTAAATCGGTAAGCTGTAAAGCTTAAGTAATAAAGTGAATACAATTTACAACTATGTCTGTCTAATATGTTGGTCACTTAAAAATATAAAAAGGACTATGATGCCTTTTTGGTCAGCTTTAATCAAAACCAAATGACCTACTACAAAACCCACAATGTAATGCATAAGGAAATCAGTAAAAGAAAGTCAACATGAAAACACCCTAATGGAAATAAAAACGAATAGTATTTCGTACATAAATTAAACCGTTCGTTTTCTCGTTTGAATTGTTCTACATTTGCAATTTCGGAGTATTTTATAGCTTACTATCCGGTATGTGCTTTGCTCATTGTTGAAAGCCGTACGGTGACCTATTGTTGTATATTTCTGAGTCAGTTTGTCTCTTGTTAGTTGTCTCATTTGCAAACATACCACCTTTTTTTTTATATTTGACACTATGCACAACACTGATTGTTATCAAGATTGAAGTGAAACAAAATATTGTGACTATGATGACATAAATGACAACATACACAAAACACAAAATTATTTCAAAATTGATAAATACCTGTCACAAAAGATCGCATGACTTTCACCATGAGAAGTGGATTAATGATAACATAATCTCTCAGATGTATGTTATCAAAGTACACAATCTTCCCAAGCGAATGGTGAAAATGAAGGAAATCTTTCAGTTGTCTTGGATTCAGAACTGACACCTTGCTTATGGCATTTAGTTCTTCAAACTCATGCAATGACAAGATTTGTTTTCCTTGAGCTACCAACACAGCAATCTCACGTTCGAGGGGAACACATGCATTAGGCATTTTCTCCCCCCAACACGGATGGTCGAAAGTAAGGTCTGTAATGGCTTTCCTCAGGGTGTCAATTTCTTTATCATCTTTATCAGTTGCATTGACAAATATTTGTTTGTCAAGAACAAGATGAGTTCGTCCTTCATGGTCTTTAAACAATTCCTCTACTTCGCTGTACAACAGTGCACGTCTGGTGTCTACTTCCTCCTGCCAAAAAAAATAGACTAAATGAAGAGAGAACCTTTATATGGCATGACCCATCCTTAGTAAATCCAGCAATGGTATATTTTTTGTAAACATGTTATAATCATAACTTTTCTAGGTCAACATGGTCAATGTATTCTTTGTTTTTATAAATCTGTCATAAAAAAACTTTCAAAACATTAATATTGTAACAGTAAGTTCCCTTTACTATTTGTTTTTTAAATATAAATAAAAAATACAATTTATGCCATTTATAGGTTTAGTGGAGTCTATATAAAAAGGATAGAGTTTGTTCATACTTTGCAAAAAGTAGTATATATTGATATATGTTCAAAAATTATAAAAATGATAGGTCACCGTGCATTTTCTCAAGCTACATCTTGTGACAAAATGGCACATTTTGTATGGATTATACAGGACATTACACCATTTTGTTATTGGAAACTAAATTACATGATAGAATTATAAAATAAGTAACACAATATAGCTTTTAGACAAAGCTTTGAGAATATCAAAAGAAAAGAGAGGATCACCTCACGTTTTTTTTCGGCTAAAATACAAAAAAGGAAAATTCCTTGTAGATTCTTTCAGAAAATGCACTGTTTCAGAGTTATCTCTCCTTAAAATGCAAAAAAAAAATGAAAAATCAACCACATTAATATACACTTGTACAAATATTAATATTTATAAGATATATTTTTATAAATTGGTTCATTTTTTTTTAACTGTTCATAATGTCTAATACGATTGTTATTAATTTTGAAACGTGTTTAACGGTTTCCAATCATCCCAGATTTTCATAAAACTTGAAAGCTTTCTCTTTTATATCCCTTTTTTGTAAATCGCAAAAAATCATTTTTATGTAGATTTATATTTCTAGTTGGGAATACATTAAGATACCAGAAGTAACTTTTTAGATTATCTAAAATGTTCTTAATTCACCTGATATTTTCATTAAATTGTGATTTTATGTTAAAAACATACATTACTTACAATTTGTAAAATTCTAATTTATTACTTGTTATCGATATTCTATTTGCTGAAGCAAAGGTTGATAATGTAATAGTTTTCAGTAAATCAAGACTGCCAATGAGAGAAATTATCACCTTTTATATCATGTAATGCGGGGTTCACACATTGCCGATTATTGTTCCTGTTTGAGATCAGACAGCAATACGATACGAGAAGTGGAAAAGTCGGATTAGTATCCTCAATAATCTGGAATGTCCTATCATTGTCTGAACGCATTCGTTTTAGTTCGTAACAGATTCCTAAGAGTCGGGAAGGGTCCGAATAGTTCGGCAAAGCATCCCGACAATTAGCTGCGTCCCGTAACATTCGGGGCAACTCAGCCGATTTTGTCTAGTCGGATTACAATTGTGGCTATGTCGTGACAGATTCTGCTGTATCGGGTCGAATTCCGAACAATGTCTTGTGTATTCTGGACGGTGTCCTGTGGAATGGGAATGATCCGGAGTAATTTTTCATAGCAGTTTTTCTGCCGATTGAGTCCAGATTGCATCCAGATCTTATCGATTGCGAACCGTTTTTTGCCGAAACCGTTCCGAAACAGTCCCGACATTTACAGAATACAATACGACTGAGACCAGACAAAGCCGTTTGCAATGCGATAGAGCGGACCGTGATAGGATTACGTTCCGACAGTGCTTGATCATCCCGAATATGCCGACAGTTTTCGAACAGATAACTTTTGTCATTGTCGGTTCACTGTCTGGTCACTGTCTGATCTCAGTCGGATTACATTCGGTAGAGTCGGGACGCAGTCTTGACAGACTCGGTCGAATTTTACCTGGCGAATAATACATTTTGGATTAGAAGCGGATTCAGAACGGGATTATCGGGACCTATTCGCTTAGAAACGGTTGAATATCGAAGCTTCCTGGACACTATCTGATTGTTTTCGTGATCAAATTAAATTTTTTTACAAATTTTAATTAAAGTTTGAATTTCCATCCACGATTCACAGGATCTTGATAAGACTTTTAATAAATTTTAATCGGGAATGGTCCTGTCAAGAACGGTAGTAAAAATCGTGAATGTGTGACCCCAGCTTTAGATAATGTTATGGAAAATTACAAACATAGTGAAAAAGAGGTATGCCTTTGACTCCTTGTCTGTCTTTGCCTATTCCGATTTTGTCTGTTTTGAGCTGTGGCTTTTCGTCGTCTCGTCTTTATAATACGATGTGAATTAAAAAAAAATTGGTCTTAAGAATCTTTGAATAGACATTAAACTATAATCGACAAACGATGCTGGTACCGTTAATGTTCTTTTAAAAACTACAATGAATTATTCCTTCACATTAGATTTGCAAACTATAACAAGAGGCTCTCAAGAGCTTGAATCTCTCACCTTAATTTTTGTTTGTTAAATCTCTCATCAATGATTATTTTGGCTGTTCAATTTATTTTACTGTTCTTTGAATCGTCTTATTTTCTTCAAAAGCAAAAAAAATCTCATTTTCTCCTATGTTCTATTTTAGCCGTTTCTTGACATACAAGGAAATGAAATATAAAATTTATACTAGATACTCTGAAACTCATTTAGCCTAAGTTTGGCTGAAATTGATACAGCAGTTTCAAAGGAGAAGATTTTTTAAAGTAAGTCAACATGATGAACAAATTGTGAAAAAAAGTCTTTAAAGGGCAATAACTCCTTAAGGGGTCAATTGACAATTTTGGTCAAATTAACTTATTTGTAGTAATCATACGTTTTTTGATTGAGTTAAGTCTGCCAATTGATATTTTATCGTATGTTTTTCTATGTTGTGATGTTATGCTATTGTTTCAGAAAAAGGGAGAAGGTTTGGGCCCATTAAAACGTTTAATCCCGCTGCAAATGTTTGCACCTGTCCTAAGTCAGGAATCTGATGCACAGTAGTTGTCGTTTGTTTATGTAATATATACGTGTTTCTCGTTTCTCGTTTTGTTTATATAGATTAGACCGTTGGTTTTCCCGTTTGAATGGTTTTACACTAGTAATTTTGGGGCCCTTTATAGCTTGTTGTTCGGTGTGAGCCAAGGCTCCGTGTTGAAGGCCGTACTTAAACCTATAATGGTTTAATTTTTAAATTGTTATTTGGATGGAGAGTTGTCTCATTGGCACTCACACCACATCTTCCTATATCTACTTACTTTGCTTAACAATTTTCCTATTCACAGTTTATCTGTATCTATTATAATATTCAAGATAATAACCAAAAACTGCAAAATTTCTTTAAAATCATCAATTCAGGGGCATTATACCTGAAAAACCAGTTACCCAATTCGGCTGAAAATTTCAGGACAGGTAGACCTTAACCTAATAAATACTTTAACTTCTTGTCTTATTTGCTCTAAATGCTAGAGTTTTTGAGATATAAGCCAAAAACTGCATTTTACCCTGTGTTCTATTTTTAGCCATGACGGCCATGTTTTGTGACAAAATAAAAAAATAAAGCACAAACTTTATTTTATACACCCTACTGATCATTCAGTTGAAGTTTGGTTGATTTGGTTGAGTAGTTTTAGAGGAGAAGATTTTTTAAAGTTAGCAAATATGATGAACAAATTGTGAAAAATTGTCATTAAAGGACAATAACCCCTTAAGGGATCAATTGACAATTTTGGTCATATTAACTTATTTGTAGATCTTACTTTGCTGATCTGTTTTGCTGTTTACAGTTTATCTTTATATATAATAATATTCAAGATAATGACCAAAAACTGCAAAATTTCCTTAAAATTACCAATTAAGTGGCAGCAACCCAACAATGGTTTGTTTGATTCATCTGAAAATTTCAGGGCTGATAGATCTTTACCTAATGAACATTTTTGCCTCATGTCAGATTTGCTCTAAATGCTTTCGTTTTTGAGATATAAGCCAAAAACTGCATTTGATCCCTATGTTCTATTTTAAGTAACGGCGGCCATGTTTTTTGACGGATCAAAAATCGAAGCACAAACTTTGTGCAGGATAATCTAAGGAAAAATCATGCTAAGTTTTCATCCAAATTCATTCAGTAGTTTCAGAGAAGAAGATGTTTGAAAAATTGTTAACGACGACGACGACGACGGACGCCAAGTGATGAGAAAAGCTCACATGGCCATTTAGGCCAGGTGAGCTAAAAATGGTATGGCCAAAGTCACAAAAAAATACCAAAAGAAAATGATAACAAAACGGCGATAATGTTATGCATTTTTTAATGATGGATTAATGTCTTGGTTACTTACCATTGGAACTTTGTCTTTATGGGTTGCAACAAACAAGATCTTCGGGATACCTTCAAAAACCACCTTACAATAGGTCAGGATTGAGTTGACCCAGTGCATTAAGAACACTGAAAGTAAAATAGATCTAAAGTGCAACGTACAGTTAAAGAAACACGTTTCTCTAATTTTTGTACTATCTATACATTTCCTGAGCGGTGTGAGAAAAATATTTCTCCTCATTAGTGAAAAATCTGTTTGATTATGACATCTAAATGTTTTGTTTTCTTTGAATTTTCCTATTGTGACGTCATGAAAAAAGGCGACAATGTCTGGTGACGTCGCATATAAAGAACACCAGTTTCTGAAAATCTTTGAAAAATAACGAAAAAAGCATTAAAGAAACAGATTCCGACACTATAACTCGTGTATTACGATATTTTTCCACTCGAGACAGTTTAATTTTATTGTTTAATACAGTATCGCAAATTTCTTTTAGATGTGTTAAATAACATGATTATTTTTACATAATTGTAGACATAGAGAATCAATTTCGTAAAAGAGGAGCACATCAAAACCTGAACTCCAATGACCAAAACCGGGAGAGAACTCAGGATGGTTCAGTCATTCCTGATAGTTGCATCTATCGTCTTACGCATGGCTATTAAATTATTATTGATATGTGGTATTTTGACAGATAGTTCTTTTAATGCATTTTCTATATAGTTTTCAGAAATCTAAATCACCAAAAATTACCTGCTGGAGTTGGTGTCAAGTGCTGCCCTGGAAAACACAGAACATCAGGAACTTCTTCAGTTAAACCTTTACTTCCATCAAAAACTACTAGAAACAAAGCTCTGAAAGTCATGAATGTCTGGTGTGTTGTATAGTAGACATACTGTCCACCAAAGTCCCAGAAGATGAGTCGGCCAACTTTCATCTTATATTTCCCACTTTTGAGGACTTTTTCCATTTTCTTTCTTAGTTCGTCTTTGGTCATTCTAGCCTTCATTTTCTGTTTAATTTGTTGTCCTTTGGACAGACCTAAGGTCTGCTGGGTTGACAACGAAGAGATTTCTAGTTGTTGTGTAGAGGGCTGCTTGGTAGCCTTTGTTTGTGAAGAACGGTCACCTTGGGTGTAATCTTTATATTGACCACCAACAGTTTTTTTGTCTGACATATGTTTCACTGGTTTGTCAGGTGTTTTGGTTCTTTCACTTTCATCAACTTCTACAGAGGTCATCAATACCTTATTGAACACAACATCCATGGCATCATAAGTTTCTATATAAAAGAACATAGTCTATGATTTTGAAATTGAAGAAAACCACATGCAACCACTCACTGATATATATATAGGAAGATGTGGTGTGAGTGCCAATGAGACAACTCTCCATCCAAATAACAATTCAAAAAGTAAACCATTATAGGTGAAAGTACGGTCTTCAACACGGAGCATTGGCTCACACCGAACAACAAGCTATAATGGGCCCCAAAATTACTAGTGTAACACCATTCAAACGGGAAAACCAACGGTCTAATCTATATAAACAAAATGCATGAAATGACTATACACTATTTAAGAGTTTCAATGTTTTAAGCTTATGATTGTCATCGTAATATACAATCAAATATAAAAATTCTTAAGAGTGCTATTTCGTGGTCTTAAAGATAAAACCCTTTCAAAGTTTCATCATAATTCATGAATGTTCACAAATTTAAAAAAATAAATGCCTACTCAAATCCAATCTATAATAAAGATCGAATTATTATAGAAGATTGTCCACCAAGTTGAATAATTTTTATCGTGACTAATATATTATATTGCACACTTTTGCTGTTGACAATTTACTAAGTGTACAGCATTGCACTAAGTATCCCTGATGTATTAGTTATTGATAACCAGGGAGAATATCTAATGAAAGTAAATTGATACTACATTTCATGTTTACCGGAGAATTTCACTTCAATCCGATAATGGGTTTTAATATTAGATAAATTTGCATCGTGTTTGCCATAATCATCTTTGATTTGGATAAATATAGTTGAGAATATTTGAACATTGAGGTATTTACTATAAACTACTCGGGTAAACATGATTATACACATCATCAGAATATACAACTCAAAGTTGTCAAAAATAAAATTAATAAAAAGTAAAAGAAGAAGACAGAAAAGTGTGTATTAAACAATATTGAATACATGTATATTATTTCTTTTATTAAACATGTGTTAGGTATGTTAAAGTACATTATAGTCACCTGAAATGCTCACGTCATGTGACTTCAGACTTGGGTCATGTGACTTCAGGGATATTTATAATTGTTTATGTAGCTTAGGGTTTTCATAATTAATTTGCTGGGTTTTATTTCTTTTAATTACATTATTGACTTCAACTATATATTTTATTTCTGCTTTGAATATTTTAAAGATATCTATTTTTGTTCAGATATAATATGATTTGTAGATAGAAAAAAATATTACAGTCAAAAGGAAGTTAATTTCAAAGTAAGCTTTATCGTTTATTTCATATCCTACTATAAGATTTTCCATATTACAAATGTTTTCATTGAAACCTTTAAGTTGAAGAAGGTTAAATATTTTCGATATAAAATCACTGTTGTAACTGCAAGAAAAAGAAAAATGTTCATATTCTTCTTTTATACTACAATGATAACATTTATCATCTGTGAGTATTTTCCATTTTACTAATAGATCATTGCATGGAAGTATAAAGTGAATTAATTTCCATCTAAACATTTTCAGTTTATTGTCAGGTAAGTAGTGAAAAATCAAGTTACAACAATTTTCTAGTTTAAAGTAAAGGTTTTTGGCAAACAATTTTTCCCACATTATAACTCAAATTGGTTGTGTGGTTTGTTTTCATTTATAACAATGTTTTATAATTGATTTCTTTGTTAAGAATGATTTTTAGACTCTTTATAGTTTTATGAATATTAAGGTTCGGTCACACCTTAACGGCTAGCTCGAACGGATGCCTAGCGGACAACTTTTTTTCAATCCGTTCATGTCCGTTAGACGTCCGTTCTTATCCGTTAGACGTCCGTCCATATCCGTTGCATGTCCGTTTAGTGTACGTTTTATCTGTCGACGTCCGTTCTGTTCGGTGGAAATTTTTGCGCAGGTTTAAAACTTTGAACGGACGTCCAACGGATGAAATGTCCGTTGAACGTCCGGTAGGCGTCCGCTTTGTACGGTACTCGTCCGTTTCGTTTCCGTTGTGTATCCGTTACGTGTCCGTTATAATCCTTTGGAGGTCTAAAATATAAATTCACCAACGGACTTCTACCGGACGTTTAACGGATAAAACGGATGTTGAACGAATGAGAAACGGACTTCTACCGGACGTATAACGGATCAAACGGATGATGAACGGATCCGAAACGGATAAATACCAATTGAAAATTTCGCGATAGAAATGCCAATTATTGGAATGTCAGATTTCTTAAGGTTCATGAATTCTTATTATTCATAATCGATCTTAGAGTAAGGGCACGTCTTCACAATGAAGCAGCTTTTATTCAGGCCAGGAACTACCCTTTGGCGGCATTTTGAAGAACAAACCAAAACCAGTTACAAAACAAAGTTGTCGACGAATTAACTTAAAGATATAGGAAGATGTGATGCATGAATGTCAATGAGACAACTCTCCATCCAAAAAAACAATTTATGGAAGTAAACCATTATAGGTCAAGGTACGGCCTTCAACACGGAGTTTTGGCTCACACCGAAAAACAAGCAATAAAGGGCCCCAAAATTACTAGTGTAAAACCATTTAAACGGGAAAACAACGGTCTAATCTATTTTAAAAAAAACGAGGAACGAGAAACACGTAAATTACATAAACAAACGACAACTACTGTACATCAGATTCCTGACTTAGGCCAGGTGCAAACATTTGTAGCGGAATTAAACGTTTAAATTGTATCAAACCTTCTTCCTTTTTCTAAAACAATAGTATAACATCCCCATATAGAAAAAACACACGAAAAAACATCAATTGGAAGGCTCAACTCAAACAAAAAACGTAAATTAACACACTATGAACGAATTTATTTGATCTGCGATACCTGAATGCAAATACATAGCTAACAAAATTATAAGGGATAAATATTTAAGGTCAAAAGTAAATAAACAAGTATAAACAAAGCTATGGTAAGATACCACTGTGAAATATTTAACCATTTTTAGAAAATCTTCACTTTTGATAAAATTCGGTTTCATATTTTACACAGGTTAATGAAAAATATTTTCGTTAAATATACTAGTTCGTTCTTTTATATAGAATCTTCCGATTAGGAATACCAAGAAAGTTCTGTAAAATAGATAAATCTAATTTTAAACTTGATACATATGGGGTGAATATCAACAATAAAACTATACAATTATAAACAAATTTGTATGTATGTATGTTTATTCATTTTTTATCAGTGACATGAAACTTATGATGAGCATCCTAAGCTTTGACTATCGAACATTTAAGGAAGTTCGCTTGTCATGTTTTTGAATTTTTGTCAGATTTTGAGAATCATTATTTAAACATTTGACTCATGTGAATGCCTTAACAAATTTTGTCCATTGACCCCAATTTTCCTTTTGATAAATCTTTGACAAGTATAATTATAAGCCATCTGTAAAAGTCTTATAAAATCTTTTTTAATTTTTTAAAAGGTTTTGAGAACTTTAACTTGGGAATGATAAAGCTATAAAAACTCAAGAGAGAACATTTTCCCACCAAAATATCAATGGCTAATATCTCAAAAACAAGCACATTGACCTACATTTTTTTAACTTATGGTTATTTCATGAATTCCCTATCAATATATACAAGTGTTATGAAGCGCTTGTTATTTTGAAACTGAGCAGTGAACTTTATTAATATCATAAAAGGTCCTACAAGGTCATTTGAAATTCATGGTTGCATGGGTGTTTATAAAAATTAGATATTATTCCTCTATCTAGGTAATCGAATTAGATGCGTATGAATAGATACTGTTTTTCTTTAAACGGAATATTTATTGCACATGATAAAGGATAGCCTTAGTCGTAACACCTAAACCGAAACACCTCAAACTTGTATCCAAATATACAGACAAGATATAAGTGCCTGTAACCCATTTGATCATTTTGTTTTACATCAAACTGGCAATATTGATGCAGTGATCTCTTTTAGTCTTCAACATCGCGATATGCCAAAATATGTGTCCACCTTGTAGCAAACACTGCTACTGACCTTCTAAGGCTCACTCAAAAGGAAACACACAAACAGTTTAAATTGTCAACTACTTTGTACTGTTTTGTTACCAAATTGTCAACTATGGATATTTTCCTAAGATAAATTATAAAACAACTATTTGAAATTATTTTCTATAACGTTGACTACATTCTTGCTTCTGTTTCTCTTGTATTTTTTCATATTCTTTGTTCATTTATATGTTTTGGAGTTAAGTGTTATGACCCTTTTCATTGAAATAGGACACATTTTTGTTGACGGGCCATCTGAAGCCCGCCTTCGGTAGCAGTATTTTTTCTCTATGTTGAAAACACGTTTGTGTCATTTGGCTGTTTTCTGCTCTCTATTCGGGTTGTTGTCTCTTTTATATATTCCAAATCAACATTCTCAATTTCATTTGTCTATATGCCATTTTTTTTTTTGTCAATACAGTTATAGCAATTAAAATCATGTTACAATGCTTACTTAAATACAAGAAATAAAGGTAATTGTAGAATAATTGCTGCATTATTATACTATGATACTTTAGTGAAACAAACATAGGAATACTAGAAGTAAATAATTTTAGTACTCTTATGTTTTTGTTGGCGTATAAAAAAACTTCAATAATTATGTACAATTGTAAAGTCATTTCTACACTGTACAATTCAATGAAGTCATTTACACACTGAACATTCTCACAATTACAAGCATTAGCAAAGTTAAATCTATATATTTGAATGTGTTTTTCTTACCGGGATCAATCGTGATCAACTTTCTGGTTTCCATATTAATGCCACAGTAACCTTCAACGAGGGAAATACCATCAGTAGGGTGTTTTCCTTCTGGAATAACTACCCCTGCTAAAAGCTTGACAAGACTTGATTTTCCCACTCCGAATTGCCCAGTTACCATACAGCGCATATCAAATGATTCATAGCATCCCATACCAAGCAATCGGTTGTACATGGCAGATCGCACAGAATCTGAAAATTTTTCGAATATCAACATGCAGATAATTATTGATGTGGTCTTTATGAGTTTTACTTAACGTGTATATACATTATTAAAAAAGTATCAGATTATTGCGTGGCATTTAAAAATAAAATTCAGATGCATTATCAGCCCAATGTTCAATATAAGCCCAAGAGACAAAGGCATACATTTGATTTGAAAAATGACATGCAATGATCTTTTTATGTTTCAACAATGAAGAAAATAAGTTTGATGCATTGATTCGTTGCAGTGGTTCTCAGATAGAAATTAATAAAATCAAAAGTTTACAGAGGTCGGAAGCCAAATGTTCTGCGTCCGATATAAAATCTCTTTATCATATGCCTACAAATAGGAGAAAAACAACCGTTTTATATTTTTTTATTTTGACTATAAAACAAAAATTGTATATTAAATAATGTACACTGTTTGCAAGAGTCAACAGTTGTTAAGAAACGATCTTAATTATGCTGGAAACTTTAAAATATGCATTTATTTTATCATTTTTTTTTTAATTTCATCTTTTATACTTTCCTGTAACCTAATAGTTGTTGTAAACCCTACTTTGTTATATGTTTTACTGAAAACGTTTGGGGGGTCTTTCTGGAATTTGCCTACTAATGCCATGCACTAACGTTACGGAAAGAAATGTGATAATATCCGGACGCATGTGATAAATCAAGATTTTTTTATACAAGTCCGACCATTGTTTTATTAATTATGCACTTTGCATACATGTGTACTCCTTTTTGATTGCTGAATTACCTAGTTATATGATATTATCATAACACTTTACACCAGTAAAAAAATTTTCTTCTTTAAAAAGGCCAAAAACAAAATCATAATATGTTACATACCACAGATTGCTACCTACTATAGTAAGAAATTGTAGCATAATTCATATTCATTTATAATCTAAAAACCCCTTTTTGTCCCATAAAAACTCAGGAAAAAAACTGGTTGATGCATTGGTTGAAATTGGAACGTTTCAAGTGAATGTTGCAGTTTTCTATAACTTATAGAAAGAACAATGTCATACTCCGCAGTTCCGTTGGAATAGCGACCCACCTTGGGCTTTTATTCAATCAGTAGAGATTTTAGACTGAATGCTTCTTCAGATAAATGATTTTGGATACAGAAAAACAACCAATAGAATACTAATAAATTTCTATTAATTACCAATGTTAACAAAATTATCATATCAAAAATAATAGCCCCGATGGATTTAACCAAAAATTGGCCTAACCGATATTAAACTGGTCATTACATATATCGTAGAAATATTAATGTTCATGTTGTTGCGTACTTCCAAAAAATGTGAAATGCATGATGTCGTCAAATAGTTGTATACTCTCATAAACCAATACTAAATAATTCTTACATGATTTGCATATCTATAAATACTTGAACAGGATTAGTCAATTAAGTGTTTTCCCCTTGGTGTACACTTTAATAAACCATGTTTCCGAATCTATTTTCATAAACTTCAGTGATCTATTCATGCGCAATACATATACATAAATGATCCCGGGATTTTCAGCAAAATTGAGATTGAAAAACTAAAAACATAACAGTAGACTTGTTTTTATATTAATGCATGTATAACAAAAAAGAAATAATGCATTGAGAACATACGATACAGGTTTGATCCCATATTAAAATTGCTGACAATTTGCATATAGACTATTTTTTCCTGATTAAATCAAATATGTTGTAAAAAATAAACCTTTATGAGCTACTTTATGAGTAAAATGAGGTCGAAATTTTATATATTTGCTCAAAATGTAGATTTGTGGACGTATTTTTCCTTTGTACAGAAATTAAAAACTTTTTTGTTTTAAAAGATTAGCACATGCTGTTTAAATTATTTGAAAATTCTGTTTTATATAAATGTCCATTAAAATTGTGATTTTGTTTTTAAAAAAAATCTTATTTATCAAATGTTCATGAATGTTGAAAAAAACCCATATTTTTGCTGTATATTTATTAAATTTATAAAAAAAAATACACTATTGACGTTTTCATGAAAATTGACACTCATAATCTTGTTTCATTATCAAACCAAATGATGAAAAAAACGGGTCCAAGAACTTGTTTTCAAGTTAAATAAGTTTGAAGGATAAAAATCAGTCAGTTTTTTTTCCCCCGATAAGTCATAGTTTGACGTCGCGAAAATAATAATTTACGTTAGCAACGTCATAAACTCTCTTGTATCTGCATCGTATGCCGTGAACACTTTGAAAATGTATAAAATTCAGATTCGTATTCGATTCCGAACATTTCACGAATTATTTGGCGAATTAACGTCATGGAAAACACGACGACATACGATTGAAAACTTTCAGATGGACGATTAATTCGGTTACAATCTACTGAACATGGAGTTTTTGAGGTAGGTGCTATTTCATTTTTAAAGTATGTTCCATTTATGGCGGCGTACACTTTAGTTTCGACATGCGATTGTGCTTTTGATGGTAAAATATGTAGGACTCAAATCTATGGTGGGTTCCAAATCTATGGCAGATTCCAAATCTATGGTAAATATGATGTAATGCCATCCCAAATCTATGGCAGATTTTTAAAACCTAATTTATGGCAAGTTTTGTAAATTCCTAATCTACGGCGGATATTGGTTGTTTCCAAATCTATAGAAGAAAGTAAAATCACAAAAATACTGAACTCAGAGGAAAATCAATACGAAAAGTCCATAATCACATGGCAAAATCAAATAACAAAACGCATCAAAAACGAATAGACAAGAACTGTCATATTCCTGACTTGGTACAGGCATTTTCAAATGTAGAAAATGGTGGATTAAACCTGGTTCTATAGCGCTAACCCTCTCTCTTTAATAACAGTCTCATCAAATTCCGTTATATTTACATGATGCGTTAAATAAACAGTCACAATTAATGAAATAGTCAAAATATGGGTTCATCAGTCATCATCATCGCATAACAATTTTAAAAGGGACAATTTAACAGAACACAAAAACATCTCTCTACGAACACATGGATTGACTTGAGTGTCTGACGTCATAAAATTTGTATACGTCACATAAATTTGTCGTTCAATGTGAATACAAACAGTTTTAAAATTTACATAGGCAATGTAAGCATACAGAGTTAAAAAATCAAAAATATGTAAGAACAAATTACAGAAATAGACCGAGATTTAAACTAGTCCAAAAGTTATAGGTAGAATTTATGAGAATCCAAAAATAGTTAATTCCACTACGCGATTGAATGATTTTGACGTTTGTGGTTCAACGTATATAGTAATTCATAATAGAAATATATCATAATGACATATAATAGACCAAAATAATACTGACGGGATCTTTTAAAGTACAGAGTCACGTAATAAGAACAAAAGAAATACAAAGAGTCGAATATACAAAACAAACCACCAAAAAATGAAAGCCAATACACACATTGACGAGATGTATAAGTACCGAGCCACGTCAAACGGATATCACATAAAACCATTCGACAGTAAAAGTATTATTAATAATAGAACAAGGACAAATGAAAGAACAGTAAAACATGTTGTTAGGATGATAAACAACATCAGTACGCAGAATCTATACATCAAGACCATCGTGATTTTCTGCAAATGTAGAACAAGATAGTACATATACAATCGCTGAATTTTCTTAGATAAGTCGAAATGTATGACAACGGAAGAATGTCTACATTTCTGAAATAAAAATTCCATAATAGTCATCCAAATCGTGATGTAAACCATCAAAAAATATTATACCATAATACAGAAAAAAATATGACGATTTTCTAATCTGTGAATGATACATGTTTTATCAATCAATTAAAACAACTAGAAAAAAGGAAGTCCATAAACTAACAAGAAAGCAGTTTATTAAAAAAAAATTAAACAGTTTGACCTTTCACATTATATTTATTTCAGCGTTAATTAATCTTTTTTTATCTAGTGACGATTTAAGTTGTATCCTGTATAATTTCATTTTCTCACTTTTAATACTTTGCAAGCCGTAGACTGTAAAATATTTACTATAACATCATTCCCAAAATATCCACTACTAAAAGCAGCTGTGCCTTTCTTGATCGCGGGATTCAGACGGTTCATCACATAATTACTGTCCCTTCTTTGGATAAAAGATCAAATCTTCCTTTAAACTATCGGCATTTTTTTCTAGAGGGAAAGAGGATAGTGTTTTCCTGAGTATTTTAAACAAATGAAATCAGAAAAGTTTTGAGAGCCAACAACTTTGCTGAAGTCGGCGACGACTTCTATTTCGTTATTATATTGTGACGTTATATTTTACACTTTTTCCGGAAAATAACGTAAATCTGTCATAGATTTTTAGAAAACAGAATCTGCAAAATATTTGATTTTTGCGGCGTTTGTAACGTCATATTTGCCATAGATTAGGAATCTGCAAAAGATTTGAGTCCTTCATATATAGTAGATTGTTATCAAAGGTACCAGGATTACAATTTAGTACGGCAGACGCTCGTTTCGTCTACATAAGACTCACCAGTGATGTTCATATCAAAATATGTATAAAGCCAAACAAGTACAAAGTTAAAGAACATTGAGGATTCAAAATTCAAAAACGTTGTGCCAAATACGGCTAAGGTAATCTATCCCTGGGAGAAGAAAATCCTTATAGTAGCAATCAAACAAATAATGTTAATTAATAATTGCGTATGTTTGGCTGAAGAATTAAAGGGATTAAGCTATTTTTTTCTAGATGTTATTGGTGTGTAAACCGGGTCTCTTACTCACAAACTTGACATAGAAGTCATTCGGACTATTATTTAGTTTGTGAGTTAATCGCCCCTATTTTCACATCAATGACTTCTAGATAAAAATGTGTTAAATCCTATAGTAATCACTTTCTAATACTGCATTATGAAACGAATAAAGAATGTAGAAATAATAATAGGATCAAAATTATTCATTTGGATTTCACGGTATCAAACGGTCAATAGACAATTTTCGTTTTAATTGCATTATCTCAGATTGTTGAAGATATCTTTACACTTAACACGTTATAAATATTTTATTAATATCTAACCTGGAATTTATTTATAACAATGTTTTAATTTGGAGATAAACTGATACTCTATATATAAAATTTGAATTAAAGAGATTTCAATCATCAAGAAGATCTGATTTATTCTAAGTTAATACCAGTAAAGTTTTAGCTTAACTATAAAACCTGTAGAAAAAAACTAAGTTGATCTCAAAGTAATATGGAAATATGACAAAATATAAACATATTTTCAAATTTTTCTTTTCTTTATCATCATAAATCTTAGGTTATGGTTTCACATAATTCCATGAAGTTTTGACAAAGTCATGAATGTTTGTAATAAGTAGAAAGTAAAATCACAAAAATGATAATGTAATAAGTAAACATGTTATGAATAAAAGTTAAATATAAATACCTTCTATTCCTAATTCAGCAATTATACTTGTAGATGTCTTCGACATGACGGTCTAAAATGTCAAATATGCACTGGTATTGTATATCTTGTTGAACACATGGTAGAATGCATCAAAACATTCTACTATACTAAACAAAAGTTTCACATCTTAAATAATTATATATTTTAAAATCAAATGAATTTTCAAATTCTTGGCTCAAAAGACATAATGTAGACCAAGTTTCTTTGTATTTACACTTCGTAAAAAGTTATCTCACGAAGAGTAACATAATTGCAGATAGCATTAGACCCATTTTAGACCTGCTAATCTGAGTGTGTTTGTTATTCAATTGGTAGTTTGATAGTTTCTTTAATGACTATGTAGAACCATTTTGATGATAAGACAAATAAATTCATTTTGTCAAAAACTTGAAAAATTGGATTATCTTGCAAATAAATTAGGCTTGAGGAAATGTGATCTTTTTTTTGAAAACATACGGTAAAATAAAGAGTAGGTCTCTATTTCACTGACATTTTTAACAACATCAAACAAGGAAGATGCCAAATTATAAACTCCTAAAAATTTACGAAATATACAAGCACCATATCTGATGAAAGTATACCACATCGTATATTTTTTCAATGCTCACAAGTAGTAGGGTGCCGAATCAACAAATTTTATCGATTTGCCTTAACGGAATAACATACGGCTATATTTTATTTCGTTGTAAGAGGAGAACAAGCCTCATGGAAATAGCGCTGTCGTCGTTGTCTGCCGTGGTCACGTTTTTTTTTAATCAGGGTCAAAGGTCAAAGCAAAAAATCAAGAAAAATGCACAGTCACATTTAGATAGCTTGTTTCTCCTACATATATGCGTTTTGATGTAAAGAAAAAACCAACCAATTTAGAGAAAAATATCTTTTGTATCTACATTTAGAATTTATTTTATATTTTTATCGCCGAAAATGACTTTAAATTGACTTTTTTGCATAAAGGGTGCAAATTTGTAATTTTTGAATAGCTGCTCAATAACAGTGACCTTGACCTATTTCAATTTCTAAATTTGATTTTTTGTATTAAATTCGCTACAAGTACGATCTAAAGATGTTTTTTTTAGATCTAAACTTTAATCATTTGTCGAAAAAAAAATGTGGTTTCACGTCTTTTGATAGTAAGGTGTTCGTCAATTTCTAGGTAAAAATCAAATTTCTGTTAGTGTGTGTTAAAGAGTATATATAAATGATTTGTTTCGAAATTAATATCAAATTTGGTTGAATATAAAGCTCTGTGTATAGTAAAAATTAATGCAACCAGAGAAAAAGGGGGAGGGGTAACAAAACAAAACAGGTATAAGAAACAGGTAAAACACCCTATCTTACATAAACAGATGACTAAATGAGCAATTATTTGCTATAATGTTTACAAGTATTCCAAAAATATAATAAGGGAGAGGGTTATGTTCAGCATTAATGTATTTTACAAACAATTGCAAACAAAATAGGCGTGAGAAACCAAAGGAACATTAAAAGCTTATAAACTGAAGACAAGCAGACTTCAGCATGGCATAAACACGAAAAAGAAAAACAAATGCAAAAAGAAAATTATGATCGAGGCTAGTATTACCTACACTACATTCGATGGTCTCCTGTAGTTCCCCGACCGACGTCAAAGAACATATAGCAGATTTTTTAATTATTCTTTTTTAACATATCTTTCCCCACTAGATAGATTATAACTATATTTCCCACGATTTCAAAATTGAGAAGAAGTTTTATTTATTGCTTAGAAAATATTATGGACTGCGTTATTATCATTCGATTGCTAATAATGATTTATAAAACACATACAGAAAATGAAATCTTATACACCGTCATCTTCGTCGTCATCAATGTGTCTAACTACAACGTTAACCACACGAGTATTTGCATTTTGACATATGTCATTTGCCTGACATGGGCATACATATATTCATGATAGATTTTGATCAAAGCAAATGCAACCGTTTGAAAACACAGAATTCCCCTTACAAGTAGAAACTAAATCTTGCAGAAATTCGCATGACATATGACCTCCGAGATAGAAAGGAACAAGTCATTGCCCATTTTGAAGAGGAGAATGCTAAGGTAGTTCTGCTACACGGGAAGACATCAAATTTACGTCTGGAGTAAAACTCTTATTACATATTGTTTAAAAGTAGATTCACAAGGAGAAAGTTTGACAAGGGAGAAATTTTTAATTGTAACCAATTTTACGCTCAAATTGTTTAGGTCGCAGTGATCTATTTTTAGTTTTGACTTGAGATCATTCAACCTGACAACACGATCTCGATATGCATCTATAGGTTCAGCAATGTCACAATTAGAAAGGTTTGACAAATCGGTAAAATCATCTGGGCTGTCCTTCAAGACTAAACAACAGTGCGCTTATTGATCCTAAACAGGGTCCAATACGTTGTATTGCATCATGTAACAGCATGGTAGAAAGTTACAGATGGCAAGCCCGAGACTTTTACATATTTCGTGGACAGGTATACAGTAGTTGTCAATTGTTAATGTAATTTATATGTGTTTCTCGTTTTTCGTTTTTTATATCGATTAGATCGTTGGTTTACCCGTTTGAATGGTTTTACACTAGTAATTTTGGTGCTCTTTGTAGATTGTTTTTCGGTGTGAGCTAAGATTAAGGCCTGCTGGATCTCACTGAGTCAAAAAAACTTTTTTTCAGTCAGGAATTTGACGAACTTCTATATGTTATGTCCTGAAACACTTTAACAGACGATCAAGAACTTTATTCAGTTTTAAAAGAAACTTCAGTTGTGTCTGCTAGTGTAAGAATGATGCTACAACATTTTGTAATCATCAATACGAAAATGGTCTAGGTCTGAAGCATCATGCAATAAACTCAAATATTTCCGTGCTCCCATAGCCTCGATAAAGCTTTTGTTTGTGCTTATTAAAAAGCAATTCAGTAAAAGAACCTTCACATATAACACACTTATCCCATTGTATTTCATTCTTACTTCGCTTAGTTTTACAGAACTGTAAATGAGTGCCATATTCCGGGTCAGAAACGTGATCTCAGGATTTGATTTGTATATTACAATTATAACAAAACTAGCAATAAAAAAAAACCAATTAAAGTTATGAAAACCAACAAAAAATATTTCCAATTACAAAACAACGATCTTCAAACTAACTGGACTATTCCAAATATACAATTTGACCATACAACAAGCAAAAAATAGAAATGAAGTTAGTGAAAATTGTCCTAGTTAATGACCTGGTAGTGTAAGCTACAAACCGATTAACGGCACGAGAAAAGGCGTATTTGAAACAAGGCAGAATTATCACAAAATTTGTGTTTTAAATTGCTATTTTCTACTCACTGATTAACATTACACATCAAATATTTGGCACACATATGAACCATGTAATATTGGTGTAATCAGAGTAAAAATCCCGTGAATAACACGTAATAAATTTTCTTTTGTTCAAAATGTGGTAAATTTCAGCTAAAAAAAACCATACTAAAATCATGAATTACTTATTTTTAAATTATATAAATCTTTTCAGCTTTCATTATATGATAAATTTAATTTTTAAGCTAAATGATAAGTATCATTTGAACAAATAACATAGACAGCAATAATTTTATTTTTCGTGTTGAAGATGGTCTATATGATGAGGTATCTGTGGGTACCCTAAGAAACCACAAAATTTTTAAAAACGTGACCACGGGAGCATACGACGACATTGATGATTAAAAAATATAATGATTTTCCAATCGTTTGCATATAAATATAGCCGTATGTTATCCGTTAACTTAAACTCGTTAACTAGACGTCTTTTTCGATACTGGGCACCCTACTAAAGAGGCATACAATAAAAATGAATCAATATATGGAACAGCTATGGGTTCTTTTTTTTATGCAAGTATTTGAATCAAACAAATATACCTTCAAATATTGCATAACTTCTCTATATATTGGACCTTTATAGTGATCAGCTGCTAGAGCATATGGTGTTTTACCCTGAAAACAGTAAAATAAATTTGATTTGTCTATTTTAAACAGATATGTTTGCTACACATTTCTTGCAATGCGTTTGTATCAATAATAACTGAGTAGTAGTTTTGTGATTTATGACCTCCTTGTTATGATCATGACTTCATAACAGTAACAGCTGAGTGGAATTGTATTCTACTGTCACGATTCTGATCTTTACTTTACACCAGTAACATGTGAGTTGTATTTATATTTGTTTAAATTGCAATAACACCCAAGTGTTATTTATTTATTTTTATTTATTTATTCAATTTTAGCTATGATATTTATATCACTTTTTTCACGTTACACGTAAATACTACCGATTAGTATTTCATTTTATGACCCCTGAGGCCTGATCATCACATTATTCCATAAACCCTGATGAATATTCTGTCATCCCTCTATTATTGCTTTATTTCTAGCATTGGTTGATTGATGTTTAATTTGGTGTGGAACCCCACAGCTCTGATAGTCACTTCCTAATTGTAACAGCTGAACGGCATTTTAATTTATTTTGTGACCTTTCATCTTTGACTATCACTTCATACAAGTAATCGCAAAGTCGAAATTTTTTGTGTGAACAGACACCTCCGTTTACTAGCCATACATTTCTATAAACAATATTAAGTGTTACCTCATTTGAAGTTACAAAGGGACTCACACCTCCTTGTTCTACAAGCCATCTTATGATGTCAAGATGGCCATACTTAGCAGCTATATGTAAAGCTGTTACTCCCGAATTCTGTAATAATGACACATAACATGTTGATATTATTGATAATTTTGTTTAGTAAATGTCGATGATGTGCTACCTTTTTCCAACTGACATCAAAACTTGTCTAATGAACTAGACACTAAATACATTTTTCGAAACGTCGAAAACAAAATCTGATTTTCATGATTTATTATAATTGTGACAAACTTAAACTAGATTTTTTTACATAAATTTGCTATACAGTACAAAACAAAAGAATGTAAGCTCGCTTCATTTAAAAAGGTCTTTCCAATTTTCCGTGGAAAGACCTTTTGCTTTGTTCAGATTATTAGGCGCATGTTTTGTTTTTTTTTACGAAGTTTTATATTATACATAGTTATCAAAGGTACCAGGATTATAATTAAGTACGCCAGACGCGCATTTCGTCTACGTAAGACTCATTAGTGACGCTCCCATCAAAATATTTATAAAGCCAAACAAGTACAAAGTTGAAGACCATTGAGGATCCAAATGTCAAAAAGTGGAACGTGAAAATGGGAAATCTCTAATTTGACATTAAAATTAGAAAGATCATATCATAGGGAACATATATACTATAATACTGAGTTTCAAGTTGATCGGACTTCAACTTTATCAAAATCTGCCTCGACCAAAAAATGTAACCTGAAGCGGGACGAACGGAAGAACAAACGAACGAACGAACGGACGGACTAACAGACGAACGAACGGAAGGACGCACAGACCAGAAAACATAATGCCCATAAATGGGGCATAAAAATCTTTATGTATGTCAAAAAATACACCACATTTTCATTTGATTATACAGGTACAATGATGCTTCACACATCTTGTATCTATTTATAATATAAAGTCAAAAAGACATAGAAAACAGACGTGCTCAAAATCTATTTATATTGATATTGATGTTTATATGATAATGACATTCTTCAGAGATCATCTCGGTGGTTAATTTGATGTCGTCTAGACTTTAATACAAACGAAATGGTGATGGATACTATGGATACCATTTTTAACCTTAAACGAAATGAAATATTGTCCGGGCATAACAATATATGAAGAATTATCATAATGCAATGCTGTCCAGTACAATAGGTCATTATGAAGTACTGTATATGACATTATTCCACTGCAAAATGCTTCCTTGAGAATATTTCGTAATCTTATGATATCTCCACACTGAAATTATTTGGCATGAAATGTAAGCATTTCTTGTTTTTTTATATGTTTCATAGTATGTGTATAACTATTGATTGATGCGTGAATTGATAAGCAGGTTTCTTTGTTAATATCAATCAAATTAAACTTTTTATGATTCAGATATAAAAGTATTGTCCGGTCATGACAATCCATCTATGAAATGATGTTTTAATATACACAAAACCTTTGATAATCTTTCTTGTACCAGACAATATTCATACTACTTACCTATAAGATATTGTCTGTGTGTGGACAAAACTTCATATGGATATGTGTCCTTTTCAGGACTTAATTTCTTAGAAGGGGACCAAATATCATTATACAAAGTCATAAAATATTGCATTAAAGTCAATCGATAATCATTCCGAGGAAAGTAATCTCTGATTTAACTTTAAATGACAGGGGTCTGTTGTTCAACTTGTGATTCAACTAATCATATAATTATCTTTCATCAGTCGTTAAAAGTTAATTGCATTATTAGTAAATACAATGATTAGATTGCGTTGTTCAACTTATTTTAATCATTGTATTTTCTTATCATGCGATTAATGTTTAATCATATGATTTAGTTTGGGTAGTTAGCAAGTGTCCCCTCAATGCTTTGTAAATCAGGGCCTATATAACTTCCCTTTTTGCATTAAATTATAACATTCTTTTTTTGAACAGTTTTTGGATGCCAATAATTATTAAATAAATATCTTTTACCATGTTCATTTCCAGTTCATAATGAAATGTTCTTAAATGGAAAAATAATTTCAGTAAAAAGTAATGCCCTGAGAATATATCAATTTGTTTGGTCCCTGTTTCTATGAAATGGTGTTTAAAGGTTCATTTTGTAATAATCACTTGAAATATTTTTTTTCATGAACGATCATGAAGCATGTGGTTGTTTTAACAAAAACAATGTCAGTGATTGTCTTAGTTCCCAAATGCACCATTCAATCATGGCCATGATTTTCATGTTTTACCCCGGTTTTTCACATATCCAGATCATAATAATTCCGTTTAAAACCTGTCAGTTATGTTGCTGATTTAGTACAATTTTCTAGACATGCTAAATGACGAAATCATTGGGAATAAAATCTCCATTGACGCGTAGATGAAGAGTGCTTTCTTTCACGTCCGGATTTCAGTATGGCATGCCAAATTACCATTTAAGACAACTTTTACGGAAGGTGTAGATTGCAATATGTAACAGAACTGAGATTAATTGTAGTTCCTACGGCATAAGGAGATACAGAGGGACAATTACAAATATTCAATTGAGTAAGTGTAATGCCATAATGCACATTCCGTCACAGTTTAAATTCAGTCAGGGTTTCTTTTTCCATGTTTTTTTGTCACTTCTTCGTGACATTATTTGACAATTCCCTGTCAGAAAGAAAAAAAATCCAAATAGAAAAAAATAATAAAGATCGAAGAATGCAATACAACACTTGGATGTACATGTATCTTGGCCAGTAACCGATATTCATGTGGGATAGGGTGCATAATAGTACATATAAAGACAAGAAGATTATTGCCAAAGACATATCTACCTTTCGGAGACCAAATGATTTAGTATAGTAAACGAATATATGTCGTCGAACGGCCTTCAACAACGATCAAAACCCATATTGAAGAATAAGCAAAAAAAGGCCTAGATATGTCCATTAAAACAAATCGAATCACTATAATTCTACTAAATGAGAAAACAAATATATAATTTTAATAAACTCCGTGTAAAGTTAAAAATCGTAAGGTACGAGCTAACTGTGGTACGAGTTTATCCATTATAATTTACCTGCGTAAACAGTTAGATCAAGGAGCAATACTGAATGTGCTAATATTTGAACTTCGAAAAATCGGGAAATTAGCAAAGACTTGCTTTGGAAATCACTTATGGCCTGTACAGTGTACATTAATGCTATGGTAGCATTTATTATTTATAAAGTTGTTCGTCATAATTTATTGAATGATATCACATAATAACGGGGCCCGTCTTTACGTTAACTCGTTGCAATAAACACTGTTACTAAGCGGTAAAATACAAACGTAAAACTGCCGAAATGTACAGATTCTTTCTGTTATTAAATGACCATTGTATGAGTGCGTCCGATATTTTGCACCATCTTGTCAAATCTCTTTCCAGTTTATTTCTCAACTCAACTTCTATCAAATATATTGTGTTTCTTTCAAATATTAAGCTCTTTCATGACTAAAATCTTTCTCATGGAGCTAAACATCTCTTAAACGCCTCATATTTCGAGCATAAGGTAATTTTTGTATTAGTACAGCACCCATCTTGGATGCTTTAATCCTATGATTAAAATTTAATACACCTCAGAGAGGTGGATTAATTTTAACGACAGTTTTAGCCCTTTTAACGCCGCGTTAAGATTAACGACAAGTTGAACAACACACTCATCATATGATTAATTTTGATCAAATGATTAAGAAATTTTAACGACGCGTTAGCACTAATGACAAGTTGAACAACAGACCCTGAAGCTTAGCAGAAAGGAGAAAATACTAAAAGTAAACTGTTGTGTCATTTTCAACAGGCTTGATCCAAAAGAGATTATTTCACCCTTTTTGAACACATTAATCTGACTCAGAGTAACCCAGTCTCTGTTATTACTCCTAGATGAAAGAGCTTAGAAGAAAATACGGAAATACTAATATTGAAGAACATGGTTCGACTAAGCAGTGGATGAAACACTTAAACGCACAACACTCGAGTTAAGCATGTCAGTAAACTACGAATCGTAGGCGGTACTTTCATCATAGATGAATTGACTATCCATGTTTTGTCATAACATTTAAGTTTCTGGATTAGGAGTGAATTTAGTTTTATCATCATTGTGTATTGGTTATAAGTGAATAAACCTTCAGTGTTGTGGGTTTTTCTTATATTATTTTAGGTGAATTTAGAAATAGTGGAGTAGTTAATTGATATGCGTGTTCTTCTGCCCTGTGAACAAAAGAATATGTTTGAAGTACAATAATATAGTTGTGTGTGTTTCATTATGCCTTGTGACAATTTGCTGTGCTTTGCAATAACTTGTAGTCATGTGTGATTATTATGCGTAAGAATTCTATAAATATACATTCTACATTGGTTTGAAGTTATATGAAATTCGTTTTTAACTTATAATTTTTATACTGTGGATTCATTTATTTTCCTGTGTATCAATTTTCGTGGATTAAGGAAAAATTGAATTTTAGTGGGTATTTGATTTCGAGGTTTTGTTAATCTTTGCACAGAAAACCATAGAAAAGTGTAATTAGTTGAATATTTGATTTCGTAGTTCACTAGTATCCACAAAAAACACAGAGATTGGTATCCAGCGAATAAGAATAAACCCACTGTAAACTAATCTGCTAAGTTTGGAAGCAACCTGTAGTTCACTGTGTTAACTGTGCTAATTTAGCTATCATTAATTTGTTTTGAAATAACAAGTAAATTTGGTTTAAATCTGAATAATGAAAAGAATATTCATTCAAATATAGATATTAAGTATCAAAACATTAAGATATTTAAAATGAAATAGTATACCTACATTTGCATAATCGATGTCGGCGCCTTTCTCTATCAACCTTTTTAATTGTTCTGTTTGTCCCGACGAGGCTGCTTTTAAAAACTCCTATAAGTAAAAAAAAAACATTTTACAATGACAGAATGTAATGCTTGTGAATAATGATAGTTATCAAAAGTACCAGGATTATAATCCTGGTACTTTTGATAACTATTAGAATAGGAGATAAGATAATATTGACAATAAGATAACTATCCCACCAGAGACCAATGGATCAGAATATTTACATCTTACTATATTGTTTTTTCACACTCCAACCAATAATAAAAGTTGATACCGACTGTCAGAGAAAAAGAGTAAAATGTCTCCTCAAATAACATACAGACATGGGAAAGGGAATCTTAACATTTAGTTTCAATGCTGAAGTATGGACATACTATCATGTTGCAACAACACAAGTTTAGTCGATAGAACACCAATGAATATATTTTGAATTTGAAGGTGGTCTTTATTAACAAAATTGTCAGCATTCTTATGGGGCCAACTTTGTTCCCCTCCTTGACGATCTCTTCTTATATTCATATGAATTGGAGTTCCTTCAGATATTTGTCAAAAACAAGAAAATATCTTTTTAGACTTATACCTCAAACATGACTAATGCAGACATCTCAGTACCAGAATCTATTGCAAACTAGACGTATTAAATTTTGAAATTATCAATTTCCCCCAACTTAGTAAGCATATACACTGTTTCATCTGCATATGGGTCAATATTCGCAATTGGGTCTCCATAGGCGGAAATTACTCTTTCTTCTGTTGCTCATACAATATCGTTAACTTGGATATGTATGATGACTCTTTTCGAAGCCGAGACATGATCACATATGAGGTTAAATATTGGGGGTACGAAGTGAAATAACTTTTTTCTGTAAATAAGCAAACCCGAAAATCCTTTTGGTATGCTGCTCCACGGGGTAAAAATCACTTTTTTAACACAATAAGTTCTTTAAAAATTTAATATTGTGAACACATAGAATAGCTCCATAGTTTTTACACATTTATTCTATGTTCCCTTACTTTCCAAATCAAAACAAATGGTTGAGTTCAGTCACTTCTTTATAAAAAAAAAACGTGTCAAATATCACTACACAGAGATTTTTTGTATACACACAACTTTCGAGTTCCTCATTTTGAGACGCATTAAGGATATTGACCCATATATAACATTGTTCAATTCATTTGGTACTCAAGAGCTTGAAGCTATTAAACGGACTTTATAAAACATCTCCAGCGTCTCCGCAGAAAGTTGATTAACCAGGGTTATGTAAAAGAATTTCTCGTACGTTTACTGAATAAGTTCATCGGAAGATATCAAGATCTTGTTGAGCAATATTCCATATCAACTCACCAAATATAACATGATGGTCTTGAAATATTGATATGAAGTACTGACGTTATTTATCATCGTTATAACGTGTTCTTATAATCTTCTATGTAAATTGTTAACCTTTAGTATTTATATAGAAAAGAGATGTGGTATGATTGTCAAAGAGACAACACTTCACACGAGATCTAATGACAAATAGATTAACAAGTATAGGTCACCGTATTGCCATCAATATTGATCTAAGCCCATAGGTCGTGGTCGCATTGTCAGATATAAATTGCCCCGAAATGATAAATGTTCAATAATTCAAACAAGAAAACTAACGGCCTAATTAATATACAATAAAGCGAACGAACTGTAACACAGAAACAAATTCCAACCACTCAATAACAAGCAGGATTTAACATGAAACCGAGTACCCAACACTTTCCCTAACAAGGGCCAGTGGTGTTACAGATAATATAAAAATAAGAATATACTATGAAAAAGACTTAACTCATCAGATGGAAACAAATAAAAATACATCTAACAAAAACACATAGCGAACGTGGCCAGATATATCCCCAAAACAGAGAGACACTAAGTACAGATTTGAGAGTGACAGCTAGTTCAAAGACAAAAACATCTAATAAGAAAATCATGCATCTAAGACTAAATTATCAATCAGTACGCATCAAACATCAACAGTCAATACAAAGGTATAGTTATCGACGGATTGTAGATCCAATCAAGTTTATATGTATATAACAATGATATTTAGTTTGCTTTAAATTGACTGATGACAAAATTGATATTTATGCCAATAAACCCAATATGCAAAGATCATGCTACAGTGTTTAGTTTGTAACCTCTTAGGTAGCACTCCACAGTTAGAAAATAAAATTAAAAATGAGCCACAAAATGTTTTATCATCTCCTATTCCTGGATTTCTAATACATTAACCTAACTGTTTGTGTTGTACATGTGCATATGTATGTAATCAGTAACTTCCATAGATTTGATTTTCAAGAGTTAAAAGGGTGAAAAATAATTCCTTTTCTGTGTATCCATGGCAACATTCTGCATTTATTTACCATAAAATATTACAAAAAGGGGGTAAACATGTCACATATCCCCAAAAATTTGGATCAAACTAGAATTTCAATGCCATTGAGTGATACCTTTTTAGAAACTGTTTCCATAAATCTTCCTAATGATTAAATAAAAAATGGGTGTCTTTCGCATCATTTTTCGTAAAATCCAATCACAAAGTTCGTGCGGAAAAAAGTTTGAAAAAAACATTACAATAATTGCCGGACCATTGTATGGTAGGGACATGCAAATACGGACTGTCATACAGAAAACAGCCTATATTACATACATTACATAACCTGGATGTTCATATAAACCCAACACAAAGGCTATTATAATACTCAGCTATCCAAAAATGAATTGTATTGCACACTAGCTTTCATATTTGAAAAATCCACAGGGGCAAAAATGCGAAACTACACACCTTACTATGGAGTGCTACCTTAGAATACGTTTATCTAAAGGATCGATAAGTTTACCAGGATCGTATTAATTTCCGTGCAACTATCATGACTGTTTTTTTTTTTTTTTTACTCATTGTTTTCAATATAAAAGAATTATATGCGACTGTCAAACACGTTTAAGGTTTAGCTAGCTATAAAACCAGGTTCAACCCTGCCTTTTCTACATTAGGAAATGTCTGTACCAAGTCAGATCATTTTCATTCATTTTATGCTTTTAAGCTTTTGATTTTAATATTTGAAAAAGGACTTTTCTTTTCGAATTTATCTCGGAGTCCGGTATTTTTGTTTGTTTTCTTCTTTTTTATGCCTCTTTATAATCTTTCTACATTCATTTGGGTGATGCAGGTTTTGACAAAACAAACATTGCTTTTTAATCTTATGTCTGATAGTGTATATTAGCTATCTTTAGTACCAGTTGACTTCAATCTTTTATTTGTAGTTCCGGTTAAGAACGCTGCAAATTTGGATGATATCGGTTTAAGAAGGATCGACATTAGGAGCCTGATGAATGCACATTTCTTTCTTAATGGCTTTGCATCAACTAAAAATTTCAAAATCATCATTACCGTGGTCTCGAGTTATGTTTTGTCTGACAAAACATGGCATTTGTGTTGGGTAATAAAATTACTTTCAGAAAAAAAATTAAAAGATGGGACAATGTTTTTCCTCATTTTAATTAGCTTTATTGTTGATTGCAAGTTTCAACATATTGACGTGATTCTTCTATCAGCTTTCCTTTCTTCCTTTATTACGGGTCACTGATGTGCTGCTCGGACTTTCGAACTCATCTCTTTTTGTTTTCTTAACGACACCTATATCATGTTTATTATGATCTTGTTGGTATTTTGTGAGGAGAAAACAACGTATTGCTATATGAGATAATTTACGATTATATAGATTCATAGCTACGCTACAATAGCTTTACGGTACATAAGATGTATCAGGTTTATAGAATTCCGGGGAAGTTTTTCTTTGCGCTAAGCTCTAAAGTTCCTTTACCTATATTCGTCACAATATCTTTTGTTTTTGGTATATTTAAATTTGTAAATCTTTTTTGGATTTAAATAGAATAAATATTTTTGAAAAAGCTTCCGAAACGATGATATTCAACGGACCTGGCCTTGCGGTCATAAAACTTTCTGGTCAGTTTTTTGTACTTATAGTCATACTCTCAATCAACCAATCAAAATGCTGGATTTTATGTTTCGAGCATGATTTTTGTGCTCCGAGCAATGAGCAAAGTTTTATTACTTCAACACCAGACTGCAAAATTTATCTTTAACCAGCTAATCTAGGAATGATACTGTCACTCAATTGCACAATAATAATCTTGATTGACTTCTTGCAAGTTATTGAGCTGTGAATCGATTTGAACCTTATTTGGAGAATTCTTTCGCTTAAGCATAATTTTTTTTATTTTTTTAAGAAAAAAAGAACGAAAAGAAATCTGCACTTCAAAAAAGAGAAAATCTTACCTCCTGCATGTTTTCCTTCTCCTACAAATAAAAAAAAATGTTACATAATGTTCAGTTAATATTTAACGTTCACACATACATTGTATTTTACGTTTCCTACCCAAATAAACACTGCCCATAGTTTTAACGTAAAAGCAACGCATAAAGTCTTTTGGAAACACACTAGGTGCAAATATTATATAGCTATATATAGAATGATGAAAAACGTGCCAGATGCGTCGATTTAAATCTAAACACCTATATTTTCTTTGCAATGTATTACTCAGAATTAAGATTTGTATAACTGTCTTTGTTCTGAGTTGTATTACCCAAGATTATGATTTATTCACATATCTTGTTAAAGTTGTAATACTTATATTTACGATCTTTTTTAATATATGATGCATTACATAAGCTTCTGCTTTTTACGCATATATTCATTAAAGTTATTGGTCACATTATGTAGTGATGGTTAAGTGATGCTTACGATTACCCCATTTATGTGTTAAACTAAACAGAAAGTTTATGTTTATGTTAGTTATGATTGGATGGCATATACCCTTTTTGCAGCTTACGAGATTCACAAAAAAGCATAATAAAGTATTACTTATGGGATTCGTTTGAAATATAAAAATGTTTTTCAAGTTAGCTTATAATTTACAAAGCATCATATTTTAAGTATCTTTACAAACTCCTTTTAAGTTGATTATTATAAATATGTTTATTCAAATATATTAAATTGTATCCATACGTTTGCATTTTCTTTTATAGAAAAGGTTCAATCATGTATACTTTACATGTATTGGAAGTGTATGCCTGCCTTTATTATGAAGGACTTTCAGTGCTTGTCGTTTGTCTGAAAATTTTAGGGTAGATAGATCTTGACCTGATTAACAATTTTACTTGATTCAAATTTCCTCTAAATGCTTTGGTTTCAGAGGTATAAACCACAATCGTTTTACCCCTATGTTTTATTTTTAGCCATGGCGGCCATCTTGGTTGGCAGGCCGAGTCATCCGACACATTTTTCATCTACATACCCCTTTGATGATTTTGGCCAAGTTTGGTTAAATTTCGCCCAGTAGTTTCAGAGGAGAAGATTTTTGTAAAAGTTAACGACGGACGACAAACGACAGACGACGGACACCAAGTGATGAGAAAAGCTCACATGAACGTTCAGGTCAGGTGAGATAAGAATGACATGAAGATTGAGTAATACAAAACATGTCCTTTTTCAATACCACTTACATTAAAGGTTATTATAAACAAAATTGACTCGTTGACAATTAAACCCTCGGGTTTAGATTGTAACCCGGATTTGTTTTCTCTCAATCAATTTATGACCTTTGAACAGCCATAAACTACCTACTTTTGTTTACCTAGTCATGTAACTGATCTATTCATATATGTACAAGTTCATATCACTTCACAGTGATTCCTTGTGCAATATGACCTTGCAGAGTCTAAATCAAAACTTAATGAGATTTGAGTCTTCTTGGATATTGTTAATAATTCTTTTTGTTTGATAAAAAATCATCTAATATATAATTTTATTTTCTTTAAGAAATCAGAGAACAAAAATTTAAAAAAAAACTGTACTTGAAATAAGACAAAATCTTACCATTAGTAGATCAATATTTAACTCGTCGTTCTACAAATGTAATAAAACATGCTTAATATTATATAATTTTATTTTTATTTTTACTGCCTGATTAAAATAAAATTGAGAATGGAAATGGGGAATGTGTCAAAGAGACAACAACCCGACCAAATAAAAAAAACAACAGCAGAAGGTCACCAACAGGTCTTCAATGTAGCGAAAAAATTCCCGCACCCGGAGGCGTCCTTCAGCTGGCCCCTCAACAAATATATACTAGTTCAGTAATAATGAACGCCATACTTATTTCCAAATAGTACACAAGAAACTAAAATTAAAATAATACAAGACTAACAAAGGCCAGAAGCTCCTGACTTGGGACAGGCGCAAAAATGCAGCGGGGTTAAACATGTTTGTGAGATCTCAACCCTCCCCCTATACCTCTAACCAATGTAGAAAAGTAAACGCATAACAATACGCACATTAAAATTAAGTTCAAGAGAAGTCCGAGTCTGATGTCAGAAGATGTAACAAAAGAAAATAAACAAAATGACAATAATACATAAATAACAACAGACTACTAGCAGTTAACTGACATGCCAGCTCCAGACTTCAATTAAACTGACTGAAAGATTATGATTTCATCATATGAACATCAGGCACAATCCTTCCCGTTAGGGGTTTAGTATCAAACCATCATAACATATATGAGAAGAACATAACATGTGTCATGCCAACAACTGTTTTTAGAATAAATGTGTTTAGTTCCGATGCAAAGACCTTATCAGTGACTCAATATTAACGCCAAAATATGCAATCTTTAATGACTTGACAACAGTATCGTAATTATATCCCTTCTTAATAAGTCTATTCATAGGTTTTGTTAGTTTCTGAGGTAAATACTGACACCTTTCTGCTTTATAAAGAATATTTCCATAAAAAATTGGATGTGAAATACCTGAACGTATAAGAAGTCTGCATGTTGAGCTATATTTACGAATGATGTTCTTATACAGATGATAAAATTTAGTAAATGTTTTGACTAGTTTGTGATATCGAAAACCCTCACTACTGGACGAAAAAACAACTGTCCATACCAGTAACAGTCATTGTACGACTGTTTTAGTCTGTAAAAGACCAGTAATGACTGTCAAATCTGTCATATTTCGTTGCAACAGTTTATTTATGTCTGTCCCAACTTTTCTACGGGTTGTGAAAGTCAAAAAATGCTACCATCAGTCATTTCAGAACTGTTGCAGTGGTTTACGGTGTTGTCACAGTCAAAATCTATGTATTACAGTCTTTCTAATAGTTGTGGCAGTTGCATAATGTCCGTCCCAACCTTTTCATAGTTGAGACAGTTAAAATTTGTTTGTGTCAACTATTCAGACGTTGATGCAGTCAAAAAATGTTTGTCACAACGTTTTTAGAGTTGGGACAGTCGTTAAATGTTTGTTACAACTTTCTAAGGGTTGGCACAGTCATTAAATGTTTATAACAACTTATAAAAGGTTGACACAGTCGTTAAATGTTTAAAACAAACACTTCATAGGTTGATACAGTCGGTAAATGTTTTAATACAAATATTTTAGCGTAACGGTAGTCGGCCATCAGCGTAAAAAAATCACGTCTCACCCGGCTCTCAAGATTTGATTTTGTTGTGAAATAGTCTTTACTTATACTATTATCGTCTATTGTGCGATTGTAAACTTGTTTTGCTGTTTATTCATTTATTTTGCGATCGTTGTTTGTCTTTTGTCGTTTTCTATTTATTGCCGTAGCATTGTCCGTTCATTTTTGACAGTCATGTGCGTTTGACTTTAAATAATCCTTCTGATATCCTTACTTTTTATTTTATAATATCTGTTTTATAACATTTTCGTTCATAACTGGTTTTAAAAACCAGCAGCTTTCGTTTAAAATAGAGTTTTGATATTATTGCAGAAGAATAAGAAGATGACAATGAATTCATTCAAATTTATACTTAAAAAAGTTTTGATAAATTCTGCGCAATAGAAAAATGTACAAGGGTGTACTTGAAATAAATTTAAAGATTATGACTCAGTTACCAATATTGTACAGCATAATAAATCAGTTTTAATTCGAATTTCACCAAGAAGGACATTTCCGATGATTAAAAAAATAATTAGCAAAATCTGTCAAGTTTCATTAAAAACGGAAAACAATTCTTCACCGTAAACGATTTACCCTCTTTAATTTTTTGTCGGCAAAAAACCTTGGACCTCAGGTCGGCAAACTATATTTTTACACAGGTAACTACAGATGTTAGACCACATGTTCAATAATCTTAGCTGGAAATTACAATCGGTGAGTAGAAATTATCAATATTTTATAGCATGTCTATCGAATAATCATGGATTCATAATTTTGAAGGGAAAATGTGCACATTTGTCGGCTTACAGACCTTACAATTTGTTCCCATTGGCGGATCAAAAGGGGGGGGAGAGGGTTCGAACCCATTCCTTTTTTTTTTGGCCGCTCAATGCATTTGAATGGGGACATATATTTGGACCCCCACTATTTTGTCCTGGGTTGGACCCCCCCCCCCTTTTTAAAATGTCTGGATCCGCCACTGATCCTACGGAATCTATGTATTTAGATACTCCGATAGGCTATAGCTATGAATCAATGTTCTATATTAACACACTCGTGCAAAGTTGCATATTCCAGGGAAAATATAGGCTTTGAGCTTCAATGTTAAAGTTGAGCATCATAATAAATCATTGAAAGTCATAAAGGACACCGTTCCCCTCCCCCTATTATCATGTGTGAACAGTATGCCATTTATTACCTTAATTATTTTGCATACATCACCCTGAGTGGAATACAGAAAAGGTTACTCTATATCTTCCCCTTTTTTGTGGGAAAAGTTTGGTTGATTATATAGGGAATCACTCGAGCATGACTGGATCTGTGCCCCTAAGGGCAGTCAGCAACCCTGTCCCTTATGAAAAGTTCTGGATGTGCCACTGACCTATACATCATGTATCGTACATATTGAATGTTAAAGTATTGCTAACTGGGGTCATAAATTTGCATGAAATACTTGTCACTGGACATTTTATAACAAACAACCAACCGATCTTTACATGTACCTATCCATAAAAATGTGTTTCTTATCATGCTTATGCTGGATTACTAGTATTTCCCTGATTTTGCTTTATCAGCTGATAGTTTTTGTTCAATAAGGAATGCATTGTGATGTCACAATTTCCATAAAAAAACATGCATAGTACAAAAACATATGATTTGATCATACAATGTTATGAAAACTATTAACTTTAAGATTAAATAGTGACTTATTTAGCAAGTGTCCACTTTCATTTAGATTTTAAATAATTCTCAAATCATGGACAACAAAACATTAATATATATTTTTGATAATACATGATAGCAGGCATTGAAAGTGAATAGGTATTTCAGAAATGGTTTAAAATAGCATTAATCATCAAAATAAAACAATATTATTAAATTAATGTTCCTGAAACAAGGCACAGAGTCATAAACAGTTGCCATTTAAACACTGTTGATTAAACAAATTGTGCTAATTCAATTAGTAATTGTTTTATCATGTACTGCATTGTTTAAAAAGCAAATATTAAAAGAGCAAAGCTAGCATCATAATTTTCTTCTTTTTAGATTTAACATAGAATTTATATTAAATCACTATAATTTGTTAATACTTTGAACCTAAACTATATATTTTCATGTGAAATTTTTATATAAATTGTGCCCTGTTAGCATTGTTTTTAAAAATTCATTTGTGCAATACATGTAATGTAACTTACAAGTAGTAACATTCAATGGTCTTTTTATTATTCCAACAATTATTAAGGACCTTCTAATCATGAGTCATATTTTTTGACACGCATTCAATTGTGTTTTGGTTACTTTATTGTTGTCTAACTGTTGGGTTGATGCATCATTGATATATCCCACACCTCCTTTGATTATGTGCATTCACAAACGATTGCTGATTTTTTGCATTTTCCACATAATCATGATAATTATTTTATGTTAAAATTCAATATGTCAGGAAAACATAACAAAACAATCTATCTGTCATGTCTGTATGCATTTTTTTATGTTAACATGGTATAAACCTTTTTAAAGTATTTTATGAAGCTCAACATATTTAAAAAAAAATAAACAAATAAAATATTTGTATTTACTGAATATGACCATGCAAATGTGACATTAAAATAGGTAATAATCAGGATGTTAACACTGGATATCTGATAGGTATTAATAAGAAATTATTATATACATGATGTAGCTAATATACAAATTAAGACACAATAGTTTATTGCCCTGGGGATGATATTTAATCTGTCATTGGTATAATGATATAATTTTATGATAATCTTCACAAATTATCATGATTAAAATTTTGATAAATTTTTCAAAACAAATTATAATTTTAAATAATATGAAACAGCAGGATATACTATTATTTTGGATATAAAAATTCAAATTTTAAAAGAAATTTGAATATTGATTTATTAAAATAAAATTGGGTAAATGACTAAATTAAATAAACAAAAAGTGTTGTCTGAGCTGCAAAGCATTATTTAATGCAAGCTGTAATAAGAAATGAATAAGTAAAAAGTATTCAGGGTAACACAAAAGATGTAAAAAATATTAAACTCAAGGATTTAAAACATTAACTGGGATGGTTAAGTCTTGGAACAATATATTTACATCACAAAGGTTTATTCATTATATGCACTGGACACAGGTAAAGTCAATATTATCTAGTGCATGTATATAGTAACAGTGCAAAGTTGTTTATTTATTTTATTTTTTCATTCCTTAAACTTTTCTTTGTCATGTTTGTAGTATCAATATATTTCATATTAAATTATAAACATAATTAAAATGAACAAAAGAAATAACCTGTTGTGTTTTAAAGAATTGATGAATTAAAGTATGGTGTGAGCCTCAATAAGACAGTAACCCTTCAATGAAAGTACACAATCACACTTAAAAAATCATTAATGCAGGAAAAAAAAGACAACACTATAAAGAATTTAGACCCCCTTAACAGATTTATTTTTCTTGTTAATAGTGACTTGAAAATAGAATTGTATTAGTGCTAGAATTTTTCAGTCAATGAGTGCCATAGTTTTAGGTAAATACAGTTATTGTAATTAACTTTCTTATTATTGCACAATGTATATACATGTACATGTAGTATTTTATATATTTATTATTAGTTAAACATTTACTGTACTTAAGTCTTAATGTATATTTTATTTTGTAGAATCATACTGAAAATGTATTGGTTTGACCATGATTCCCACTTAGAATATGATGCCTGCTAGTACATGTGCACTTTGATGCATAGGAAACATGTGCACTTTGATGCATAGGAAATGTAGACGTCACTGAGTCGCTCTCATAGCTGCAAATTGTGAAACAATGGATTAATTCATTATTTTATACTAGTTATCTATTGTTTTTGAAATAAAGAATAGGGCTTGCAGCATTATTCAATGATGATGATGTGATGTTCTGATTAAATTGAACAAGAAGAAAATTGTGCCTTGTACAAATAGGAAACTTAATATATTGTATGAAAGGAGGACCACATTACTGGAGGACTAAATACCTGGGATTATCATCAATCATGATCAATTGTGAATTTGGAATAACAAAATTCCATAGTTGTAGTGCATATTAATACTGCAATCATACATGTACATTGTTTCTGAGTTCCATGAATACCCAGGATAATTATTCATTTAAAATAGCAATTTGGAATAATGAAAATTCATAGTTTCAGTGAATACTACTAATAATAGTGCATCATATCTGAATTCATGAATACTTTTAATTAGTGGATTTATTATAATAACAATATCATGAATATGGATAATGTGAATTTCTAGCTTCAGTGAAATTTACAAAACAGTACATGTATATCACATCTGAAGTTTATGTTGGCATTGCAATTGTTAACTACCACCAGCGTGTCCAGGGTGTGTAAAAAGATCTTAACCAACTATGAGGGTCTCGTGCAGTCTGTGTCAATTGTTTAGTGTCAAATGACTGCTTGCTGTACTTAAATTATTAAAGTCTGAATTTGAATTAAATAAATATCTTAATTAGCATGATTAGTGGCCAAGTATTTGAAACAAATAAACCATGCATGTACTTTAAAGTATAATTTTATTATTCCACCTGCAACAAAAGTTGAAGTACATGCATGCAAGAAATTGGTATTACAATCTGGCTACAACGTACCGTTTTGTATTTGAGCTTCACCAGATAAATTTTAGAAGCTGAAAGGCCTGGGTACTTCCTTATGTTATGACATTTCTGTTAGTGACTTGTCCCTTGCACGTAACCTAGTTTGCATGGTACACTACACATTGCTACATCAAGCTACATGAACATGTAACTGTTTGGAAAAAAATATTACTGTTTGAACAGTCACAGTGGAATACACTCTAAGTCTTACATGTATAACATGGATTAATTTTAGGTAAACCCATTTATATATATACATGTAGGTATCTTGAAAGGTTTACATTGTATGTCTCATTGTCTGTCAGGCAAGGTTGGCCTGATCCTGACTTCATTTCATGGATCAGTGATTAAGGTTACTTCAGTTACATGTAATTTGTCAAGTTTGTTTCTCACACATGTTAAATACTACAAGCAGTAGGAAAAGTAGGTCAATTATATATATTTGGTGTATGAAATGAGTGCGGTGAAAAAATGTCTTAATTGCAAGACTTACATCAGACTTTGACCTCAATGAAAATATCATGGTTCATTGAACAATGCTTAGTTTTTGTTGTTTGATCTATTTCCAAATGTTTCTCAGATGCTACAGTATAAACTACATGTACATGCATGACATGTATAGGATCACTATTTTTGGCATATTATTGGATATATATTCATAAGGTGTACAAGTTTGATTGGCAGGCTTTACATCTGACCATGACCTCATTTCATGTTTCATTGGGCAATGTTTAATTTTCATGGTTTGGATGTTAAGAATGTTAAGTCTATTCCACAGACAGTATAAATCACTAAATTTTGTGTATGGAATGTCAGTTTGTAGGGTGTACATCATCTGTCTGGCATGGTTAATTTTACTGTGACTTAAATTCTTTTTCAAAGGTTATTTATAATGGAAAGTTTGTGTGATACCTGTACATGTACAATGTACTAAAACCTTCATACATGTAGGAAAAGCAAGATTATACACATGTAGCTGCTTTTTGATAACAAAAGTCTGACAACTACATTATTAACAATTGTTATAATTCATTTGATAATACTAGGTATTGTATAACATGAATACTGTATGATAACCAGAATAAGGAGATGTGGTATGAATTTCAATAAGACGACCATCAATCGTAAGCCAAGTGATGTAATTGTTAGTAACTGTACATCCTTCAACAATGAGCAAAATCAGTTCCGCATAAGTGTGATAATGAAAAACCTATAACAGGCCTAGCCATATTGGATGATGTAACACAATGTAAACAAGTTTAGATGAGAAACCCAAGTTTGATTTTTATACCATGTACACAAAAGCAACATTGATACACCAATGATGACAAATATATTGTGTTTAACCAAAGACTTGTACTTTAAATAGGTGCCCTTATTCATGTTTTTTTCTACAAATCCATTCTATCTGCTTTTGAATAAATGCCTTCTAAATATATGACCCAAGATATTAAGCAACATTTTCCCATTGTTTTCCATAAACACAATAAGCATTACAAAGTCATACATGTATAATGCACTAATAGTGAGCTGTTTGTTGTAATTTAATTATAATATTTATGTTTGGAAGCATATTTTTGGGGTTTTAATTTGCTATTGTCCAGTAGCAAATATTACATGCATGTTCAGGACAAAAACAATTTACAATGAATACACTTGGTAGGTTCTTTAATAGTTGCCATCCGGGATGAAACGAGTCACAAGTCACTGAATCTGTGTATTTGTATACCCCCAGTTTAAAAAAAAGGGGGTATACTGTTTTACCTCTGTCTGTCTGTCCGTCAGTCTGTCCGTCAGTCAGTCCCTCCCATGAATATTTTTCGTCGCATTTTTCTCAGGAACTACAATACAAGGATTTCTGAAGTTTGGTTTCAGGGTTTATCTAAGTCAGCTATATCGTGTGATGCGTTTTCAGATTGATCACTTGACATCTTTCTGTTTACCGAACATTTGTATGATTTTACACATGATAGCCAAGTTGAAAATTTTCGTCACATTTTTCTCAGGAACTACAATACAAGGATTTCTGAAATTTGGTTTCAGGGTTTAACGAAGTCAGCTATACCGTGTGATGCATTTTCAGATTCATCACTCGACAACTTCCTGTTTACCGAACACTTGCATAATTTTACACTATTTATTTTTTCGTTGCAATTTTCTCAGGAACTACAATACAAGGATTTCTGAAATTTGGTTTCAGGGTTTATCTAAGTCACCTATACAGTGTGATGCGTTTTCAGATTCATCACTTGATAACTTCCTGTTAACTGAACACTTGTATGATTTTACACATGAAAGCCAAGTTGAAAATTTTCGTCACACTTTTCTCAGGAACTACAATATAAGGATTTCTGAAATTTGGTTTCAGGATTTATATAAGTCAGCTATACCGTGCGATGCGTTTTCAGATTCATCACTCGACAATTTCCTGTTTACCGAACACTTGCATATTTTTACACTATTTATATTATCCACTTGCGGCGGGGTATCATCAGTGAGCAGTAGCTCGCAGTTTCACTTGTTTTTTCTAAGGTGTATATATGAATTCAGAATATGGGACCCATTTTCGTAATTTATAAATGTGACCATTTTTAAAATTTCCATTACTGTACTGTCATAGATAAAGGAAGATTGGGTGTGTGTGCCAATGAGACAACTCTCCATTCAAATAACAATTTATAATAGTAAACCATTATAGGTCAATGTAAGGCCTTCAACACGGAGCCTCGGCTCACACCGAACCAAAAAAATATTAAGGGACCCAGAATATTGTCTACATCTAGTAACTTTGTTAGTTTTCTTTACTAATTAAATAGTATGTCATTATTGTACAAGCATTTACAAGATTAAATAATTTGAATTTGAACAATTGAAATGGGAAAATATTTTGAATAAACGTAATTAGTACGACATCTGATCAACTGCAACCACGTAAGAGAATCCGATGTCAGTCTTTAGAATTGACCAAATACATCAAGTTCTAAACCATGATGTGAAAAAACATAAAAGAAGATTTGATTTTCCTGTCTGAAACAATGCGAGTTTTCTTGTTTTGAACATTTGAACTTTCACTTGCGCTAGTTATTTTGTCGGGTCTTGTATGTACAGTACGTCCATCTACTAGTATTTACAAATGTACAAAATATGTATGGTAAATTGTTTGCGAAAAATCCGGTGAAAATATGATTTTTTCTCGCGAGTGATTAAAATAAATTTAGATAGATTTAAAATTTGTTTTCCATAGCCGCTAAAGATGTGTTAAATGGCCGTAATAGCTTTGATTATATGTTTTACATGTATAGAAATCAATATGGTTAATACGGCAATATTTATAATTTTAAAAGAAAAAAATGTAGCCCCGAATAAAAGCTCAGAATAAGTGTCTGAAATAAGCCCTAAAAAAAATATAAAGCAGTTTTATATGGGGATAAGTTTGACAAGTGTGTGTATAAGGAGTTCCCGGCTAGGTTTAGAGTATATCATGTATATTAGCGTTATTATGAAGTAATGTGATTCGTAAAACTACGGGTATTGAAAACAATTGTGTATGCATGAATGATTTCACACCCAACTAATTTAATAATAAAAAAATTGTCAACTGTTAATTCAGTTATAAAGATACGTTTGGTTTACAAATACATTGGGTAACGTTTTTCGCCTTTTCTGTTAGCAGTTATATTTTATCTAGTGAAATTGCAGGTATCTATGGCTGGTTCCGATTTTATTTGTTCGAAGAGATAATGACGAGGAAGTGTTAAAAAAATATATAAATTCAGCACATTCACTAAATAACCGAGGAATACAAAAATGTGCTCAGCGGCAAATATTTCAAAAAAACTATTTTTTTAAAACAATATACATCTAACATTAATGTATTAAATGGGAATGAAAGTTGTTTCTCTTTGTCACAACCTTATATTTCACACGGTAAAATTGTTTTACAAATAATTTAACCTTTATCCCGGGCCTGACTGTCAGACAATTTGTATCCGTGACTTTTAAGTGTACACGAATATCAATGTTTGGAAGTTGCTACGCTTATAAATTAGCTAGGCCTATACAATGGTTGAAGCTATTATATTTTAACTGTTGCAACTTTTTCTGCGTTTAAACAGTTTATTTATGACTGTTTCAACGTTTTCCGTGTTGGGACAGTAATAAAATAACTGTTACAACTTTCAAATAGTTGCATCAGTTTTATTACGACTGTGACAACTCTTTAGGCGTTTAATCAGTTTATTTATGACTGTTGCAACGTTTTTCGAGTTGGGACAGTTGTAAATCAACTGTTACAACTTTGAAATAGTTGTATCAGTCCTTTAATGTCTGTGGCAGTTATTTCTTGCGTTGTTGCAGTCGATTTATGTTGTAGACAAACACTTTTAAAGTTGGGACAGTTACAAAATAACTGAAGCAGTGAAATTTAATAACTGTTACAACTTTAACAGGCCTTATCAGTCTTAGAACGACTGTTACTGGTATGGACAGACGTTTTTTCGTCCAGTAGTGCCTGGTGTAATAATTTTTCAGTAATACATAAATTTCTCTCGTTAAAATCTAAAACATTGTTACATACACGAGCAAATCGTACAAGTTGAGATATATAAACACCGTAAGATGGTGACAAGGGAACGTCACCATCTAAAAATGGATAATTAACGATGGGAAATGAAAAATCATCCCTTTTATCATTAATTTTAGTATTCAGCTTTCCGTTAGTGATAAAGATATCAAGATCGAGGAAAGGGCAGTGGTCATTGTCAGTATTAGCTTTATTTAAAGTAAGTTCAACAGGATAAATTTCATTTATAAACATACTGAAGTCGTCATTATTGAGAGCCAACATATCATCCAAATATCTTAAAATATTATTAAATTTGTTTATCAGATGTTGTTTCGATGGGTTTTTGCTTATTTTTGTCATAAATTGTAACTCATAACAATACAAAAACAGGTCTGCAATAAGTGGTGCACAGTTAGTCCCCATTGGAATTCCGATAATCTGACGAGATACGGAATCCCCAAAGCGAACAAAAATGTTATCTAGAAAATATTCAAGGGCATATATAGTATCAAAGCATGTCCAATTAACATAGGTTTTTTTGTTTATTGCTACTAAAAAATTACCTAAAAGAGTTTGAACATATATATTCACATTCTGATATTGTAAATGGCCATTTAATTAGGTGTGTGAATTTTTTCTTGATGAGAATGTGAGGCAATGTGGTATACAGGGAAGAAAAATCAAAACTTTGAACAGATTCAAAATCACCTATATAAACATGCAATTTATCAAGTACTTCCAACTAGTTCTTGACACTCCAAAAGTAATTTATTCCACTATTTTCGAAGGCCTTATTTGAACAATTTATTATCAGGTTTTTAATTGTACCAATTGTGCTGGTAAGTAGAATAGACATTTTAGTAGTTGAACAATGGCTTGGAGACGAAATAAATCTATTTTTGTAATGAGTTATGTGTAGCTTCGGAAGCCAATACATAGTTGGGACTTTCACTGCATTTGGCTCTGCTTGTAAAGCGGTAGCTAAAAGTTTATGTTTGTTACAAATTTCGGTTTCTGAAAATGGAGTCAGTTGGAATGTAGATGAATTGATGATTTCCTTTTTCAGAACCTCAATGTAAAATTTACGTCAAACAATAATAATATTATTAGCAGATTTATCGGCCGGGACAAAAACAAATTCCATGGCTAGTACTTTTAGTTTATGTTTGATACGAGAAATAGGTTTATTGTGTTTATTGTTAATAGTCAAATGTTCTTTAAAATGTTAAATACGTATATCAACTATCTGCATTACTGAATTAAGAAAAGAGTCCAAAGATTTTTTGTCAGCTTTTTCCCGTTTTATCCATTTCATACAGTAAGTATGGAGTGAGTCGTGGATGATATTACGACACTCATTCCAATTAATAATTGACGGGGGACGATATTTAGGTCCTTTACTGAGGAATGATTTTAACTATCGATCTTGAACGATGTTAAGATCTCCTGTTATAACATGGGAAATGGGTCCATAAATATATTCGGAATTACTGCAATTACATGAAGTAGGTGTATTATTACTGATATCAACATCTTTACACAATTGACTATAATTAAACACAAATTTCCAGGTAGATTTCTTGTAAATATAACAAATAAGAGGTAGCTCAGTATTGTCAAAATATCCAGGAATTAGTTTTTAACAGAATGGTCGTTAAATATACCGGCAATATTACATACTTATGAACAATTCAGATAAAATAAAATATTTGAATAGAGCAGTAGAGAATGATTGCCAGAACATACTACAGAATCGAAATAACGAGTATTTTGTCACTGTATGGCCTTCAAAAATGACAAAAATACATGTTACATATCCAGTTATAAAGGCCCTACTATCATACAATTTGAAACAATCCAACACACAAAAAAAATATCATGATTAATGATAAAATTTTATTTGAAAAACAAGAAAATCACACATCAACCAACGCACAACCTTGGATTACAGACTTCTGAATATGAAAAGACAAACTATCAAGTAAATGTCAGTATACAGTACAACGTCACGATGTAATTAATTGTTCTTGTTCACACGAATTGAATGTCTGCATCGAATGACTTCAACTGCAGAGTGTTAATGCAACTTATTTAGATTTAGATTTTTGTAATTCTAAAAGCATTTATCTTAAATTATCAAGTCTTATGCATAGTTATATGTTGAGTAAGAATAGTCAAAACAATCGACAGTCTTATGTAGACGAAACGCGCGTCTTGCGTATAAAATTATAATCCTGATACCTTTGATAACTTTTTTCAACAATGAAAAAAAATTTAACCGTAAAGTCAGCTGTAAAAAGCCATGACATGACATTATTATCGAGGTAAATTCGTTGACAGTTAAGATTTTTCTGGTCGTATAACTGAACTATTAATGCAAAAGTAAATATCAGTTTATAGAATCCATGTCAAAAATACTAGTTACGACATCTTTATGTCATTCATAACACTCAATTGCACAATTATATCCTTATAAATATTGACTTCAGTTGCAAAATGTAAATACAAGTTATTGAACTTTGAGTCTATTGAACATTATTTGGAATTCTACTTGTTTTAATACAAAATATCAAGTTTATGAAATAGTTTGATTTTCTTTAAGAAAAACCAAGAACAAAAACTCAAAAGAAAACTGTACTTAAGATAAGACTCAATCTTACCATAAGCAAACGAACATATTCCTCGTCGTTCTACAAATATAAAAAAAAGCATTATATTAACTGTATTTATCATTATAATTACTGTCAACTGAAAATACATCTTCTTTAATGAACTTATAAAATGCCTAGATATGACTTATACAGATTTTAAACACAATTGAAATCAGGGGCTGTGGTATGATTACCATTCATATAACTGTTTTGAAACAATCCAACACAAAAAAAATTATCATGATTAATGATAAAATTTTATTTGAAAAACAAGAAAATCACACATCAACCAACGCACAACCTTGGATTACAGACTTCTGACTATGAAAAGACAAACTATCAAGTAAATGTCAGTATACAGTACAACGTCACGATGTAATTAATTGTTCTTGTTCACACGAATTGAATGACTGCATCGAATGACTTCAACTGAAGAGTGTTAATGCAACTTATTTAGATTTAGATTTTTGTAATTCTAAAAGCATTTATCTTAAATTATCAAGTCTTATGCATAGTTATATGTTGATAAATAAAGGCAACAGTAGTATACCGCTGTTCAAAACTCATAAATCCATGGACAAAAAACAAAATCGGGATAACAAACTAAAACCGAGGGAAACGCATTAAATATAAGAGGAGAACAACGACATAACACTAAAATGTAACACATATAGACAAAATCCCAGGAGAATAACAAATATAACATATATATATAACATCAAAACCAAATACATGAATTTGGGATAGACAAGTACCGTGACACGTCTTATCGCAATGTGAATTTACACTCAAAAATAAGAGAAAACAAACGACACAACGTTATAATGTAATACACACAGAAACGAACTATAATATAACAATGACCATATTCCTGACTTGGTACAGGGCATTTTTAAAGGAAAAAATGGTGGGTTGAACCTGGTTTTGTGGCATGCCAAACCTCGCACTTTTATGGCCATATGAAATATAACATCAAAATGACAACACAGGACTACAATATAAATAAATTGGAGAACACAATTGACAAAGAATCACACGAACAACAGCCAACAAAAGGCAACAAGTTCAAAATTTTTATACGCCAGAAGTGTATTTTGTCCACACAAGACCTATGTGTGACGCACAGATACAAAAGTTTGAAAGCCGAAACGAGTACAAAGTTGAACAGCATCGAGGACCAAAAGATCAAAAAGGTTGTGCCAAAAACGGCAAGGGTTTTCTGTTAAGTTACCAGAAAATCCCTATAATTTAGAGTAATTTATACTTTTGCAAACAGTAAATTTAATAAAATGAATATACAAAAGATGTACATGATAAAGCTGAAGTATTAACTAATTACAGGAAACAACTGAAATACATTTACATAACCAGACATTTGAAACACAAAAGTAGACACATCCGAATACGCATAGTTATATGTTGAGTAAGAATAGTCAAAGAGAACAAAAGTCATAGGCAAACAGCACTTCTAAAGAGATTAAACCTTACCATAACTTGTTTTTCGTTCTCCTACAAATAAAAAAAACATGATATAAACTCTTCAGTTATAATTTTTACTGCCACCTGAAAAACATCATCCTTCAGGAACTGGTAAAATTCTTACATATGATTTATTCAGATTTAGAAATGTGATGTTTAAATATAGACATGTGGTATGATAACCAACATTACAAACTGTCCAAATCATTGGGATCGAAATCGATAAAAGTTAATGTACGGCTTTCATGGGTAAATGCCACTGCTGGTAGACGTTTCGTCCCCGAGGGTATAAACAGACCAGTAGTCAGCACTTCGGTGTTGGCAAGAATATCAATTATATGGTCATTTTCATAAATTTCCTGTTTACAAAACTTTACATTTTTCGATAAACTGACAATTTTCTTATCCGCGGAATAGATTACCTTAGCTGTATTTAGCACAACTTTTTGCAATTTTGGGTCCTCAATGCTTGTTTGTACTTGTTTGGCTTTATAACTATTTTGATTTGAGCGTCACTGATGAGTGTTATGTAGACGAAACGCGCGTCTTGCGTATAAAATTATAATCCTGATACCTTTGATAACTTTTTTCAACAATGAAAAAAAATTTAACCGTAAAGTCAGCTGTAAAAAGCCATGACATGACATTATTATCGAGGTAAATTCGTTGACAGTTAAGATTTTTCTGGTCGTATAACTGAACTATTAATGCAAAAGTAAATATCAGTTTATAGAATTCATGTCAAAAATACTAGTTACGACATCTTTATGTCATTCATAACACTCAATTGCACAATTATAACCTTATAAATATTGACTTAAGTTGCAAAATGTAGATACAAGTTATTGAACTTTGAGTCTATTGAACATTATTTGGAATTCTACTTGTTTTAATACAAAATATCAAGTTTATGAAATAGTTTGATTTTCTTTAAGAAAAACCAAGAACAAAAACTCAAAAGAAAACTGTACTTAAGATAAGACACAATCTTACCATAAGCAAACGAACATATTCCTCGTCGTTCTACAAATATAAAAAAAGCATTATATTTACTGTATTTATCATTATAATTACTGTCAACTGAAAATACATCTTCTTTAATGAACTTATAAAATGCCTGGATATGACTTATACAGATTTTAAACACAATTGAAATCAGGAGATGTGGTATGATTACCATTCATATAACTGTTTAACACAGTCTTAATCATAGGTTTGTAAACTATAAGAGTTAAGTGTACGGCTTTCAACAATAAAAAACGTACCGTAAAGTCAGCTGTTAAAGGTTAAGACATGGCAAAATGGGAAACATTAATCGGAACGTCAAAAGCGAACTGCCTGATTTTTGACAAATACAAAATGCTAATGGTTATGTATATGCTGCTGGAATAAAAGTAAAATAACAAAAATATCATACTCCGCAGAAAAGTCAAAACGGAAAGTCCCTAATAAAATGGCAAAATCAAAAACTTAAACACACCAAATGAATGGATAACAACAGTAATACACTTTCTGAATGTTCTCTTCTGTTGTAGTTCAATCAATGCCTCCTAACCTGAACAAATTTATTTGTTGGTTAATTGATGAAAAATCTTTTCTGACCGTTACAAACCAATCAAACGACCCCCCCCCCCCCCCCTTCCGTTGAAAAAATGCTATTATGCATGTCGCTTACAGAAAGCATAACGTGTGAAAAAATTTATTAAAATAGCCATTGGACCTGAAATCAATGAAATTTACTTCAACCCCTCCTTAACTTGCCTTTAATAATTTGCAAAGTAACATGTCGTGTTAAAACTTCATGTTTATGATGAAAAAAAGAGTACCAAAGTACATGGCCATCCTTGTGTGGAAACAAATGAAGTCATAAATGAACAAAATGTCTTATCTTAGAAAAAACGTCAATTTCAACGTTAAAAAATAACCTTGTAAAAAATAAAAACGGTATTCCCTACAGGCTACATATATACTGAATGAAAAATTGTCCTCTGATTTCTTAATATATTTTTATTTCTGAATTTAACCTAAAAATACCAGTCAGGACAATATTTGGAAATATAAAATTGTTGACCTTTGACCTCAATTATGCAAAACTCAGACCACTTCTCATGGTTACGGCATCATTAATCGGAAAGTTTACAATTTCCTCTTTTCAATGATATATAATTCAGCCGTGTGTTCGGAAGTGGCATTAGATTTTTTCTAATGGAATATATAAATAGTTTTTGGATTCAACATGGTTTTTTTCAATTGTTCTTGTTTTTTACTAATTTGTATTAAAGTAAGAAACGAGAGAACAAAAAGTAAAATTTAACATTAAAGAAACTCGCCTTCATAATTTGTTCCTTTTCATCCTGTTCTTTTTCTTCCTGTCCCTTTTCGTTCTGTCCCCTTTCATCCTGTTCCTTTTCATCCTGTCCCTTTTCATTCTGTCCCCTTTCATCCTGTTCCTTTTTATTCTGTCCCTTTTTATTCTGTCCCCTTTCATCCTGTTCTTTTTCATCCTGTCCCTTTTCATTCTGTCCCCTTTTATCCTGTTCCTTTTCATCCTGTTCCCTTTCAACTTGTCCCTTTTCATCATGTACCCTTTCATCATGTACCCTTTTATCCTGGCCCCTTTCATCCTGGCCCCTTTCATCCTCTTCCCATAGTTCCCTTTCATCCTACAAATATAAATTAAAGCATGTCATATCATTGTTCAATTATTTGTCTCACAGCAAACTAATAAACATATAGCATACGATATGTTTTGTTGATAGTTTACAGAAAGGTTTAACATGTTAAAAAAGGACAATCAGAATGCTGGAGTTTCTTATTGACATCATGTTTGTTGATTTCGGAGGTAGATGTTTTTCAGCATGTTGTCGGCACTCCTATTGGAATGAACGTTGTGCCCTGCTTTGCCAACCTCTTTTTACGTTCATATTAGTCTGAGTTCCTTCAGACAGTTGTAAAAAAATGAAAGCTCAAAGAATCCAGGTCAAAAATTTATATTTAAAGCATTGGATAGAAGAAAATATATTTTTTTTAAATAATGATTTAATTACCGATAAAGACGAAATTTCGCAGAAAATCTTAGATAAACTACAAAAAAGGATAGCAGATGCTAGTACTTTACGAAAAACAATACCCAAATATTGAAGAAGAAAAAGTGAAAATCATTAATAAATAGTAAAATTCATATTCAGCAAGATCGAAAAATGAAGTGCCATGGACTGTAACGCAATCGGGACAACATTGTATTCCAAGAAATATATATTATAATCAGATTTTATAAAGAGCTGGTGGTGGTGTTTTAATTCCCCGAGGGTATCCTCAGTCCAGTAGTCAAAATTTCTGACATGAATTAGCATTGATATGGCCATATTTATAAATTTGTTTATAAATATTTATATATCATAAACGAAACTGTGAGATTTATTTCAACTATAACCATTTTTCTTTGAATGAAAATGGGTAAAAACATATCGGTCAATAATTTACATTTTTTGGTAGGGTTCGTTTTGTTTAGTGTTTAGTTTTCAATATTGTGTCTCCCGTACTATTATTTGTCTGTTTGTCTATTTTTTATCGTTAATCATGGCTTTGTCATTTTATTTTCAATCTATGAGTTTGACTGTCCCTCTGGTATCTTTCGTCTCTCTTCTACAGCATATATTACACGATTTATTTCACTTGACTGGGCGATGTTTAATCAATTCTCTCATAATAAACCAGTCCATCTATAATTAAGTGTTTTAGGATAAACTCATCAATGAAGTGTCCAGTCATTGTTTTAAATTCATTTAATAATACTGATAGGTGATTAGAAATCAGTAATGATTATAACGGGAATCATCCTGATCACACACATCTTAAAATAGACTCTACTTATGCAAATTAAAACGTAAGCTCCTCCCGATCAGTTGAAATACAATTGGTAATAGATATAGGTAGATGTGGTATGAGTGCCACTGTAGACGAAACGCGCGTCTACTATCAAATAATAAGCCTGGTACTTTGAATAACTATTTAAACCACTGGGTTGATGCCATTTTTGCATTGTTTGTGAACATCCCCCAAAGGGTATCACCAGCCAAGTAATTACCACTTACTGTTTGTAAGTATAAATAATTTGAAATGCTATGGATTTTCTTATCCCAGGCATATATCACATTAGCCGTATTTCTCACTACTTTTAGGAATTTTGGGTACTCAGTGCTTTTCAACTTTGTATTTGTTTGGCTTTCTACCTCTTTTGATCTGAGCGTCACTGACGAGTCTTATGAAGACGAAATGTGCGTATGACGTATCAAATAATATGCCTGGTACCGTTGATACATATATAATGAGACAACTCTCCATCCAAGTCACTATTTATAAAAATTAACCATTATAGATCAAGGTACGATCTTTATTACGGAGTCTTGGCTCACACCGAACAGCAAACTATAAAGGGTCCCAAAAACAATACTAGTTTGAAAACATTCACACGGAAATACCAATCGTCTACTCTATATAAAGAAACAAGAAAGGAGAACCACATCAACAAACGGTAACTACGGAACATCAGATTCCTGACTTAGGATAGGTGCAAACAATTGCAACAGGATAGAACGTTTGAATTGTACCAAAACTTCTCCATTATATGAAACAATAGTGTAACATCACAACATAGAAAGACACACTATATAATATAAATTAGAATGGCCTAACTCAATCAAAAGGCCTATCAACTTTGAAAACAATTACGTCATTTGCAACATTAAAATTATACACAGGTAAATGAGAATAATGTTGTTGTAAAGTAAACTTTTTCTGTCTGCATAACCTTCCGTTCAGGAATACCAAGAAATTTATTGTATATATGTATGTACTTTTCTTATATAATTCAGAGGAAAACATCAGGATTTTAATTATATTGATCAATTAACGCTTTTTATGAAAATTCAGATAATCAATCAAGTAGGGTCAACAGTTCCTTCGTTGATTCCTTTTAAACATACAAGTGAGAGGTTTAGTGCTATAAAACGGGGTGTTATCCACCATTTTCTTCAATTGAAAATACCTGTACCAAGACAGGAATATGATAGTTGTTGTCCATTCGCTTGATGTGTTATATCATTTGATTATGCCATTTGATAAGGGACTTTCCGTTTTGATTTTTTCTTGGAGTTCAGTATTTTTGTGCTTTTACTATATAGATATAGGAAGATGTGGTGTGAGTGCCAATGAGACAACTATCCATCCAAATAACAATTTAAAAATTAAACCATTATAGGTTAAAGTACGGCCTTCAACACGGAGCCTTGGCTCACACCGAACAACAAGCTATAAAGGGCCCCAAAATTACTAGTGTAAAACCATTCAAACGGGAAAACCAACGGTCTATATACTTACCAGAAATATTCGATCATTTTTGGGTTTACAATTTACACGCGAGATAACATTGAATTGATAGCAACTGATAACACAGGGAGGAACCTTAGCGTTATTGTTTAAGCGCAAAGGGACATCAACCACCAGTGCAATAAAACATTGACGGTTGGAAAAAAAAGAACCTGGCTGTCCAAATCATTGCAAAAAAAAGAAATTCCAGTAGTTCTGATCGCAAATTGTTTTTTCGATACCTAACAAAAATCAAATAAGAACTTGAACTTAATTCAGCAAAATCTTACCTTAGGCAGATCCTCCATATTCTACAATCATAAACAAACAATTTTAAAGAAAAATAATATTTTACCAAAATAAAACAGACTTTATTCAGCAGCTTTACGTGCCAAATGAAATGGGAAGCCTTTTGTTTTCTTTATTATCACTCATATCTCAACTATGCTGTTTTTATAAGGTTGAGAAATTTCAATTCAAAGCTTTTACAATGTTTAAGTCTATAAGGTCAAATTACTCTAGTGTTGTTAACATATTTTCCATAAATATTTCTAAGGGAAAATTCAGTTTATATGTAAAAAAAAAAATAAGTATAGAAATAAAGCTGTAAAAAGACCAAAATCAAATGTTCTCTTAGAAAATCTAGAAAGGAAGATACAGCACTCTGAGTCATATCGTCAATTGAATTTTGGTCCTCAATGCTCTTCATCTTCGTACTTTATTTGACCTTTTTATCTTTTTTGGATTTGAGCGTCACTGATGAGTCTTTAGTAGACGAAACGACCGTCTGGCGTATATACAAAATTTAGTCCTGGTATCTATGATAAGTTTATTCATATCGTCAAATCGAAATGATTACCTTTAAATGCAGACCTATGAAACCTGATAAAACATATTGCTATTTACACAATTTTGTACATGAAACAAAGACTGTAAAATAAATAATATGTTTATGTATAGCATATTTTTTGTACATTAAAATTTCATTTCTATCAAAAGGATTTATCTCTCATTAATAAATGTATCCTATTATTTATGATAGCCTTTGTTTGAACAAAATCAGTTTAAAAGTGTATAAAAACACAGAATAAAATTGGGAATGGAAATGGGGAATGTGTCAAAGAGACAACATTCCGACAAAAGGGTAAAAAAACACTTTTTCAGATAGTAAAAGAAACATGGAGAGTACATAATTTTAAACCAAGTCACAATTCATACTCCACCACCATACCATTCATTATAATCAAGGTCGATAGTTAAGGTTTACCTTTGAACTTGACTTACATGTAAACTTAAAATCCAAAAGTTAATATTTGGTTATACACTGATGGTAAACGGATGGTCGTAACGACCATCCGAAAATGGGAGACAACTCTAGGGATAAGTTGTTCTTTTCCGATTTTCTTGCAGTAAAAGGTTTATTTGAGCCAAATCGATTGTCTCCTACAAACTAATCATCAGTGCGTTGATATTGATATTTGATTCATAAAAACATTCCAATTTGGTAAAATAGTCATTCAAAAATTCGAGCATGATGGTCGTTACTTAAACAACAGAATTGTTGAGGACGGTCGTAACGTACATTGTGTTGGTCGTAACTCTTTATTAAATATGACCAGATAAGAAAAGTCGAAGGTTTTAAACGTGTGTTTTATTATATCAATATCTTATATGATATGTTTTCATATTAATCAAAGGTGTACCAATATCGATGCAAGTGTGTTGTGTTTGATTGGATATATAACTAATTCATTTTGAAACAGGAAACATACCTCTGGTTATGATCATTCCTAGTTACGAATATACGAGCACGAAATGTTTCAAATCATTTTCAATTACCAAATAAATGATTTTAAGAAAAGGTAGTTTTTTTTACAAATTAGACATCACATGAAATATCCTGATTTATTTTTCTTAAAAATTCGCATTTATTGAAAAGATGAACTTTTTAAAGACTATTATGTACCTACTAGGTGGAATTAAAAAAAGTCTAAAATTTGAAATTGATACTTTCAGTCTAAAGAGCAATAGTAAGGAATCAAAATAAGTTAAAAATATTAAAAGGTTATAGAGGTCGTTATCGAGACTAGACCATACCCGCGAATTTGCAGGTACGTACCTGAACTGAAGAACATATGCCTTATTTTTTGTCTTGATTTTGAGAAGTCGTATTGTCATTTGGGAAAGTCAAGCGGATTATAAAGTGCACTGTAAAGTACAATGTTGAAGTTCAGGTATGAATGTTACCCGTGAGTATAACAAATCCTGAATATGCCTGTTGTTACCATGCCAAATTGCTTCGTTGAAATAATGCAAACATCCGATAGAGCAAATAACACGGATAATTAATAGCATAGCCGAGTTCTAAACGACACGTACATGCAGATCATAAATTATTTTTGTGAATGAAATTAAATCGGTAACTACTGATTTGATAGGAGTTTTGAGCGAGTGTTTCTTGGCACGGGTTGAAAAACTGAATAAATGGGGTTGCAATGAACCTTGTGTTAGCTTCGAACGTATGAGGTTGTTGATATCTATTTTACACTGCTATCCGCTATACACACTGAACTGAAGAATACGGAAATCAAATACATGTACGAGTAGCTTGTAGTCAGGAAAGTTTTCAAAAGGTAGAACAGCGTGCTGGTTTTTAAAAGCTGAATACATTCATACAATAAAAACATATAACATATTATCTTCAAACTGCATATGTATATGAAAGTTGCCGCAGTACATTTAATTTTACCTTGAAATATCAACCTGGCTACAAGCCTGGCTACAAACTACTAATATTCGATCTTACTCTTAAATATAGCGCGTGTAGCAGAGTAAAATATATATCAACGATATTCCTACTTTCGAAAATAACACATTGTTCGTTGCGACACCATGGATTCAGTTTTCATTCCGTACCAATACTAAGAACTAACATCAATGATATTCCGCAATACACGATCGTCATGCAATCGATAAAGAATAAAGAAAACACATTAAAAACACCAAAACTCCAAAGCGCATTTTGTGGATTTACTTTCATTATGAACGACAAAAAGCCGAATATTTGAAGGCCAATTGCAATAGATGATTAAAAGTTAAAGATGATTGTTCAAAAATTTTATAATCAATAATTGCATCTGCCGACTTGATTGCAAGTTATAAAAAATCCGAAATAAAAAAAATCTAAAACCAAATATGAGGGAATACACGTGTATTCAACAATTTGATGCCTTAGCGTACAGTAAAAAATATATTAATACTCAATCCTACCATATTCTTTGCCTTAATGTGAGTTGATTTGTTTTCACTGTCACGCCGAAATGATGGTCGTTTGGAACACATTAGAACTGTGTTTGTTTAATAATTCTTTAACTTAATTTCAGCATACCATTATCAGAGTAACAACTCAAATTGTTTATAGTATACCATATAAGACAACCGAGTTTATTAACATGGTTATGTGCACAGTACTTTTAAAATACTTATATAAAAGTTCGTCTAAATACGCGAGTTACGGCCATCTTTCAAAGTTACGACCATATTGTGTCGGTTACGACCATCATTCAAAATACTATAGTTAACGTTACGACCATCACACATTTAAAGGTACGAGCATCTCGAATGTTTGAATGACTATTTTACTCGAATTGGAATATTTCTATGTATCAAATTTGGTTTCAATATCAACGTACTCACAATAAGTATATTAGAGACAAGCACTTTGGATCAAATGAACCTTTAACTGCACGAAAATTGGAAAAAGAAAAACTAATCCCTAGAGTTGTCTCCCATATTCAGAACTTTACGTTACGACCACCCGCATTACCATCAGTGTTTATAGAATACATATACAAATACATCGTCTTCCTCATGACAATTATTGTTCATGATTGACCAATGAATACATACCTTTCCTGCGGTTCCTACAAGTTTTTATGTCAAAATGCCAGATCCATACTTGTGTTAAAAATAACTAGAAAACATAAGGTAAAAAAAGTACCTCACGCATATATTCCTTCATGTCCTACAAATATAAAGAAAACTACACAATTCTGTTTTCATATCAGACAGACTTAATACAAAAGCTTATCGTAAATAATGTCATATAACAAGTATTTATCAAAATTTAATCAAATTCAACTTTTAATTTCACAATTTAAAAAATATAATGATTTGTAAGAGTATCTGAATGCTGATTTAGTTTTTGCAGAGTGAATTTCACACTTTTAGACCTAAAAACGAAAACTTGATTTGCAGAATTCTGTTTTTGATTTAAGGACAATTAAGTCATCTGCTGATGAAAGTCGAGTATTGTACGATTTTTAACAGTTTAAAGGCACAATAAGATTTGCTTAAAAACATGAATAGGGACAGTCAAACTCATAGATAGAAAATAAACTGACAACGCCAAGCATAAAAATGAAAAAGACAAACAGACAAATAAAAGTACAGAAGATACAACATATACTGGTTGTTGGTTGCTTAACGTCTAGTGGCAAATATTTCATGCTTATTTAGGACACAATAAATACAATAGGTAGGTCTTGTCACAAGAGAGGCCATCTGGGATGATGGTCGGGGAAATTTGGACTGCCACTGGAAAATGATGGTCTATTGGATAGGGACAGAAATTTTGCCTTGCAACAGGCCACCTACGGACCCCTCAAAGAGTTGTTGCAAGGGTTCTTAACGTGCAAAGACTGTGGCACTCTCTTTACACGAGGCATCGGATTTAACGTCCCCATTCTGACCGGACGTGACTGCGAACTTAATACATCCCGCTCAGCCAAACGGACGCCCCACTTCGGCAAGCGTTTTACTGCTGGTCGGGAGAAGACCAAGTGACCATATTTCGTTTCCCCAGTCACCCTTTGGGGCAAGAAAACTAAAGACTAAGCAACACGAACCCCACCAAAAACTGGGGGTGATCTCAGGTGCTACACTTTAGTAGCATACACTATGCTTGATCGTATGGCGTTATCTTCAATATATCTCAAGGGTATGCGACTCCTACATATGTAGCTACGATATAACAAAAACTAAAATCAACATTCATATAGTTACGTTTGTGATTCGATCTTATTTGACAGGAGTAGTGCGAGATTTTTAGGGGAGGAAAAATTGTGTCTTAATTGGTAGCAGTTAGCATTTCTTATATCTTGAAAACGTTTTCAATATGATACGATACGGGAACACAAGACAAGATGAGAAAGGATAAACATCAGATCAAAAACAAATGTAATACCATTTCTCGTATAGCTGTGGTCTGTTCTTCATTTCTTGAATGAATAGATATTTCTCGTATTACACTGCACGATACGAAAAAGGATACGCGCATCTTCGATCATTTGATTAGCTTATCCAGCATCATAAGACAATATGACAACGGAAAATATGTGATTTCTTCAATAAAATACAAACCACTCGCACTTATCATCTGACAATTTATTCTTTATCAAATTTTATTTCATTCTGAAGCGTACAAAATCTGATAATGTATTATGTTTAAAGTTTGACAACGGAATAGGACCATAGACGTCATAATCGCATGTGCCAAAAAAATTGGCACATTTTTTTATGATACCAATGAGAGTGTTTACCATAAAGAAACAGGTACAACAACTTGAGGGAACTGGATGTTACTCGCTAAAAGCTCGTTAGCTAGCTATAAAACCAGGTTTAATCCACCATTTTCTACATAAGACAATATCTGTACCAATTCAGGAATATGAAGTAGTTTTTTTTTCCATTCCTTTGGTGTGTTTGAAGACTTGATTTTGCCATTTGATTGAACTCCGTTTTTAATTTTCCTCCGAGTTCATTATTTTTGTGATTTTAATTTTTATTATCATATTAAAGTTAAATAACTCGAGTTGATATCAAGCGTTAACGATTTCTCACTCGTTATGGAATCTATAAGTATACACAATATTTAAAAATTGAATTAATCGAAAGGCAATATAATGCTTCGTCGTTAAAATATGAGACAGCAATATTAAACATAAGCACATTGTCGGAGAATATACAATTTACTGTTTGTCAGGATTTTCCACTGGCGCTTGAATAAGAAACAAGGGACAAATATGATTTACATGTCAGGCGTTCTGAACCATGTCGTTGTTTGTGTTATATCTATTTACTTGTCTCTTCTCTTTTCTGAAACCTTAGTTTATGATGAAGTTTATATATAGGATGCTATTGTTATCTAAACTCTTTTGAAATCAATACTTCGAGTCATCTAATATGTAAGAAAGCTGCTTTTCTCGATGATTTTTTTTTATAATACTCATATACAAGATAAAATAAAGCAGTTAAAGTGAGAAGTAGTTGGGGAAATTGTTTTTTTTTTTCGTTTCGCTATCTAATAATATATTGCTACATATACCAGACCCCAACCTACTGTCTGAGTTAAGATGAAACATAATTACGATGTTTTAAGATTCACATTCACGAGTGCCAATATTGTAAAGGAAAATTCAATAGTTTGTAAGGTTATATTGAATTATCTAGGTCAAGTAACTCTTTCAAATCAAAACAATGGATATGTAGTGATATATGTCCTATTCGTGTTCAATGAAGTTAACTTTTTTGTTAGATTGATTTTACTTTTGTTCTTAACCTATAGAAAGAGTAATTAAATATGTCACTTACTGATCATATAACATGACAAATGAAAAAAAAACGAAATTTTGTGTTATGCTTAATACGAAAATATCTCACTGAAGACATATAATGACGTCAAGCAACATGAGTTCAATTGTTAAAAAGAAAGAAAGTAGACAAGTCATTGTTATATATATACCATACAAAACAAAATGTATTGTCGCTGACAATAGTCTGCGTATACAGGTTCAACAAACATAGAAGCAAAACATATGATATTCTCACCATTATGCTAATATATATATTGGGTATGAATTGTTTTCTTTGTTGTGTTAAATTGACAGGTGCTTGTCTTCTGGTCTTGTTTTTTTCACCAGGGAGTTGTTAGTTTGTGTTCGACTTGAAATTGAAAGCCCTTCAGTATCATCTGCTACTATTTGTTATGTCGAAACTATACAGATTTTTGTACAAGTTATCATTTTTTTCACACATTCGTTCTTCACGCGATGATGCCGGTTTACCCGATTAACTATCTTGATGTTTTATTATTATATTTGTGAACATCATCCTTATATCATACAATCTTAATGCAAATATGGACAATGAAAAGCTAAATAAAAAAAAAGGTATTACTTGCTTTATCCAATTACATGTATATCAAAACATAAAATAACAACAAAAAGTTCTTAGAAAATTTAAAACGGATAGTCTCTTATCAAATGGCTAAACCAAAAGCTCAAACACATCAAACAAATTGAAAACAAATGTCATATTCCGGATTCAGGACAGGCCTTTCCGTAAAGAGACAATGGTTGGTTAAACCAATTTATATTAGCTAAACCTCTCACTTCTATGACAATCGCCTTACATTCTATTTTACTGACTACAATGTGTAAACAAACAAGAGACATAATAAGTAAAAATGCGGTGCTGCAGTCAACACTGAGTTATAATCTAAATCACTACAAATAATAAAAAAAGAAATTTGGCAATAAAGAACAACTGAATGACATATAGAAAAAAAGCACATGAGCAAAATTGCAAGACAAGCGTACATAAAAAATACCATAGCACAGTAACACAATTGCGGGATGTATAAGTACTGTGCCACGCCAAAAGAATTTTAGCAAAAAATGAACCAAACAATAAAGGTTTAATATAAATATACAAAGACAGATACGACAACTACAAAAACAGATGATAATTTGTACTAAATTCTGTATAAACTATAATTTGTACATTATTACAATTTGTTCACAACAAATATATACATTTATTTAGTTTAAATAATGATAATTACATTTCTGAAGTATTGAAAATATCAGATACATTGTATATAAATGAAATATAATAAATTTACCTTTTAAAGTTTAAACAACGTCATGTTTGTTTGACAAATCATTCAATATTACTCCTTTTGGTTGTTACCTAGCATTCCGTTGCTAGTCGATTGACGTCACGTGACTTTCATTTCCGGTCTTATGTCTAACAGTACATTTATGAGTCGTAGAAACATTTCTTTATGAGATCAAGCTTTTTTTAAATCACAACAAGTAGAAAAAAACATTTCTATAATATAAGGACATCACTATGTTTTTATTATATTCATATGGTGTTAGCCTATTTTCTATTTGAAAGTCCCTAAAAGACGATTTGAAACAGAAAGATGTTTGATTATACGTTTGATGAATTTTTACATTAAGTTTATAATTATTTTAATTGAAAGTCCAGGCGAATTGCTTAGAGTTCATTTAACGCAAACAAATGTGGTGAAATCGAAGTTGGAGACTTAAAACCTAAATTTGACTAAAAAAAAACGGTTTACAACATTCAAAATTATCAATATTCAACATTGAAAATTTAACTTTTAACATTCAACTTTCTAGAATTCAATTTTCAAATTTCAAAGTTTAAAATTTGATTTTCAACATTCAGCATTTTATTCCAACGATTGAAATTTGATTTACTAAATACTATTTCAACAGTGTAAATGATAATTACCTATAAATCAACCTACTAATTCAACAGTGTGCATATACCATAGCTCTAACAATCCTAATCTTTCAACAACTCTCCGTAGACAAAAATACTACTGGATTAGACAATTGGGAACTGCGACACCTTATGGTTGCAATGACAAAATTGATGGTATAGGTATTCTATCTAGACCTTCGTGTAACTCGGTGAATGTGATGAATATTTTCAACTCGACTCCTCGACGTAGACGCAGTCATGGTCATCGTCATTATACATCACCTTCTCTGCATGATGTATCTATTAATGACTTGCTGCCATTTATACAAAAGCCGTTAGGTATTCAACACATTCGCACGAAACTTTATTCATTACCCCTTTCAAAACTTCATTCTCTGTTAAATTTATGTTTGGAATCCACTGTTACAAACCCTCATTCAAACCTATACACAATTACAGCTATAATTTCGGATATTGCAAGTCACAGACTTTTCAAGCCAGTCCGCATTGGCAAAGATGAAAAAGAGAAAAGATCTTTCCTTAATCTTTCCTTTGCCAACAAAGGTATCGATGGCGTCAACTTAGGCAATATCCTTCATCATAAATTAGTTCAATCGAAAATACCTCCTTATTTCAAAGACCAGTCTGTACCAATCATTTCTTATACCTATACCAAACCTATTGCAACTAAAATTTTCAATTACCAACACGTTTTGCAGGATCTCGATATTGACGACTTCAAGTCTAAACCTCCCGATTGCACTTGTGCTAGTTCCCAATTCACATATAATCCCGCTGGCCACGTTATTACCGGTGACCTCAACATTGTTAATAACACTTCTCTACGAAATGTGTTATCGATAGGTCCGAAATATCGTGAGCCTAAATCCATCAATTGGAAATTCAACTTTAAAATTTTGATGGATTCAGTTGAGGATTATGCCAGGCAATGGGCTAAGCGCGAGAAGGAAGACGTAGACACTCTTTCCGAATGGATTAAGGCAGTGAGGTCGTTGATACAAATCAGAATTAAGAAACTGAATGGGTCTGTCAATGCCCATGCTACGTCAATCTTTGAAGACCCAAATATGGCAAAACACCTATCCTACTTCCATGACAAATATGTTGTTGTCCCCGCAGATAAAGCCCCAAACAACATCGTTTTTGTATGTAAAACTCATTACATTAACTGCTTTATAAACGAATTAGGTGTTGACAATTCACTTGGAAACTCAACATATACCCTCACGACACTTACCAAAGAGGAAATCCTGGATAATCATAGGTCTGTTCTGTGTTGCTTTGGAATTTCAACCAAAGATGAAGAACTGGATCTGCCATCACTGTATTGGATACCTAAACTACATAAGTGTCCTTACAAACAACGGTATATTGCTGGGTCTTCCAAGTGCTCCACAAAACCTCTTTCTAAATTATTAACATCTATTTTATCAGCAATCAAAGACGGGCTTCAAAGTTATTGTGAAACTGCCTATTCTAGAGGGGGCGTGAATCAGATGTGGATACTTAAAAATTCCAAAGATCTTTTAGAGTACATACAATCTAACTCTCTTTCATCTTGTAACACTATTAAAACATTTGACTTTTCTACTCTGTACACTAGTATTCCACATTCCAAACTAAAAGACAAATTGAAAGAGTTGGTATTGCTTTGCTTCGTAAAAAAGAATGGCCAACGTAGATACAAGTATCTTGTCTTAGGGAGGGATAAATCCTACTTTGTAAAGGATCACTCTGATTCGAACAAAAAATTCTCTGAAACTGATATTATCAAGATGCTTGATTTCTTGATTGACAACATATTTGTAACGTTCGGATGACGTGTTTTTCAACAGACTGTCGGCATTCCAATGGGAACAAACTGTGCCCCTCTACTTGCCGACTTGTTTCTTTATTATTATGAGGCTGACTTCATGCAGGAACTTCTTAGGAAGAAAGATAAGAAGTTAACACTATTCTTTAACTCTACTTTTCGCTATATAGATGATGTCCTTTCACTAAATAATTCAAAATTTGGTGACTATGTGGAACGCATCTATCCAATCTAGCTAGAGATAAAGGATACTACAGATACAGTTAAGTCGGCCTCATATCTTGACTTACATCTAGAAATTGACAATGAGGGTCGGTTGAAAACAAAACTTTACGACAAAAGAGATGATTTCAGTTTTCCAATTGTGGACTTTCCATTTCTAAGTAGCAACATTCCAGCAGCACCTGCATACGGAGTATATATCTCCCAATTGATACGATATTCCCGTGCTTGCATTTCCTGTCATGATTTTCTTGATAGAGGGTTGCTGCTCACAAGGAAGCTATTAAACCAAGAGTTCCAAATGGTGATCTGCTTACCCTTCCGGAGCACCTGAGATCACCCCTAGTTTTTTGGTGGGGTTCGTGTTGTTTATTCTTTAGTTTTCTATGTTGTGTCGTGTGTGCTGTTGTTTGTTTGTCTTTTTTCATTTTTAGCCATGGTGTTGTCAGTTTGTTTTAGGTTTATGAGTTTGGCTGTCCCTTTGGTATCTTTCGTCCCTCTTTTATTTACCCAATCACTATACTCTTCAACATTCAAATCTCTATTTCAATATGGATTCAACTATCTGATTTCAAAATTTAACAGTCGATTTTCTATATATATATAATCGATTTTCTATATATATATATAATCGATTTCAATATCAAACATTCGATGTTCATTTTACAAAGATGGGTTCTGATACTGTGCTGTTTCGCGATCTCCCAGTGTAATGGAGGGATGGGTTTTGTATGCGTTGTCCCAAGTGAGGAGCCTGTAGTGCAGGAGTTGTCGTTTCTTTAACTGTGTTACATACTTGTTATTCGTTTGTTGTTGTGTACCGAAATAAAGCAGTTGGTTGTCTTATTCGAATTGTTTTACATTTATTTTATGTCGGGGACTTTTATAGGTTAGTAGAGATTTCCAATAAAATGTGATAGGCATTTCGACTTGATGGAAATGGTTATTGTGAACCTTTGAAATAAATATGTCGGTCAAGTTTAAACAAAGTATTCCAACACTATTAATGTTCGTCCATGTTGATAAACGATAGAAATCATTCATTTGTATTTATTTGATGGTTTTCAAATTCCCGCTTATATTTTAAAATTAGATCACGTATAAACACACGTATCCGTTCCCTCGTATACGATCGTTTTAAAAATTTTATGTTTTAAAATTGCCCATTATTTTAATTATAATTGAGAGATCAACAACTATTTTTTACATGTTGATTTTTCGTTATCCAATATTCTTTATTTATTTATTTATTTACAAGATTGATCGTTTATATAGATATACAGTGTTAATTTCCATTGTTTAATGCAAGCGTACATTTTAGATGAATAAAAACGGTTCCTTATATATTTGTGCATTGTAATTAAAATTTCGTATGTTTTGTTTACAACTCTGTCTTGTATTGTTCTGGTCGTACTATTTCAAATATTCAATTTTATGACTTATCATGTGTTTTCATCAGTTTACCATAGTACTATCACATGGTTAGGTTAGAAATTAATGGTAAATTCTAGTTTTTAGTGTTTTAATGTCTAATCTTACCGTTTTAAGTTATTGACCTAACTGCACGACTCGATTGTCAATTAACACTAAAATAATCGTTGCAAATAATCCTGCTCAAACTTTTGTTAAAGACGGTTTTACCATTGCAGTGTTGCGATAGTTAATGTTCTATGTTGAATGCAATTGTAGTGACCTGTAATACAAGTACCGTTCAATTGAGTTTAGTTATATGTCTTGTGATTCTGTCTCTGACCTAGATTTTCTGTATGTGGCATGTGTAGTGAATCATGACACAAGACATTGTTACGTGTACCATGATGAACTTTCGTGCAGGACTGCTGTGTGTATTTTTAACATGGAACTCTTGACCAGACTATGACTTTTTGACTCTTGACATATGCACATTGGGTGTACCATCATGATACAGTATGTTCCTTGGTATATCACCTTGACCTCATAATATCATTTTCAATTGACCTTGCTTTTGAATATGTAGCATGTAAAGGAATTGTGTTTTTATGACAAGAAACTCTTCTTGACAAGACTATAACTTTTTGACTCTTGACCTATGCATATTGGGCGTGTCTCTTGGTATGATTACCTTGACGTCAAGTCAGGAGTCTCTAGTTTTGTTAGTCTTGTATGTTTTTAATTGTAAGTTAATTTTTATGTTCTGGGGTTTGAACTAGAGTACACATTTTGTTAATGGGCCATCTGAAGCCCGCCTCCGGGCGAGGGATTTTCTCGCTTTGTTGAACACCAATTGGTGGCTTTCGACTACTTTCTGCAATTTTGTCATGTTACTGTCTCTTTTACACATTCCACATTTCCATTCTCAATTTTGAAGAATGTTTGGTTCAAATGAAAACGAAATCCTTTAATTTCCGTGAAAAATTAGAGAGAACATTTACTGCTTCAGTAGCACCATGTGCTGCCAGTTGTGATAGATAATGCAAAATGTTTCAATCACTTTACTTTAGATTTTATTTCATGGACATGTAGGTATGGATAGTCTGTTTTTACATCTTAAACATGTACATCGAAGGTATACGCATATCAATAAACTGAACTCAGTGCAAAGCACCTTTAAAGCACACTTAGACAGAGAGCTCAATCTAGTGAAACACGTTGCTATGCTGGTCACTTGTACTTGAAACATCACTGTCTGTTACCAAACTGCACCGAGATCCTGAAAAAAATATGCAAGTTAATTCTATTAGAAGTAGAATTCAATGGAAGTAAATAAGCTGTTCACTGAAATAAATGTAGAATACGTCTATTTGCTACAGATGTCCCTGTTTGTGAATAAAACATGAGTAAACTTCCACATATAGATGCAGGATTCACGTAATTTTGACCGTCTTGTGACCATAAGCATTTTGTATAAGTTTCAAAACATTTGGTGAGGCAAACTAAATTTAAAGAACGGAAACAGCAGATTTAGCATTTTTCCTATCTTAAGGCCCCGAGTTGACATTTGTATCATTGGTACCCGTACCGCATCTTCTTACATCTAATAACTCATGAACAGTGACCCTAACCAATATCGAACTTGATATAGCTGTGTTATGTGGTAATACGCATTGCATTTAAGGTTTATAACATTAACATTTGATTGAGTCAAACTTATTTAAGAGAACGGAAACGAAAAATTCAGCATTTTCTATGTTTATAAAAGGACATGATTAGTCATTTAATGCTCGTTTGAATTGTTTTACATAGTCATTTCGGTGCCTTTTATAGCTGACTATGCGGTATGGACTTTGCTCAATGTTGAAGGCCGTATGGTGACCTATAGCTGTTAATTTCAGTGTCATCTGGTCTCTTGTTGAGAGTTCTCATTGGCACTAGCCACATTAGGTGGAGGGTGGGGATTTCGTTAACAATTCTAACCCCGCCTTTTTCTGTATGTATGTGTCTATCCCAAGTCAGGAGCTTGTAATTCAATGATTGTCGTTTGTTTGTGTTACATATTTGTTTTTCGTGCATTTTTTGTGCATAAATTAGGCCGTTAGTTTTCTCGTTTGAATTGTTTTACATTGTCGTTTCGATGCCTTTTATAGCTGACTATGCGGTATGGACTTTGTGCATTGTTGAAGGCTGTATGGTGACCTATAGCTGTTTATTTCTGTGTCATTTGGTCTCTGTGGAGAGTACTCATAGGCACTAATGCCACATCTTCTTTTTTATATTGTGTATAAGTTTTGTAGTAGTTGGTTAAGGCAACTAAAGTTTGTAGAACAGAACCCATGTTTTGGGACGTTCAGGACGGACGGAATATATGGTAACACTTTATGCCCCTCCACTATGGCGCCAACACAGAAGTTCTGACTATTGTGCTGGTGATACTCATCCCACTAGCACTGTTATTAACACACACACAATTTTATTATAAAAATATTCAATCTTAATTTTGATTTCTTTTATTTTGGCCGAATGGTTATATGCATGCCCTTCACACGGAGTATCAAGTTTGATAAATTTATTGTAAATTTTATGTAGTTTATAGCTTATTTTTCAACTTATAAAAGCTTACAAACTAAATTGATCATTACTTTCTTTTGCATTTGTATTTTAATATTCTGTTTTGAACAAAATGATTTGTTACATATACTTCACATGTATTTCTATCAGATCTGACATTATTACAAATTCAATTAAATAAAATTCAGTCGAACTTGAAAATAAATGTGCAATAATATATATATATATGCAAGTCGTAAACTGGTCAAGTGGCTAGATGCACATATCGTTGGCCAATTGAACAACATATCCTAGTTGGGTGGTTTAAAACTTCTAGAAATATTAACGGAAATAAGGGATGAGTAAAGGAAAATAAATGAAAACAGAACGACTGAATTAAACAAAAGGATGTTCGATATACTGTATATTTCGGTTTATTCACACATTTAAAGTAACAACCATCATGCTCGAATTTTTGAATGACTATTTTACTCAAATTGGAATGATTTTATGTATCAAATTTGGTTTCAATATCAACGCACTCACGATAAGTATATATAAGACAAGCGGTTTGGCTCAAATGAACCTTTAAGTGCACGAAAATCGGAAGAAAAAAGACTAATCCCTAGAGTTGTCTCCAATATTCGTATAGTAGTAACTTTACGTTACGACCATTCGCTTACCACCAGTGTTTATAGAATCCATATACAAATACATCGTTTTCCTCATGAAAATTATTGCCCATGGTTGACCAATGATTACATACCTTTACTGCGGTAAGTTTTTAAATCAAAATGCCAGATCCATACTTGTCTTCCCAGTTCAAAGTAACTAGAAAACATAAGGTCAAAAAAGTACCTCACGCATCCGTCATGTCCTACAAATATAAAGAAAACTACACAATCTGTTTTCATATCAGACAGACTTAATACAGAAGCTTATCGTGAATAATGTCATATAACAAATATTTATCCAAATTTTATCAAATTTAACTTTTAATTTCAACAATTTTAAAAATATTATGATTTGTAAGAGTATTTGAATGCAGATTTAGTTTTTGGATTTTTGAATTTCACTGGATAGTGAATTCCACACTTTTTGACCTCTAAACGAAAAACTTGATTTGCAGAATTCTGTTTTTGATTTATGGGCAAATAAATTATCTGATGATGAAAGTCGAGTATTGTACGATTTTTTTTACAATTTGTAGGCACAATAAGATTTGCATAAAAACATGAATACGTTGGTGCAAGTTCATGTTTTGATTTATACATTAATGATTACATGTGGTATTCTCTTAGCACGGGAATAATTCCACATTCCTGAAATAGTTCAATGGATGGTTTACGAATATCGTGTTCGTTTAATTTAGTTCTAGCTGCCCTTTCTTTCAAATATTATCAATTGTAAGCTTTGTAGACATATACTTTCATGTAGTATTTGAAAAGGAAGTTATTCTATGCAAACATGTAGTAAATATTATAATGTTATATGTTTATGCATGCATACAAAGCTTCGAAAATCTTTGGTCAACTCTCAGAAAAGATCCTGACATTTAAAAGATATTGTGTGTTTTGACAGTTTGTATATATGCTCGATAAATGTCAAGAGTATCTGAAACAGACACCAACATGGTGAAGGATCATAAAATGGAAGTTAAGTTTGTATCTTGACTTGTTACTTTATGTTGACATAGAAAGGACGTCTTTCATCTTAAATTTATGGCAATGTGTTGCATGTTCGTTCCTCAGTAGTAGAAGAGGGAAAGAAGATACCAGAGGGACAGTCAATCATAGATAGAAAACAAACTGACAACACCATGGCTAAAAATAAAAAGACAAACAGACAAATAAAAGTACAGAAGACACAACATAGAAAACTAAAGACAACACGAACCCCTCCAAAAACTGGGGTTGATCTCAGGTGCTACACTTTAATAGCATACGCTATGCTTTATCGTATGGCTTAACTAAAATATATCTCAAGGGTATGCGCTGGATATAAAAACGACTCCTACATATATGGTTACGATATTACAAAAACAAAAATCAACATTACATATAGTTACGTTTATGGAAGGGAGGTGATTCGATTTTATTTGACAGGTGTAGTGAGAGATTCTTAGGGGAGGAAAAATTGTGTCTTAATAGAGATTTCCAATAAAATGACATTACTCAACATAACCGACCTATCTGACCGTATCTCGGCCTATTGGAGTGAAGGACGACGGAGGGGACCATAGACTGCATGACGTCTTGGCTCGTTGAATACACATACTTTCTTGGAATACATGTTATTTAAAAATAATCGCAAACTGCTGTTTTAATTCTTTACATATTTTGTAATTAAATTTGGGGTGACAACAACCTTAAAAGGAATTATTAGTTCAGTTACTGGTAATCAAACACACCGATCATTATTTCGTCATTTCACTTGACCCATATATTTATCTCTCAAACGATGAGTTCTTAAAGCTCATAAATCAAAACTAAAGTTTGAACAAATAAAAATATTGGAATATGAAGCGTGATCATTATGCATATTCTCATTTTTAATTATAAGATTGAAACAAGAGTTTCAAACACACCGGAATGTACAAGGTGTACACGACTTACCTCCTCTTTTTGCTCTCTTTTTTTTTACAATACTTCTATAATTTTTTTCAAGATACTTTCGACGACGGTAAAAAGTCAGATCACTGATGCATCTCTGTCATCTTTCCGTAAAATTTTATCAAATGGAATTGGTGATCACACATTTGAAGGAAAAAGATAATAAGATTTTACTGAATCAGTCAGTTTGTTTATATCTTGTTTTTAATAATAATGATTCATGCATGGATTCTTGGAAGAGCCCATACAAACATAGATGTAATATAAAGTCAATGTTCTTAATTTTTTTTTCTAAAATATTTGGCGTTTATTTATACAAATACGTATAAAAAACGGACATGTACGGACTATTTAATTGAATTTGTGTAAATTAAGAAGATCTTTTTAGTTTTAATATCAACTTATGATAGCATGGGGATATTATATTTACTGGTGTGTGCATCCGTCCGTTCTTCAGTTTTGTTTAAAATTATGTACCTACTATGAGTTTGTTCCAGTGTTGCAAATTTTCTGATTAATAAACGTTCATGTATTTGTATATCTTCCAGAGTCAAAACTGTTTCTTTGGTCGCAACGTCTCGACAGTGAACTCTTAACGGTAATCAAGGGAATATAAATATGGTCACTATTAGTCTTCTTCCGATCGTCAGTTAAACATTGCCAAAGTGGGGAGTCCTTTATATGTGTGGGATGTACAAGTACGCATTCCCGTCCGGATAGAGTGGGGACGTTAAATCCGATGCCTCTTTTAGATATAATGTCACACTCTCTACACGTTAATTATTCATGAAATATTTTCCACTGGACGTTAAGCAACAAACTGTCAATCAATCGACAGTAGCGTAACTTAAATTATATTTCTGGTGAAGCAAATGATTTGAATCCTGGAAGTTAAAGCCTCACCTTGGTTTAAATACTTCAGAGTAGGGAGTTGACGGTTATTTGAAAATATGAATCGCAAAATAGGTGTAGGTGATCATATTCTTGATAGGTCACACAATGGCAAAATGATACTGTCTATGAAAAATCCAGATTTGTGGAATTCTATCATGAACATATTTTTCTATTGCGCATTTAATCAATATATTTTAATTAAACTTCTGGTTAAAGGCTTTAGTATTCGGTTATGTATTAGAATTCATATAGGTTCCTGATAAAAAAAAAATGACAGAATTATATGTAAGACCTCCTCTTCAATGCTTTTTTTTTTTACAGATTTGGGAATACTAAATTTAAAATCCACTGTGTCTCTTAACTTTATACGTTTAACTTTTGCCAACATATATGGATGATTATAACTGGGAAAACTATAAAGTCTTTCTTATATTAAACAAGGTAGAAGAGTACTACATAAAATGTAGGAATGCTAAGTCTCTGTTAAAAACTTTGCCAACCAAAATTAACGAGATCGTTGTAAAAAAAATCAAGCATCATATCAGTTTCGTTGTTATAAACTCTTGGTCGGACCAATCTTTAGCGAGTAATGCTTTGTCTGTTAATTAAAAAAAGATATATGCATCTACCTTGTTCATTTTTTGATGCATCTTGGATCCGCATCTGGCAACACAGTCTTATAATGTTATGTTGGTCAATGTAATTTACCATACACATTTCCGTAAATGATTGATTAATTCATTAAAATGAATTCGGTGACCCCCTTTAGTTGTTTATCAATAAAATGGATAAAATAGTTTATGTTAGTTCACTTCAAGGGATATCAATAAAATTGAGAATGGAAATGGGGAATGTGTCAAAGAGACAACAACCCGACCAAATAAAAAACAACAGCAGAGGGTCACCAACAGGTCTTCAATGTAGCGAGAAATTCCCGCACCCGGAGGCGTCCTTCAGCTGGCCCCTGAACAAATATATACTAGTCCAGTGATAATGAACGCCATACTAATTTCCAAATTGTACACAAGAAACTAAAATTAAAATAATACCAGACTAACAAACGCCAGAGGCTTCTGACTTGGGACAGGCGCAAAAATGCGGCGGGGTTAAACATTTTTGTGAGATCTCAACCCTCTCCCTATACCTCTAACCAATGTAGAAAAGTAAACGCATAACAATACAAAAATATTCCCTAGGAATATCTTTTGTATTTGGACTCCGATATCATTCCCGTTAAACAAATTGATACAGAACAATCCCTAATCGAACACACCTTAATTCTAAAGAAAATACTAACATATATAGATATTTCTTTATTGATAGTGATCATACATTTCTTGAAGAATAATACTCTTGTTTATGTATCAAAAGGAAGCGATAATTATATCTGAATTTTCAACCTTTACAAAGAGAGATTTTGATTTTTTTCTGCTTTCGATATTTCTGAAATTGTCAGAAACATATCCTTTTAAATATTTTCTCCGCAAAAAATATAATAAAAAGATAGATAAACTATAAAGAAATACAGAAAAAAAAGAATAATGGGGCGTTCAACTGCAAAGTATATTGAAAAATAATTGTCATAATCAAAACCACGAACGATTACTCGAATCGTACGTATGATAGGTATGGGATACGTTTGTTTTACGTGATCTTATGTCAGTAAAATAAAGGCGGGAATCTGTAAAACCACGTGATAACTTAAAATGCAATATTTCTATCATTTTTCGTCATGATCAAATTACTTTATATGGACGAACATTCCAGCGTATGATTTTAAAAGTCTTTGAGTACTTTGTTTAAACTTAAGCGATGTGTTCAATCAAATGTGATGGTTGGCAACAACCCGTCCCATTACGTTCGTACGTCCAGTTACGTACGTATGTCTTTTTATTGGAAATCTCTAATTGGTAGCAGTTAGCATTTCTTATATCTTGAAAACGTTTTCAATATGATAAGATAAGAGAGGACAAAACAAGATGAGAAAGGATAAACATCAGATCAAAAACAAATGTAATACCATTTCTCGTATGGCTGTGGCCTGTTATCTATTTCTTGAATGAATAGATAAGTTTTGTATCACACTGCACGAGACGAAAAAGGGATACGAGCATCTTCGATCATTTGATTAGCTTATCCAGCATCATAAGACAATATGACAACGGAAAATATGTGATTTCTTCAATAAAATACAAACCACTCGCACTTATCATCTGATATATTTTTCTTTATCAAATTTTATTACATTCTAAAGCTTACAAAATCTGATAAATAAATGTATTATGTTTAAAGTTTGACAACGGAATAGGACCATAGACGTCATAATCGCATGTGCCAAAAAAATTGGGCGATTTTTTTATGATACCAATGAGAGTGTTTACCATAAGAGAAACAGGTACAACAACTTGAGGGAACTGGATGTCACTTGATATCATCACTCGTTATTTGATTTTAGATAGTAATAATAAACTCGTTAAAAGTTCGTTAGCTAGCTATCAAACCAGGTTTAATCCACCATTTTCTACATAAGACAATATCTGTACCAATTCAGGAATATGAAGTAATTTTTTTTCATTCCTTTGGTGTGTTTGAAGACTTGATTTTGTCATTTGATTGAACTCCGTTTTTAATTTTCCTTCGAGTTCATTATTTTTGTGATTTTAATTTCTATTATCATATTAAAATTAAATAACTCGAGTTGATATCAAGCGTTATCGATTTCTCACTCGTTATGGAATCTATAAGTATACACAATATTTAAAAATTGAATTAATCGAAAGGCAATATAATGCTTCGTCGTTAAAATATGAGACAGCAATATTAAACATAAGCACATTGTCGGAAAATATACAATTTACTGTTTGTCAGGATTTTCCACTGGCGCTTTAATAAGAAACAAGGGACAAATATGATTTACATGTCAGGCGTTCTGAACCATGTCGTTGTTTGTGTTATATCTATTTACTTGTCGGATTTAGTAGTTGGTATTTTTTTTACATGTAGTCCGTTAATTTTGTACTGTCTACGAAAAATAATCTACAAAAATGTGTCTGTTGAACAGATGTTGCAATGGTAATTATGTCCCATCTTCTTATTAAACCTAAAAACCAAACGTTTCATTGACTTCATTTCAAGTCATCTTTGTCTCTTCTCTTTTCTGGAACCTTAGTTTATGATCAATTTTATATATAGGATGCTATTGTTATCTAAACTCTTTTGAATTCAATACTTTCGAGTCATCCACTATGTAAGAAAGCTGCTTTTTTCGATGATTTTTTTTTTATAATACTCATATACAAGATAAAATAAAGCAGTAAGTGAGTAGTAGTTGGGAAAATTGTTTTTTCGTTTCGCTATCTAATATTATCTTGCTACATATACCAGACCCAAACCTACTGTCTGAGTTAGGATGAAAACATAATAACGATGTTTTAAGATTCACATTCACGAGTGCCAATATTGTAAAGGAAAATTCAATAGTTTGTAAGGTTATATTGAATTATCTAGGTCAAGTAACTCTTTCAAATCAAAACAATGGATATGTAGTGATATATGTCCTATTCGTGTTCAATGAAGTTAACTTCTTTGTTAGAATGATTTTACTTTTGTTCTTAACCTATAGAAAGAGTAATTAAATATGTCACTTACTGATCATATAACATGACAAGTGGAAAACAAAACGAAATTTTGTGTTATGCTTAATACGAAAATATCTCACTGAAGACATATAATTACGTCAAGCAACATGAGTTCAATTGTTAAAAAGAAAGAAAGTAGACAAGTCATTGTTATATATATACCACACAAAACAAAATATGTATTGTCGCTAACAATAGTCTGCGTATACAGGTTCAACAAATATAGAAGCAAAACATATGATATTCTCACCATTATGCTAATATATATATTGTGTATGAATTGTTTTCTTTGTCGTGTTAAATTAACAGGTGCTTGTCTTCTGGTCTTGTTTTTTTCACCAGGGAGTTGTTAGTTTGTGTTCGACTTGAAATTAAAAGCCCTTCAATATCTTCTGCTATTATTTGTTATGTAGAAATTATACAGATTTTTGTACAAGTTATCATTTTCTTCACACATTCGTTCTTCACGCGATGATGCCAGTTTACCCGATTAACTATCTTGATGTTTTATTATTATATTAATTTTGTGAACATCATCCTTATATCATACCATGTTAATGCAAATATGGACAATGAAAAGCTAAATCAACAAAAAGGTATTACTTGCTTTATCCAATTACATGTATATCAAAACATAAAGTAACAACAAAAAGTTCTTAGAAAATTTAAAACGGATAGTCTCTTATCAAATGGCTAAACCAAAAGCTCAAACACATCAAACAAATTGAAAACAAATGTCATATTCCGGATTCGGGACAGGCATTTCCGTATAGAGCAAATGGTTGGTTAAACCAATTTATATTAGCTAAACCTCTCACTTCTATGACAATCGCCTTACATTCTATTTTACTGACTACAATGTGTAAACAAACAAGAGACATAATAAGTAAAAATGCGGTGCTGCAGACAACACTGAGTTATAATCTAAATCACTATAAAAAATAAAAAAAAGAAATTTGGCAATAAAGAAAAACTGAATGGCATATAGTAAAAAAGCACATGAGCAAAATTGCAAGACAAGAGTACATAAAAATACCATACCAACGTAACACAATTGCGGGATGTATAAGTACTGTGCCACGCCAAAAGAATTTTAGCAAAAAATGAACCAAACAATAAAGGTTTAATATAAATATACAAAGACAGATACGATAATTACAAAAACAGACGATAACTTGTACTAAAATTCTGTATAAACTATAATTTGTACATTATTACAATTTGTTCACAACAAATATATATATTTATATAGTTTAAATCATGATAGTTACATTTCTGAAGTATTGAAAATATCAGATACATTGTATATAAATGAAATATAATAAATTTACCTTTTAAAGTTTAAACAACGTCATGTTTGTTTGACAAATCATTCAATATTACTCCTTTTGGTTGTTACCTAGGATTCCGTTGCAAGTCGATTGACGTCACGTGATTTTCATTTACGGTTTTGTGTCTAACAGTACATTTATGAGTCGTAGAAACAACTCTTCATGAGATCAAGCTTTAATATAAGGACATCACTATGTTTTTATTATATTCATATGGTGTTAGCATATTTTCTATTTGAAAGTCCCTAAAAGACGATTTGAAAGATGTATGATTACGTTTGATGAATTTTTACATTAAGTTTATAATTATTTTAATTGAAAGTGCAGGCGAGTTGCTTAGAGTTTATTTAAAGCAAACAAATGTGGTGAAATCGAAGTTGGAGATTTAAAAACTAAATTTGACTAAAAAAACGGTTTACAACATTAAAAATTATCAATATTCAACTTTGATAATTTAACTTTTAACATTCAACTTTCACGAATTCAATTTTCAAATTTCAACATTTAAAATTTGATTTTCAACATTCAGCATTTTATTCCAACGATTGAAATTTCATTTACTAAATACAGTTTAAATGATAAATACCTTATCAACCTACTAATTCAACAGTGTGCATGTTATTTACCCAATCACTATACTCTTCAAAATTCAAATCTCTATTTCAATATGGGTTCAACTATCTGATTTCAAAATTCAAATCTCTATTTCAATATGGGTTCAACTATCTGATTTCAAAATTCAAATCTCTATTTCAATATGGGTTCAACTATCTGATTTCAAAATTCAAATCTCTATTTCAAATATGGATTCAACTATCTGATTTCAAAATTTAACAGTCGATTTTCTATATATATATAATCGATTTCAATATCAAACATTCGATGTTCATTTTACAAAGATGGGTTCTGATACTGTGCTGTTTCGCGATCTCCCAGTGTAAGGGAGGGATGGGTTTTGTATGCGTTGTCCCAAGTCAGGAGACCGTGGTGCAGGAGTTGTCGTTTCTTTAACTGTGTAACATAATTGTTATTCGTTTGTTGTTGTGTACCGAAATAAAGCAGTTGGTTGTCTTATTCGAATTTTTTTTAATTTATTTTATGTCGGGGACTTTTATAGCTTAGTAGAGATTTCCAATAAAATGTGATAGGCATTTCGACTTGATGGAAATGGTTATTGTGAACCTTTGAAATAAATGTGTCGGTCAAGTTTAAACAAAGTATTCCAACACTATTAATGTTTGTCCATGTTGATAAACGATAGAAATCATTCATTTGTATTTATTTGATGGTTTTCCGAATTCCTGCCTATATTTTCATTAACATTAGATCACGTATAAACACACGTATCCGTTCCCTCGTATGCGATCGTTTGAAAAATCTTTTGTTTTAAAATTATTTTAATTATATTTGAGAGATCAACGAACTATTTTTTACATTTTTTACATGTTGATTTTTCGTAATCCAAAATTCTTTCTTTATTTATTTATTTACAAGATTGATCGTTTATATAAATATACAGTGTTAATTTCCATTGTATAACGCAAGCGTACATTTTAGATGAATAAATGCGGTTCCTTATTTATGCATTGTGATTAAAATTTCGTATGTTTTGTTTACAACTCTGTTTTGTATTGTTCTGGTCGTACTATTTCAAATATTCAATTTTATGATTTATCATTTGTTTCCATCAGTTTACCATAGTACTGTCACATGGTTAGGTTAGAAATTAATGGTAAATCCTAGTTTTTAGTGCTTTAATGTCTAATCTTACCGTTTTAAGTTTTTGACCTAACTGCACGACTTGTCAATTAACACTAAAATAATCGTTGCAAAGAATCCTGCTCAAACTTTTGTGAAGGACGGTTTTATCTTTGCAGTGTTGCGATAGTTAATGTTCTATGTTGAATGCAATTGCAGTGACCTGCATTACAAGTACCGTTCAATTGAGTTTAGTTATATGTCTTGTGATTCTGTCTCTGACCTAGATTTTCTGTATTTGGCATGTGTAGTGAATCATGACCCAAGACATTGTTACGTGTACCATGATGAACTTTCGTGCAGGACTGCTGTGTGTATTTTAAACATGGAACTCTTGACCAGACTATGACTTTTTGACTCTTGAAATATGCACGTTGGGTGTACCATCATGATACAGTGTGTTCCTTGGTATATTACCTTGACCTCATAATATCATTTTCAATTGACCTTGCTTCTGAATATGTGGCATGTAAAGGAATTGTGTTTTTTTTATAAGGAACTCTTCTTGACCAGACTATAACTTTTTGACTATTGACCTATGCATATTGGGCGTGTCTATTGGTATGATTACCTTGACGTCAAGTCAGGAGTCTCTGGTTTTGTTAGTCTTGTATGTTTTTAATTGTAAGTTAATTTTCATGTTCTGGAGTTTGAACTAGAGTACACATTTTGTTAATGGGCCATCTGAAGCCCGCTTCCGGGCGAGGGATTTTCTCGCTTTGTTGAACACCAATTGGTGGCCTTCGACTACTTTCTGCTCTTTTGTCATGTTACTGTCTCTTTTACATATTACACATTTCCATTTTCAATTTTGAAGAATGTTTGGTTCTAATGAAAACGAAATCCTTTAATTGTCGTGAAAAATTAGAGAGAACATTTACTGCTTCAGTAGCACCATGTGCTGCCAGTTGTGATAGATAATGCAAAATGTTTCAATCATTTTACTCTAGATTTTATAACATGGACATTTAGGTATGGATAGTCTGTTTTTACATCTTAAACATGCACACAGAAGGTATACGCATATCAATAAACTGAACTCAGTGTAAAGCACCTTTAAAGTACACTTAGACAGAGAGTTAAATCTAATGAAACACTTTGTTATGCTGGTCACATGTACTTGAAACATCACTGTCTGTTACCAAACTGCACCGAGATCCTGAACAAAATATGCAAGTTAATTCTATTAGAAGTAGAATTCAATGGAAGTAAATAAGCTGTTCACTGAAATAAATGTAGAATATGTCTATTTGCCACAGATGTCCCTGCTTGTGAATAAAACATGAGTAAACTTCCACATATAGATGGAGGATTCATGTAATTTTGACCATCTTGTGACCATAAGCATTTTGTATAAGTTTCAAAACATTTGGTGAGGCAAACTAAAGTTAAAGAACGGAAACAGATTTAGCATTTTTCCTATCTTAAGGCCCCGAGTTGACATTTGTATCATTGGTACTCGTACCGCATCTTCTTACATCTGATAACTCACGAACAGTGACCCTAACCAATATCGAACTTGATATAGCTGTGTTATGTTGTAATACGCATTGCATATAAGGTTTATAACATTTGATTGAGTCAAACTTATTTAAGAGAACGGAAACGAAAAATTCAGCATTTTCTATGTTTATAAAGAGACATGATTACTCATTTAATTCTCATTTGAATTGTTTTACATAGTCATTTCGGTGCCTTTTATAGCTAACTATGCGGTATGGACTTTGCTCATTGTTGAAGGCCGTATGGTGACATATAGCTGTTAATTTAAGTGTCATCTGGTCTCTTGTGGAGAGTTCTCATTGGCACTCGCCACATTAGGTGGAGGGTGGGGATTCCGTTAGCAATTTTAACCCCGCCTTTTTCTGTATGTATGTGTCTGTTCCAAGTCAGGAGCTTGTAATTCAGTGATTGTCGTTTGTTTGTGTTACATATTTGTTTTTCGTGCATTTTTTGTAAAAATTAGGCCGTTATGGTGACCTACAATTGTTAATTTCTGTGTCATTTGGTCTTTTGTGGAGAGTACTCATTGGCAATAATGCCACATCTTCTTTTTTATATTGTGTATAAGTTTTGTAGTGGTTGGTTGAGGCAAACTAAAGTTTGGAGAATGGAACCCATTTTTTGGGACGTTCAGGACTGACGGACTATAGGGTAACACTTTATGCCTCTCCACTTTGGCAACAACACAGAAGTTCTGACTATTGTTCTGATGATACTTATCCCACTAGCACTGTCATTAACACACACACAATTTTATTATAAAAATATTCAATCTTAATTGTGATTTCTTTTATTTTGGCCGAATGGTTATATGCATGCCCTTCACACGGAGTATCAAGTTTGATAAATTTATTGTAAATTTTATGTAGTTTATAGCTTATTTTTCAACTTATAAGCATGTAACTTATAAGCATGTACCTCGATCTGAAAGTATATATGTTCAAACTCTTTTAGGTCATTTTTTAGTAGCAATAAACAAAAGAACTATGTCAATTGGACATGCTTTGATACTATATATGCGCTTGAATTTTTACTTGATAACATACTTGTTCGCTTTGGAGATTCCGTATATCGTCAAGTTATTGGAATTCCAATGGGGACTAACTGTGCACCACTTATTGCAGACCACTGTTTTCGTATTGTTATGAGTTACAATTTATGACTAAAATAAACGAAGACCCATCGAAACAACATTTGATACAAAAATTTAACAATACTTTTAGATATCTGGATGATATATTGGCTCTCAATAATGACGACTTCAGTATGCATTCTAAAGAAATTTATCCTGTTGAACTTACTTTAAATAAAGCTAATACTAACAATGACCAATGCCCTTTCCTCGATCTTGATATCTATATCATTAACGGGAAGCTTAATACAAAAATTTATGATGAAAGAGATGATTTTTCATTTCCTATCGTTAATTATCCATTTTTATATGGTGACGTTCCCTTGTCACCATCTTATGGTGTTTATATATCTCAACTTGTACGATTCGCTCGTGTATGTAACAACGTATTAGATTTTAGCGAAAGAAATTTATGTATTACTGAAAAATTATTACACCATGACACGGGTTATGTTCTTCTCATATATCTTATGATAGTATGATACTAAACCCCTAACGGGAGGGATTGTACCTGATATGCATATGATAAAGACATAATATTTCAATCAGTTTAATTGAGGTCTGGAGCTGGCATATCAGTTAACTGCTAGTTGTCTGTTGTTATTTATGTATTATTGTCATTTTATTTATTTTCTTTTGTTACATCTTTTGACATCGGACTCGGACTTCTCTTGAACTGAATTTTAACGTGCGTATTGTTATGCGTTTACTTTTCTACATTGGCTAGAGGTATAGGGGGAGGGTTGAGATCTCATAAACATGTTTAAACCCGCCGCAATTTTGCGCCTGTCCCAAGTCAGGAGCCTCTGGCCTTTGTTCGTTTTGTATGATTTTTAAATTTAGTTTCTTGTGTATAATTCGGAGTTTAGTATGACGTCCATTATCACTGTACTAGTATATAGATTTTTAGGGGCAAGCTGAAGGACACCTACGGGTGCGGGAATTCTTGCTACATTGAAGACCCATTGGTGGCCTTCGGCTGTTGTTGCTCTATGGTCGGGTTGTTGTCGCTTTGACACATTCCCCATTTCCTTTCTCAATTTTATTTTATTATAAAAGCTTGCAAACTTTAATTGATCATCACTTTCTTTTGCATTTGTATTTTAATATTCTGTTTTGAACAAAATGATTTGTTACATATACTTCACATATATTTCTATCAAATCTGACATTATTACAAAGTCAATTAAATAAAAGTTAGTCGAACTTGAAAATAAATGTGCAATCAAATATACATTTATGTATATGCAAGTCGTCAACTGGTCAAGTGGCTAGATGCACATATCGTTGGCCAGTTGAACAACATATCCTAGTTGGGTGGTTTAAAACTTCTAGAAATATTAACGGAAATAAGGGATGAGTAAAGGAAATTAAATGAAAACAGAATGACTGAATTAAACAAAAGGATGTTCGATATACTGTATATTTCGGTTTATTCTTAAAAACCTATAAGATGCTTTATTTTTATCTAGTTTCCTAATCAAAACAATTAAAATGAGAAAATAAATACCTTGCAGCTTCCTTTACCGTCGATGCTGAAACGTTTAATGTTATAAGAGAATTTTAGCGTCTTTGACCTACTTTATCTTTTTATTCGGATACTTGCTAAGTTCAACGGGAACATTAGAATGATCTAGAATAGAACCAAGATGGTTTGCTATAACCAAACAACCCGGATGCTGAACCAGTTACCATGGTTTCGAACCAAAGAACCCGGATAGAACCAAGGTTCAGAACCAAAAAAAAAACCAGATGGAACCAAGGATATTTATATATAATTAATCAATCTATTTCTTTATTTGAGTTTTTGAGATTTATAGAAACTTATAGAAGCCTTATTTTGCTGACAATTCTAGAAATATCAAAATCAATTTTGTTAGAAATTGTCAGATGTTGAATAAATTTAATTTAAAATTCTGCTTCCTTTTAATATCCAAATAAAAGTATTTTCCGTTTTTATTGAATAAATGAAATAATGTGGGTTATTTTTATAAATAGCCATGTCCATTAACCAATCCTAGCAAAACATACTAACACCTTGTCAATAAGTTCGTATATAATTTCTGTACATATTTATGAAGCTTTGCTTTGTATACAATATATATAAATTTAGTGTAGTTATTTCTATTTGAACCTGATTTGAATTTTCTTATGTAAAATAGTCAGAAGGGTGTGTGTAAGTGTGAGAAAAATGTCAAGTTTAATTCATTTACATACAAGCAATGTTTTTTTTAGATAATACATTACTAAGTTGAAAAACGTGTGTCTAATCCATTTGACTTTTTTGAACAATAACATTTGTTTCAACTAATGGTTTATCATCAGTAATCTAATGTGTTGATCAAGTTTAAAACCGTCAATTTTCAATATATAAAATTAATCTAGCTGCACCTAGTGTTTTGGAATTATGAACAAGGCAGTAAATCCTCATCAGGTACCTTATCCTTGTTGAATTATAATTACGAAGTACTTACTTCTTTCTTTGGTAAAATATTCAATTAAGTAGTGTTTTTAGGGCTTTGGCATTTTTGATTATTGGACACGGACATTTATAAAATTTGTAACACAGAGGCGAAAGAAATCATAAGGACATGCAACCTCATAATTCAAAAATAAACTGACAACGACATAGATAAAAATGGCAAACAGACAAACAAAGGTACATACAAAAAATCATAGAAAACTAAAGATTGAACAACACGAACAAAAACTAGGGATGATCTCTGTGCGTGCATTATTCATTTATACATATATGCATTCATACATACCCTCTTAATTTGAAGGAGGCTTAACTTTACCCGTAGTATCCTTTATAGAATTTACTAAAGGGTAAAGGCGATTAACAAACACTGAAATCATCATTGTAAAGTTATCTCCATCTTCAAGTTTTGGCTCCTACAGTTTATTGTACAGTGTGCGGTGTACAATTTGTTACTATTTGCTTTTGGAGGGAGTTGATCTGTCCTAATTGGCAAGATGAGGGTTGCTGTGAGAACTAGCATCAAAGCAAAGTGTAAAAAATTGCTAATTTAATTTATCGAACTGGAATTAACGACTATTTAACAAATTAAACTTTGAAGAACATATTGAGATGTTGGAATCATCCCTTCGTAAATTTTACGGACGCCATCACGAGTTTGTTGACCATTATAGAATAACCATTTTACAGATGATATCGGATATGACGCTCATGTCGTTACTACAATCCACTTCCCTTTTCACCACGAATGTGACCTACCAACTAGACTATTTACCAGGTTTATCATTAGATAAGCAACACCACGGGTGCGGCGCCACATGTGGAGCAGGATCTGCTTACCCCTCTGGAGTACCTGAGATCACCCTCACATATTGGTGGGGTTCGTGTTGCTTGGTCTTTATTTTCTATGTTGTGTCTCTTGTACTATTATTTGTCCGTTTGTCTTTTTTTTTTTAGCCTTGATCTGTTACTCTGGATCTTTCGACCCTCTTTTTTAATCCCTGAAAATGACAAGCTATTTTATGTAATCACTGCAAATTTTAAGAATTATTCTACAAATTCCCTAAAATTATTTCCGGAATTATCAATACTATAATACAAAGATTCTTTCTTTTTTGGTAAAAATATTTTAGATAGACATATAAATCTCATGTATAACCATTTTATTATTTAAGTGGACAGGTTTCATTCTCTGTCTATTTATCAAATTTTATTATGTTTTCTTATCTGTAATTTTGTTCACTTTAAAAAAATCGAGTAATGTATGCAGTGGTTTGTAAAGTTTTCTGTAATTGCATACAAATATCCATCAATTCTTTTATTTGTCTGAATATCTTCCAAATTTGGGTTCTTGTATGATTGAAAATCGATTTTTCTAAATAATTACATTTTCAGTTTTAACAAAAAAATGTAAATATTGATTTCTGATACTTACAAAAGTTGAACCATGTAACATATTCAAATTGTGTGTATATCCGATCATATCATACACGTTCATATTTATCCATCCCGTTTTCATTTGTACTAAAAGAGGGACGAAAGATACCAGAGGGACAATCAAACTCATAAATCGAAAATAAACGCCATGGTTAAAAATGAAAAAGACAAACAGACAATCAATACTACACATGACACAACATAGAAAACTAAAGAATAAACAACACCAAATACTAAATGTTCCCATAAGGGTGTAAACCATATTCATCTGTTTTGGGTACTGTCCTAAATTATTTTAGTTATTCGTTTTTATTCTGTGGTTTACATGTCGAAATGTTCTTTTATATATTTGTTTATTTATGTATTTCTCTCCTTCTTTTCTGTTTTTATAAAAACAAATGTGGTATGATTTCCAATGAGACAACTCTCCAAAAGGGACCAAAATGACACAGAAATAAACAAATATAGGTCACCCTACGGTCTTCAACAATGAGCAAAGCCCATACCGCACAATCAGCTATAAAAAGCATCCAAATGACAATGTGAAACATTCAAACAAGGAAACTAACAGCCTAATTCATGTACAAAAAAATGAACGAAAAACAAATATGTAACACATCAACAAACGACAACCAAATGCATTGCATGCTCCTGACTTGGGACAGGCACATATATACAGAATGTGGCGGGGTTAATTTATTTGTACTCTGTTCCCGTCATGTAATGTTGTTAGTTTACTGAGCGGTATATTTAACATTGTCATAAAGCGCGGAGGTTTGTCTTGCCAGGAAACCAGGTTCAACCCACCATTTTTAAGACAAAATGTCTGTTCCAAGTCAGGAATACATATATTCTAAATAATAAGGATGTTCTTATCCCAGGCAGAAAACCATAGCCGTATAAGAACAACTTTATGCTCCTCAACCTTGAACTTGTTTTAGCTTTTAAACTTTTTCATCTGAGCGTCAATGGTTAGTCTTGTGTTGACGAAACGCGCGTCAGGTGTATTAAATTGTAAACCTGGTACCTTTTGTTAGCTATTATTCGTGTGTTTCTCTGTCTTATATGTTCTCCCATTTATTTGAATTGTAGTCTTGTCAAGTAATGTTGTCATTTTAATGTTATATTTAACATTACCATGAAATCGGGAGGTTTGGCGTGCCACAAAACCAGGTTCAACTCACCATTTTTTTTCGTAAAAAGTCCTTTACCAAGTTGGGAGGATGGCCATTGTTATAATATAGTTCGTTTCTTTGTGTGTTACATTTTAATGTTGTGTTTCTGTTGTGTCGTAGTTCTCTTATATTTGATGTGTTTCCCTCAATTTTAGTTTGTAACCAGGATTTGTTTTTTTCTCAATCGATTTATGAATTTCGAACAGCGGTATACTACTGTTGCCTTTTTATACAGCAGTTGTTATCTAATAGTTTGTGTCTATGAATGTTGCATTGTTTTGTTTTTTGGTGCACTTCTATGTTCGGTTATTTCGTTGTTTTCTTCTCGTAGTTGATGTTTTCCCTCGGTTTAATTTTGTTACCAAGATTTGTTTTCTCTCAATCGATATATGACTTTTGAACAGCGGTATACTACTGATGCCTTTAGTAGGCCACAGATCACAATTAATTCCTCTATCAGTTCTTTATAACCTTTTGCATAAAAAAAATTGCACCATGCCCTTTTGTCAAATTTTTTGTGTGTGTAATGTATAGTCCTAGTCCAAATATATATCCAAAATTCGGAAAGATTGATGCAATCACTTTTACAAATTTAGCCAATACACATCCATACCCCTATTGACAAGTCAAGAGATGTTCCGAAAACTGTAAATATTACATTTTTGCACTTGGCCTAATCACTCATTCCAAATCAAAATCAGTTAAAATACAACATCCAAAAATTCATTTCACCCCTCTTCATTCATTTCCAAAAAAAAAATCTAATAAATTAGTGAGGAAGGGAAAGAAAAAAAATTAAGGAAAAATACACTCTAATTAAAAGGAACTATATTCGTGGACAACAAATAAAGGCAACAGTAGTATACCGCTGTTCAAAACTCATAAATCCATGGACAAAAAACAAAATCGGGGTAACAAACTAAAACCGAGGGAAACGCATTAAATATAAGAGGAGAACAACGACACAACACCGAAACGCAACACACACAGAAACAGACCAAGCAACAGACAAAACACCACGAGAATAACAAATATAACATCAAAACCAAATACAAGAATTTGGGATAGATAAGTACCGTGCCACGTCTTATCTAAAAAAATAAGAGAAAACACAAACGACTCAACGTTAAAATGCAACACACACAGAAACGAACAATATTATAACAATGGCCATCTTCCTGACTTGGTACAGGACACTTTTAAAGGGGAATAAAAGTGGTGGGTTGAACCTGGTTTTATGGCATGCCAAACCTCGCACTTTAATGACAAAGTTAAATATAACATTGAAATGACAACATAATATTACAGGACTACAATACAAACAAAAAGGAGACCATATTAGACAAAGAAAAGCATGATTAATAGACAACAAAAGCATCAAGTTTAAAATTCAATACGCCAAAAACGCGTCTTGTCCACACAAGACTCAATAGTGACGCCCAGATATAAAAGATCGAAAGTGAAAAAAGTACAAAGTTGTACAGCACTGAAGATCAAAAGTTGAAAAGGTTTTGCCAAATACGGCATTGTTTGTATGCCCGGGATAAGAACATTCTTATTATATAGAACAATAAGTGGGATAAGAACATTCTTATTATATAGAACAAAAAGTGGTGTCGTTAATTGTGGTCTTGGGCCAGTATGGTTAACTGTATTAAACCAACATATAATGCAAAATGGAAAATGCAAAATTACATATTTCGATAATTTAGCAGGGATCCTTAAGATTTTTGATATCAGTTAATTGGACATCCAGTGTTTGCAATATATCTTGTTGTAATTCTAAAGCCCATTACCAAACAATAACAAATTTGATTGTATGTATATTTTTATAGTTACTCTACTGAAATGAACAGCTACGTAGCTTTTAGTTACATCTCATTGAAACTATGGAATCTACAATCATTTGTTTTAGTTATTAGCCAAAAAGGTTTTTTTTTATCTGTTTTATTTTCGTTTAACAATCAATTTTTTTTCATTTTCGACTTTAAACATTCGTTTTCAACATTCAACATTCGGTTTTCAACTTTCGATTTTCACAACTTTCAAATTCGTTTTAAACATGCAACATTCGATTTCAACATTCAACAATAAGCTTTCGATACCAACATTTAACATTCAAATTTTCACAAATTGTTGTGTTGAACTTTTTTCACTTTTTTTTCAACATTCGTTTTTAACATTTGTCATCCGTTTTCAACATTCAACATTCTTTTTTCAACATTCGGTACTCGTTTTCAACTTCAAAATTTGTTTTTAGCATTTGTCATCCGTTTTCAACATTCAACATTCTATTTTCAACATTCGGCACTCGTTTTCAACTTCAAAATTCGTTTTTAACATTTGATTTTCAACTTTTATGCAACATTCAACATTCTATTTTCAACTTTCGAATGTTGAATCGCGAAAACGAATTTTGAATGTTAAAAACGAATGTTGAAAGTTGAAAATCGAATGTTGAAAACGAATGTTGAATGTTGAAAACGAATGTTGCATGTTTAAAACGAATACAAAAATATAGATAACGAATATAAAATGTTGAAAACGAATATAAAATGTTGAAAACGAATTTTGAACGTTGAAAATAGAATGTTAAAAGTTGTTGAAAATCAAATGTTGAAAACGAATGTTGAATGTTGATTACGAATGTTGAATGTTGAAACTGAACGTTGAATGTTGAAAACGAATGTTGAATGTTGAAAACAAAACAAAAAGTGAGAAAAAAAACAATTTTGAATATTGAATGATGAAAATGAATGCTACAAAATTTCGAAAAAAAATGGAATGTTGAATGATGAATATTGAACCAACTTGACATCCATAAGTTGGTGCAATAAAAAGTTTGAAAAACAACACTTACAATAATTGCCCAAAGTATAGTATAGACATGAAAATTCATACTTTCATACAGAAAACAGCCCAAAATACATACATTACTCAATCTTAATGTTCCTATAATGATGGCTTTTTTAATCTTCAGCTATCTAAAAATGAATTTTATTGCACACTAGGCCTCTTATTTGGAAATTCACTGTAACCAAAATGCGAAAATACACACCTAACTGTGGAGCACTCCATAAGTTTTATTACATTATTGATTGAGACCGAATAAAGTTACAGAATGTAAATGACAAATTTAGCAATGTTTATGTTAATAAAGGGGTATTACTCATGAACGTTAAAAGTGACGCAACTCAATTTCAAACTTGATCTGTGTTATGTGGTAATTATCATTGTGTAAAAAATTCACAAAAGTTGGTTGAGGCACATTTAATTCAGAGAATGGTTACCAATTTTGGTGACATATGCGACAGACAGACGGGAAATAATAGATATTATTCAGATATTAGATCCAAACAAAGCATCTGGTCCTGATGTGATCAGTCATAAGATGCTAAAGCTGTGTCCAGAAAAGGTAGCAGTTCCACTCCATATTATATTTAATAAATCCTTAAGAGAGGGAATATACCCAACTAGCTGGAAGATAGCAAATCTGATACCCATTTTCAAAAAGGGAGATTCATCCTTGCCATCAAATTATAGACCGATATCCTTAATTAGTTGTGTAGGAAAAGTTATGGAAAGAGTAGTGTTTAAGCACTTATACAATCATTTAAAAGCTAATAAATTAATTTATGAGTATCAATCAGGATTCCTCCCTAAAAATTCAACTGTTCATCAACTCTTAGAAATATATAATTGCATATTAAACTCTTTGGAAAAAAAAGATATAAATTGTTTTGTATTCTGTGACTTCTCTAAAGCTTTTGACAAAGTTTGGCATAGGGGTCTTATATATAAAATGAAAGCTTATGGTGTTGACGGAAACGTATTGAATTGGTTTCAGGATTATCTACACGACAGAAAACAGAGAGTAGTATTAAATAACTCGTCTTCTTCCTTCTGTAATGTCTCAGCTGGTGTCCCCCAGGGATCAGTTCTGGGCCCTCTTCTCTTTGTCTTATATATTAATGATATTGCTGATAAGCTTACTTCACTGTGTCGGCTATTTGCTGACGACACATCATTCAACTATTCTGGTAACGATGGAGAACAGATTAGATCTGTTATTGATCGCGACTTGAAAGAGCTGGATGTTTGGTCTTCTAAATGGCTTATGTCATTCAACCCAGATAAAACCGAAATTATGATTTTTTCAAATATTGAGACTCCAGACCTCAGCTTTTCCTTAAATGGTAAAAATATACCTTTAAGTACATCTCATAAGCACCTGGGAGTTAATTTCAGTAGTGACGCAAAATGGAACAATCATATTGAAAGTATAATTACAAGTGTAAAGAAACACTTAAATGTTTTACGTAAGCTTAAATATCGATTATCTCGAAATAATTTAGAAAAACTATACTTAGTTTTTATTAGACCCATTTTCGAATATGCCACGGAAGTGTGGGATAATTGTGGAATAGGCTACTCAAATAAATTAGAAAATTTACAATTGGAGGCCGCAAGAATAGTAACAGGTCTACCAATATTTACAAAAACTGAAACTTTATATTCTGAGGTTGGCTGGGAATCTCTTTTTGAAAGAAGAAGAAGAAGAAAATTACAGATGTTTTATAACATGAACCAAAAGCATGCACCAGAATATCTATGTAATCTTGTACCTCCTTGTGTACAAAGTACAACCAACTACCCGTTGCGAAATGGTCAAGATATTATTGTTCCATTTTGTAGACTTTCCCTTACTACTGAATCGTTTATTCCCTCTACTATACGTGAATGGAATAAACTTGATCCAAAAATTCGCAGTGTCGACTCTATTTCTAAATTTAAGAAAGAATTAAAAAACGATAGTCTAGTATGTAAAATTGAAACGTTTTATTTGTACGGCCCAAGGAAATTAAATATTATCTTAACGCAATTGCGATGTTCCGCTTCATCCTTAAACAATGACCTATTTAGAGCTAACATTATAAATGATCCCTCTTGTCATTGTGGGTCCGATATTGAGGATGTCTACCATTACTTTTTCGTTTGCCCAAAATACACATTATGTAGGAAAAACTTATTCGATAACCTTAACTGGCTATCTGAAAACTTTGTTTTAGATACAAAACTATTAATTTGCGGAAACTTGGAACTTACGAACGAACAAAATATTCAAATTTTCAAACATGTTCAGAATTACATAAAAAGGTCAAACAGATTTCTTATGCCTTGATAGAGCGTTATTATTGCTGACACAGGACGTCATCGTTGCCATCAATCCACAAGTCATCGTCACAGAAGTATACGATTTTTCAAACTTTCTTTTTCCTTTTTTACTTTGTCTCCTCTTTGTTCACCTATGAAAGCTAGTATTATATTATATTGTATAAACTGTTTGTTTTATATGCATGTCCATTATATTATACTATTATTGTAACTTTATATTGTATTATGGAGAAGACTTCATAAGTATGATTTACTTGTGTCTAATCCATTTTGCTTTAATTCAGCAAATAAAATATGTTTAAACTAAACAGACGGGACGGACATACAAGGGTAACACTTTTTACCAAATAATATTTTTTTTTACCAAAAAAAGCTTTAAAAATGCACCATATATAATAGTTAACATACAATACATGTCATGTTACTCGATTTCAGGAGTTTCAAAACAATTCACAATTAGGAGACAATAACCGAAACAAATAACTGAGAATTTTAGCCGTTTTGATTTAAAAGAAATAAAACATTGTTTTATAATCTCTCTTGTGTTATTCTTTTAAAATTGAATTAACACATCCATACAAAACTGAAGTATCTGCGTTACTACACTAATAAAAATTAAAAAAAAAGAAGATGTGGTATGATTGCCAATGAGACAACTGTCCACAAGAGACCAAAATGACAGTGACATTAACAACTATAGGTCACCGTACGGCGGGCCTTCAACAATGAGCAAATCCCATACCGCATAGTCAGCTGTAAAAGGCCCTGATATGACAATGTAAAACAATTCAAACGAAAAAACCAACTGCCTTATTTATATAAAAAAAAAATGAAAATGTTAAAAGCATTTTTTCTGGGTTTTTTTACCAAAAAAAATATAAATTTATCATGTTTTTTACCATAATATTCATAAGACGTTTTACATATACATTTATCAAAAGGAAATATTAGCTAATTGTATGATTGACAATAAAACATAACTACTAGTATCCTTAGACGACCAAATCAATAAGTGTATGATCTATCTTGTTTTTATAATTTGGTAATTTCCTAACCAATTCAAGATTTTAAACATTTTTCAGTCTTCATGTAAGTTATTCCCCTTTCATCATAAAATCTACTGAAATGACTGTAACTTTCTATGCACTAGATTATAAAGATACATTTCATTGGATCATCAGATCAATAATCAATTTAAACTTCACATAATATGAGACAGGTGCTAATGGCTTATTCTCATTTCGCCTTAGCTGTCAAAATAATTATATAAAATTAATCCCAGTTTGCCTTAGTACAAATTTTCAGGTACATAAGAATTCACTAAGGCGAAATGGGAGCTTCTGTAAACATTGTAATTAAGTTATGTTTTGTTTGTATTGCAATTAGTTATTATTTGTTATTTTGATGTCAAATTTTACCATGAAATATTATTTTTGTTTGGTGTCCCACTTTTTAAATAATTCTTTTTTATAATTGCTCTTCGTTTTATGATTTTTTTTTTTACTAATGTGTTATATTTTGTAAATAAAGTCTTATTAGATATGACAAATTGTATATGGATATTTCATATTTCAATGAATAAATAAAGACAAATATCATACTAGTATGACATTTTTTTTATTTCTGAATCAGCACTGAATTCAAAACACAATTTTAGATTTGCATTCTAATAGAGGAAATGTACATGTTATAAATAATAGCATGAGAAAAAAGCACTAATACTTATAACATAAGAATTATTTCCATATTGTTTAAAGTTCATTTAGTTTCCAAGTTTGAGGATATAAGAATAAAGATGCTGCATCGCCATACTGAATATATAGTCAGTTGTACCATTGTGTAGGGTTTCATTCAAAGTGGTGAATCTTTCTTCTATTTCTCTATACTTCTTTGCTTTTCTCCTCATCTTATCACCTGCTGTACTTAAAAGTTCCTTCACCTTGTTAGCTGCTTGATCTTTCTTGAAAACATTGATTATTTCAAATATGTTTGGATGTGCGGTTTTAACTCTCTTTTTCAGCTTGTTATGCCAGCCCTCTAAATCAATATTTGTCCTGGGTTCTTCTGTTTGGTGGTGCTTCCAGGTTGGTTGTGGATATCTGCCTTGCTGGAAATTTAGGTTATGTTGGTTGGCATTGTTTTTCATGAGATTGATTAAGAATCTTAAATAATTTGGACCAAGCTTGAAGAAGTCAAGTCATAGTATACCATGTAATTCAGGCAGCAGTCCTTTTGCGCCAATTACTGTTTTTCAGGGGTATCATTTGCGCCAAATTTTATTTTCAAAATGTATCAATTGCGCCAATAATCGGAACTCATTTGCGCCAATTTACCTGTACACATAAATAAATGTCATGCTTTTCTTAGTCTCAAGGTCACTTGGTGTTGGATAGGATGTTCTCATTAAAAAATGTTGGTTTTGGTGTGACAGCAAAAATAACAGGCAAATTATAGTTCTGAAATCGCTGTTTAATTTTACCTTTAACAAATCGTTCCGAAGGGTTTTTAAACCTTTTTTTTTTTTAACAACAAATTAATATTCTTTATTCTTCAAATTGCTTGTTACATCTTTACTTCATTGTCCAAGCTTCAATAAAGTATCCCTGTGAAATACTTTCTGAGTATCCAGGAAAATACACAGAATATAATAAAATATAATAAAACATTATTTTTTTCCCATCAATTATATCAATCTTTTTAACTTTATGAAAAATACATTTTGAGATACTGTTTTGTTCTCATTCATAAACCTTTGTAGATCCTTTATAAACATAGCATACACATCTAAAAATTTCAGTTTTTGCTCGGATACATAGTACGACTTGTAAATACAAAAACCTATAATTGTCAAGAAAAAATTAAAACCGTTATACCCTTGATCTGATATTTTGTATCCAAATACTATATGTTTTGCTAATATCTTGTTTTGAAAATTTATTTTTGCTAGAAGATAATGTACTTTCTCCCAAAAATCTTTCAAAAATGAACATATAATAAAGAAATGCAAATAATCTTCTTCTTTTGTTTTACAAAAATTGCATTTATCGTTCTCAGATATTTTCCACTTTAATAGTAGCTGCTTTGTAGGAATAATATATTGAAGCAGTTTCCATCTGAAAATTTTTAACTTATTTTCCTTTAAAATTTTAAACATAAAATCGTATACAAATGACATCTGTGGTATGTATTCTAATTTTAAATATCTTGTCCAAATGTTGATACCGATTGGCTTTATATATATTTTTCATCTACCAAAGTTTTATAGAGTATTTTATTGTTGATATCTTTTGTTTCAATTTGTTTATTTTGCCATCTTAATCTAACCTTACATATATTGATTATACTCTTAACGGATTTTTCTGTTTTTAAAACCTGCATCCATTATTTTGGGATGCAGGATTTTAACATCTTAAACTCTGCAATCCAGTTTGTTTTATTAATTAACTTTTTAAAAATAAAACTTTCGGATAAATTTCCCTCACGATCGAATACGTCGTTAATATAAACCAATCCACTTTTAACCCAGCTCTGGAAAAACAAGCATTTGTTGCGACATTTAATATATTTATTTCCCCAAATAATCTGTTTTCTAATATTAGAAAAGTGATTAGAAAATGTTGATAAACCTCCTCCTGTTTTAATCCAACTTGAAATTACTTGTAAATAAAAATCGGGTATTTTTGCAAGTCCATCTATTGATTTAATATTATCTAAATTCATGTTAAAAACAAGAAAGTTTTTACCAAGATTGTTAAAATATTAAGTAGGAATAATCTTCCAGTTCGGCATATTGGTGGTTGTTAATTTAGAGACCCATGATGCTTTCAGTGCTGTAAAATAACTGTCAAAATCGATCATTCTTAACCCCCCTTTTTGGTATTCTCCAATAAGTGTGTTTCTTTTTACTTTGTCATTTTTCCTTCCCAAATATATTTGAAACAGCAGCTTTCAATTTCTTTCAAGTAAATATCTGGAACTTTGCACGAAGTAGCCAAAAATGTAAATTTTGGTAATATTAAAGATTTTATGATCAATATTTTCCCAACCATTGTTAATTTTCTTTTTTTCCCATGTTTAAATTAATGATTTCATGTTATCTATTTTAGGTTCCCAATTTAACTTTTCACATTGAAGTCTATCGTGACCAAAATAAATGCCTAAAGCTTTGACAGGTTTGTCCGTCCAGCGTATGCCCTCAATCTTATCTACGCTGTTTTTAAGCGCCCCAATCCAAATTCCTTCTGTTTTATTACAGTTTAGCTTCAACCCTGAGAAAGAGCCAAATGTTTCAATTATATTCGTAGCTTTAGATATATCTGATTTTGAACTACAAAACAGAGTTGTATCATCAGCTCATTGTGATATTTTGATTCTATGTGTTTTATTATCTATAGTAATACGAAAACCTTTAATGTCTGAGGTTTGTCTCAATCGCTCGGCTATAATTTCGACCGATAAAACAAAAAGTAAAGCCGATAAAGGACACCCTTGACGGATTCCTCTAGAGTTTTCAAAAATTTCGGATACCCATCCATTATTTATATATAAATTACACACGTCTGTATTCCCTTATATAATGTTTCCACCCATGATATGAATGATTCATTAAAACCAAAATGTTTTAGAACACCTAACATAAATTCCCATTCCAAAGAATCAAAAGCTTTTGTAAAATCAACAAATATTATAGCCCCATCTATTCCGTTTGATTCTGCATAGTCCATTATATCTTGGATTTGCCGTAAATTAAATCCAATAAATCGATTTTTTACCTATCCAGTTTGATCTTCATTAATTTATTTAGGAAGAAGTTTTTTTAGTCTCTGTGCTAAAACATGAGATAGTATAATCAAATCTACATTTAATAATGATATTGGACGATAATTGTCTAAAGATAATGGATCATTTTTCTTGAATAATAAAGTAAGAACACCCGTTCCGCACTTCGTTGTGTATATGAAAGAAGTTTTTCCTCATGTCCCTTATTTAGAACTTTTGCTAACACTGTTTTTAATTTTTCCTAGAACGTCTTATAAAACTCTAATGTTAAACCATCTAGACCCGGTGATTTATTTAACTTCATCGTGTTGATAGCTTTAGTACATTCATCTATAGTAACCTCCCCATCACAAATTTTAAAGTCATTTACATTTATCTCCCTTTCCATAACAGTATCACCTACATATTTATGCAGTAGATCTTTATCTGGTTGTATATAATATTTTATAATAGTTTTTAATCATTTTTAAAATTTGTTCTTGATTTGTTGTTACCTCGTTATTTTCATTTTTGAGTTTGTTAATAGATTTTTTTACCTGTCGCTGTTTTTCTAATCCCAGAAAATAAGAATTATTCTTTTCCCCTAGCTCTATCCATTTCTCCCTTGATCTAATTTGAGCCCCCTTTGCTTTATATTCATAAATTGTAATTCTAATTGTTTTATATTATTTGTAAGTGTTTCATCTTCGTTTTATTGTTCATCTCTGATTGTCGTTAAATGTTCTAATTAAATTCGCTTTCTAATTTACTTGTTGTCTCCCTTGATAATTTCGATTTTCTTTTACAGTATAGAATAGATTCGTCTCTCATGTCTCTAATTTCAACTTTTAGATTGTCCCATAATAGACGGATATCGCTACTGTCATTATTGATTATACGATTTTCGAACTGATTTATTACTCTGTTGATTGTTTTTTATATTCAATATCCTTTAAACATGTTAAAATAGAATTATTTAGTTTCCAGTATCCAATCCCTCTTTCTGAAGCCCCTGTCTTAAAGTTTAAAACTATCCCTTGATGGTCAGTCACTTTAATCAGTGCCGGTTTAATTTTACAATATTCAACGAGAGACTGAAATTCTTTTGCAATTAAAATTAAATCTATCCTACTAGCTTGTGTCTTATCCTTTCTTCTCCATGTAAACTGTTGTGTGCTTTTATGTAAAATACGCCAAATATCTATAAAATTATGATTTTTCATTAGAACTTTTAAACTATTAACAGGCTCAGAAAATTTCGTATTTTTATTTAAGCTTTTCCTATCTAAAGTCTTCAACGCTTCATTGAAATCGCCGGCAACCAGAGTAATGCCTATAGAATTTTCTTTTATAAAATTGTTTACATTTTTAAAGAAAGAATTTCTATCTGTTCTATAATTTGGCGCGTAAAGACAAACTAAAGACAATATTACATTGTCCATTTTCACATTTAATAAAATAAGTCTTCCGTCGTTATCGCAGAATTTATTAATAACCTCAATGTCTTCATATTTGTTGATACCTATTGCTACCCCCTACTTGCCGTAGTTCCATGACTGCAGTGAAAAATAAAATCAGTTTCCTTTTCTAGACTAGCCCTAGTTTCTTCGTTGAGATGTGTTTCTTGTAAAAGGGCAATGGAACACTTATTACGTTTAACCCAATCTATAACTCTTAATCCTTTTTCTTTATTTTGTATACCGTTAACATTAAGTGTACATAGATTGATATTTGTCATTGTAATGATTAATAAAAAGGTTATTTAATTTCGTTGACCTATCTACACGATCTATTCTAACATTAAAGTACAAACTTTCAATTGACAACCGGTAAACATTTGCGACCTTATTTAACATGTTTAATCTCGTGTCAATTATTAACCCGTGAAGTACGGACGTACCCAGGTACACATAATTTGTTTCATCACCTGTTACAATGTGTATATTAAAAAAGCATTCAATTTGGACAAATAATTCTACCTCTATCGGTTTAAATGGATTACGTTGCAGTACACTAAAAACTAAGTGAAATAGAAATAATGTGCGAGTTAGACTTTTTAAACATATGAATTGAGTATTTTGCAATTGAAAAGTGTTTTTGCAAATGTGGCATACTATAGATAAGCCTGAACTTGGAATGGATTTAAATACTGTTTTAGAATTCATAATTACGTAAATGATTTTTTGGATTACTTTTACTATTCTGAAACAGATGTTTTCTGAAGATGAACACATTTCTGATAAGGTAAGTAATTTTGGATATATACCCAAGATTGTTTTTATATGTTTGTTTACGAATTACTTTGTTATCACTTGCAACGAAAGGTTTGTGTTTGTTTTCAACTAATAGTAAGTCCCAAAAAGACTCGCAAAAAGTATCGCCTTTATGATGTACATGCATATTTAAATCATATTTACGCACAATAACATTATACAAATACATTGTAAGAAATAACTGTTTCACATACATACAGTTACAGGTTTTGAAAATGACAATATGTAATCTACCTTGTTCTTGTTTAAAGGTAGTTTTACGATTTTTTTTTCTATAACATATTTCTAAGAATAGCTTTTGGAAAACCCAGTATTGCAAGAAAGCACAAAATTGCTTGATATATAACATCCTCGACATTGTACATGTAATCCTGTGTTTATAATACAATTTGATTAACTTTTCATCTACTATCTTATAGTAATTGTATAAAATCTCAACTTCACATGTTGATATTCGTGCTATAAGCAGGTCAGGAATAACCACCAATTGGTGGATTATACTTCAATTGACGTATAATCCACCAATTGACATATAATGATATAGACCAATTGGTGTATAATTCTTTGTTTTTCAAAGCAAATTATTCCACCAAAATGGAGCATTGTTTTCTAAAAACCATGTTATGGTATGAAAACTTGTTAAATATTTCTAGTTTATTATAGTCACATAACATATTGCATTTAATCAATAATTGTATTCAGTTTCCTCTATTGTTATCTTGTCAATTCTTGATTGTAAAGTTAACCACTAATCACCTGTCAATGGACATCAATACTGTGAGCAGTCATGTGATAATGAGTACAACTCCACAGGTGAATGAAGCTCTTTGTTAACACTTGACTTTCATTATCAAAAGTCAATCATGGTCAATAGTACAAATGTTTCAACAAAAGAATTGTTGTACACATGCATTCTCAAGAGATGCAGCAGGCTTTGACAAAACTGAAACCTTTGGAGGACTTAATAGGGGTCATAAAATAGGTTGCAAGTTGTAAAATCATGCTCCTATCTCACACTAGCATTTTATTACAAAAAAACTGCATTATACGTCAATTGGTCTATACCAATATACCTCTATTGGTGGATTATACGTCAATTGAGGTATAATCCACCAATTGTTGGTTATTCCTGACCTGATAAAACCATAAATGTTGTACATTATCATTTCCATTTCAGATACGAACCGAGATACGAACATTTCAAATTTAATCAATATACATTTGGCAGATAACAAAATGATAGTACTACATACCCATGTCCATGATAATATTGGTGCAGTACTAACAGCTAAATATATTTGATTGAAATTTATAAAGCAACAAAAAAGTGTATAATATAAACTATTTTTTTTGGTCAATGAATACCTTCTGTTATCCGATAGATTTTCACACTGATATGATGTTTCTATATATAGCATAGGGAAAACCCAGTTTTTTAAAAACAGCTGGTTGACTTTTTTTTCCTATACAATGATAATACTTAAACAAATGATTATGCAAAATCTGATTGATCATGATTCTGAAAATATATATTATCTTTTGACCTGTTAAATAATCTATGTAACACCATAACTTTGATTCTAATATTTTCAATTGACATCTTAAAAATACAAACATTTGTATACATGGTATAGTAATGCATAACTTTAGTCTTATAAAATATTAATAGCGTTTTCAACACCATATTAACTTTTTCATACCATATCTTGTTTAATAACATTCCAACATTTTTAAATATTTCATCTTTACTTCGATTAAACTCTGTATTTGAGCTTACTTTTTTTTCCATTTATATATTTTTTTGTTTTTGTTTTTTTCTAAATAATATAAAAATATATGTTCAGTTCATTATAGTACATTTCTTTTTTAAATGTACATCATTGTACATTTCAGTGGTAAATCATTAAAAAACAATATTTTGAAATATGTTACAACAGTTGTTTTGACTATAAAATGATAAAATAGTCTATCCTTTTGATTTCTTAGGTGCAATGTTATCAGTAGGTGTTGGTGGGGTATGATTTCTTGCTGTGGTTCTTCTTGCATTTTTTGGAGTTCTCACAAATTTATCAATTGATTGTTGTGATTTATCATTTGCTGAGTTGCTGACATTTGATATTTGCACATTTTTTGTTGAACCTGTTCTTGTATCACTGTGTTTGCTAGACCCCTTACTATTTTGTGATGGTTTAAGTTGTGATGTGTTAGATGTTTTGTCAGTTGTTTCAGACATTTGTTCTTTTGTCTGAGCTTCATTGGACTGTAGATTTACATCTGCACTTTCATTATCATCAACCTCTGAGTTGTCAGCATTTTTATGTTCACTTTGAAGGTCAGTTGGGCAGTCTATCATTTTATGCCCACTTTCTTTGCAAGTTCTACAAACTCAGTCATTTGAACATTCATATATAAAGTGACCAGGCTGCAAGCATTTATGACAAGTTTTTACATTGTTTTCATAATTGATGCTTCTGTTGAATTCAGGTTGTCCAGCACGGAAAACCCTAGCCATGTATTTGCCTATCTGCAGATTTCTTGGTATAGTCTTGTCTAGTAACTTGCTGATTACCACTCTGTCACCAGTCTGGCAAGCAGTTAATTCGCCATTGACTCTCAAATATTCTCGGAAAAGGTCTTGAATGTCACACCCTTGTAGAGTTAGAGCTCTGTGGATTTGTCCATCGTCAGCGGACAGAGGGACATTCTTCACCTTAATACGAATAGTATTTTCTTGAAGCCTACCAGGATTGCGAGGATTTTGCGAGTACAGGGCCCCCTGCCTGCCACGCAGGTTAAGCCCTGTCACTAGCTAGGGTTTTTAAACCATTGTGATGACAGCAGGACTCTTTCTCATGAATCTGTCTGTTGAGCTCATCAAGATATGATTCCCGCCAAAAGAAAATACAGAATTTCCCCTCAAACATGGAACTTTGATAATGACCAAAAAGTGAAGCAAGAACGTACCTACAGTTAGGTTTTAGTCTAAGAACATCAGTACTAGAGATCTAATATACATAGTGTACGTGTCTCTGATAAGGTTGATACTTAATAGGGACTTACTAATAAATCAAGAGTTCAAAGTTGTAAAGTTGAAAGCACTTCGAAAATTCTAATATCGCTATTACCAGTATGTTGACTGTTTTACAGATGAAGACGGACATGTTACATTGTTGTAACCACAAATCTGTTCTCTTTCCCTGGAATTCGATCTACTGAATTAGACTTATCACCGAGTTTGGACTTACATGCATGAGCAACACTACACGGGTGTCACAGGTGGAGTAGGATATGCTTACCCTTCTAGAGTACCTTAAATCAGCCCCGGTCAGTTAAGGTGGGGTTCGTATTGCCTATTCTTTAGTTTTCTATGTTGTCTTTAATGTATTGTAGTTGATCTTTTTGTCGTTTTCGTCTTTTGTAGTGGCATTGTCAGGTTGTTTTCAACTGAGGATTTTTAATATCCATCTTCATTGATTTACCCAATATCTGGTGAAGGAACATCACAGTAAAAAATGCGAGAAGAACTGAAACCATGATATGGAAACCAGAAAATCGTCCCTCATGTCGATTGTTTGTGTGTAAAGTTTCCCGTGTTAAAATGAAATATCTACGTCTAGTGGAAAGAACAATGTGGCAGTTCGTAACATCACAGAAACAAGACTGCTATTTAAGCGGCACAATTTGGGCCCATAGCAGCCGGTGACCTACAACCTATCAATGAACTTTAATTGCTGAAACATAAATTTACATAAATGTTGTCGAGGAGAAAATTTAAGGTTTTAATCATCTCATCACATCTCCAGTATAAAGTAAAGCATATTCATACTGGTTATAGCAAAATAAATTAGCAATTAGATTTTTCAAACGACCTTTTAATACATTGGAAAACTTTTGTTTGATAAGATGATAGTGTGGGAGTGAACTGAAGTATTCCACAAGGGACATATAATTTAGTCTGCAAACTTACTAGTCTAGTACTTTCAGAGACATATATACTAGGTAGCCTATATTTGATATCTGGTACTGATTAATATTTTGAGACTCAAACCTTACTTTAGGTACGTTATCTTTTCTCTTTTTTGTCATTAGCGAAATTATGTGTTTGAAGGGGAAATTATTATTTTGGCGGGAACTACATCTTGATGAGCTCATCAGACAGATTTCTGAGAGAGTGTCCTGCTGTCATCACATTGATAAATCCCTAATAATTGGCCTATGAAACAATTTGTTGAAGGTAGAATTAAACAAATGTTTTATGATTTAATTTGCCTGTTATTTGTCCTGCCACACCTATTAAAACGATCATCAAACCAACATTTGAAACATTCAGTGATTCACTGGCGGATCCAGAAATTTTCACAAGTGGGGGCCCACTGACTGCCTAAGAGGGAGCCCGTTCCAGTCACGCTTCAGTGATTCCCTGTATAAGCAACCATTTTTTTCCAAAAGGGGGGGCGTGTCTCCTGCCCCCCCACCCTATATCCGCCTCTGACATTTTAATGAGCTATCGGATATCCAACTCCAAGAATCCAAGACCAAGTGACCTTGAGACTAAGAATACATTATCAACCTACAAAATACAATGGTTTTGAAGTGGCTGGTCCAGTTATTTCATAAGTGGGGACCCGTGTGAGTGCCTATTAAAGAGGGGTCTACTCTAGTCATGCTTCAGTGATTCCCTAACTAATCACCCAAAATCGTTCCCTCCCCCTAAATCTCACCACCAAATTTTGCAAGGGACAACAAGATTATAGTGAGTAATGTTAAAAAATTTACAAGACTGACTGGAATTACTGTGGCCAGTGGCGGATATAGAAATTTTCATAAGTGGGGGCCCGTTGACTGCTTAAGAGGGGCCCGCTCCGGGCATGCTTCAGTGATTCCCTATATAAGCAACCAAATTTTTCCGAGAAAAGGGCCCCCCCCCCCCCTAAATCCGCCTTTGGTGGCAGATCCAGGGTGAGCGTTCCAGGGGTTGGAACCCCCCTTTTTTTGGGACAATCAATGCATTTGAATCAGGACATATAGTTAGAACCCCCCCCCCATTGTCCTGGGTTGAGAAACCCCTCTATTTAAAATTCCTGGATCCGCCCCTCAATAAGACCAAAAATTTGGAGGGTTCTGGGGGGGGGGGTTGCCCCCCCTTTTATTCGACAATCAATGAATTTGAATGGGGACAAATCACGTGGGACATATAGTTGAAACCCACCCTTTATCCTGGGTTGAGAACCCCCTTTTAAAAATGACTGGATCCGCCCCTGCTATGTATCAAATTAGCACCTGTCTATTTTTAGGGAGCTACCTTTTCAGTTTTAGGAAGAGACTAGGATGAAATTTGAAAAAAGGCAGGATAGGAGTTTTAAAGGAAGGATGGCAATTTATGTAAAATAAGAATGTGTCATCAGTACACGGATGCCCCACTCCCACTATCATTTTCTAATTTCGGTGTACCGTGAAATTGGGGGTCAGAACTCTAATTTGGCATTAAGGTAGCACCCCACAGTTTGAGAATAAAATTAAAAATGAGCCACAAAATGTTTTATCATATCCTATTCCTGGATTTCTAATACATAAACCTAACTGTTTGTGTTGTACATGTGCATATGCTTGTAATCAGTATCTTCCATAGATTAATTTGATTTTCAAAAGATAAAAGGGTGAAAAATAACTCCTTTTATGTGTATCCATGGCAACATTCTGCATTTATTTACATAAAATATTACAAAAAGGGGGGTGAACATGTCACATATCCCCCCAAAATTTGGATCAAACTAGAATTTCAATGGCTTTGAGTGATACCTTTTTATACGACCCCAACAAAAATTTGGGATCGTATAATGGTATGATGTCGTCGTCCGAAGACACATTGGTTTCCGGATAATAACTTTAGTTTAAGTGAATAGATCTTTATGAAATTTTTAGAAGGTTCAATACCACAACATGAAGGTTGGGATTAATTTTGAGGATGCTGGTCCCAACTGTTTAGGAATTAGGTGCCAAAAAGGGGCCCAAAACAAGCATTTTTCTAGTTTCAGGATAATAACTTGTGTACAAGTATTTCAATTGCTCTGAAATTATATCGCAATGTTTAAAACCACAAGTAGAAGGTTTGGATTCATTTTCAGGGATATGGGGCCAAAGTTTAGGAATTAATGGCCAAAAAGGGGCCAAAACAAACATTTTTCTAGTTTCCAGACAATAACTTGTGTGTAATTGTATGGATCTCTCTAAAATTGTACCACAACGTACCATATAACAAAGGGGAGGCTGGGATAAAGTTTTGGATTAATTGCCGGAAATATGTAACATTTACGGGCCTAAAAAGGGCCAAAAAGAAGTATGTTTCTAGTTTCTAAACAATCATGATGATAACTTGTGTTTAAGTGTATGGATCTCTCTGAAATTGTACTACAAGGTACAATACTACAAAAGAAAGCATGGGATTGAGTTTAAGGATTATTGCTCCAATGGGGTTTCAAAAAGTGGGGGGGATTTTTTGTTTACCATTTTTTTAAGGGATTCCTTTTTTTTCAAAAATTTTCAAATTTCAAATTTTGAAAAGTTTCAAGAAGAAATATTCAATTGCACAGTATTGTGCAATAGATTTGTAAGATCTTTGACCACATTATTTTGTGACAAAAACTCATATTATGTAAAAAAAAATTTATCACAATCCAAATTCAGACAGTATCAAGCTTGAATATTGTGACCATATTTGCCCCAGCTGTTCAGGATTCGACCACTGGGGTCGTATATAGCTGTGCCCTGCGGGGCACCTGGTTCGAAACTGTTGACATACATCTCCCTAATGATCAAATAAAAAATGGGTGCCTTTCGCCTCATTTTTTCGTAAAAACTAATCACAAAGTTCATGCGAAAAAAAGTTTGAAAAAAAATATTACAATAATTGCCGGACCAATGTATGGTACGGACATGCAAATATGGACTGTCATACAGAAAACAGCCTATATTACATACATTGTATAATCTTGATGTTCATATAAACCCCATACCAAGGCTATTTTGATACTCAGCTATCCAAAAATGAATTTTGTTGCACACTAGCTCTCATATTTGAAAAATCCACAGGGGCCAAAATGCGAAACTACACACTGCGAAACTACACACCTACTGCCTCAATTTGTAGTATATTTTCTGTGTTCCCTTTGGGGTATCTAGTTTTAAAAATGTGTCCGGGGACCCGGCCATCCAACCAAAATGGCTGCCACGGCTAATAATAGAACATAGGGATAAAATGCAGTTTTTGGCTTATAACTCAAAAACCGAAGCATTAAGAGAAAATCTGACAGGGTGTAATTGTTTATCAGGTCAAGATCTATCTATATTTTCACATGGATCGGACAACCTGTTGTTAGGTTACTGTCCTGCATTGGTAATTTTAAGGAAATTTTGCCGTTTTTTGTTATATTTATCTTGAATATTATTATAGATAGAGATAAACTTTATACAGCAATAACGTTCAGCAAAATAAGATCTACAAATAAGTTTGCATGACTTAAATAGTCAATTGACCCCTTAAGAAGTTATTGCCCTTTAAAGTTAATTTTTAACATTTTTCACAATTTTTTGTAAATTTTTAGAAAATATTTTCCACTGTAATTACTGGGCCAAGTTTGATTGTCAGGCTTTAAATCTGACCATGACCTCATTTCATGGTTTAGTTTTCATGGTTTGGATGTTAAGAATGTTACATGTAAGTCTATATTTTACAGATGCTATAAATCACTAAATTTTGTGTATGGAATGTCAGTTTGTTGGGTGTTCATCATCTGTCTGGCTTGGTTAATTTGTCTGTGACTTCATTGTCAAAGGTTTATATATTGAAAATGGAAAGTTTGTGTGATACTTGTACTTGTAGTAAAACCTTCATACATGTATATAGGCAAAGCAGACATGACATTTCAGCATATGTGCACAGTCACTCTTGTTTACATCTGACACCATTGATCATGTCTACCATATTGATTATACACATGTAGCTGCTTTTTTAAAACAAAAGTCTGACAACTATTAACATTTGTTATAATTCATTTGATAATACTAGGTATTATAGCCTTGTATAACATGTATAATGTACGATAACCAGAATAAGGAGATGTGGTATGAAACTCAATAAGACGACCAACAACCGTAGACCAAGTGATGTAATTGTTAGTAACTGCACATCCTTCAACAATGAGCAAAATCAGTACATGTACCGCATAAGTGTGATAATGAAAAACCTATAACGGGCCTAGCCACATCGGATGATGTAACACAATGTAAACAAGTTCATATGAGAAACCCAAGTTTGATTTTTTATACAAAAGCAACATTGATACATAAGTGATGACAAATATATTGTGGTTAACCAAAGACTTATACCTGACCGTGTATCATCGTACAGCGGATATAGGTACTAACCAAGCGGGCATGATCGATTTTGAACTGACACGGTAACGAAAATCTTTGTTTTGTTTTATCAACATTCAGTGTACATTTCTAAACATCTGAAATTCCTGCTCCAAAATAATTTTCGCATCGATTTTTTCCTATTTATAAGACAACTTTTATATTCTAATAAGAACAATTAACTTGTAAATGTGCAAATAGTTGTGAATGTCAACACCAACTTATCAATTTCGTTACAATTGTCGAGACATTTACATGTTTTACCGGAAGGAAAGCTAATACAGGGCAAAAGTAATAGTTACCAATCAAAAAACCTACCTGTGATTACTCATTCTTTGAAACTTTTTGAGTAATAAACGAGTATGAAAATTTTGTTTTTGTGTACGGTGTACAGCAACTTAACTATACACCGTACAGAATGATTTATGTGGTCAGCTAAATACCGTACACAACAATTCTTTTAGGAAGAAAATATCGAAAAAACATATGCATGAAAGATTTCAATGCCAATTATTGATACAGCTATACGTATTACCCACGCACAGTTGCCTTCTATCAGAAAAAGAGTTGCAATGAATATAGATTATATGATTAAATAATTTGAATTTGAAAAATTGAAATGGGAAGAATATTTTGGATAAACGTTAGTACGACATCTGATCAACTGAGAATCCGATGTCAGTCTATAGAAATTAATAAGACCGGAGTCTCAAAACTACAAGTTCTAAACCGTGATGTAAATAAATTAAAGAAGATTTGATTTCCGTGTCTAAAACAATGCGAGTTTTCTTGTTTTGAACATTTGAAATTTCACTGGCGCTAGTTATTTTGTCGGGTCTTGTACAGTACGTCCATCTACATTTTGTACTAGTATCTACAAATACTTTTTTTACAAAATATGTATGGTAGATTGGTTGAGAAAAATCCGGTGAAAATATGTTTTTTTCTCGCGAGTGATAATATTTTTTACCTCAATCATGAATGCTTAAGTGCTATTTACATGTACATATGTATCATGTGTATCAAGTACATTTGAACTTCAAATAGACCATTCGGTACAATATACAGTACAAAGTAGAGTTAATTTTGAACTATTAAAAAATAAAATACGGTAAAATAAAATAAATTAAATTTAGATAGATTTAATATTTTTTTTCATAGCTGCAAAAGATGTGTTAAATGTTAATCATAGCTTTGATTTTTTTTTGTATGTATAGAAATCAAAATAGTTAATAAGGCAATATTTATAATTTTGCAAGAAAAAAAATGTAGCCCCAAATATAAGCTCAGAATAAGTGTGTGAAATAAGCCCTCAAGAAAATATTAAGCAGTTTAATATGGGGATAAGTTTGACAAGTGTGTATATTAGGAGTTCCGCGCTAGGTTTTGAGTATATCATGTATGTTGACCGTTATTATGAAGTAATGTGCTTCGTAAAACTACGGGTATTGAAAACTACCTTGTATGCATAAATGATTTCACACCTAACTAATTTAAAAAAGAAAATAATCAAATTTGTTATTTAGATAATATTGAAAAATTGTAAACTGTTAATACAGTTAAGGATACATGTACATTTGGTTACGAATATATTGGGTAACCTTTTTCGATTTATATCTGTTAGTAGTTATCTATTATCTAGTGAAATGGCACGTATCTAGTGCTGGTTCCGATTTTATTTGTTCGAAGAGATTAGAGGCGAGTGAGTGTTAAACAATTATATAAATTCAGCACATTCACTAAATAACCGAGGAATACAAAAAATGTGTTCAGCGGCAAATATTTCAAAATACTATTTTTTTTTTAAATCAATATCTATCTACAATTAATGTATTAAATGGGAGTGATAGTTGTTTCTCTTTGACGATCAATGTTTGGAAGTTGCTACGCTTATAAATTAGCTATGACTATACAATGGTTGTAACTATCATATGTTTACTGTTACAACCTTTTCATCGTTTAAACAGTTTGTTTAAAACTGTTTCAATGTTTCCGTGTTGGGACAGTTACTAAATAACTGTTACAACTTTCAAATGGTTGCATCAGTTTTATTACGACTGTAACAACCCTTTAGGCGTTTAATCAGTTTATTCATGATTGTTGCAACTTTTTTCGAGTTGGGACAGTTGTAAATCAACTGTTACAACTTTGAAATAGTTGTATCAGTCCTTTATTGACTGTGGCAGTAATTCCTTGCGTTGTGGCAGTCGATTTATGTTATAGACAAACAATTTTAAAGTTGGGACAGTTACAAAATAACTGCAGCAGTGAGATTTAACAACTGTTACAACTTTAACAAACATTATTAGTCTAAGAACGACTGTTACTGGTATGGACAGTTGTTTTTTCGTCCAGTAGTGAAAGCATTCTCTAAATCATGGTGTTTACATCGCAAGAACCACTACTTTTATACCTCCTTAGAGAGGACAATTATTTTTCGCGTTTATCTAAATGTAAACTACGATCATTTTACTTTCATATATAGAGACTTTCTGTATTCTGTCTACTGTTTTCTTTGAAATGTTTACTATTTAAGTGGTCAAACCAGTTGCATATATATTGAAATAAGTAAAACATGTTGAAACAAGAATGTGTCTATAGTACACGGATGCCACATCGGCATTATATTAATACTAAGTTTCGAGTTGATTGGACTTCAACTTTATCAAAATCTACCTCGACCAAAAACTTGAACCTGAAGCGGGACAGACGGACGGAAGGACGAACGAAGGAACGAGTCGAACGTTGCTCAGATAAATAGGAGGGGCATAAACAATTATTGTTGAAAGTGGAAGTAGTGATTTGGCACAAAATGAAAGTAAGGTAAAGATTAGAGAGAGGCAGGACCTTTGTCGGAACGTCGGAATCGGGTGTTTAAAGCTCGGGATTTGGGGATTGATCCGGGAATATATTTTTCGATTTCGGGATTTCGGGTTATGAATTTCTTTAAATTCTGCATCTCGGGATTTCATGTTTTTAAGCCCGGGATTTCGGAATCTGAGGACCCCTCTGACCACCCCTCAAATTAGCCTAAGTCGGTCTTAGTCATTTATACAAGATTCATATCCTACCATTGGCATTTAATAAGAAAGCACTGATGGATTGTTCTAGAAGCATATTTTATTAGACTAATAATGGTCTATATATAAGCAATTACATTTTTTTCAGGTTTGAAGCGGCGTAAAATTTTAACTTAATTTGACTTTTACCAAAAGATGCATTGTAGCATAGGAGAAGAATAATTGTAGCCTGAGGCCAGAAACACGAACATAATTGAATTAAACATAAAAGAAACAAATATCGGACTTTGAAAAAAGGGAGAGGGCCTTTGATAACTTTCAAGTAATGAAATTCTCCATACAAAATATCTTTTACAAAAAGTCATCCTAAAACAGTTCACAAGCCGTATATGCCCGCGATTTCGCGGGTGTGTTCTAGTAACATTTAAAACTGATCCAGTCAGGTGAACCAGTCACAGATAATTGAATCCTAGTCAAATCGGCACCTGGTCAAATCTGCACCCAGTATAGTCAAATCGGCACCTAGTCAAATTTGCACCTGGTTAAACAGTTAAATCGGCACCTGATGTAGTAATTTTGGCACCCATGTTTAATATGTCTAATATATATATTATATCAATTAATATATATTTTTTTGCAATATTCTAAGCAAACCGATTAAAATAAAGAAGGTATTGTGCCAAAATATTGACGAATTTACATTTTCGGGGGGTTTTTGTATGCCATTTTTTCAGTCTAATTAATGTGAGTGTATTAAAGGAGTAAATATTTTTTATGCATGTTTCATCCAGTTGAGCATTCTGTATGATTGTTGGTTTAATGCTGTTTAAACTTTCCTGCAAAGCGACCTTAGAATTGCGTATAATTTTTCGATAACTAGTGATACTAATGAAAAGGGCTCATGGTTTTCCCTATCACTACTTCTAACTTTCTCATGATTAAACAACATCTTGCGTAATGGCTTCACATTGGCGGATCCAAGGGGGGGGGGGGGGGTTCCGGGTTTTTTTTTTTTGGCCGATCAATGCATTTGAATAGGAGCATATAGCTTGAAACCCCCCTCCTTTTTACTCTGGGTTGGGACCCCCCTTTTTCAAATGGCTGGATCTGCCCCTGCTTCATTGTTTTTTATTTAGTTTTTCAGTGAAGAAAAAAACATCAATAACTACTTGTATATATAAGTACGTCTGAGTCAGTGACAACCCTACAACAGATGTATCCATCGAATCTCCATCAATGATGGTGATACATGGCTGTGTACATAATGTATATACAACTCGTCTAAACATCAACCCAACAATGTTAGATCTGTAAATTTGCTTTCGCAAATTTTTGGTTCTTCCCTCGCCGGGATTCGAACCCATGCTACTGTGATATCGTGACACCAAATCGCCTGCACTGCAGCCGTCCCGCTAGACCGCACGACCACCTGGGCTCTCAAAAAAAGAGCTTTCGCTGGCCGTGTGTTACCTTTCCTCGTCAGTTTTAATCTAGCGGCGTACTACAGTACATGATATATAAGGCATGAAGATGTTATTGTTACAGATCAGCTAAATTATCTATAGTAAAGGATCCTACAAATTAATGTAAGATACAGTCACAGAAAATAATTATATTTATAAGTACGTCTGAGTCAGTGACAACTCTACAACAGATGTATCCATCGGATCTCCATCAATGATGGTGATACATGGCTGTGTACATAATGTATATACAACTCGTCTAAACATCAACCCAACAATGTTAGATCTGTAAATTTGCTTTCGCAAATATTTGGTTCTTCCCTCGCCGGGATTCGAACCCTTGCTACTGTGATATCGTGACACCAAATCACCTGCACTGCAGCCGTCCCGCTAGACCGCACGACCACCTGGGCTCTCAAAAAAAAAGCTTTCGCTGGCCGTGTGTTACCTTCTCTCGTCAGTTTTAATCTAGCGGCGTACTACAGTACATGATATATAAGGCATGAAGATGTTATTGTTACAGATCAGCTAAATTATCTATAGTAAAGGATCCTTCAAATTAATGTAAGATACAGTCACAGAAAATAATTATATTTATAAGTACGTCTGAGTCAGTGACAACCCTACAACAGATGTATCCATCGGATCTCCATCAATGATGGTGATACATGGCTGTGTACATAATGTATATACAACTCGTCTAAACATCAACCCAACAATGTTAGATCTGTAAATTTGCTTTTGCAAATTTTTGGTTCTTCCCTCGCCGGGATTCGAACCCATGCTACTGTGATATCGTGACACCAAATCGCCTGCACTGCAGCCGTCCCGCTAGACCGCACGACCACCTGGGCTCTCAAAAAAAGAGCTTTCGCTGGCCGTGTGTTACCTTTCCTCGTCAGTTTTAATCTAGCGGCGTACTACAGTACATGATATATAAGGCATGAAGATGTTATTGTTACAGATCAGCTAAATTATCTATAGTATTCGAACCCATGCTACTGTGATATCGTGACACCAAATCGCCTGCACTGCAGCCGTCCCGCTAGACTAATTATTTTCTGTGACTGTATCTTAAATATTTCGGCTCAATAAATGGCCTTCTTCAAGTGTCACAAGTTTTAACAATACTGATACATAATGTATAAGGTGTATAAAGAGCCAGGTGATTGTGGCTTGATCTTGATTTGTAGTCCGTTAGGAATACTTTCATTATACTCGTAGTTAATCAAATTAGATAAATGGTGTTCAGTTCTAATTTGTTTTTGTTTTATAGCTCTAAGTTGTTTAAAATAATCATTGATGTTCATGATATAGGAGCTAAAAACTTAAATTTACTGGGATTATGTGAGTAACATGATACAGTTTCTCAGCACTTCAGACAGTCGGGTCACAAACCTGATGACTTTAACCGCATGAAAATTCTAGTGATTGAACAGAATATTCACTGGAGTGATGCCCAGAGACAGGTTCGGGAAAGCTTTTGGATAAAGGAACTTAATGTACATCATCCAAACGGCATCAATAAGAAATACTAGCGTTTTTGTTTTTTCACTCATTTTTATTGTTAATATACACAGTCACGTATATTGATTTATAGTGTTTTGTTTATATTATGATATTCAGGCTTTTGGATTAAAATCAATCGACCAAAACTTACCTGTATTATTACTGATCTATTTTTACACCTTATACATTATGTATCAGTATTGTTAAAACTTGTGACACTTGAAGAAGGCCATTTGTTGAGCCGAAATATTTGTCAGCACGATTTAATAACAACATTTTCGTATTATAACATCTTATATCAGTACCGTTGTGCAAATCTTTAGACTGATATAATTTTTTCCTTATCTGCAAAGTATCGCCTATTCTAGACGATCCGGTACATAGTAAATTTGCTGGTTGGTCGTTTTTTATAGACTTTTATATATATATATATATATATATATATATACGTCTGAGTCAGTGACAACTCTACAACAGATGTATCCATCGAATCGCCATAAATGATGGTGAAACATGGCTGTGTATATAATGTATATACAACTCGTCTAAACATCAACCCAACAATGTTAGATCTGTAAATTTGCTTTCGCAAATTTTTGGATATATATATATAGAGAGAGAGAGAGAGAGAGAGAGAGAGAGAGAGAGAGAGAGAGAGAGAGAGAGAGAGAGAGAGAGAGAGAGAGAGAGAGAGAGAGAGAGAGAGAGAGAGAGAGTTACAGCTCTTTTAATAATATAGCAAGACATTGGTATGGTTGACTTTTCAATCAACAAAGATTTGTATAGCCTGACTAGTCTAGTGAATTCTTAAAACTTATTAATTTAAAAGAAAACTAATCAAAACAACAGTCTGAATTATCTATAGAATGTTGAGAAAACCCTAAGAATAATTAGAAATAGACAGATCATTTATACATTTTTGAAGTTTATTTAGTTTACATCAAATATAATTCGGTGCCGAATTGACTTAAAATAGGTGCCGATTTGACTAGATGCCGATTTAACCAGATGCCGATTTGATTTTTCTATGGGTGCCGAATTATACAATAACCCCAGATTATTGATTTCTTTCCTTTGCATGTAACCCTAAACATCATATAAATGAGGGTTTGGATGGGGATAAATGATCAAAGAATAATGCCCTTAAAAAATGAAGCAATGATAAGGGAAATTTTTTGAAGATTAGAGAGAAAAAAAAAGGGGTGAAAATTAAAAGTTTACAGAATATTAGAACCCCCCCCCAATCCAGACCCTCATAAATCGTGATTAGCATGAGATTTATTTTCGATCAAAAGGGGAGAGATTGTACGCTCTAGACGTCTCCTCAGGCCTTGGGTCCGCCACTGCAACGGAAACCTCTTCTTCTTCCAGGTAAGGTAGAGATTGTACGCTCTAGACGTCTCCTCAGGTCTGGGTCCGCCACTGCAACTTCAACCTCTTCTTCTTCCAGGTAAGGGAGAGATTGTACGCTCTAGACGTCTCCTCAGGCCTGGGTCCGCCACTGCAACTTCAACCTCTTCTTCTTCCAGGTAAGGGAGAGATTGTATGCTCTAGACGTCTCCTCAGGCCTGGGTCCGCCACTGCAACGGCAACCTCTTCTTCCAGGTAAGGGAGAGATTGTACGCTCTAGACGTCTCATCAGGCCTGGGTCCGCCACTGCAACGACAACCTCTTCTTTTTCCAGGTAAGGGAGAGATTGTACGCTCTAGACGTCTCCTCAGGCCTGGGTCCGCCACTGCAACTACAACCTCTTCCTCTTCCAGGCAAGGGAGAGATTGTACGCTCTAGACGTCTCCTCAGACCTGGGTCCGCCACTGCAACGGCAACCTCTTCTTCTTCCAGGTAAAGGAGAGATTGTACGCTCTAGACGTCTCCTCAGGCCTGGGTCCGCCACTGCAACGACAACCTCTTCTTCTTCCAGGTAAGGGAGAGATTGTACGCTCTAGACGTCTCCTCAAGCCTGGGTCCGCCACTGCAGCTACAACCTATTCTTTTTCCAGGTAAGGGAGAGATTGTACGCTCTAGACGTCTCCTCAGACCTGGGTCCGTCACTGCAACGGCAACCTCTTCTTTTTCCAGGTAAGGGAGAGATTGTACGCTCTAGACGTCTCCTCAGGCCTGGGTCCGCTATGTACTGCAACGACAACCTCTTCTTCTTCCAGGTAAGGGAGAGATTGTACGCTCTAGACGTCTTCTCAGGCCTTCAGGCCTGGGTCCGCCACTGCAACGGCAACCTCTTCTTCTTCCAGGTAAGGGAGAGATTGTACGCTCTAGACGTCTCCTCAGGCCTGGGTCCGCCACTGCGACGACAACCTCTTCTTCTTCAAGGTAAGGGAGAGATTGTACGCTCTAGACGTCTCCTCGGGCCTGGGTCCGCCACTGCAACTACAACCCCTTCTTCTTCCAGGTAAGGGAGAGATTGTACGCTCTAGACGTCTCCTCAGGCCTGGGTCGGCCACTGCAACGGCAACCTCTTCTCCTTCCAGGTAAGGGAGAGATTGTACGCTCTAGACGTCTCCTCAGGCCTGGGTCCGCCACTGCAACGGCAACCTCTTCTCCTTCCAGGTAAGGGAGAGATTGTACGCTCTAGACGTCTCCTCAGGCATGGGTCCGCCACTGCAACGGCAACCTCTTCTCCTTCCATGTAAGGGAGAGATTTTACGCTCTAGACGTCTCCTCAGGCATGGGTCCACCACTGCAACGGCAACCTCTTCTTCTTCCAGCTAAGGGAGAGATTGTACGCTCTAGACGTCTCCCCAGGCCTGGGTCCGCCACTACAACGGCAACCTCTTCTTCTTCCAGGTAAGGGAGAGATTGTACACTCTAGACGTCTCCTCAGGCCTGGGTCCGTCACTGCAACGGCAACCTCTTCTTCTTCCAGGTAAGGGAGAGATTGTACGCTCTAGACGTCTCCTCAGATCTGGGTCCGCCACTGCAACGACAACCTCCTCTTCTTCCAGGTAAGGAACCGGATTCAAAACTGAACGTGATTGGTTCCGTGCGAGAAAAAACCAACTCATCTGACTTCAGATTGTCCGGAGAAACAACACCTGAAACGAGTTGTATATTATATTTTTCTTTATATCATATTATTTGTCATTAAATTTTTTTTAAGAATCAGTTTACAGATTTTGACCGGGTTATATGCTTTTTCGTGAATTTAAATTTTAGTGTTCAAAAATGTGTTGCCAGAGTCACGCTAAGAAAGACTTCCGGTCAACTTTTCGGTAAAAAAGCATATTTAAATATATAATGTTTTAACTTTATATGATAGTCTATTACATTAACTTTCAAAATCAGTTTTATTTATTAATTTAGCTTTAGCGGTTCCAGAGATATTAGTTATAATACACCCACTTTTCACTTCCGCGTTTTCCACTTCCGCGTTTTTAGACCTTCCCGTATATTATACGCATCCATTTCGCGCCCCTGACAAAAATATGTTTCCTGTGAAAGAAAAAGTGAAACATACGATTTGGGTAAAAACCTATTCAAAGATATATCAAGGTATTGTGAGAACACAGAGATTTTAATTAAGATAAAGGACGGACGTACATTAAGATAAAGTTGACCCATGCTGTCTTAGTTCCTATCCTGGTCCGTTCGCCCAAATATTCACGTTCGCTCTCATTCGCACCCCACATGTTCGCATCAAAGGTTTTGTATTGAATAAGTTCGGAAGCTTTATTTTAATCGTCCTTTTGATAGTGTATTTTTATGCTCCACCTCACCTACGATAGTAGAGGGGCATTATGCAGTGGCGGATCCAGCCATTTTAAAAAGGGGGTTCCCCAACACAGAGTAAAAAAAGGGGGGTTTCAACTATATGCTCCCATTCAAATGCATTGATCGGTCAAAAAAAGGGGGGATTCCAACCCCCGGAATGCCGCTGGATCCGCCACTGTTATGTTTTCTTGTCTGAGGGTGCATTCGTTCGTTCATTTGACGTCCGTTCATTTGTCTGCGTCCGTTCAGCTGTTCAGGTTAAAGTTTTTGGTCAAGGAAGTTTTTGATGAAGCTGAAGTCCAATCAACTTGCAACTTAGTACACTTGTTGCTTTAAGCAATATGATATTATCTTTCTAATTTTAAAGCCAAATTAGACTTTTGACCCCAATTTCACGGTCCACTGAACATAGAAATGAAAGTGGGAGTTTCAGGTTAAAGTTTTTGGTCAAGGTAGTTTTTGATGAAGCTAAAGTCCAATCAACTTGAAACTTAATACACTTGTTGCTTATGATATGAGCTTTCTAATTTTAAAGCCAAATTAGACTTGACCCCAATTTCACGGTCCACTGAACATAGAAAATGAAAGGGGGAGTATCAGGTTAAAGTTTTTGGTCAAGGTAGTTTTTGATGAAGCTGAAGTCCAATCAACTTTAAACTAAGTACTGCTTATGATATGATCTTTCTAATTTTAAAGCCAAATGAGACTTTTGACCCCAATTTTACGGTAACTAAACATAGAAAATGAAAGTGGGAGTTTCAGATTAAAGGGGCACTAGCTGTCAAATTCATGGTCACCGATTTGACTCAAATTCTCATATTTGATTTATAACAATGTAAAACATTTATCCAAACTATCAAAAGTCTAAAATTAACAGTTTACAGAGCAAGGGGTAGTCAGATAATAAATAGATATGTTTCATGTGTATTTTAGTCTGACGCCATCTAATTACCTATCGATTTGACCTCAGATGACCAAATAAGAGATGTAAACATTCATAAAGATATGACTAGATTAAACCAACACGTGCAATTGATTTTTTATAGGTCTGTTTGGTTTTAGTTTATAGATTAAAAATAGATGTTTCTCATTGTTTTTAACCGTATAAGAATGATTTTATGTGCATCGAATTAGTTATCAAATTATTTACCGTAGTTTCACTTTCATTGTTGACATTCTTTTTCTTTAAATAACCAGTACACGTACAATGCATGCGTTGTCAGTCTCTAGCTGTGGTTAAATTGAAGTTCACATGAATACGGATTTAAAGAGGTCGACTCATTCACTTGCAAGTGAATTACTAATTATCCAAGTTTCTTAGGCCAACATGGCCAAATAAAAATATATGTGTGGTTCCAGTTTTCGGCTTAAAAACAGCCTACCCTAAGGCCTAAATTAAAATATTGTTTGTTTGCCCTTTTCCGACCCTATGTTTTGAAACAGGGTAGGTAGGTAGGTAAAATATTTTATTTTTCTTTCCCAAAAAATAACTTAGCTCGGTACATTTTTTGTCATGGGTAGGCAGGTAGGTATAATATTTTATTTTATAGATACAAAATCTGCATGATGTCATTTTTGTCTGTATTGCTTTCGTTTAAGTATGCTTTTGCTAATAAGTTTCTAGGACTATTAGTATAATAGTCCCAAGTTTTGAAAAAAAATATCATGTAGAATGTGAAGTTAATTCATATGCACTACAATTTTTTTCAAATTTCAAAATATAGGGCTGTGTGGCATATTTTAAACGTTTACATACCTGGAATTTTTAAGAATTTTAACTTGCACTAATAGTACTATGTACCTTGAACGCTTACCTAGACCTAAAGTTTTTCTGTAAGCAGGTAAGAGATAACTTTGTTCTGGTAAAATATGTCCAGGCAGAAATACATTGTACATTACTAGTAGAAAAAGTCCCTAGAATGTTTAAATTTTTGTGTGTGCCTGTTTTTCCAATAAAAATGCTACATGACTTGAAACTCAATTGTCGCGTATTTTACACCGCATTTATAAATGATCTGTATGGAAAAACTTGGCGATTTTACTGTCAAATATTCTCCCCTTTACAGACCTCTGGTTCATGTCAGATATAAATCAGAATATATCAATGCTGGTCGAAGACATCATTAACATAATCATCCTAATCTACGGACCACCAAAGGCCATCCCTACATAGGATACAAAGTCTGTTTACAAAATATTTTGTACACACGTTGATAATTTAGTATTGGACGAACTTTTTTTGAATAAACCCGGCTCTTCATGTATAAAGACACAGAGTAACGTTCGTTAAATCATGATTTCAAAGCTTTCAACATCGATTTCAAACAGATGCTTTGAAACTCCAAATGCAAGTGTTCATTTATGTCAAACGCTCATGTGATACCAAACGGACTAGACCTTATACAGGAAAGATAAAACCTGAGAATTCCGGTAAAAAAGTTTTGAGCGGGAAATACAAATATGTGACCGTAACTAAGAAAATGGGTCCAGATGAAATTTATACATATTTTCAGTTTTTTGCATTTCTCCACTGCTACTAATGCGCTTACCATGAATACAAACTTTTATGATGATATCTTTAACTTGTTTCGAAAATACAGCACATTCTAATAATGAATGCATTTGGGTACATATATTAAAAAAAAAATCTGACTTTTTATTTCCTTTGGCACTTTGAATGTACTAAATGAGTCCAACCTCAAAATTACCATGCTAAGTAAATATGTGGTTTCTATGGAAACAAAAAAAATATGATTTTTCAGTTTTTTAGCTTTTGTCTTATATTTCACAAAAGTCATACTGTTTTGTGTGTTGTTTCTATGGCATTGTACTATTTCATATCATTACCCCACATCTGTTATTAAATACATGAAAATGTTGTGTGTTGCCTATCCAAGGCTAGAGCTAGTAGTGTAGTGGTTTACGTTGATACATGTATGTCATATTTCATTTTTGTGAATTGTTTTTCTTCAAATTGTGTCTTTAGTTTTCTCGATTGAATTGATTGATATTTTTTATATTGGGTCCTTTTAGCCAACTATGCAGTATGGGGTTCTGTTATTGTTTAAGACTGTACAATTGCCAATGCTTAAAAATCCACAGCATTTGAACTTGCTGAAATCCGCAACATTTGACCTTTGATGGGTACTTGGCAATCATACCACAGCTCTTATCTTTATATTGTTGACGATATTCATAATTTTGATATTGTTATTAAATGATAAAAGAAGACAAAAATCTATTTGTGTGTATTTTAATTAAGTAGATTGTGCTTCCTTGATGGACATTTGTGTTTATTGGTATCCACATCACTGGTCAAGTCAACCTCACTTTTGGCAATTGTTGGCTTTGGACAAATGACATCTTTATTAGCCTCGCTATAACAATATTCCCTGATTTGTTCGTACAAATACCACTGTCTGCATCTAATCCTTCTGATGTTAAAGTGTTTGGCATAGTAGATTTGAAATTCTAGTGTTCTTTTTTAACAAATTGATGGCTATATGAACAGAGTCACATGACTCTTTAAAAACAACATATCCTGGTTTGTTTGAATAAACTATGAAGTGGTGATAAGTGCTAATATGCTTCAGTGTTTTGAAATACTGCTGCAGGTATTTATTCCAATCATTATAAAATATGACCGGTTTCTCACTATCTTTAACTAACTGGGAAATATTATGACCATTTCTGCTGGATTATTTCATACGCTCTGCAATCTGCAAGATATAACAACATTTTTGCTATTACACAATCAATGTGCATGTAGTTTGATTTAAATGTATTTAGAAGAGACAGGAAATACAAAATGGGTGTGACATGGACATGACTTTTTTTCCTGCAATGGATATACTAGAAATGTTGACATGCATACATGTATCTATACTATTAAACGAGAAGACCTCATTTTGTGTGTCGCTTCTCTTTTTTTCCACAACAAATTAATCATCATGCCTCTGTGTATTATAGGTACAGTGCATAGTCTCATTTGTCATTCATTCATATGAATATTCAGATTGAGTTATTTTTGGAGAAAAACGCGAAAAAAGGTGTTCGGCTAAAGTGTTCGTCATAGGGCAAAATTGTAAGCCAGGTTATACTTCAGGTTTGTGTTTTCTGTATACCTTGAACATAAATATACTTCGAATAAAGTATAATTTCTAACTGATATCATAATTATATGGATCATTATGTAAGAAAACAATGAATAATAATTGCAACTAACCCATCAATGCAATTTCAAATTTAATATAATAAGAACTGACTGTCTCTATGAATACTTATAAAAACAACATTAAGAGGATTTTAAGACGGATACTTTGTTGAACTTGTGAAAGTTAATGATTTGACATTCTTAAGTTTAGAGGTGATTCATGTTTTTTTCTTCATTTAAAGAGAACTATAAATGTATTGTTAATGCTGTAAAGTGATATAATGTTGTGTTTTTTTTTACATAAAATCACGACATCAGTATCATATATTCGACCTTGATAAATGTAAAGTACATGTGTTTAATGTTTAATGACGCAATTAATAATTGTGTTGGTCACAATGTAGAACTTTAGCACGGGTTACATATTTTCACATTTAATTTGAAATATAAATTCGGTGTTCTATTAATATAAGTTGCATCTTTGTAAAAAATTTCTAAGATTAAGAATGGTCATGGTATAAAAAAATCACACGTATTTTCAATGCATTCTCTGTATCAGCATTGCATTACTCTTCCAAATCAAAATAAAAAAAGAAACAAAACAAAAATAAAATAAATCAAAAAACGTCTTTATCTTTAAACGGAATGCTCAAATCATCAAAAAGAAAACAACAACGATACAATGTATATATCGAAAAGGGACCTTACTGCTATTATTCTGTGGTTACATGTAGTAGCGACTTTTATGTAACTCATTTGTTCGTTTCACAGAAATGAGTGTTCTTGTGCTTGTCATGTTTGTTTGTGCTGTATTTCTGTCATGTAATGTTGTCATTTTAGCGATGTTTTTTTAATATTGCTATATACGCAGTTTATTTAGCTAACCATTAATCCTGATTCAACCCACCATGTTTTTCTTTAAATATCCTGTCATTTGCACTTTTTTTTTGTTGCACTTCAGTGTTTCTCTTAATCCTTTATTTTTTCTCTTGTAGTTGATGTGTTTTCCTCGGTTTTAGATTGTCATCCGAATATTGTTTTCTCTCAATCGATTTATGATTTTTGAACAGTAGTATACTACTGTTGCCTTTATCTAAAAATAAATATTTCTTTACACCTTGTGTAAAAAAAAGCTATGTAAAAATGCTTCCCTTCTCAGTGACTATGAAGACAAGTTTAATCAAACGTAAAAGGTGCATGCGCTGCTTATCCATGTCATCCTAGATAACTTTTCGAAATAAAATACCCAACATATTTGAAGCAGTTGCCTAAATGTTTTCATTTGGAACGTAGCATAATATATTTATTATTAATTCAAAAATCATAAATCAAATACATTATGCTTTAATAAAAAAAAATCATATTTCTTGGATAATGTACACCAAGCATGTTAACGACCGCATAGGAGAGCTAAAAGTGCGAGACTAAACCACTTTGATAGTTGTCTCACCGTGAATCGTACCACATCTCTTTATGTACTTACTGGAATCATTAAATTTAAAGACAGAGATAGTTTATTCTTTTTTGTTGGGGACAATGCATTTACAGAGCATGAATTACAAATAAGTGTGATTTATTTTTACCCATTACCAGTCTGAATATGAGAAGGTTGTTTAGGCTATCTGTTTCATTTAACAAAGGTGTAATTTAACACAACACGGGATTTTTATTTTAAGTTAAATGTGAAAATATGTCAGCTATGCTAATGTTCTAAATTTTGATCGAAATATTTACCAAATGCGTCATTTCATACAACACATCTACAAACTATTTACCAAGGACGAATATATTATACTGATGGCGTGATTATATACAAAAACATAATATCACTTTACAGCATTAACAATACAATATATTATAGTTTCTCTAAATGGACAAAAACATTAATCACCATCAACCTTAAAAATGTCATATCATTAACTTTTATAAGTTTAGCAAAATACAAAACTGCAAATCGTCTTCACGTAGCTTAAATGTCTTCGTCCATCTTAAATTTTGAAATAAAGGATACCAATCGGTCCAAATCTTATCAATTTTTATTCTTATTAAGAACATAACAAATTTCCCTTTTTTCGACTGTGTCAGTATTAGGAGAAAACTAAGATAAAGTAAATTTCATTATATAATGTGTTGTGTGAATTTAACTATTTTATTATATAGCGAGAAAACGAGTCCGGTGACCCCATTTTGTTCATTTTCTTAACTGAAAGCATGTTAATAGAGATATATTTTCATAGTTTATCAAACTTATATGGTGTAGTTTTCTTTTTATTAATAAAAGTAGGTTTTCCAGGTATATTCTATACAAAATCAAAGTAATTTTGCACAACCTATATCTTGATAAAAATAAAACGGTGATCCATACTATTTAATAACTCGTTTGTTTGTATGTTGGCATTTGTTTTTGTAGAAGTTCAGTGTTTCTGTTGTTCCATTGTTTCTCTTATAATTGATGTATTCCCATCAGTATTTGGTTTGTTATCCGGATTTGTTTCAGTTTAATCGATTTATGACCATTGAACAGTGGTATACAACTGTTGCCTTTATACAATACATTTTGACACACATTATTAACAAGATCTACGGAATTTAATTTATACTTCCTGTTTTATCTTAATGTTGTATGCTTCCTGATTTTAAGTAGTTATAGAGACGTTATGTTCTTATTACATGTATGTTACATTTGTAAGTGTTTTGATTTTGGTTGGTTGCATTTATTATCCTTTGAGAAAAGAGAGGTATACGATCTGTCGTTCAATATGCAAGACAGTTTAATTGAGTTTTCCTCTTGTTTGAAAGCGTCTTATGATATATTATTCTCTATTAGCTATTACCTTATGGAACTCCTTTTTTTCTTTTTTTCTTTTGTTCTTTTGTTCTTTTTTTCTTTACTTCCATACTAGTATGTGACAATATCTTACTGGTTAAGTGCTTAACTCGCAAATACGTTATTTGAATCATGAAGAAGAAGAAAAGACCCGAGGCAGAGATAGGTTTTGAAAATACATGTGACTAGTTAACAGTTAACATAACATACACCGACTCCGTCATCATCGCTCAGATTTTCACTTTGGGAACTTTCTATTTGGGCAAAATACAATTCGTCGACAATATTTAGCTCTTCAATAAACTCATCGTCTTGTTTGTCTGTTATTTCCGATGGAATACTTGAGCAAAACGATACAAATCTAGCTTGACTCATGACGATGACATTTCACTTCCACTTTCGATTTCGGAAAGGGAAGTAATTATTTGGGATATGGGTAAAATACGGAATCAGGTTTAAAATAGATATTGCGGACTTTAATTTAAATAGATAATAACGATAATCGCACACGTGGTAAGCATCTATAACGATATAATAAGTAAAGCTACATTGTTTTAGTCAGCAATAAATTAATTCGCAGGTGCTCGTCGACGTTAACTTTGCAACGTCATAGCCAAAATTACGTTTTACCGCATCTTGGCCCATTTTGTCAGACGTCGTCACAATATAAGATTGTTGGTAGGAACAAAAAATAAAATAAAATAAAATCTTGCTGGTAAGCACAAATAAAAGATTTTCAGGCGGAACGAATTTATAGAGTCGGTCGGTAAAGGGCAAACAAACAATATTTTAATTTAAGCCAAAAGATTTTATTGTCATTTTTAATTAAGCACTGTTAAAGTCAGAATGTTGCTCCCATAGACTCAATGTAAAAAAAACAACATAAAATAAAAAAAAAATCCCTACCTACATGTACATGTACCTACCCTAACTTTTTTCAGATATAATCAGTGATCTTGAAGGGTTTTTTCTCTATGGGCCAAGGGCCTCTCAGGGTTGGCTAAAACCTGGGTTTTATGAGTATTGCCCAGCCCAGTGGAAAATACTGGGAAAACCCGGGTTTTATTGGGTTTTACTGGGTAATACTGGGCAATACTGGGTAATATAGAATACTGGCCTGAATTTTAAAGAGGATTTATTTATCAAACACATTTAGTATATGTACGTATACCTACTGGTTACAATTTTTATTCAAAAACTGCTGCAAAATTGTCCTTTATATGTCATTTCATTGGTTGGTTTGCTGTTAGGTTTCTGTCCCATTGATGTCAACCCATTTACTACTTTCCTAATGTTTTACACATATAAACAAATATATTTCATTTGTGATGCACAACAGTGCTAAGAAAGAATCGATATATACATTGTATCGTTGTTGTTTTCTTTTTGATGATTTGAGCATTCCGTTTAAAGATAAAGACGTTTTTTGATTTATTTTTGTTTTGTTTTGTTTCTTTTTTTTATTTTGATTTGGAAGAGTAATGCAATGCTGATACAGAGAATGCATTGAAAATACGTGTGATTTTTTTATACCATGACCATTCTTAATCTTAGAAATTTTTAACAAAGATGCAACTTATATTAATAGAACACCGAATTTATATTTCAAATTAAATGTGAAAATATGTAACCCGTGCTAAAGTTCTAAATTGTGACCAACACAATTATTAATTGCGTCATTAAACATTAAACACATGTACTTTACATTTATCAAGGTCGAATATATGATACTGATGTCGTGATTTTATGTAAAAAAAAACACAACATTATATCACTTTACAGCATTAACAATACATTTATAGTTCTCTTTAAATGAAGAAAAAAACATGAATCACCTCTAAACTTAAGAATGTCAAATCATTAACTTTCACAAGTTCAACAAAGTATCCGTCTTAAAATCCTCTTAATGTTGTTTTTATAAGTATTCATAGAGACAGTCAGTTCTTATTATATTAAATTTGAAATTGCATTGATGGGTTAGTTGCAATTATTATTCATTGTTTTCTTACATAATGATCCATATAATTATGATATCAGTTAGAAATTATACTTTATTCGAAGTATATTTATGTTCAAGGTATACAGAAAACACAAACCTGAAGTATAACCTGGCTTACAATTTTGCCCTATGACGAACACTTTAGCCGAACACCTTTTTTCGCGTTTTTCTCCAAAAATAACTCAATCTGAATATTCATATGAATGAATGACAAATGCGACTATGCACTGTACCTATAATACACAGAGGCATGATGATTAATTTGTTGTGGAAAAAAAGAGAAGCGACACACAAAATGAGGTCTTCTCGTTTAATAGTATAGATACATGTATGCATGTCAACATTTCTAGTATATCCATTGCAGGAAAAAAAGTCATGTCAATGTCACACCCATTTTGTATTTCCTGTCTCTTCTAAATACATTTAAATCAAACTACATGCACATTGATTGTGTAATAGCAAAAATGTTGTTATATCTTGCAGATTGCAGAGCGTATGAAATAATCCAGCAGAAATGGTCATAATATTTCCCAGTTAGTTAAAGATAGTGAGAAACCGGTCATATTTTATAATGATTGGAATAAATACCTGCAGCAGTATTTCAAAAACACTGAAGCATATTAGCACTTATCACCACTTCATAGTTTATTCAAACAAACCAGGATATGTTGTTTTTAAAGAGTCATGTGACTCTGTTCATATAGCCATCAATTTGTTAAAAAAGAACACTAGAATTTCAAATCTACTATGCCAAACACTTTAACATCAGAAGGATTAGATGCAGACAGTGGTATTTGTACGAACAAATCAGGGAATATTGTTATAGCGAGGCTAATAAAGATGTCATTTGTCCAAAGCCAACAATTGCCAAAAGTGAGGTTGACTTGACCAGTGATGTGGATACCAATAAACACAAATGTCCATCAAGGAAGCACAATCTACTTAATTAAAATACACACAAATAGATTTTTGTCTTCTTTTATCATTTAATAACAATATCAAAATTATGAATATCGTCAACAATATAAAGATAAGAGCTGTGGTATGATTGCCAAGTACCCATCAAAGGTCAAATGTTGCGGATTTCAGCAAGTTCAAATGCTGTGGATTTTGAAGCATTGGCAATTGTACAGTCTTAAACAATAACAGAACCCCATACTGCATAGTTGGCTAAAAGGACCCAATATAAAAATTATCAATCAATTCAATCGAGAAAACCAAAGACACAATTTGAAGAAAAACAATTCACAAAAATGAAATATGACATACATGTATCAACGTAAACCACTACACTACTAGCTCTAGCCTTGGATAGGCAACACACAACATTTTCATGTATTTAATAACAGATGTGGGGTAATGATATGAAATAGTACAATGCCATAGAAACAACACACAAAACAGTATGACTTTTGTGAAATATAAGACAAAAGCTAAAAAACTGAAAAATCATATTTTTTTTGTTTCCACATATTTACTTAGCATGGTATTTTGAGGTTGGACTCATTTAGTACATTCAAAGTGCCAAAGGAAATAAAAAGTCAGATATTTTTTTTTTTAATATATGTACCCAAATGCATTCATTATTAGAATGTGCTGTATTTTCGAAACAAGTTAAGATATCATCATAAAAGTTTGTATTCATGGTAAGCGCATTAGTAGCAGTGGAGAAATGCAAAAAACTGAAAATATGTATAAATTTCATCTGGACCCATTTTCTTAGTTACGGTCACATATTTGTATTTCCCGCTCAAAACTTTTTTACCGGAATTCTCAGGTTTTATCTTTCCTGTATAAGGTCTAGTCCGTTTGGTATCACATGAGCGTTTGACATAAATGAACACTTGCATTTGGAGTTTCAAAGCATCTGTTTGAAATCGATGTTGAAAGCTTTGAAATCATGATTTAACGAACGTTACTCTGTGTCTTTATACATGAAGAGCCGGGTTTATTCAAAAAAAGTTCGTCCAATACTAAATTATCAACGTGTATACAAAATATTTTGTAAACAGACTTTGTACAAGAAACTTGGTTTAGTGTAACTGCTTGTTTAAACTGTATTTTGGCTGATAAAATAAAATATTTTTCCTACCTACCGACCCTTCAGTCTGAAGGTACAGTCGGAAAACTGCAAACAAACATATTTTTAAGGTTGTCCCAATTACAGTTTGTCCAACAGCCTTCAACAATGAGCAAAACCCAGACCATATAATCATCTATAAATAGCCTTGGTATGATAAAATGTGAAACATTTCAAAAGAAAAAATCAACAGCCTACTACAACAATGAAGGAAAAACAAATATGGTACATAGCTTCTAACTACAGCCACTACCTTATATAGATCCTGTCTGTGGAAAGGGTCACACCCTGTATGTAGAATACACAGCTTCTAACTACAGCCACTACGTTATAGGTCCTGTCTGTGGAAAGAGTCACACCCTGTATGTAGAATACACAGCTTCTAACTACAGCCACTACGTTATAGGTCCTGGCTGTAGACAGGCACATACAGAATAAAAAAAATGATTAAATTTAATGTGACTGGTCTAGTTTATTATTGATAATGTTTTAAGAAACTGTTACTTGATATTTTTTATGTGTTTCTTAAATGGCGACCTTTTTATAAAACCCAAATCTTGAAACGATCTCAAAATAGGGAGTTGTGGTATGATTAACAATGAAGCAATTAATCCTAGACCATAGGACAAAGATTTAAACAATTGCAGGTCGTTCAACAGCCTTCCACAATGAGCAAAACTCATACCATATAATAAATAGGAGATGTGGTATGATTAACAATGAAGCAATTAATCTGGATCATAGGACAAAGAAATAAATAATTACAGGTCGTTCAGCAGCCTTCCATAATGAGCAAAACTCATACCATATAATAATTAGATGTGGTATGATTAACAATGATACAATTATTCCTAGACCATAGGACAAAGATATAAACAATAACAGGTCGTCTAAAAGCCTTCAACAATGAGCAAAACCCATACCACAGGGGTGAAAAAATGTTGTTACAGATAACTAGCCCAGGACTTATTGGCAGCATGATTTTACTAGCCCTGTTTGAAGAACTGCTAGCCCATCAAAACCGACCTGCTAGCCCATGTGTGACTTACAAATCAGAGTTTGCTGCATAATACAGGGTGGGTGTCATGTTTTGAAGGGGACATTATACACTGTATTAAAAACTAGTTCATTTTTATCCGTTGTAGTACTATGGGTCATTAAATATTTTCTGGCAGAGAAAACATGTTCATTGGTTTTATCGTGTGAAACAAGTGGTTTAATTATTATATTTGTTGTCCACACATACAAGGGAGACCTTTTATTGAAGTGCTCGGGGAAACACTGGCAATATTCGCAGAACATGATCTCGGATTTTCATCCCAGCGCCACAGCCAACCTTACCCAGAGGAATCTTTCTGTCCATGTCACTAGATATGTTCTTTTCCGCTTTTCCCGATCGTTTTAACATTTTTTTTTGGATGAATTTTCAGCCTCATTAGTATCCCCTTCATCTACCGATTTTTTCTTTGAAACTGACAAAGTAAATCAGGTGCCTGTTCTAAAATGTTTTGAAATATATATGTTGTTTTATTACATTTGTTTCAATGAATTACATTGATTTCCCAGTTAGATAAAAACCGATAATTTCACATGTGAAATAAACGTGGTTATTTCACTCTCTGACGTCATACAACAATAGGCGTTGTCAAGACGTCGATAACGTCGGATCAAAACAAATTTGTCAATGCGTAGGAAAAAGATATAGTTCCTTACATTTTCTACATTAATTTCACAAAAAAAAGCCATTTACCAATGTAATAAAAAGAATAACTAATCGCCGTATTTGAATATCAAAAATTTTACAACAGGGTTGCATTCAATATCGTAGCGGCTATGTTAAACATACACAACATATCCAGTGCACCATTTTACATATTAAAGTACTCATTATATAATTGTATGATTGGTCAAATCACTATTAAATGTGCATTAATGTAGTGGTTATTGAGTATAAATTAAAGCATATAACATTAATATGTTCTAGTCCTAATATGCATGTGATATTTGCCACTTGCGGTTAAACAACTGCCAAGATGCTAAAAAAATATGGAATTTATCTGAACTTAAACCCATGTATTTGCACCTGTTCTCAGTCAGGAACCTGATGTTAAGTAGTAGTCGTTTGTTGATGTGGTTTTTAAGTTTTTTTGTTATTTTAAGACCGTTGGTTTTACCATTGAAATTGGTTTACAAATCTTGAAATGTCATTGTTTTGGACCCTTTATAGATTGCAGTTTTGTGTGAGCAAAGGCTCTGTGTTGAAGACATCACTGACCTTTAAATACTTTTACAATTTGTAACTTGGATGAGAGAGTTGTCTCATTGGCACTCACTATCTATCAAAATATAAATTCCAATTGAATCATGCTATGATACATATATTGTGCCTACATTGGATGTTTTTTAAGAAATAACAAAAGTCAAATGCTATAAAACAGGCAGTATATGATAAAGTAGAATTTAGAAAATTGCCTTTTCTTGAATTTCTTGTGCTCCATGGTGACCAATAGCTGCTTACATCTACATGTATGTCCTTTTAGTCATTGCATTGTAGTAATTGGCAATCATACCACATCTCTTTATTTTAAAACTTAAGTAGGTATGGCATTTAGTAATATTATTTTATATGCAACATTTAAACATTTTAAGAATTATTATGTAGTGCACTGGACATTAAAAGTAGTACATTCCCCAGTGATCAAGCAGCTTTTGAGCAATCTCCTTGTCGGCTAATGTTGCTAGCACGAGAAAAACCTTTATCAATATCTTTCCTTTTGTAGCCCCGATGTTTTAGGTGACCGCGAAGTTCTTGTAGTCGTTTTTTTGCAACATCGTTGGTGGAGCAAATCCTTTTTATTCGTATGGCCTGGCTGTAGGGAATGCTCTAAGTGCAATGTTTAGGGTGACAACTTGAAGGAGACAGATATTGATGTTTGTCTGTGGGCTTCCAATACAGATCTGTAAATATGTTTCCATCCCTCACTTGCTTTGTAGTGTCAAGAAATGTGATCTTAGAGTCAGAGATTTCATATGTGAACTTTATTGAGGGATGGGCATCGTTGGCATGTTGAATAAACAGATTTAGTTCTTGTTCAGTATTATCCCACTTCAAGTCAATATCGTCAATAAATCGGAACCAAGAGAGGGGTTGATAAAGAAAAGAATTGAGAATTCTCTGTTCTAATTTCCCCATCAAAATATTGGCATAAGACGGGGCCATCTTTGTTTCCATTGCTGTTCAATTAACTTGGAGAAAGTGTTCACCATTAAATGTGAAGTTATTGCATTTTAATACCAAAGTTAGAAGCTGGATGAGACATTCAGTTGGTAGATGTAAGGTGTTACGAGAGTTCCAGACTTCCCTACAGGCTTCAATACCATCGTCATGGGGGATGTTAGAATAGAGGGAGGTAACATCAAGCGAGACAAGGATCGTTTCAGGTGGGAGAGGGTTCAAAGATTCCATTTGTTTAAGATAATGTGTTGTGTCTTGTATATATGATGGTAAATTTTCTACATGTGGTCTGAGATGAAAGTCAATAAATTCTGATATTTTCTCTGTAGGGTGGTTATTGGCGGAAACAATTGGTCTACCTGGATTATTGACTTTATGTAGTTTGGGCAGAAGATAGAAACGCCCCGGCTTTGATTTTTCAGGTTTTAGATATTTAAATGTGTTTTCATCAATGTGTCCCTATTCACACATGTTTTTCAGGTTTGTGGTGATCTCTTTGTTAAATTGAGGGGTGGGGTCAGAGTCTAATTTCTTATAAAATCTCTCATCAGAGAGTTGACGTTCTGCCTCTTGAATGTAGTCACATCTGTCCATGACGACAACAGCGCTACCTTTATCTGCTGGTTTTATTATAATGTCGTCTCTCTTTTTAAGGAACCGCACAGCTTCGTTTTCTTCAGAAGATAAATTGTTGAATGTTTGGGAAGTAGCAGTGGACAGATGTGTTACGTCGGATTTAATTTTGTCAATAATATGTTCTAAAGTAGCACATTACTGGGTTTAGGAATCCATGAACTTTTTTTACTGAATCTGGGAATATCGACATCTTCTTGGTCGTCATCTGAGTCGAGATCACTTGTGTCACTATCAGTGGAACTTTTTGTGGTGTCCTTAGAAAAATATTCCTTGATTCTGAGGGACTTGCTAACTTGTCTAGGTCATTTTCCAAAAGTATAGAATCTATTTTGCCCGGCGTGGGATAAAAATTTAGACCTTTTGACAGTACCTTAGTTTCTGTCTCCGACAAAGCTACTGAAAACAAATTGACTACAGTGTTTGTAGAGTTCATGCAACCTTGTTTTTTATCCTGAATCGGCGATTCCGGGATTTTTTCCGGTTATGATGGTACGATTGAGAGTTAAGGTGGTCTGCTCTCTTACAACAGTGTCTAAAAGTACGCCGTCTCGTTTAAATTTATTACTTGTTTTTGTGTAATTTCCGGGATTCAATGCGCAAGATGTCATGGAGGCGCTCGTTGATGGTGAACAATTCAGGACCGGAAAGTTCTTGGCATGATTTATTGTAAAGATTGTTATAACTGGTTTGTAAATTTAAATGCTTATGAGACGCCTCAGCGTGTTATAGATCCATCAATTTCACAGAACTACTGTGGAGAATATTATTCCATCTATCCATAAATCTGATAGATTTCACCGGTGGTAAGGGGTGAAGCTTTCAAAATAAGCCCAATCGGAACAATACCCTGAGATAGATAAGTTTTTAAATTTGATACATGATGTTCGGTTTTAACTATTTTAAGACTCAAAGCTCTGAGCTTTTTAAAAAAAGACATAGTTTGCCTGATGGTAAGGCTGTAAGAAAAATCGGATCGCGAGATAAATCACTCGATACAGATTAATAATAAAAATATATATAAAACGTCTGAATAATTATTATGTATGTATATGTATGTATGTATACCTTATCTTGGTTCCAAACAAACCAGTTTCCTGCTCTGTGTGTGAGTTTATGTTCGCCACAAACCCATTCACTGCTCTGCAAAGCTTCCTCAGCACTGAAGAAGCATTTCAACTTGGAACATGAATATTCAATATGGAAAGGTAGTTGGTGGCTTCTTTTTGCATCAATTGTGGACTGATAGAACTCTGAAATTCTTTCCATGGTTAAAACCAAACATTCTTTAATTCCAGTTGCTATATCTGCGACAATAAGTCCAGCGGAGGTTTTATGGACTAAAAAAAGAAGAATCTTGTTGCCTTCAACACACACAACAATGTCATGTGACTTGTCAATAGATACTACAATAAATCCTGAAAAGATGAGTTTTCTTCCTTCATACTGCTTGACGGTCCACATGCTCAGACATGCGCTTATTAGTCGATTAGGTAAAGCTGATGGTATAACAGTCCCTTTGAAAACAAATGCTAAGCAAATAGCTCGCTCAGGTATACATTCTTTGTCCATGAAGCTGGTGGTATTTCTTTCTGTAACCATACAGGGAACAAAGAATGTCTCTACTGATAACCGACTGCCATTATATGTATCATATCTCCGTTGCTCTGCCAAAATATCTAAATGAATCAGGATGTTGAATATAAACTCTTTGTATGGTAAAACTGAAGGAAATCTTTCAGTTGTCTTGGATTCAGAACAGAAACCTCGCTTATGGCATTTAGTTCTTCAAACTCATGCAAATGCAGAATTTGTTTCCCTTGAGCTACTAATTCAGCAATCTCAAGTTCGAGGGGGACACATGCATTAGACATTTTCTCCCCCCAACACGGATGATCGAAAGTAAGCTCCGTGATGGCTTTCTTCAGGAATTCAATTTCTTGATCAGCTTTATCAGTTGCATTGATGAATATTTGTTTGTCAAGAACAAGATGATTTCGTCCCTCATGGTCCTTAAATAATTCCTCTACTTCGCTGTACAATAGTGCACGTCTGGTTTCTACATCCTCCTGCCAAAAAAAATAGACTAAATGAAGAAAGAACCTTCATATGGCATGACCCATTCTTATTATAAACCAGCTATTTTTTTTAAAATAATAAATAAAGAATACAATTTATGCCATTAATGGAATATAGGAGTCTAAAAAATGAAAAGGATAGAATTTGTTCATACTTTTCAAAAAAGTAGTATGTATCGATATATGTTCAAAAATATAATAAATATGATAGATCACCGTGCATTTTCTCACGCTACAGGTTGTGACAAAATTGCACATTTTCTATGGATTATACAGGACAATACACCATTTTGTTATTGGAAACTAAACTATATGATAGAATTGTAAAATAAATTACAAAAAGATAGTTTTTAGACAAGCCTTTGATAATATCAAAAGAAAAGATAGGGTCTCCGTACGTTTTTTCTGGCTAAAATACAAAATAGGAAAATTCCTTGTAGATTCCTTCAGAAAATGAACTGTTTCAGAGTTATCTCCCCTTAAAATGCAAATAAAAAAAAATATATCAACCAAAATAATATACACTTGTACAAATATTAATATTTATAAGTTATATTATAAATTGGTTAATTTTTTTTTAACTGCATGAGTTCATAATGTCCAATACGATTGTTATTAATTCTAAAACGTCTTTAACGGTTCCAATCATCCCAGATTTTCATAAAACTTGATAGCTTTCTCTTTTATATCCCTTATTTGTAAATCTCAAAAAATCGTTTAAATTGTAGATTTATATTTCTAGTTGGGAATATATTAAGATAGCATAATTCACTTTTTAGATTTTTCTAAAATGTTCTTAATTCACCTGATATGTTCATTAAATTGTGATTTTATGTTAAAAACATACATAACTTAAAAATTCTAATTTATTAATCGATTTTCTATTTATTGAAAAGGTTGATGATGTAATTTTTTTCAGTAAATCAAGACTGCCAGAGAATTTATCACCTTTTTTATATCATGTAAGAAGTAGTTATAAAAGGTACCAGGATTATAATTTAGTACGCCAGACGCGCGTTTTGTCTTCATAAGACTCATCAGTGACGCTCATATCAAAATATTTATAAAGCCAAACAGGTACAAAGTTGAAGAGCATTGAGGATCCAAAATTCCAAAAAGTTGTGCCAAATACGGCTAAGTTAATCTATGCCTGGGATAAGAAAATCCTTAGTTTTTCGAAAAATTGAAAGTTTTGTGAACAGGAAATTTATAAAAAAAAAAATTACCACATTATTGATATTCATGTCAACACCGAATTGTTGACTACTGGACTGGTGATACCCTCGGGGACGAAACGTCCACCAGCAGTGGCATCGACCCAGTGGTGTAAATAGTTATCAAAGGTACCAGGATTATAATTTAGTACGCAAGACGCGCGTTTCATCTACATAAGACTCATCAATGACGCTTATATCAAAATATTTATAAAGCCAAACAGGTAAAAATTTGAAGAGCATTGAGGATTCAAAATTCCAAAAAGTTTTGCTAAATACGGCTAAGGTAATCTATGCCTGGGATAAGAAAATCCTTCGGTTTTCGAAAAATTCAAAGTTTTGTAAACAGGAAATTTATAAAAAAAAAAAATGACCACATTATTGATTTTCATGTCAACACCGATACCAAAGGTACCAGGAACATAATTTAGTACGACAGACGCGCGTTTCGTCTACATAAGACTCATCAGTGACGTTCATATCAAAATATTTATAAAGCCAAACAGGTACAAAGTTGAAGAGCATTGAGGATCCAAAATTCCAAAAAGTTGTGCCAAATACGGCTAAGAAAATGTTATGGAAAATTGCAAGCATAGTGAAAAAGAAGTATGCCTTTGAGTCCTTGTCCGTCTTTGCTTATTCTGATTCTGTCTGTTTTGGTTTGTGGCTTTTCGTCTTTTCGTCTTTATAATACGATGTGGATTTAAAAACAATTTTTTTAAGCATAACTGAATAGACATTAAACTATAGTTGAAATACGATTCTAGTACCGTTAATGTTCTTAAACTACAATGGAATATTCCTTCACAATAGATTTGCAAACTATAATGAAAACAAAACTCTTTGATAAGAAACTATTGTTACAAAACATGTTGAAATAGTAATTGTCCCATATGGACATAGCAAATAAAAATGAAATTCAGTCCCAATACACAGCAGGTGACTTAAGATAAAATATAACGGAGAAACATTATCGAGTTTAAAAGACCATTGAAAACCTGGTTTTCACTATTTTCCTAAACAACGTCAGGGGCCTAGGCTTACGACGTCATACATTGTCATTATAATCCCCTAAGAATATTCGATATCAGTTGCGTTTCATGGTATGGCAAAAGTTACAAAAAATACCAAAGGAAAATTATAACAAAATAGCGATAATGTTATGCATTTTTTAATGATTGATTAATGTTTTGGTCACTTACCACTGGAACTTTGTCTTTATGGGTTGCAACAAACAAGATCTCGGGATACCTTCAAAAACCACCTTACAATAGGTCAGGATTGCGTTGACCCAGTGCATTAAGAACACTGAAAGTAGAACAGATCTGAAGTGCAATTTACAGTTAAGGAAATACGTATACAGTATCTCAATAAAAAAAATTAAATGTGTTAAATATCATGATTATTTTTACATAATTTCAGACATAGAAAATCAACTTGGTAAAAAAGGAGCACCTCAAAACCTGACCTCCAATAAACAAAACCAAGAGAGAACTCAGGATGGTTCAGCCATTCCTGTTAAGTTGCATCTATCGAGTTACGCATCGCTGTTAAATTATTGTTGATATGTGGTGTTTTTACAGATAGTTCTTTTCATGCATTTTCTATAGTTTTCAAAAATCTAAATCACCAAAAATTACCTGCTGGTGTTGGTGTCATGTGCTGCCCTGGAAAACACAGTACATCAGGTATTTCTTCATTCAATCCTTTACTTCCATCAAATACTACTAGAAACAATGCTCTGTAAGTCATGAATGTCTGGTGTGTTGTATAGTAGACATACTGTCCTCCAAAGTCCCAGAAGATGAGTCTGCCAACTTTCATCTTATATTTCCCACTTTTGAGGACTTTTTCCATTTTCTTTCTTATTTCGTCTTTGGTCATTTTAGCCTTCATATTTTGTTTAATTTGTTGTCATTTAGATTCACAAGAGGTCGACTGGGTTGACAACGAAGGGATTTCTAGTTGTTGTGCAGAGGGCTGCTTGGTAGCTTTTGTTTGTGGAGAACGGCCACCTTTGGTGTTATCTTTATATTGACCACCAACAGCTTTTTCGTCTGATATATGTTTCACTGGTTTGTCTGGTGTTTCATCATCTTCTACAGAGGTCATCAATACCTTATTATACACAACATCCATGGCATCATAAGTTTCTATATAAAAGACAATAGTCTATAATTTTAATATTGAAAAAAAACCGTAACCACTATTTAAGAGTTTCGATATTTAAAGCTTGTAATTGCCATCTTATATACAATCAAATATAAAAATTCTTAAGAGTGCCTTTTCGTGGTCTTAATGTACTGCAATCAGAGTTCATTTCTTTTAAATTCTAATGGTCCGGTAGAACACACACCTACATTATATATCGATGGAAAGAGGAAAACGTGTACAATACGAAAAGTTTGGTCGTAAAACCCCAGAGTGGTCACATTTTTGTGAAATTGAGGTCAAAGGTCAGACCTAAAAATATCAATTTTTCAACCACAAGGACAAAAAGGAGAAATTTCCTGATATTTATTCAATAGAATGCTACAAAAACGATGCAATCATAAGCATATGCTATAAACGATGTTAAAAGACTTCATTTTTTTACATAAATAAGGCCGTAAGTTTTCTCGTTTGAATTGTTTTACATTTTCTTATCGGGGCCTTTTATAGCCGACTATGTGGTATGGGCTTCGCTTATTGTTGAAGGCCGTACGGTGACCTTAGTTGTTAATGTCTGTGTCATTTTGATCTTTTGTGGATAGTTGTCTCATTGACAATCATACCACATCTTTTTTTTTTATACTTATATGAAGAGCTGTCATTACAAAATGGCGTTGATTTGGAACCTTCTGATTTTTTTCCATTTATGACATAGCAAAAGAAGAAGTGGCCTTGACCTTTTCACATCCATAAACTTTCATATTGTGTATAGTGTTTCACTACAGTATGTTACAGAATTATTTTCTAAACTATATAACACCAGTTCATCAAATTATTTCAATATTTTTTCTATCTTTGAAAAAAACAAAATTTATGCGCTGAAGAAGTGTTTATAATTTTGCATCTGAAAGGTTGTGTATTTTGTGAAAATTAGTATCTAGCTATAGATAAATACATATTGTGTATTTGCAAAGTCTGGACAGGTCAGTAATAACACAAAAAGTACCATAGTCACCCGAGGCGAATGCGAGGTTTAAAAAAAATCATAAGTGTTACTTGCCTTGATTGGGGGTTTGGTTGAGTATAAAACAAAGTCAGTTTGGTGCATGAACATTGTCTTAGTGGGATAATTCTGGTAAAAACATTTACTCGTCAGGTATGGTCTTACATCTGCATAGGAAACACAAAAGCCATGTGAGTACAAAGTTTCGATCAATTATCGTGACCCATATTCCCATATGCATATTCATGATATATCTGCACGGCCAATCCCAAATGTAATGGCGCGAAGGTTGCTACAGAAACGATTGATTTTGTAATAGCCATACATTTACGAATTTTTGTTATCATAAGACAGCTTCGAGACGAGGTCTGAGATATGTCCTAGGATAGTCATAAGAGGATCATAAGACATGTCCTAAGATATGTCTTATGACATGTCTTAGGATAGCTTCGTGAAACCGGCCCCAGGGCCCAGTTTCAAAAAGCTGTCTTAGGATGGTCTTACGACATATCTTAGTCCTAAGTGGGTTTCACAAAGCGGTCCTAAATTAGGACATCTCTTAAAGTTGGTCATAAAGTTAGGACAACGCGACAGGTGTCTTATGATGGTCTTAGGATAGGTATACGTTTATTTATATAAATTACACTCATTTTTTATATTAATTTTGAAGAAAAAAAATCTTATTATTATCTAATTATCTATTCTCCTGTTCCTGCTTAAAACATATATACATTGACGGATTATTAGGATTTGTCAACAATGAAAATTCGATGTATTGATATAAAAATTGCACGTTTTTATCTCTTAACCTTTTATAACCAATAAAGTCGAAATTGAATTCAACTCACTTGTACCAAAACAATGTCATAATTTTATATTCTTTTTTATTAATTTTGCATTGAAAATTTCATATTTATATTGATGTATGGTTTAAAGATAATTTATATATAAATTACTTTGATTTTTTTATATCTATTTTGCAAATTATGTCATTATATTAATCAATACGTTTAGAATAATTTATGGTAAGACATACTACATTTACATGATTTTTTCCCGTAGATCATATTTATATTTGAAAATTTAAAGAACTTGCGACAGGTTTAGGATGCCTTAGCTAAGATGATCCTAAGACAGCTTCGAGGCGAGGTCTGAGATATGTCCTAGGATAGTCATAAGAGGATCATAAGACATGTCCTAAGATATGTCTTATGACATGTCTTAGGATAGCTTCGTGAAACCGGCCCCAGGGCCCAGTTTCACAAAGCTGTCTTAGGACTAAGACATGTCTTAGGATGGTCTTACGACATATCTTAGTCCTTAGTGGGTTTCACAAAGCGGTCCTAAATTAGGACATCTCTTAAAATTGGTCATAAAGTTAGGACAACGCGAGAGGTGTCTTATGATGGTCTTAGGATAGGTATACGTTTATTTATATAAATTACACTCATTTTTAAGTCTCCCAAACAAAGTTTGGAGACTGATTGTTTTTGGTCAGTTCTTATTATTAAGTCACCAAAACGGAGTTTTGGGGACTTTATGTTTTTGTTCGGTTTCTTATTATGGCACCCTCAACGGAGTTGGGGTGACGTATTGTTATTCTACGTTTCTTTTTTTTCTTATTATTATTTTTATTATTTTTCTTCCACACATTTTTGTCCGCGCGATTTCTCGAATTCCAATGGACCAATGTTGATGGAACTCTACTATATTGAGGACCCACAGGTGAAGAGTTGCAGTAAGCATGGAATGGTTCAAGATGGCTGCCGTTACCATGGAAACGGAACAAATGTGAAAAATTCCAGTTTTTGGTTTTGGTGAACTATTTGGATATGCTTAAACTCAGAATCATTATATTTTAATACAATGTAGATGCCCACTATACACTTGTGTTGGAATGATTTTGGCGATCTTTGGAACTTCTATGTTGCCATGGAAACTACACGAAAAATTTCAAAAATATCAAAATGCTCCAAACTTTATAAAAACTTCACAATCACGATGAGCAACATTGGAAGATGTGGTATTTGGAGTTGGAATTTCCAAAATATCTGTTGTTACCATGGAAACAATGCTAAAAGGTCAAAAAATTTCAAAAAAAATAAAAATGCTGCAAACAGGATGAGACTTTACAGGAATGGTCAATGGCATAAGCAGAGTTGACTTTTGAAGTTGGAATTTTCAAAATGGCCGCCGTAACCATGGAAACAGCAAAAATGTCCAAAATTTCAAAATGCTCCAAACTGCATTAAACTTTACAAAAATGATAATATGAATGTGTAGATGCACTCTTTGACTTTGGAATCTTCTAGTTTGCTGCCGCACGCCTGGCAATGGGGGAAGGGTGCCATCCGCTATTGCTCGCAATGGCAAATCTAGTTATTATTATTATTATTATTTTTCTTTTTCTAACCCCTTAAACGGTCCTACCATTTTCTTGGAAGGAGTAGAGGATGGAAATTTTATCTTTTTTCTGGGTAAGGGTCTGCATCATGGGGGATGCAGAACCCAATGTCCATGATACCAGGGTGTCATCTTGGCATAATTAGGGGGGCTCAAAGATGGGTGGGGTCAAATTTTTTTTACATTTCCTAAATTTTCTGATGTATGTAGAGTAGATGGAATTATATATTCTCTTATGAATATTTAGAGACATATGTCTGCTTCAACTTGGCACTAATTTTATTTCAGTAGGGGGTCTCCATGGCATAATTTTAGGGGGGGTGAATTTTCATGGAATATTCTAGAACATCAATGTTAAATTTGTTCTAGAGACATTTCATGGTATATGATGGTATATAATTATGGAGTTAACAATTTGCAGCAGAAGTGACACTTTGGAATTTTCAAAATGGCCGCCGTAACCATGGAAACAGCAAAAATAAGAAAAACATCAAAATGCTTCAAATTTAATGAAACTTAAAACTAATGTTGACTAACTTGTGTAGAATTGATTTTTGAGTTTGGAATTTTCAAAATGGCCGCCGTAACCATAGAAACAGCAAAAATAAGAAAAACATCAAAATGCTTCAAATTTAATGAAACTTAAAACTAATGTTGACTAACTTGTGTAGAATTGATTTTTGAGTTTGGAATTTTCAAAATGGCCGCCGTTACCATGGAAACAGGAAAAATATGAAAAAATTCAAAATGCTTCAAATTTAATGAAACTTATAACAAATGTTGCCTAACTTATGTAGACTTTTCAAAATGGCCGACGTTACCATGGAAACAGCAAAAATGTCCAAAAAAAAATCTGCTTATTGATTGAAACTTTACACACACCTTATTTGGAATCAATAATACCGCAGAACAATGATGTGGGGTCCGTTTTGGTGACTTTTGTGTTAGCATCCTAACACAGGATTACTTGTTTTTATTATTCTTCCTCTTCCTCTTCTTCTTCCGCCACTTTAAAAATGAACTTGTCCGCAGCGGTTCTCCTACACGGCTTGTCAAATTTACTTAGGATTTTACAATATGTTAGACTAACATGTCTAGGTGAGCCATCAATCTTTCGTTTGTGCATTGGGGTCTGTTAAGGGGTATTTTGGGGGGTAGAAAGGAGGGAGGGGTTTACTATAGAACCCTATGGGATTTTATTTTCTAAAATTTTCAAATGAATATAACTTGAAAACTGTAAATGATAGATACATGCAGTCTTCAGAAATGATTATAGGACAATAAAACAAATCACATGAAATATAGGGGGAGTCCCTGGGGGTCATCCCCACCCCCTTCAATTTGAGAATGTGCTTTTATCTTGTAAACGGTCCAGATCCCCACCTCTAAACCATATATATTCTTGAATGGGACGATAAAACAAATCAAATGAAATTAAAGGGAAGTCCCCAGGGGTCATCCCCACCCCGTTCAATTTGAGAATGTGCTATTATCTTGTAAACGGTCCAGATCCCCACCCCTAAACCATATATATTCTTGTAGGGGACAATAAAACAAATGAAATGAAATAAAAGTGATGTCCCTAGGGGGTCACCCCACCCCCTCTTGTTTGAAAACTTGTAAAGGGTCAACATCCCCACCCCTAAACCATATCTATTCTTGTATGGGACAATAAAACTAATCAAATGAAATTAAATGGAAGTTCATGGGGGTCACCCCCACCCCGTTCAATTTGAGAATGTAGTATTATCTTGTAAACGGTCCAGATCCCCACCCCTAAACCATATATATTCTTCAATGGGACGATAAAACAAATCAAATGAAATTAAAGGGAAGTCCCCGGGGGGTCATCCCCACCACGTTCAATTTGAGAATGTTCTATTATCTTGTAAACGGTCCAGATCCCCACCCCTAAACCATATATATTCTTGTAGGGGACAATAAAACAAATGAAATGAAATAAAAGTGATGTCCCTAGGGGCTCACCCCACCCCCTCTTGTTTGAAAACTTGTAAACGGTCAACATCCCCACCCCTAAACCATATATATTCTTGTAGGGGACAATAAAACTAATCAAATGAAATTAAATGGAAGTTCCTGGGGGTTGCCCCCACCCCGTTCAATTTGAGAATGTGCTATTATCTTGTAAATGGTCCAGATCCCCACCCCTAAACCATATATATTCTTGTAGGGGACAATAAAAGAAATGAAATGAAATAAAAGGGAAGTCCCGAGGGAGTCACCCCACCCCCTCTTGTTTGAAAACTTGTAAACGGTCAACATCTCCACCCCTAAACCGCATATATTCTTGTATGGGACAATAAAACAAATCAAATGAAATGTAGGTAAAGTCCCTGGGGGTCACCACCACCCCCTCCTGTTTGAAACTTGTAAATGATGGAGCTCCCCACCCGTAAGCCATATATATTCTTGTATTGGACAAAAAATCAAATCAAATGAACATGGGACCATATAAATGGCGAGTTATGGGAGCTTTGTTTGGGAGACTTCGTAACAGCATCCTGTTACAATTACTTCTTGTTTATATTAATTTTGAAGAAAAAAATCTTATTATTATCTAATTATCTATTCTCCTGTTCCTGCTTAAAACATATATACACTGACGGATTATCAGGATTTGTCAACAATGAAAATTCGATGTATTGATATAAAAATTGCACGTTTTTATCTCTTAACCTTTTATAACCAATAAAGTCGAAATTGAATTCAACTCACTTGTACCAAAACAATGTCATAATTTTATATTCTTTTTTATTAATTTTGCATTGAAAATTTCATATTTATATTGATGTATTGTTTAAAGATAATTTATATATAAATTACTTTTATTTTTTTATATTTATTTTGCAAATTATGTCATTATATTAATCAATACGTTTAGAATAATTTATGGTAAGACATACTACATTTACATGATTTTTTCCCGTAGATCATATTCATATTTGAAAATTTAAAGAACTTGCGACAGGTTTGGGATGTCTTAGCTAAGATTATCCTAAGACAGCATCGAGACGAGGTCTGGGATATGTCCTAGGATAGTCATAAGAGGATCATAAGACATGTCCTAAGATATGTCTTATGACATGTCTTATGATAGCTTCGTAAAACCGGCCCCAGGTTCGTAAACTTATAAATTTTGTTTAGTGAAAAATTAAACGTAACCATTGCAACGTTTTAATGTAATAATTTTATAACAGAAATCTTAAGTATTATTAAAGTTACCATTAATATCATGATAAACTATTTTAATTAATTGATAAAGTATTTTGATAATTGTTAATTCAATTTCATTTTAAGAATAAAACTCTTTATTTCATATTTATGTGTTTGATTAATTTACTTGTATGGTTGGACTCGAAATAAACATATATAGACATCTTTGTTTTATTCACCAGGAGGCCTCGAAAGAACGCGAACGACAGTCCCCCAAACTGTTGTAGTTAAGAATAGTGAGAACAGACATGTAAAGCTGTGAAACACATTTAACCCTTCAACGGGAAAGGGGAGGCAACTGCCTTAGTCTGCGCTTCCCCCCTCTTTCCTGCATAACATAATATTGAAAAATTGTAAACTGTTAATACAGTTAAGGATACATGTACATTTGGTTACGAATATATTGGGTAACCTTTTTCGATTTATATCTGTTAGTAGTTATCTATTATCTAGTGAAATGGCACGTATCTAGTGCTGGTTCCGATTTTATTTGTTCGAAGAGATTAGAGGCGAGGGAATGTTAAACAATTATATAAATTCAGCACATTCACTAAATAACCGAGGAATACAAAAAATGTGTTCAGCGGCAAATATTTCAAAATACAATTTTTTTTTTAAATCAATATCTATCTACAATTAATGTATTAAATGGGAGTGATAGTTGTTTCTCTTTGTCACAACCTTATATTTCACACGGTAAAATTGTTTTACAAATAATTTAACCTATATCGCTGACTGTCAGACATTTTGTATCCGTGACTTTTAAGTCGACATGACGATTAATGGTTGGAAGTTGCTACGCTTATAAATTAGCTATGACTATACAATGGTTGTAACTATCATATTTTTACTGTTACAACCTTTTCAGCGTTTAAACAGTTTGTTTAAAACTGTTTCAACGTTTTCCGTGTTGGGACAGTTACTAAATAACTGTTACAACTTTCAAATGGTTGCATCAGTTTTATAACGACTGTAACAACCCTTTAGGCGTTTAATCAGTTTATTCATGACTGTTGCAACGTTTTTCGAGTTGGGACAGTTGTAAATCAACTGTTACAACTTTGAAATAGTTGTATCAGTCCTTTATTGACTGTGACAGTTATTCCTTGCGTTGCGGTGCAGTCGATTTATGTTATAGACAAACAATTTTAAAGTTTGGACAGTTACAAAATAACTGTAGCAGTGAAATTTAACAACTGTTACAACTTTAACAAACATTATTAGTCTTAGAACGACTGTTACTGGTATGGACAGTTGTTTTTTCGTCCAGTGGTTAAAGCATTCTCTAAATCATGGTGTTTACATCGCAAGAACCACAACTATTATACCTCCTTAGAGAGGACAATTATTTTTCGCGTTTATCTAAATGTAAACTACGATTATTCTACTTTAATATATAGAGACTTTCTGTATTCTGTCTACTGTTTTCTTTGAAATGTTTACTATTTAAGGGGTCAAACCAGTTGCATATATATTAAAATAAGTAAAACATGTTGAAACAAGAATGTGTCTATAGTACACGGATGCCACATCGGCATTATATTAATACTAAGTTTCGAGTTGATTGGACTTCAACTTTATCAAAATCTACCTCGACCAAAAATTTGAACCTGAAGCGGGACAGACGGACGGACGGACGGACGAAGGAAGGAACGAGTCGAACGTTGCACAGATAAATAGGAGGAGCATAAACAATTATTGTTGAAAGTGGAAGTAGTGATTTGGCACAAAATGAAAGTAAGGTAAAGATTAGAGAGAGGCAGGACCTTTGTCGGAACGTCGGAATCGGGTGTTTTAAGCTCGGGATTTGGGGATTGATCCGGGAATATATTTTTCGATTTCGGGATTTCGGGTTATGAATGTCTTTAAATCTGCATCTCGGGATTTCATGTTTTTAAGCCCGGGATTTCGGAATCTGAGGACCCCTCCGACCACCCCTCAAATTAGCCTAAGTCGGTCTTAGTCATTTATACAAGATTCATATCCTACCATTGGCATTTAATAAGAAAGCACTGATGGATTGTTCTAGAAGCATATTTCATTAGACTAATAATGGTCTATATATAAGCAATAACATTTTTTTCATGTTTGAAGCGGCGTAAAATTTTAATTTAATTTGACTTTTACCAAAAGATGCATTGTAGCAAAGGAGAAGAATAATTGTAGCCTGAGGCCAGAAACACGAACATAATTGAATTAAACATAAAAGAAACAAATATCGGACTTTGGAAAAAGGGAGAGGGCTTTTGATAACTTTCAAGTAATGAAATTCTCCATACAAAATATCTTTTACAAAAAGTCATCCTAAAACAGTTCACAAGCCGTATATGCCCGCGATTTCGCGGATGTGTTCTAGTAACATTTAAAACTGATCCAGTCAGGTGAACCAGTCACAGATACTTGAATTCTAGTCAATTCGGCACTTGGTTAAATCGGCACCTGGTCAAATCTGCACCCAGTATAGTCAAATCGGCACCTAGTCAAATTGGCACCTGGTTAAACATGTTAAATCGGCACCTGATGTAGTAATTTTGGCACCCATGTTAAATATGTCTAATATATATTTTATATCAATTAATATATTTTTTTTTGCAATATTCTAAGCAAAACGATTAAAATAAAGAAGGGGTTGTGCCAAAATATGGACGAATTTACATTTTCGGGGGGTTTTTGTATGCCATTTTTTCGGTCTAATTAATGTGAGTGTATTAAAGGAGTAAAATATTTTTTTATGCATGTTTCATCCAGTTGAGCATTCTGTATGATTGTTGGTTTAATGCTGTTTAAACTTTCCTGCAAAGCGACCTTAGAATTGCGTATAATTTTCGATAATTAGTGATACTAATGAAAAGGGCTCATGGTTTTCCCTATCACTACTTCTAACTTTCTCATGATTAAACAACATCTTGCGTAATGGCTTCACATTGGCGGATCCAAGGGGGGTGTTGGGTGTTCTGGGGGTTGGAACCCCCTTGTTTTTGGCCGATCAATGCATTTGAATGGGAGCATATAGTTGGAAACCCCCCCTCCTTTTTACTCTGGGTTGGGACCCCCCTTTTTCAAATGGCTGGATCTGCCCCTGCTTCATTGTTTTTTATTTAGTTTTTCAGTAAAGAAAAAAACATCAATAACTACTTGTATATATATAGAGAGAGAGAGAGAGTTACAGCTCTTTTAATAATATAGCAAGACATTGGTTTGGTTGACTTTTCAATCAACAAAGATTTGTATAGCCTGACTAGTCTAGTGAATTCTTAAAATTTATTAATTGAAAAGAAAACTAATCAAAACAACAGGCTGAATTATCTATTGAATGTTGAGAAAACCCTAAGAATAATTAGAAATAGAAAGATGCCGATTTGACTAGATGCCGATTTAACCAGATGCCGATTTGATTTTTTCTATGGGTGCCGAATTATATAATAACCCCAGATTATTGATTTATTTCCTTTGCATGTAACCCTAAACATCATATAAATGAGGGTTTGGATGGGGATAAATGATCAAAGAATAATGCCCTTAAAAAATGAAGCAATGATAAGGGATTTTTTTTGAAGATTAGAGAGAAAAAAAAGGGTGAAAATTAAATGTTTACAGAACATTAGAACCCCCCCCATCCAGACCCTCATAAATCGTGATAAGCATGAGAATTTTTTTTCGATCAAAAGGGGAGAGATTGTACGCTCTAGACGTCTCCTCAGGCCTTAGTCCGCCACTGCAACTACAACCTCTTCTTCTTCCAGGTAAGGGAGAGATTGTACGCTCTAGACGTCTCCTAAGGCCTGGGTCCGCTACTGCAACGACAACCTCTTCTTCTTCCAGGTAAGGGAGAGATTGTACGCTCTAGACGTCTCCTCAGGCCTGGGTCCGCCACTGCAACGACAACCTCTTCTCCTTCCAGGTAAGGGAGAGATTGTACGCTCTAGGCGTCTCCTCAGGCCTGGGTCCGCCACTGCAACTACAACCTCTTTTTCTTCCAGGTAAGGGAGAGATTGTACGCTCTAGACGTCTCATCAGGCCTGGGTCCGCCACTGCAACGGAAACCTCTTCTTCTTCCAGGTAATTATATAAGGGAGAGATTGTACGCTCTAGACGTCTCCTCAGGCCTGGGTCCGCCACTGCAACGACAACCTCTTCTTTTTCCAGGTAAGGTAGAGATTGTACGCTCTAGACGTCTCCTGAGGCCTGGGTCCGCCACTGCAACTACAACCTCTTCTTCTTCCAGGTAAGGGAGAGATTGTACGCTCTAGACGTCTCCTCAGGCCTGCGTCCGCCACTGCAACGGCAACCTTTTCTTCTTCCAGGTAAGGGAGAGATTGTACGCTCTAGACGTCTCCTCAGGCCTGGGTCCGCCACTGCAACGGTAACCTCTTTTTCTTCCAGGTAAGGGAGAGATTGTACGCTCTAGACGTCTCCTCAGGCCTGGGTCCGCCACTGCAACGACAACCCCTTCTACTTCCAGATAAAGGGAGAGATTGTACGCTCTAGACCATTGTAGACGTCTCCTCAGGCCTGGGTCCGCCACTGCAACTACAACCTCTTCTTCTTCCAGGTAAGGGAGAGATTGTACGCTCTAGACGTCTCCTCAGGCCTGGGTCCGTCACTGCAACGGCAACCTTTTCTTCTTCCAGGTAAGGGAGAGATTGTACGCTCTAGACGCCTCCTCAGGCCTGGGTCCGCCACTGCAACGGCAACCTCTTCTTCTTCCAGGTAAGGGAGAGATTGTACGCTCTAGACGTCTCCTCAGGCCTGGGTCCGCCACTGCAACGGCAACCTCTTCTTCTTCCAGGTAAGGGAGAGATTGTACGCTCTAGACGTCTCCTCAGGCCTGGGTCCGCCACTGCGACGACAACCTCTTCTTCTTCCAGGTAAGTGAGAGATTGTACGCTCTAGACGTCTTCTCAGGCCTGGGTCCGCCACTGCAACTACAACCTCTTCTTCTTCCAGGTAAAGCAGAGATTGTACGCTCTAGACGTCTCCTCAGGCCTGGGTCCGCCACTGCAACGGCAACCTCTTCTTCTTCCAGGTAAGGGAGAGATTGTACGCTCTAGACGTCTCCTCAGGTCTGGGTCCGCCACTGCAACGGCAACCTCTTCTTCTTCCAGGTAAGGGAGAGATTGTACGCTTTAGACGTCTCCTCAGGCCTGGGTCCGCCACTGTAATGACAACCTCTTCTTCTTCCAGGTAAGGAACCGGATTCAAAACTGAACGTGATTGGTTCCGTGCGAAAAAAAAACCAACTCATCTGACTTCAGATTGTCCGGAGAAACAACACCTGAAACGAGTTGTATATTATATTTTTCTTTATATCATATTATTTGTCATTAAATTTTCTTAAAGAATCAGTTTACAGATTTTGACCGGGTTATATGCTTTTTCGTGAATTTAAATGTTATTGTTCAAAAATGTGTTGCCAGAGTCACGCTAAGAAAGACTTCCGGTCAACTTTTCGGTAAAAAAAGCATATTTAAATATATAATGTTTTAATTTCATATGATAGTCTATTACATTAACTTTCAAAATCAGTTTTATTTATTAATTTAGCTTCAGCGGTTCCAGAGATATTAGTTATAATACACCCACTTTTCACTTCCGCGTTTTCCACTTCCGCGTTTTAGACCTTCCCGTATATTATACGCATCCATTTCGCGCCCCTGACAAAAATATGTTTCCTGTGAAAGAAAAAGTGAAACATACGATTTTGGAAAAAACCTAGTCAAAGATATATCAAGGTATTGTGAGAACACAGAGATTTTAATTAAGATAAAGGACGGACGTACATTAAGATAAAGTTGACCCATTTTTGTCTTGGTTCCTATCCGGGTCCGTTTGCCCAAATATTCACGTTCGCTCTCATTCGCACCCCACATGTTCGCATCAAAGGTTTTGTATTGAATAAGTTCGGAAGCTTTATTTTAATCGTCCTTTTGAAAGTGTATTTTTATGCTCCACCTCACCATGATAGTAGAGGGGCATTATGCAGTGGCGGATCCAGCCATATTTTTTAAAAAGGGGGTTCCCCAACACAGAGTAAAAAAGGGGGGGTTCAACTAAATGCTCCCATTCAAATGCATTGATTGGTAAAAAAAGGGGGGGTTTCAACCCTCGTAACGCCGCTGGATCCGCCACTGTTATGTTTTCTTGTCTGTGGGTGCGTTCGTTCGTTCGTTCATTTGACGTCCGTTCATTTGTCTGCAACCGTTCAGCTGTTCAGGTTAAAGTTTTTGGTCAAGGAAGTTTTTGATGAAGCTGAAGTCCAATCAACTTGAAACTTAGTACACTTGTTGCTTTAAGCAATATGATATGATCTTTCTAATTTTAAAGCCAAATTAGACTTTTGACCCCAATTTCACGGTCCACTGAACATAGAAATGAAAGTGGGAGTTTCAGGTTAAAGTTTTTAGTCAAGGTAGTTTTTGATGAAGCTGAAGTCCAATCAACTTGAAACTTAATACACTTGTTGCTTGTGATATGAGCTTTCTAATTTTAAAGCCAAATTAGACTTTTGACCCCAATTTCACGGTCCACTGAACATAGAAAATGAAAGGGGGAGTATCAGGTTAAAGTTTTTGGTCAAGGTAGTTTTTGATGAAGCTGAAGTCCAATCAACTTTAAACTAAGTACTGCTTATGATATGATCTTTCTAATTTTAAAGCCAAATTAGACTTTTGACCCCAATTTCACGGTTACTAAACATAGAAAATGAAAGTTGGAGTTTCAGATTAAAGGGGCACTAGCTGTCAAATTCATGGTCACCGATTTGACTCAAATTCTCATATTTGATTTATAACAATGTAAAACATTTATCCAAACTATCAAAAGTCTAAAATTAACAGTTTACAGAGCAAGGGGTAGTCAGATAATAAATAGATATGTTTCATGTGTATTTTAGTCCAGACGCCATCTAATTACCTATCGATTTGACCTCAGATGACCAAATAAGAGATGTAAACATTAATAAAGATATGACTTGATTAAACCAACACGTGCAATTGGATTTTTATAGGTCTGTTTTGTTTTAGTTTATAGATTAAAAATAGATGTTTCTCATTGCTTTAACCGTATAAGAATGATTTTATGTGCATCGAAATTATTTACCGTAGTTTCACTTTCATTGTTGACATTCTTTTTCTTTAAATAACCAGTACACGTACAATGCATGCGTTTTAAGTCTCTAGCTGTGGTTAAATTGAAGTTCACATGAATACGGATTTAAAGAGGTCAACTCATTCACTTGCAAGTGAATTACTAATTATCCATGTTTCTTAGGCCAACATGGCCAAATAAAAATATATGTGTGGTTCCAGTAACCCTACTGTCCCTATTTTTTCGGCTTAAAAACAGCCTACCCTAAGGCCTAAATTAAAATATTGTTTGTTTGCCCTTTTTCGACCCTATGTTTTGAAACAGGGTAGGTACAATGTAGGTAGGTAAAATATTTTATTTTTCTTTCCCAAAAAATAACTTAGCTCGGTACATTTTTTGTCATGGGTAGGCAGGTAGGTATAATATTTTATTTTATAGATACAAAATCTACATGATGTCATTTTTGTCTGTATTGCTTTTGTTTAAGTATGTTTTTGCTAATAAGTTTCTAGGACTATTAGTATAATAGTCCCAAGTTTTGAAGAAAAAAAATATCATGTAGAATGTGTCATGTCAAACGCTCATGTGATACCAAACGGACTAGATCTTGTACAGAAAAGATAAAACCTGAGACTTCCGGTAAAAAAGTTTTGAGCGGGAAATACAAATATAAGATTTTTGGAAGGAACAAAAAATAAAATAAAATAATATCTTGCTGGTAAGCACAAATAAAAGATTTTCAGGCGGAACGAGTTTATAGGGTCGGTCGGTAAAGGGCAAACAAACAATATTTTAATTTAAGCCACAAGATTTTATTGTCATTTTTCATTAAGCACTGTTAAAGTCAGAATGTTGCTCCCATAGACTCAATGTAAAAAAAAACCATAAAATAAAAAAAATCCCTACCTACAATGTACCTACCCTAACTTTTTTCAGATATAATCAGTGATCTGGAAGGGTTTTTCCCTATGGGCCAAGGGCCCCTCAGGGTTGACTAAAACCTGGGTTATATGAGTATTGCCCAGCCCAGGGGGAAATACTGGGAAAACCCGGGTTTTATTGGGTTTTACTGGGTAATACTGGGCAATACTGGGTAATATAGAATACAGGCCTGAATTTTAAAGAGGATTCATTTATCAAACACATTTAGTATATGTACGTATACCTACAGGTTACAATTTTTATTCAAAAACTGCTGCAAAATTGTCCTTTACATGTCATTTCATTGGTTGGTTTGCTGTTAGGTTTCTGTCCCATTGATGTCAACCAATTTCCTACTTTCCTAATGTTTTACACATATAAACAAATATATTTCATTTGTGATGCACAACAGCATGAACAGTGCTAAGTAAGAATCATATATTAGCTAACAAGAAATACTTCAATATTTATTGGGATCATCAGGGCAAGTAAATTTTTTTCTGGACAAGTAAAATTTTAGGTTTCACTTGCCGGGGGACAAGTGCTCACAACAAATATTTTCACACCCCTGCCAGGGACAAGTGCTCACAACAAATATTTCCACACCCCTGCCAGGGACAAGTGCTCACAACAAATATTTCCACACCCCTGCCAGGGACAAGTGCTCACAACAAATATTTCCACACCCCTGCCAGGGACAAGTGCTCACAATAAATATTTCCACACCTCTGACAAGTATACATATGGACCATAATTTGGTATTCGGCCTTTGGTTTCTTTTTGTATCCTTTTTTATAAGTTCTAAAATTTTAACTTTTATTTTGTGGGTTGTGTTGGTGTTAGAATAGTATGAATGGAACAATTGAGTTTTTTCGAGAAAAAATTAATACATTTTGATTCACCGTTTACGTGACAGGAAACCAAACAGGAAACCAATCTTTATTTTCTTTATTTTGCACAATATAATTCAAAAGGCATAAATAAACACCATTACTAGTGTTACTTGCTTCATGTTAATATTTAAAATCTATTTTCAATGTTATATTAAAGTTTTTTTTAAACGTGACAGGAAACCATAAGAAACCGAAAGCATTTTTTTAGTTTTATTTTATTGCAAAATCTGCTTAAAATAATCTGAACAGTATACTTTTTCTTAAAATCCATCTTAAATGTAACAGTATTATAAAACTCCTAAATATGTGCTTGTTTTGAAAACAATTAGTACAATTTATTCAGAAATTTCCATATTTCTTCATTGATACAGGATACCATAATCGTTGTATCTTGATGTTTTGGCCAAAAAAATATATTTATATTTGGTTTTGAAATTCCAGTGTTATATAAAATTTATTCCAAATCATTGGCAATGTAAAATTCTTTAAATTCAGTAAAGAAAAAAACTTTTAACTTGGAATTAAAATCTTTAAAATAGGCACCATGTGATATTTGTGACCTGTACACCATCTACATGGTTTCCACATTTTAACCTACTTTAGTGGGCTAAAATCAATAAAGTACTTCCTTTCAAGTCATGCCTGGTAAAAGTTTACTTTTCCTTTGACAAGTTTATTGCGTTTCTGAAAAGTGTTTGCAGAACATGAATAAAAAAAAATAATTAAAAATTGTGACAAAGTTACCAACTTTGTACATTCCTAGTGTAACGGTATATTAACATGCATTTTTCATTTAATTATCTTTATTCACCTAAAATATCCAGTAATATTTACTGCTGAAGCAAAATCAATCCAACGAACATCGGCACCATGATAAGAGACGTAATTTCAATTGAATTTTCCAAGGACCCTTTACATCGTTATTGGGAAACGTAGTGTGTTTAAACGTCGGTCAAATTTGAAATCGATTTTGTCAAGTCATTGGGCATTTATTTTCACACAAGATCGTATGTAACATTGTGCACATAGGAATAATAATAGACCCCCGGCGCAATCTCTTTGAAAATTGTATTTTCCTTTTTTAAACAAGTCGAAACAAGTCTACAGATTATGTTTGCTAACATCCCGTTGGAAACAAAAACAATGTTTAGACCTAGTATTTCGTACATCCGGCCGTAATGGCGTTATCACATGTTAGTCACATGTTTCACGTATGACCGGAAATGATTAGAACTTAAGGACAAAAACAATTTTAATAAATAACTGGACTTCTGTTTCGTGTGAAATGTAACGCATAACGATAACGTCATTTTCTTACTTAATTATTACGAAGATCAAAACAAGAATGTAAATCATCTCTGATTTACCTGTTTGAACATCTCGCGAGAGTTCATATTTGCATATTGTTTTTAAGAATTCTATTACAACAAAGCAGATTACATCATCTAAAATTTGCGTTACGAAATCGGACACAAAAATCACGCCACTGTTCTTACATCTGCTACATAAATACTTATAGTTCTCGACATTTTCTTCTCACTATTCTTATTGGTCGATGTTCTTTGTTATTTGAAAGCAAAAGTTACGAATTTGCCGGTGACGATTATCTATAAATCAGTCAGCGTTATGCTCTTCGGAAGCAAAAAGTAACGCGAGAAACGACACAAAAATACGGTTGTAGAATCTTTGAAATTCGTATATTTCAATTTTTTTCTAGGGAAGAGTAGCATACACTTGTATGTTAATAAAAATAATGGCATCTTTAGATGTAGTTACGACTTTTCTTACAGTAATTCAAATTTTATCACTTTTCTATAGTTATAGGAAACGGAGCCCAATAGCAAATTATGGTCCATATTCAGAAATAGTTCAACTGATATTGATATAAATGTGAAGAACTGAAATTGAGCTATTTTATATTTTCAGTTTAAAGATCTACTGTTCGTTTTATTTGATTCAAGTCCAGTCAATTTATTACTTAGTAAAGGTAATTTAATATTATAGTCAAATTGTATTGGATCGTTAAGTTTTTTATTTTATCGAATGAAATTCAGAAATATATTTCAATTGTAAATGATAAAATTATTAAAGGAGAGATAATCAAGAGCTAGCTGGTTCATTCTAAGTAGCATTTCACCAGTGCTTTTTTTTAAATTCTCTTTAAGGTGGTACCTAACACTTTAACTAAATTTAATTTGGCTCATTTAATTTTCTTAATATTTTGACAAATTATTTACTTTGACCCTTTGACAAAAATATAAAAATTTCAAAAAATTTGAACCAACCGTTTAATCAGAAAAATTACACTGGTTATATATATGTCGTGTACAAGTTACGATTTTGTACAGGTTATAACATGTACAAAAATGTTGTACATGTTATAACTTGTATAATGCAAAAATACAAGTTATAACATGTACAAAAGTACCTCATACATGTTATAACCTGTACAAAATATTGCTTAAAAATGGTTTTAACTTGTACAAAATTTAAGATAAATCTTAATGAAGTAAAATATACATTTAAATTCACCAATGCATAAAGAACAACAAGAAATAGGCCAGAACGTGTCTTTTTCTGTAGAGGACAATGATCACAAAGTGTCAGAAATATATGATTCATGACTTATGTTCGCAAAATGTGTTTTCATGTAATTGTATGTTTTATGCAGTCCATCATGGCTTAAATAAGTGTGACACTATTTACTAAAAGCTTACATTTTCTCAATGACAATTACATTAGATATTAGTTACTAAATAGCAGTTTGACAAACACTTATTTTGATCATTGAGAAGCTTGATACTCCCTTATAAACACAATGTCATTAAAACATTCTGCTGATTTTACAGAGTTATCTCCCTGTAGTGTCAGGTATGTACCATCTTAAACAGGATTAACATTTTATAAATAAATTGGAAACAAAAAATAACCTGACATAATTTATACAAAATGAAGTGCATTTGTTAGTGAAAACTAAACAAAACATTACAATCAATTCATTACAATGTGAGTTGCTTAAAGAGTAAGAATTTTTAAGAAGCCACTTGTGGTGTAGGAATGACAGATTGGATGTTAATGTCAATGAGACAGCAACTCTTCAATGAAAACATTGTATTCAACCATTGGAAACTATCTTTAAATTAGAACTATCACTGAGTTTGTACTTACAATAATGAGCAACACAAGTGCCACATGTGGAGCACCTGAGATAACCCCTATTTTTTTATGGGTTTCCTGTCACTCAGTCTTTAATTTTTAGCTCACCTGGCCCTTCGGGCCAAGTGAGCTTTTCTCATCACTTGTCGTCCGTCATCCGTCGACTTTAACTTTTTACATTTTGAACTTCTTTTAGAGAACCACTGAATGGAATGAAACCAAACATGGCATGCATGTTCCATATGAGGTGCTGACCAAGTGTTGTTACTTTGTAGCCGATCCATTATTTAAGATGGCCGCCTGCGGGGGACTTAGTTTAAAATAGGACCCTATGGGAAATGCATACAAATGACTTCTTTTAGAGAACCACTAAATGGAATGAAACCAAACATGACATGAATGTTCCTTATGAGGTGCTGACCAAGTGTTGTTACTTTGTAGCCGATCCATTATCTAAGATGGCCGCCAGCGGGGGACTTAGTTTAACATAGGACCCTATGGGAAATGCATACAAATGACTTCTTTTAGAGAACCACTAAATGGTATAAAACAAAACATAGCATGAATGTTCCTTATGAGATGCTGACCAATTGTTGTTACTTTGTCGCAATTGCAACATCCAAGATGGCTGCCAGTGGGGGGACTTAGTTTAACATAGGACACTATGAGAAATGCATACAAGTCTTCTTCTAAAGAACCACTGAATTGAATGAAATCAAACATAGCATGAATGTACCTTTCCTTATGAGGTGCCGGCCAAGTGTTGTTACTTTTAGCCAAATTTTATATTTTTTTATATGATTTCAAAAACCCAAGTAGAATCAGGTGAGTGATACAGGCTCTTGAGAGCCCCTAGTAAATTTTGTGTTTTGTGTACTGTTGTTTGTCTTTTTCTTTTTTAGCCATATTTTTATTTTGAACATCTATTATTTGTATTTATTAGATCCTTGTCCAGTCAATGTAATCTTTGTACAGTCAAGTTGTCATTATAGTCAATGTGATCCTTGTACAGTCAAGTTACTATTATAGGTAAGTGTACATTATGTGTGAACTATATAGGATCAATTACTATTGAAATTTGTTTCAAATGTAAAATGTTCAAACTCTATAGGGGGAGATAATGTAAAATGTTCAAACTCTATAAGCATGGTAAGGGGAGATAATGTAAAATGTTCAAACTCTATAGGGGGAGATAATGTTAAATGTTCAAACTCTATAGGGGGAGATAATGTTAAATGTTCAAACTCTATAAGGGGAGATAATGTAAAATATTCAAACTCTATAAGGGGAGATAATGTTAAATGTTCAAACTCTATAAGGGGAGATAAGGTAACTGTAAAATGTTTAAACTCTATAAGGGGAGATCAGGTAACTGTAAAATGTTTAAACTCTATATGGGGAGATAATGTAAAATGTTCAAACTCTATAAGGGGAGATAATCAACATATAGTTTTTACATTCAAAATACCACCAATGTTTTTTTATAGTAAACAAGACACAAAGAATGTGATGACATCATTACAATGTTATTTGTCTTCAAATATAAGAGCATTGAACTAGTGCTATAGAAAAATAAAGTGAGATATATATAATGAGCAACCCAACAAAGCAAGAATGGAGATGTGTACAGGTTAATATATAGTCAACGATTCAAAAATAACCTCATATGATAAGGTCTTTATTTTTATTAAGCAGGCCATTAAATTTAGGATTTAATTGCACATTATACCTTTTTTTTTTTGTTGGTTTGGTTTGGTTTAACGCCCTCACATGGTGACCCCCTATGGATTTGGTTAGTGAATTTCATATGGGTTCTTGACCTCTGTGTCTATTGTTAATAGTGACGTCATCTATTGATGTTGTTGTATTTCGTTGTTTATTTTTGGAAAGTTTGCTATAGCTTGCTATTGCTACTTTCCTTAGGCGTCTGCCTCAAACTTCCTGTTGACAGATTATCGCAATATATTCTGCTACGAGATGGTGTAGTACTAGTGTTTGAGTTCTGATTCTTGGAAGATTCTTTTAAAATTTTGAGTAACTACTGTTTTGAATGAAAAGATTACAGCTTGAATAAAAAAGAAATGAATGTTCACCGACGATTCAGATGAATTTAACTTCATTTTCAAAAATGAGTATCACAAACACTACTTTGCGGATCTGCCATGCGCTGAAGAGAAAATCACAAGAAATCTACGCGAGATTACGTTTTCATTCATTCAAGAATATTTCATGAATGAACATTTTCCCGCTCTACTTTTACCTGTTTACTATATGTACGTACGTAAACGTGGTAAAATCCCGAGTGTATCGAAAGAATCGGGAATGACTGATTAAAATGCGAGAACAAGTTGACATTTTGACCAAGCTGTCGGATAATTGAAAAGTGATAACGGTTTGTTTGTTTGCTCTGGTTTAAACAAAACACAGGTGAAAGAATATAAAATACTCAATAATTATATCATATGTCTAACGTCTCACGCCAAGGACGAGTAAAGGTAAATACTCGCTTTGATTAAACAAAAATTTAAAAATGCATTGTTTTTGTCTAAACATGGATCGAAAAATTTTGATGCCAAAAATCATTTGAAAACTTAATTCCCTTATTTAATTACTAATTGTTTCACATTCCAATGTGGATATGAGGAACTTTACTCGTTCAGCATGCTCAAGTGGATCAAACTTACAGCAGAAAAACTTTGACCCAACATCAGTTCTTCTTCAGTCTTCTTCCAATAATTTACATTATACCACTTCTGGTGTATTATTGTAAATTTGTATCATATAGCATCCGTATTAAAAGCAACCGAGTCAGCATCTACTTCTTCCAATATTATAGCTCAGGGTATCAAGACAAGTTCTGTAGAAATGATTAAGGCTCATGATGTGTAACCTTTGGCTAAAATAAAATTGAGAATGGAAATGGGGAAAAAATTTGGCTAAAATGGCTGCATCAATTTCACCTCAAAATTTAGATAGATGACAGACAAACCTGTGCATCTTGAAAAGTTTGAAGGCATACCATGCCCTATATACATAGATTTCAATTGCATTGTCATCCAAACACAGAGGCAATGATTACCTTAATATATCAAATGAATGACTTAAAACAAAAATTCTCAAATGTTATTTACTCATAAGACAATGCTTAATTTCACAACAGCAACTAACATGTGTTACAGGTTATAAGCACCTCTATGAATCTAGTGATTATAAACTTTTTATTCCTGTGGTCATACTGCTGTTGTTATGCTCCCACCATATTGAGTTTTATCCTTGTTCTGCTGTAAGTATGTACCTCCTTCCCTTACTTGTATGTACATGTACCTCCGTACATCCCAAAATTCGTTTATGTTTTCGTACTTTAGTTTGCCTGAACCAAATTGTATGAAACTTATACGCAATGATTATAACCACAATTCACAAGTCAAGTTTGAATTTTCGTTGCGTCACTTTTACCATTCTAGCGTTTTATGCTACTTTACAAATAGGAAATATGCTGGAAATTTTAGTTTCTGTTCTCTAACTTTAGTTTGTCTTAACCAAATGCTATGAATCTTATACACAATGCTCATTACCACAAACACTGATCAAGTTTGAATTTTGGTGGCGATCGTTATACCATTTTAGAGTTATGCCCCTTTACATATGTAAAAAATTGCTGAATATTTTCGTTTCAGTTATCTAACTTTAGTTCGCTCAACCAAATGTTATGAAACTTATACATTGTAATACTTTTAACAATAAAACAAAGATCAAGTTTGATTTTTGGTGGAGTAATTTTAACTGCTCTAGGGTTGTGCCTTGTTACAAATGGAACCAGATGCTCCGCTTGACACATCTTTATACGACCGCAGAGGTCGAGACCCTGAACAGTTGGGGCAAGTATGGACACAACATTCGAGCTTGATATAGCTCTGAATTTGGATTGCGATCAAATTTTTGACTTAATATATAGGTTTCTGACACAAATCAAATGTCAATATCTTACACATCTATTGCCCAATACTGTGTAATTAGAATGTATACACAATGCTTATTACCCCATAACTCAGATCAAGTACACATTTTGGTAGTGTCACATTTACAGTTCTTGAGTTGTGACCCTTTATAACGTTAATGCTAGCGGGGGCATCATTTGTGTCCCATGGACACGTTCCCTATTTTTGATAAAAGCTTTTAATATAAATTCGCTTTCATTACAGTTGTATTGATTTAAGTTACTGTTACTGTCTTATTTATAAAAAAGGATGCGGTATTTTTTGCAAATAACCAATGCTATCCAAAAGAGTTCAAGGAGGAAAATGTATTGATAACCATAGGCCACCATATGGTCGTCAATAATGAGAAATATTTGTACCATATACATGTAGAAAAATATAAAAGGCCCCGATAGGAAATATGTGGAGCAATTCAAACAAAAAAACTTACGTGTTAATTTACTAAAAACAAATATGAAGGATCTAAACCAATAGAAAAATACTAATTCACAGGCCCTTGATGTTGACATGGCATGGGTACTTAAAAAAGAAATTAACAGAGCTTTCTGTATATTTCAATATTTTAGATCTACAGTTTTTAGGTTGCAATAGAAAATATCAAAACTTTTTATGACAAACATGAAAAAAAGTTATTTTTGATAATTACTGACGAGACAATGGTTTAGTTTAAAACATCCAAGCTGTGATGAAATACATTTTTGAAATAATACACGTCTATAACCTTTTTGGAATAATATGCAGCTACAGTTGCAAACTTTCCAGAGGTGCTATCCAGCACTTTGATTATACAAAACGCAGCAGGAGAAGTCCCATGTGCGATAAATTCGTTATATCGTATATATGGTTCACTACTTACCCCCTTCGGCCTCAGCCCCTATGGATTTTACTAACCCTCTATGGATCTGTAGGGGGTCAATAGCGAACCATATAACTTATAACTGTAAGTTTATTTTATTGGAACAGGGAGATAACACACACACATTGATATGTTTATAAGAAACATTCATAACAAGTACGAATGAAGTATTTTTTAGTCATACTTCAATGTTACATATATATCGGGCTTAAACAAGTAAATATGATTTATATTTATTTTTCACAGATGCTTTAGATGACGACACAACGTTACTTAGAAATTAGGCTGACCTCAGAAGTACATTCATCAGTATTTATTTATTAGTATGTATTGTATAATATATGTTTTTTTAAGAGAACAAAACAAATCAATCCATAAAGACTGCCTCGATGATCTTCACGGTGTTGTGGTATTGTGTTCACCTTTAGTGTGGGAGGTGGTGGGTTTAAACCCTGGACAGTTCAACCAAAGATCTTCACGGTGTTGTGGTATTGTGTTAACCTTTAGTGTGGGAGGTGGTGGGTTTGAACCCTGGACAGTTAAACCAAAGATCTTCACAGTGTTATGGTATTGTGTTAACTTTTAGTGTGGGAGGTGGTGGGTTTGAACCCTGGACAGTTAAACCAAAGATCTTCACGGTGTGTTGTGGTATTGTGTTAACTTTTAGTGTGGGAGGTGGTGGGTTTAAACCCTGGACAGTTCAACCAAAGATCTTCACGGTGTTGTGGTATTGTGTTAACTTTTAGTGTGGGAGGTGGTGGGTTTAAACCCTGGACAGTTCAACCAAAGATCTTCACAGTGTTGTGGTATTGTGTTAACTTTAGTGTGGGAGGTGGTGGGTTTAAACCCTGGACAGTTCAACCAAAGATCTTCACAGTGTTGTGGTATTGTGTTCACCTTTAGTGTGGGAGGTGGTGGGTTTAAACCCTGGACAGTTAAACCAAAGATCTTCACGGTGTTGTAGTATTGTGTTAACTTTTAGTGTGGGAGGTGGTGGGTTTAAACTCTGGACAGTTAAACCAAAGATCTTCATGGTGTTGTAGTATTGTGTTAACTTTTAGTGTGGGAGGTGGTGGGTTTAAACCCTGGACAGTTAAACCAAAGATCTTCATGGTGTTGTAGTATTGTGTTAACTTTTAGTGTGGGAGGTGGTGGGTTTAAACCCTGGACAGTTAAACCAAAGATCTTCATGGTGTTGTGATATTGTGTTCACCTTTAGTGTGGGAGGTGGTCGGTTTGAACCCTGGACAGTTAAACCAAAGATCTTCACGGTGTTGTAGTATTGTGTTAACTTTTAGTGTGGGAGGTGGTGGGTTTAAACCCTGGACAGTTAAACCAAAGATCTTCATGGTGTTGTGGTATTGTGTTAACTTTTAGTGTGGGAGGTGGTGGGTTTGAATCCTGGACAGTTAAACCAAAGACTTGAAAATTAATATTTGCTGCTTCCCCAAAATGAGGTAAATCAATACAGAGTCAGAGTAGATAGTTTTCACATATGCCATACAGCCACTTCCTTTTTTTCACATCTGCTGTACAGTCACTTCCTGTTTTCACATATGCCATACAGCCACTTCCTGTTTTCACATCTGTAATACATCCACTTCCTGGTTTCACATCTGTCATACATCCGCTTTCTGTTTTCATATCTGTCATACAGCCACTTCATGTTTTCACATCTGTCGTACAGCCACATCCTACTGGTTGATAGTTTGAAATTATACAACACTTATTGTACAATGAAAATTTCTTTTTCTTGGCTTCTATGGAAGGGAATGATTTTATATTTGATGAACAGCTTGAAAATGTTGATTTGTAGAATGTTAGCAATTTTTTTTGCCCCATTTATGGGCATTATGTTTTTTGATCTGGGTCCGTCTGTTCGTCTGATCTTCCGTCCGTTGGTCCGTCTGTCCTGCTCAGAGATGGGTCCGATTACTTTCAATGTAATTGATTAAATTACAATTACTTTGTCATTTGTACGATTAAATTAAATTAATGATTACATCATTTCTGAAAGTATCTGATTAAATTAATGATTACATTGGCAAAGTAATCCTGATTACATCTGATTACAATGAATTTAAAAACAAAACATTTTGAATGATGTGAATGAATTAACATTCAATATATATAACTATAGCATTTTTGAGAAAGTATTTTATTTGGTTCAATTATAAAATGATAACTTCAAATTAAACTTCATCTATTTAGATAAATACCAAATTTCACTACATATATATACATTACACTTTATCACCAATGATCTCTGAATTATTTTGAATTAAATTTAATAAAGATATATCATAATCAAGAGTTTTTTTGTTTGTCTTCTGACCTCTTTCATAATTTACATGTATTCCAAGTTGCAGTTTATGGAAGTTTAAATATGGATGAAAATAAAGTTACCAGTTAAAACCATGTTAAATTTTAATAGAAATGATTAATCAAATTGTAAACAATATGGAAGTAGTTGTACTAAAAATCATTGCATTTTACATGTACATTTTTAAAAATTTTAAACAACATATTTGTCCAACTTTTAATTTGGTTTGTGCTAATTAGATAAATTTTCATGTCTGATTTATTTTTTATCATATATATTTCCCTACAGCTATACTCTTTTGGTAATTGCAATAAAAACAAACCTTAATTAGTCTCCTACCTGTCAATTCAAAGTTGACAAAAATCACAAAAATTAACAAAAGATTATAATTCAGGGTTAAAGAAAAGTATTACTTGAATATATAACAGTTATTATCAAATATTAATATGAAGATCATTATAAAACGATGAATATACATGTATGTACAAAATCTTTTACTAAGATAAAAGGTATATAATTGTATTATATGTCTCTGCTTAGGCTAATGATGACTTTTCAATACTGTAACAGTTTATTTTTTACTGAAGTAGACATGCTTAAAGTAACCAAACCATTTTAGTATGTTAAAAAATTATCAAATATGAATAACAAAGAGGTTCATTTAATGACCAAAAACACAATTTAAGTTTTTTTTTCATTGTAATCAGAATGTAATCAAAAAGTAATCATGATTACAGGGTATTTTGAGAAGTAATTGATTAAATTAAATTACAGGTAATCAGATTTTTGGCTGATTAATGATTACACTGATTACTTGAAAAATTGTAATCAATTACAGCTGATTAACAATTACAATTACAATTACCCCAAGTCTGGTCCTGCTTCAGGTTAAAGTTTTTGATGAACTTGAAGTCCAATCAACTTGAAACTTAGTATACATGTTCCTTATGATATGATCTTTCTAAATTAGAGATTACTCCCAGTTCACGGTCCACTGAACATAGAACATTATAATGCGGAATGGGCATCTGTGTACTTAGGACACATTCTTGTTGTTTAAGCTGTGCAACTTCTTTCTGTTACCCAATAGTTTAAAATTATTCAAATTCATTGTATAAAGAAAATGTTCATGAAAGTTCATGTGATGAATAACAATGATACACATATTCCTAGACTAAAGAATAATTATATAAACAATTACAGTTTGTCCAACAGCCTTCAACAATGAGCAAAACCCATACCATATAATCATCTATAAATAGCCTTGGTATGATAAAATGTGAAACATTTCAAAAGAAAAAATCAACAGCCTACTACAACAATGAAGGAAAAACAAATATGGTACACTGAGCTTCTAACTACAGCCACTACGTTATAGGTCCTGTCTGTGGAAAGAGTCACACCCTGTATGTAGAATACACAGCTTCTAAATACAGCCACTACGTTATAGGTCCTGTCTGTGGAAAGAGTCACACCCTGTATGTAGAATACACAGCTTCTAACTACAGCCACTACGTTATAGGTCCTGTCTGTGGAAAGAGTCACACCCTGTATGTAGAATACACAGCTTCTAAATACAGCCACTACGTTATAGGTCCTGGCTGTGGAAAGAGTCACACCCTGTATGTAGAATACACAGCTTCTAAATACAGCCACTACGTTATAGGTCCTGTCTTTCAACAGACACATACAGAATAAAAAATGATTAAATTTAATGTGACTGGTCTAGTTGATTATTGATAATGTTTCGAGAAGCTGCAATATGATATTTAATATTGTTCTTTATGTGTGTCTTAATGCTGGTAAATAAAACTTTTGACATTCTTAGACCTGGGAAAGTGCAATAGATGTTCTGGTGTTTGATGGAAAAAGTCACACCCTGCTTGTAGAATACATTTGTACCTCATTCAGTCACACCCTGCTTGTAGAATACATTTGTACCTCATTCAGGTATGTGATTAAATCTTCAAGGTTTTGAGTTCAGTTCATTATTAAACTATAAATAGTGCAGAAAAGTTGAGATAAATGACTGTTTCAATGCTATAATATATTATTTGAATGAAATAAGAAGATAAAAATATTAGGTCAGTATTTTACCACCCATAGTGATCATGTTTTTTTCAATTGGCAATAACACAAATACCTTAATTAAAACTCAACGGTATATATTAAATATAACTTTTCTTTTCTATTTTAAGGCTATAATGGAAAGTTGGAATGAGGTAAGATTTACTTAATAGTCTCCTTGTCATTTGTAGTTTTGTTCCCCATTAGTGTACAATTAGATACAAGTATGTGATAACTTGAGATAAAAACTAGTAGAATTCTAAGTGAACTACCAAACTACCTATTCCAAAAACAAAAAAATACAAAACTGGGACAATGCAAGGTGCAAGGTGAATAAAAGATTCTAAAAGTAGGTGGTGGGAGATAGTGTATTATTTATGTAGTACCTTCAGAATCCTTGTTTATTTGTAACTCTAAGTAGGTCTGTAGAGTTATTTGAAAAAAATATTGGGACAATTTTTCTACATAAAAAAAAATACAGAAGTTATCTCCCCTTGCCATTGTTAAGTTCATGTGAGTTGAATACGACCAATCTATTTTATGGTATAAAGAGCCGACTGATACAACACACTTTTTTTCTTGTTAGGTTACATTCTCATTGCTTTATTATATCCCACATCTACATTTATTCAGTCTACATACATTTATATATGTATCTCTTTAAGTAAGGCCTAAAAAAAAAAGATATGTGTTTCCGGTAAAACATTTTGAAAAATAGGGTCGGTAGGTCGGAATTCTTTTTTTTTTTTTTTTTTTTTTTTTGACATCGTAAATGAAATCCGGAAAATTATCATGTTTTTGAAGCACCTGCTGTGCAAATTTCTTGGATTTTAACCTATTTGGAATACCTTTTGACATTAATAAAATGTTTTACTGGCTTTCTATGCAAGAGGAAGCAAGAGAGAAAAAATATTATGTCATCTATCAGAAGCCTGTGTCAAAAACAGGGTCGGTTGATAAATTTTTTTTATTTTTTTTTTTTGGAAGATCCAATAAAAAAGTTAGGGTCGGGGCTAAAAAACAGGGTCGGTCGGGTTACCGGAAACACGGATCTTTTTTTTCTCGGCCTAAGTTAATAGAGAGATTTCTACTAGCTGATATGAAAAAGGATGAGAAAGTACCTAGGGGCAATTAAAGGAATAAGTGAATGAAACACAACTACATGTCTTCAAAAGGCAATTAAAGGACTTAGTGAATGAAAAACACAACTACATGTCTTAAAAAGGACAAAAGTAGGGGCAACTAAAGGACTAAGTGTATAACATATCTTTAAAAGGACAAAGGTCAAAGTCCAGAAAATACTACAAGAAAGAAAATTCAAGAATATGCCAAATCTAGTCCATAATTTTATAAAAAAAAATTTTGTTTGAAGGTTAACAATTTTGTCGAGCCTGCGACTTAAGTTGCAGAAAGCTCGACATAGGGGTAGTGATCCGATGGCGGCTAACATCTTAAAAGCTTTATATTTTAGAAGGTTGAAAAACTGGATGCTTCATACTTTGTTACAGATGCCTCATGTTATGAAGTTTCCGTCAGTCACATGTCCAATGTCCTTGACCTCATTTCCATGGTTCATTTGGTATGTGTGTACCTTGCAAGGTCTTCATGCCCGTTAGACAGTTTTCACTTGACCTCGACCTCATTTCATGAATCAGTGAACAAGGTTAAGTTTTGGTGGTCAGGTCCATATCTCAAATACTATAAGCAATAGATCTAGTATATTCAGTGTATCGAAGGACCGTCAAAGTGTATATGTCCAACTGGCAGGTGTCATCTGACCTTGAACTCATTTTCATGGTTCAGTGGTTACAGTAAGGTTTTTGTGTTTTGGTCTGTTTTTCTTATACTGTATGCAATAGGTTTACCATATTTGGTGTATGGAATGATTGTAAGGTGTACATGTCTAGCTGGCAGGTGTCATCTGACCATGACCGCATTTTCATGGTTCAGTGGTCAAAGTTCAGTTTTTGAGTTTTGGTCTTTTTATTTAATACTTTATGCAATATGTCATGTATGTCAACTATATTTGTTGTATGGAAATATTTTATGATGTATATGTCAATCGCACAGGTTTTATTTGACCTTGACCTCATTTTCACAGTTCATTGCTCAGTGTTAAGTTTTTGTGTTTTGGTCTGGTTTTCTTAAACTATAACCAATAGGTCAACTATATCTGTTGTTTGGAAGAATTGTTAGCTGTACATGCCTTGACCTCATTTTCATGGTTCATTGGTCAATGTTTAGTTTTCTTGGTTAATGTTAAGTTTATGTGACAGTTGTGATAAAGCTTTTTATTTAGGACTATCAACATAATATCAATGATTAGTAAAGAAGGCGAGACATTTCAGTGTGTGCACTTTTGGTGTTTTTCTTGATAATATAATATGCATAAATCCCAACAATTTTATGCTATTAAAAGAATTCCTCGAGCTCTCTGTCTGTTATTTGAAGGAAGGATACTACTAATTTATGTAGTCATTGCTAAAGAGAAGAAAACATAATTATTACCTAATTTAACAGTAAGGACATTCATTACAATATATTTTTATTACGGTTTACTTACAGAAACTTACTACAGCTGCTGGGAATAGAGATATAGAAGCCTTAAAATTATGTCTACAGAATGGTGCAGACATTGATTATCAAAATTAAATGTGATTTCTATGTTTTACTTACAGAAACTTACTACAGCTGCTATAGTTGGAGATATAAAAGCCTTAAAATTATGTCTACAGAATGGTGCAGACATCGATAATCGAGATGTAAGTAAAATATTCACATTCAAAACTACCTTATTTTAATAATTCATAGAAAAATCATTTGAAGATACTGCCTTTTATGGTACATGAACAAAAAAAGACACAAAACTACATGTTACTTAAAATTAAAGCACAGTGAAACAGTGAAAACTACAAGTAACTTCAAAATTTTGAATATTGTACATAAACACACGACAACAATTTACTTTAGAACTATAATAATAGAAGTATAAAAAATAAAAAAACAAGTTGCTTCAGAACATAACAGATTGTACATAAGCAGAATAAAACAAAGAAAGTTCTACAAATTACTTCAGAACATAACAGATTGTACATAAGCAGTATAAAACAAACAAAGTTCTACAAATTACTTCAGAACAAAACAAATTGTACACCAGCAGTATAAAACACACAACTACAAGTTACTTCAGAGCATAACAAATTGTACACCAACAGTATAAAACACACAACTACAAGTTACCTCAGAACATAACAGATTTTACATAAGCAGTAAAAAAAACACACAACTACATGTTCTTCAGAACAGAACAAATTGTACATAAGAAATATAAAACACACAACTACAAATTACTTCAGAACATAACAGATTGTACACCAGCAGTATAAAACACACAACTACAAGTTACTTCAGAACAGAACAAATTGTACATAAGAAATATAAAACACACAACCACAAGTTACTTCAGAATATAACATATTGTACACCAGCAGTATAAAACACACAACTACATGTTCTTCAGAACAGAACAAATTGTACATAAGAAATATAAAACACACAACTACAAGTTACTTCAGAACATCACAGATTGTACACCAGCAGTATAAAACACACAACTACAAGTTACTTCAGAACAGAACAAATTGTTCATAAGAAATATAAAACACACAACTACAAATTACTTCAGAACATAACAGATTGTACACCAGCAGTATAAAACACACAAGTTACTTCAGAACAGAACAAATTGTACATAAGAAATATAAAACACAAAACTACAAATTACAGTGAAACCTGGGTAAACCGAACCCTGATAAAACCGAATTTCAGTTTAAACCGAACAATTTTCAAAGTCCCAAAAAATTTCCCTATCAATTAACGTTAATCTAACCTGAAAAAGACGAACCCTGTCAACACCGAATTCCGAACGCTTTTTGAAGGCTCGTTAGTAAATTTATATTTAAAAATTACCTGTCAAAATCGATCAATACCAATCAAAACACTAAAATATTATTAATTATTTGCATGATTTAATTAAACAAACACAGGATGGCAGAGTATCCCCGAGGGTATTTGAGGTTTAATGAACTTGTGAGTTGTTATTACAAACTAATTAGCATGTTTGTGTCCATGTATAAAGTGATTTTTTTGTTGTAAAGAAACGTTAAACTGATCAGGTACCCCATCGCCGATAATGACAAGAAAGGAACTTTCCCTCAGGTTAATTAAATGCACGTTACTCAAATAATTACGGCCACAAAATCGTAACTGTCATTCTGTAGTTAAACTGTTTAATTAAATAATAGTTTTAAAGCCTATCACTGGATTAAGAAGTCGTGCAACACAATAAGGTCAATCGATTTCGATATCCGGATTCCCTTTAGAGGCCCTATATATTTGATTCGAATGCTCCCAACGACCTCCGTTAGCTATTTAGCAACGATAAAGTCCAAGAATAAACTGGATCCCTGCTGTTGTTTCACTCCTATCGTGTGCCGAAGTATCAACCAGCGGGTGACCAGTTTAGTCCGAGAACTCGTGTGTACAATGACGTTCCCGATTCAACTACGGAATCTTCATTTCACAGTGACTGTGAATCTGAATTGGTTAGTGAATGAACGGATGAGAAAATAATTATAAAAAGCAAAATCGCTCCACGTCGGACATCTTATAACGACGAGCGTGAGTGACGGAGTGGCGTTTGATTTGTAAACAAAAATGTAGCAAAACGTCATCTTCTTATATTTTTACATTTACATCTAAATCAACACAAAAATAAACTGTCGTCTGTTGTGTCACCTATTATCCCTTGTCAGTAAATGTCTAAATTATTTTGGTGTCGACTTCCGTTTACCTCTACAATCCGAACACCTGTGAAAACCGAACAAAACACAAGGTCCCGTGGGTGTTCGGTTTAGACAGGTTTCGCTGTACTTCAGAACATAACAGATTGTACACCAGCAGTATAAAACACACAACTACAAGTTACTTCAGAACAGAATAAATAGTACATAAGAAATATAAAACACACAACAACAAATTACTTCAGAACATAATAAATTGTACACCAGCAGTATCAAACACACAACTACAAATTACTTCAGAACATAACGGATTTTACACCAGCAGTATAAAACACACAACTACAAGTTACTTCAGAACAGAACAAATTGTACATAAGAAATATAAAACACACAACTACAAATTACTTCAGAACATAACAGATTGTACATTAGCAGTATCAAACACACAACTACAAATTACTTCAGAACATAACGGATTTTACACCAGCAGTATAAAACACACAACTACAAGTTACTTCAATACAGAACAAATTGTACATAAGAAATATAAAACACACAACTACAAGTTACTTCAGAACAGAACAAATTGTACATAAGAAATATAAAACACACAACTACAAGTTACCTCAGAACATAACAGATTGTACATCAGCAGTATAGAACATAAAACTACAAGTTACGTCAGAACATAACAGATTGTACACCAGCAGTATAAACATACAAATACAAGTTACTTCAGAACATAACAGATTGTACACTTGCAGTATAAAATATACAAATACAAGTTACTTCAGAACATAACAGATTGTACACCAGCAGTATAAACATACAAATACAAGTTACCTCAGAACATAACAGATTGTACACCAGCTGTATAAACATACAAATACAAGTTACCTCAGAACATAACAAATGATACACCAGCAGTATATAACACATAACTACAAGTTACTTCAGAACATAACAGATTGTACACCAGCAGTATAAACATACAACCACAAGTTACTTCAGAACATAACAGATTGTACACCAGCAGTATAAACATACAACCACAAGTTACTTCAGAACATAACAGATTGTACACCAGCAGTATAAACATACAACCACAAGTTACTTCAGAACATAACAGATTGTACACCAGCAGTATAAACATACAAATACAAGTTACCTCAGAACATAACAAATTATACACAAGCAGTATAAAACACATAACTACAAGTTACTTCAGAACATAACAGATTGTACACCAGCAGTATAAACATACAACCACAAGTTACTTCAGAACATAACAAATTATACACAAGCAGTATAAAACACATAACTACAAGTTACTTCAGAACATAACAGATTGTACACCAGCAGTATAAACATACAAATACAAGTTACCTCAGAACATAACAAATTATACACCAGCAGTATAAGCATACAACCACAAGTTACTTCAGAACATAACAGATTGTACACCAGCAGTATAAACATACAACCACAAGTTACTTCAGAACATAACAGATTGTACACCAGCAGTATAAACATACAACCACAAGTTACTTCAGAACATAACAAATGATACACCAGCAGTATAAAACACATAACTACAAGTTACTTCAGAACATAACAGATTGTACACCAGCAGTATAAACATACAAATACAAGTTACCTCAGAACATAACAAATTATACACAAACAGTATAAAATATACAAATACAAGTTACTTCAGAACATAACAGATTGTACACCAGCAGTATAAAACACATAACTACAAGTTTCTTCAGAACATAACAGATTGTACATCAGCAGTATAAAATATACAACCACAAGTTACTTCAGAACATAACATATTGTACATTAGCAGAATAAAACACACAACTGCAAGTTACTTCAGAACATAACAGATTGTACATTAGCAGTATAAAACACATAGCTACAAGTTACTTCTGAACATAATATAATAATATATCTGTATGGAAACTGATATTTTATATCATTATACTGAATTCGATATTAAATCAAAATCTGTTTTTAATTTAACAGTTTAAATGAGAGAAAAAAGTAAGTAAAGGTATTTTTTTTCTCTCATTAATTGTTTATGTTTGTTTTGAATTATAGTTGAAAAAGTTCTAATTTGAATATTTACACCAAGGTTAACAGCAGGTGTAAAACAAATATCACACATGTATGTTATTGCTTCACTTCGACCACATTCCTTAATATATACAAAATTGTGTTGTTAATTAGACAGGTTGAATGGACAACAAATAATTGTAAGAATCATATAAAGTGGGGTCTCATTTTGTTTGTCTCCTAGTGCTAAATCAGGAAATGTAACTATTTTGCATATTTCTTTGAAAAAGTTACTTTTTAAAAAATTGATCATTATTCTGAATCATGTTAATCAGACAGATTTAATCATTATATTAACAAATACTTGTTAGAATTATATAAAGTGATATGTCATTTTACTCAGAGAATTGTAATGAATCCATTGATATAAATATTTTGTTCATTTCTTAAAAAAAAAAAAAAAAAAAAAAAATTAACATGACAGTTCTGATGGAAGTTTTGACATCTCACAAAAAAAAAAAAACAGTTGTTTATGATCAATATAAATACAGGTGTGACTGGTCATTTTATTCAGTTTTGACCACTGATTCATGTGATATCTATTTTGTTTATATTTATTACACAACATTGTCCAGTTTATCAGACAAGTTTTGATGTCAGTTGTATTATTCCAGGGTTGGGGATGGACAGCATTAATGTCTGCTGCCAGGATAGGACACCTGGAGATCTGTAGACACCTCATTGATAGAGGATGTAAGATCGACATCACAGCAGTATGTTATCTACTTAGTCTGATCACATTACTATTAATCTACACTAAATCATGTTGTTAATTAGACAAGTTTAATGAACAAATATTTGTAATAGTTATATCAAGTGGGGTCTCATTTTACTCGTTTTATTGTTCTGAATTAGAAAATATTACTCCTTTTCATATTTCTTAAAAAAAATATTTTATTAAAATGAACAATTATACTGAATCTACACTAATTCCTGTTGTTAATCAGACAGTTTTAACGAACAAATATTTGTAAGAATCATATATAGTGGGGTCTCATTTTGTTTGTTTTGTTCTACTGAATCCATTGATTTAATTATTTTACACATTTCTTGAAAAAAATATTTTTTTAAGATATCAGGTTTAATGGAAGTTTTGACATTTCACAACAAAACATGTTTAGTTATTGTTTATATAAAATATAAATACAAGTGTGACTGGTCATTTTATTCAGTTTTGACCACTGATTCATGTGATATATATTTTGTTTATATTTATTACACAACATTGTCCAGTTTATCAGACAAGTTTTGATGTCAGTTGTATTATTCCAGAGTAGAGGAGTGACAGCATTAATATGGGCTGCCAGGGAAGGACACCTGGAGATCTGTCGACTCCTCATTGATAGAGGATGTAAGATCGACATCATACATGTATGTTATCTAATTAGTCTGATCACATTACTATTAATCTACACTAAATCATGTTATTAATTAGACAGGTTAATGAACAAATATTTGTAATAATTATATCAAGTTGGGTCTCATTTTACTCATATTATTGTTCTGAATTAGAAAATATTACTCCTTTTCATATTTCTTAAAAAAAATATTTTATAAAAATGAACAATTATACTGAATCTACACTAATTCATGTTGTTAATCAGACAATTTTAACGAACAAATATGTGTAAGAATCATATAAAATGGGGTCTCATTTTACTTGTTTTGTTCTACTGAATCCATTGATATAATTATTTTACACATTTCTTGAAAAAAATGTTTTTTCAAGATATCAGGTTTAATGGAAGTTTTGACATTTCACAACAAAACATGTTTAGTTATTGTTTATATAAAATATAAATACAAGTGTGACTGGTCATTTTATTCAGTTTTGACCACTGATTCATGTGATATATATTTTGTTTATATTTATTACACAACATTGTCCAGTTTATCAGACAAGTTTTAATGTCAGTTGTATTATTCCAGGATGATGGATTGACAGCATTAATGTTGACTGCCATTGGAGGACACCTGGAGATCTGTCGTCTTCTCATTGATAGAGGATGTAACATCGACATCACAGATACAGTATGTTATCTACTTAGTCTGATCACATTACGATTAATCTACAATAAATCATGTTATTAATTAGACAAGTTTAATGAACAAATATTTGTAATAATTATATCAAGTGGGGTCTCATTTTACTCGTATTATTGTTCTGAATTAGAAAATATTACTCCTTTTCATGTTTCTTAAAAAAATATTTTATTAAAATGAACAATTATACTGAATCTACACTTATTCCTGTTGTTAATCAGACAGTTTAACAAACAAATATTTGTAAGAATCATATAAAGTGGGGTCTCATTTTACTTGTTTTGTTCTACTGAATCCATTGATATAATTATTTTACACATTTCTTGAAAAAAATATTTTTTTAAGATATCAGGTTTAATGGAAGTTTTGACATTTCACAACAAAACATGTTTATTTATTGTTTATGTAGAATATAAATACAAGTGTGACCGGTCATTTTATTTAGTTTTGACCACTGATTCATGTGATATATATTTTGTTTATATTTATTACACAACATTGTCCAGTTTATCAGACAAGTTTTGATGTCAGTTGTATTATTCCAGTTGTATGGAGGGACAGCATTAATGTCGGCTGCCAGGTATGGACGCCTGGAGATCTGTAGACTCCTCATTGATAGAGGATGTAAGATCGACATCACAGAAGTATGTTTTCTACTTAGTCAGATCAAATACTATTAATCTACACAAAATCATGTTGTTAATTAAACAGTTTTAATGAACAAATATTTGTAATAATTATATAAAGTGGGGTTTCATTTTACTCGTATTGTTGTTCTGAATTAGAAAATATTCCTCCTTTTCATGTTTCTTAAAAAAATTTTTTTATTAGAATGAATGAGTATACTGAATCTACACTAATTTCTGTTGTTTAAAATTAGTTTTAACGAAACAAATATTTGTAAGAATCATATAAAGTGGGGTCTCATTTTACTTGTTTTATTCTACTGAATCCATTAATATAATTATTTTACACATTTCTTGAAAAAAATTGTTTTTTTAAGATATCAGGTTTAATGGAAGTTTTGACATTTCACAACAAAACATGTTTATTTATTGTTTTTATACAATATAAATACAAAGTGTGACTGGTCATTTTATTTAGTTTTGACCATTGGTTCATGTGATATATATTTTGTTTATATTTATATTACAAAACATTGTCCAGTTTATCAGACAAGTTTGAATGTCAGTTGTAGGATATGTTGTATATTATTGATATTGACAACAAAGTATTGTACATAATATTTACATGTTATTTGGTTATATTATAGAGAGATGGATACACACCTTTACATTGGGCTGCTAGGAAGGGATATCTACTGATCACAAGATGTCTGGTAGAACAAGGAGATGCAAGTCCCTTGATTACAACACATAAGGTAATATTTTATAGTATATGACCAGTGTTCAACTATTAGGCCAGACTTTTTATTTTATCTGTTTAACGAGAAAATTTGTAAAAAAAAAGGGTCGAGGGGGCAAAATAAAAAAAAAATAAAAGTGCAAAATTGGTCGAGTCAACACTAAAAATAAATGTAAAACCATTATAAGTGACTTTTTAGCTCACCTGGCCTGAAGGGCCAAGTGAGCTTTTCCCATCACTTTGCGTCCGTCGTCCGTCGTCGTCCTTCGTCGTTAACTTTGACAAAAATCTTCTCCTCTGAAACTACTGGGCCAAATTAAACCAAACTTGGCCACAATCATCATTGGGGTATCTCAGGGATTATTCCAGGTGTTTTCAAATGGGTCCCTTGAACATCAAATTGGGAATTTTTATCCCAATTGGGAATTTTTTATGCATACAATCTAAAACGAAATAATATCATTTCCTGACCTGTAAAAACGGAAAATGTATATTAAGTTTCACCTGAACACTGCTTGAAGAAGTTATTGGATTCAGACAAGGGAAGTTGTAATACATGAATACCACGAATACCATTGCACATGATGCACTATCATCTTACCTTTGGTAAACAAGGCATATATATATACCAGCTAACATAAACCTATGGCACTTAAGCAGTTTAGCTATTTATTCGAATTTCAAATTATCTCATAATATATAAGATATCTTATATAACATATTAGATTTTTATAAGATATCTCATTTAATATATGAGATATCTTACATAATTATTTTTTTTAAAGCTATCTTATATATTATATGAGATATCTTATATTATATGAGATATCTTATATATTTAATAAGATATCTTATAAAGTTTAAAAACTTTATAAGATATCTTATATACTTTATACTTAGATATCTTATATACTTATAAGATATCTTATATACTTTATAAGATATCTTCTAAAGTTTATAAGATATCTCATTAAGTATATGAAATATCTTATAAATATTTTTTATACAAGATATCTTATATAGTTTATTGGATATCATCTTAAGAAAACTATATAAGATATATTATATGAATTATCTTATAATTTCTATACGATGTCTCTAATAATATATCTTATATAATATATATAGATTCTACCACTTCATCGAGTGTAATACGATATTTATCCACTCGCGACAGTTAAATTTTCAAATTTAAAACGCAAGGCTTGCCCGAGCATTTTAAATATTTAAAATTTAACTGTCGAGAGTGGATAAATATCGTATTACACGAGATTTGGTGGTGGAATCTGTTTCTCTAATGATTTTCTAACATTATGCAGGCACACTTATTCCTTCTTTTCAAATGATCTGCAAAAAGATGTGTTCTTTCTATGTGACTTCATCAGACATGATCGCCTTTTTTCATGCCGTCACAATAGGAAATTCAGAGGAAAGCAAGAACATTCGACGTCATAATCGGATTTTAACCAATGAAGTACTGAGATCAAACGAACCTCACATTGATTAAATTTTTTATTACAATGTGTGCAGAAAGGGATAAATTGACGAAGAATTAGAGAAATAAGATATATCTTAAATAATCTTATATAGTATATAAGATATCTTATAAATATACTTTATATAAGATATCTTTTATATAGTTTATAAGATATCTTATACAATTTATAACATATCTGATAAAGAAAACTATATGAGATATCTTATAAACTATAAAAGATATCTCATAAATTTTATAACATATGCATGTAAGATATCTTATAAACTTTATAAGATATCTTACAAACTATATAAGATATATAATGAACTATTATATAAGATATCTTATAAAGTTTATGAGATATCTTGAAGTTAGATTAAATAACAAAACGGCTTGCCATATTAACCACTGAAAAAAATCATCCATTCGGTATTTTTTCAACAGATCATCTTTATAAGCTTACCTTGATTCAAATGGATTTCAAATTGAACTGGCCAATTGTCAAATTCAGAAAAGCAATTACAAAAGGTTATATACTTATATTTAAAGCAATTGCACCAGGCACCAGTGAACTTTAAAATTATTTGGATCATTTTTATATCTTTTGAAATAGTTCCATAATGATGACATCGTATTTCAGGGGGGGGCTCATTTCATGAATGGTCCATCGTCAACATTATTTTCAAAAACGCTCAAACTTTTGTCTTTTGAGGAAATAGAGTAAAATATAAAATAATTTCTTTTACAAAACAGGATTTAAGCAAGTTACATAAACGGCTCTGCTGGGCAATCTGCTTTTATAAGATCAGCGCCCATTAAAATTTATTCATCAATGTTATATCAAAATTTGAATTTTTTCTTTGCCGAGGTCTGCTTTGACACCAATTTTGACAAAAAGCATGTTTCTGATCAACCTGCTAAGCGATCTACTTTTGCGAATTCAAATACTTCCATAAAATTTTATTCAATTGAATCCGGCTGCTAAAATTGTTTACCTCACGTTGACATAATTAAATCGTTGTTAATAAAATGCGATCTTAGTCAGCATTCTTATCCGGATTTTACTACGTTTTGACGACAAACTATGAAAAATTATAGTTGCGGTAATAGGTGACTGAAACTTTTTCGGAAATACCGATTTTTATTTTATTTTCCTGAATTGGGAATTTATATTCACTAACATTTTTTTGGGGCCGCTGGCAGATTTAAGGGCCGCTAAGCGGCCCTAAACTATATAGTGGAATCATCCCTGTATCTAGTTTAAAAATGGTGTCCGGTGACCCGTCCAACCAACCAAGATGGCTGCCATGACTACAAATAGAGCATAGGGGTGAAAAACAGTTTTTGGCTTATAAGGCCACGGTTTTTTAATTTGTTGGTTTACGGATTTTCTCCATGAAAATGTCGGGTCGGTCGGTCGGGAAAAAAAAAGAAAAAATATCTTTCAAGACATAAAACAGATACGCAAAATAAATATATATTTCACCTTTCTAATAATATGTTTGTTATGCTTTTTTGTCATATTTCTTAAATTTTAGTTCGATGAAATACTATTGCTCAGCTGTAATAAACATCGCATAACATTGTCTAATAATTTCCCGTAAAAAAAGGGGGATGCACGGATACTTGAAAGACGAAATTAAATCGTCATTTCACAAACAAGAAAAACAGATTCACGTAGCTCTTAATCAATTCCAGAAAACTTGGTGAATAATGATCTTCAAACACGCAAACTGATAAAGAAAAAAAATAATGTAAAAACTTCGTACGAAAACAAGTTTCAACACACGTGTCAAAAACGTTATAGACTCGTCCACTGGAAAAACGAGAATATCGGGTAAATCTGTTATCATGCATTCCCGTTTTTTATCCAAATGGATGATATTTTTTTTATTATCTATGAAACAAGATAATTTCGAATGATTTGTTAATAATATTGAATTCAGTACTTTAACTTGATGTCTTAAACTTCCACCTGTCCACATTTGGACAAGTCTATTTCTATGAAAAGATGCATATTACGGACTGGTGACAAATAAGGGAAACAGAACTTATTGCGTAATTCTTTTGAATCACAGGTTTCGTTCCGCAAAATTATTTGCGCAAACGACATTTCAAGGTCATTAATAATTGATTTGTCTATTTTTAGAAACGTAACCTGGAAGTTTTTCTTTTTTTCACAACAGAAAGTGTTATCAATTCTGTTAGTGATTAATGCATTTCATTTCATAAAAAAAGGATATTTTAATTATTTTTCAGGAATAATGCATTTGTTAGGGTCGGCAGGAATAAAAAAGCATGAAAAGTCAATTTTATTTTTATTCTGGAAATCGGCAAAATCAGGTCGGCGGATCCGTAAACCAACAAATTAAAAAATCCTGGCATAACTCAAAAACCAAAGCATTTAGAGCAAATCTGACATGGGGTAAAATTGTTTATCAGGTCAAGATCTATCTGCCCTCAAATTTGCAGATGAATCCGACAACCCGTTGTTGGGTTACTGCCCCTGAATTGGTAATTTTAGGGAATTTTTGCTGTTTTTGGTTATTATCTTGAATACTATTATAGATAGAGATAAACTGTAAACAGCAATAATGTTCAGCAAAGTAAGACCTACAAATAAGTCAACATGACCAAAATGGTCAGTCGACCCCTTAAGGAGTTATTGCCCTTTATAGTAATTTTTTAACAACTTTTTGTCATTTTTTGTTACTTTTCTAAAAATCTTCTTCTCTGAAACTACTTTGCCAAATTTAACCAAACTTGGCCACAATTATCATTGTGGTTTACAGTTTATAAAATGTGTCCGATGACCCAGCTTCCAAACAAAATGGCCGACATGGCTAAAATTAGAACATAGTGGTAAAATGCAGTTTTTGCTTTATATCTTTAAAACTAAGACATTTAGGGCAAATCTTTCAAGATTTTAATGTCCATCAGAATAAGATATATCCCCTCACAAATTTTCAATTGAATCGGACAACCTGTTGTCGGGTTGCTGCCCTAAAATTGGTGATTTTAAGGAAATTTTGCAGTTTTTGGTTATTATCTTGAATACTATTATAGATAGAGATAAACTGTAAACAGCAATTATGTTCAGCAAAGTAAGATCTACCAATAAGTCAGCATGATCAAAATTGTTAGAGGACCCCTTAAGGAGTTATTGCCCTTTATAGTCAATATTGAACAACTTTTCGTCATTTTTGTAACTTGTATAAAAATCATTTCTAAAACTACTTGGCCAAATTTAACCAAACTTGGCCACAATCATAATACTAGGGTATCTTTTTAAAAAAAAAGTGTCTAATGACCCCGCCTACCAACGAAGATGGCCAACATCTGTAAACACATTAACAGGTGAGCGACACAGGCTCTTGGGAGCCTCTAGTTCGTAAATCTTAGTAATCTTTTACAAAAATCTTCTCCTGAAACTACTGGGCTAAATTAATCCAAACTTGGCCACAATCATCTTTGGGGTATGTAGTTTAAAAAATGTGTCCGGTGACTCGGCCATCCAACCAAGATGGCCGCCACAGCTAAATATAGAACATAGGGGTAAAATGCAGTTTTTGGCTTATATCTCAAAAATCAAAGCATTTAGAGCAAATCTGACTGAGTTTAATTGTTTATCAGGTCAAGATATATCTGCCCTGAAATTTCCTGTAAAGAGCAATAATGTACAGCAAAGTAAGACCTAAAAAAAAGTAAACATGACCTAAATGGTCAATTGACCCCCTAAGGAGTTATTGTCCTTTATAGTCAATTTTTAACAATTTTCATAAAATTTGTAAATTTTTACTAACATTTTCCACTGAAACTACTTTTCCAAGATCATTATAGATAGAGATAATTGTAAGCAGCAAGAATGTTCAGTAAAGTAAGATGTACAAACACAATTTTGTCATGAATCCATCTGCTTCCTTTGTTTATTATTCACATATACCAAGGTGAGCGACACAGGCTCTTTAGAGCCTCTAGTTTTTATACGACCGCAAAAATTTTAATTTTTTGGTCGTATATTGCTATCATGTTGGCGTCGTCGTCGTCGTCCGAATACTTTTAGTTTTCGCACTCTAACTTTAGTAAAAGTTCATTTTAATTTGAAAGGAAGGTTGGGATTGATTTTGGAAGTTTTGGTCCCAACAGTTTAGGAATTAGGGGTCAAAAAGGGCCCAAATAAGCATTTTCTAGGTTTTCGCACTATAACTTAAGTTTAAATAAATAGAAATCAGTGATGTTTTGACACAAAGTTAATGACCACAAAAGGAAGGTTGGGATTGATTTTTGGAGATGAGATCCCAACAGTTTAGGAATTAGGGACCAAAAAGGGGCCCAAATAAGTATTTTTCTTGTTTTTTGCACCATAACTTCAGTATAAGTCAATAGAAATCTATGAAATTAAAACACAAGGTTAATGACCATAAAAGGAAGGTTGGGATTGATTTTGGAAGTTTTGGTCCCAACAGATTAGGAATAAGGGGCCCAAAGGGTCGAAAATTAAACTTTGTTCGATTTCATCGAAAAATAAATAAAAGGGGTTCTTTGATATACCGAATCTAACTGTGAATGTAGATTCTTAATTTTTGGTCCGGTTTTGAAATTGGTCTACATTAAGGTCCAAAGGGTCAAAAATTAAACTTAGTTTGATTTTAACAAGAATTGAATCCTTTGGGTTCTTTAATATGCTGAATCTAAAAATATACTTACATTTTTTATTTTTGGCCCAGTTTTCAAGTTGGTCCAAAATTATTATATTAAGTATTGTGCAATAGCAAGAAATTTTCAATTGCACAGTATTCAGCAATAGCAAGAAATCTTCAATTGCACAGTATTGTGCAATAGCAAGAAAATTTCTAATTGCATAGCAAGAAATTTTCAATTGGAGTTATCTTTCTTTGTCCAGAAGGTAGTAGTTGAATCAACTTAAATCATTGTTTAAACAATATAAAATGTATGTTCACTTTTACTACCAACTGAAAAATTAAAACAATCTTTACCATTCAGTTATAACAAGCACTTTTTTACATTTTAATATTTTATGATGTATTTAATTGAGTAGTTATTGTTGCAAACTCCATTAGAAATTTGAATTAAGATCAGTTTTTGAATAAGGGAAAGGAGGATGTGAAAAAAAATGGGGGGGGGGGTCCATTTTTCTCTCATTTCAGATTTCATGAATAAAAAAAAAAATTCTTCAAACATTTTTTTGAGAGGATTAATATTCAACAGCATAGTGAATTGCTCAAAGGCAAAAAAAAATTAAGTCCATTAGACCACATTCATTCTGTGTCAGAAACCTATGCTGCGTCAACTATTTAATCACAATCCAAATTTAGAGCTGAATCCAGCTTGAATGTTGTGTCCATACTTGCCCCAACTGTTCAGGGTTCAACCTCTGCAGTCGTATAAAGCTGCGCCCTGCGGAGCATCTGGTTGTTCATTTATGTCCATTTTTAAATCACAGCATCCACAATTGTATGGCGGACTAATATATTTTTTTTAATTACGTCATCTGAGTTCCTCATCTCAAGGTCCATTAGGGGTCCTGACCCAGATATAGAAGGCTCAGGATAGGGTATACAGATATAGGAGGGTGTAAATCGGATATTCAAATATAGGAGGGTGTGGTGGGGGTATACAGGTATAGGAGGGTGTGGATTTGGTAAACAGATATAGGAGGTTGTGGAGGGGTATATAGATATAGGAGGGTCTGGATGGGATATGCAGATTAGAAAATTTTGAATGGAAGAAAAAACATTGAAAATGGAGAGAAATTGGTGCAAAAATATAAAGATTAGAGAATAATATTTGTGTGTTGAAATATAAAGATTAGATAGAGAATAATATTTCTGTGTTCAAATATAAAGGACTTGAATAATATGTCTAAAAAATTAGAAAAGATAGTTAAAAATGAAGACCCCCTAAAGTCCCACATCCCTTATGTAGACATAAGGATGCATTTACCAATCTTTAAACTGCAGATCGAGCTTTTATTCAAATGCTTTATAAACAAAAGTAAAAAGCCTATTTAAAGTCTTCAAACAATTGTGAAAAATAATCTAAATGTCATCTCATCAGTTATATTTAATGAAGGAATATAATCTTTGTTAGCATCTTTAAAAAAAAACACCACTCAGTTGTTACTTATACTAATTGTAAGATTTGTGTTACAAAAATCTTCTTTGTAGTTAGGCCACACCAATTTAATTCCTTGTTCGACGGACCCGCCCGCACCTATTTTTTTCAAAACAGATTTTTTTATTTTTATTATATTCCCGCTTCCTGCATCAGGAAATGTAATCATGTCTATTTCCCGAACCGTTTTTAACCGGATTTTTGTGACAAAAATGTCGGTTATTGATTTGGGGATGTAAGCCGGGCTGTCGGGCGGCGGGGCTGTCGGGCGGCCGGGCGGAAGTCAATCAAATGTTGTCCGTGCATTAACTCATGAACCAAAGCTTTTAGAATTTTAATATGTTGTTACTGACATCTATATGAAGGTCAAGTTCAATAATGGCGTTTTTGACTTTTACCGTTCAGGAGTTATGGTTCTTGAAAGATTGAAAAATGGAGTTTCCAGGCGTGTTCGTGCATTTCCGCATGAACTGTTCTACCAAAGCTTCCAAAATTTTAATATGTTGTTACCGATGACAAAATGGAGGTCAAGTTCGATAATGACGATTTTGACTTTTACCGTTCAGGAGTTATGGTTCTTGAAAGATTGAAATATTGAGTTTCCAGTCGTGTCCGTGCATTTACGCATGAACTGTTCTACCAAAGATTCACAAATTTTAATATGTTGTTACCAATGACAAAATGGAGGTCAAGTTCAATAATGACGATTTTGACTTTTACAAGTCAGGAGTTATGGTTCTTGAAAGATTGAAAAATTCAGTTTCCAGTCATGTCCGTGCATTTACACATGAACTGTTCTACCAAAGCTCCCCAAATCTTTTCTAAAAGAGGGGTCCACTTATTTTGAATAATATTAAACTGTTAACGTAAATGTGTTAACATGGTTAAAGTCCAGGAATATTAAAAAATTCTTGGACATGTTTTGACCATTTAATACCATATAGATATTATAGTTATTTGGGAAAATATTAGCTCTTTTGTACTAAAAGTGTTTTTCCAAAAATAAAATATATTATAACTTATATTAACCCCTCATAAAAGGGATATTCATAACATTAAGGTGTTGTTCTGAACCTGATTATGACTTGGATGGAGAATTGTCTCATTGTCAGTCACACATACATAGACTAGATTTAATTATTCAGTTATTTCTTGTTGAACATGGAAAAAATACTTCATAAATTAAAGAAATGTCAAGATACAAGTGATAAATCAAGTTTTAATATATTCAAAACCTACTTTTTTATGTTTTATACCAAAAAAAAAATGTAATTGCTCGCCTTTACTTTTTACAGAGCTTCGCCTCAAAAATTTGCAAATTAAATATTTTTTTATTAAAATTTTCAAATCGCTTGCTCGCCCCAATTTTTTTAGTCCCAAAATCTGTAGAACAAGAAATTAAATTGGTGTGGCCTTATCAGATGAAAACAATATAAAGATTTATCTGTATTTCAGGGTAATACTCCATATGATGAAGCAGCAGCAAGACGACAGAAAGAAGTGATGGAATACTTACAGGTATATATAGTGGTAGATATGGTGTTGAATTGCGATGCTTAACAAGAATATTTTTTGTTGAAAAATGAGCTGTAATGGCGGATACCGACTGTAGTGACAGAACAAATTAATGAATTCTTAAATGATGACGATAGTTAAGACAATTTTGAGGGATTCGGTCCTGAATGTTTTTACAATATTAATCATCGTAACATATTTGCAAACCTGCCAATATTTAACTTTTCACCAGAGAATGACAGGGAATTCCCAGACGATCTCCAAAATGGATGGTCATGTCAGGACAGTGATGTAATTATTGCCCCGTTTACCGATGAATCTAAATTAAACAATGGTATGCAAAGCAATGAACCTTTGGATTTTTAAAAATTATTTATAAATGATGATATATATAAATGAACTTGTATTTCAAACCAATAAATTTGCCAAGGTAAAAACCAATGACGATGAAGGTCTGAAAGTAAAAAGCCGCATTAAAAAAATGGCAACCGGTCACTCTAGACGAAATGTATTACTGGATTTGACGGCAGATTTCTAAACAGGCTGACCTTATTCTTAGTGAAAATAAATGCAATACAACCTGTACAAAAGTGGTTATTGGTTTGTTGAGCCGGTATGGACTTTTGGAAAATGGTCACCATGTGTACATGGACAATTATTACTTGTCACCAGAACTATTTACAGAACTTGGAGTATTAAATACTTATTCCTGTGGCACATGAGAGAAAATTGTTTGGGGGTACCCGATGCCCTGAAAAAAACCAATCTGAAGCTGAACTTATGTGTTATCAATGCTTTTATTTTGATCAAAAAGTATCCACCAATAAATAAAACCAGAAAAGAACATTACATTTCAGGACATCTGTAGTAAATGCTCTCATTCAGAACATGCAGAAGGCTGTGAGTACTCCCAGACTGCAAAGTTGCATTGTGTGTACCAAAATGTTTTCAGGTGTATACACGCCAGAACTATTGAGTAATCCTCTTGCCTGCTGGTAAAAATTCTGCAGGTTCTGGATAAACAGTTGTTATAGTTGCTTGATCAGCAATTTTGAACACTTAATGTAGTAACATTCATTGTGTTATGTTCATACTGTTTATTACAATTTAACGTGTTTTTTGTCCTTAATGAGTTATTTTGACTCACCTGTGTAATACCTGCAGTATTACCTGTGACTTTTACAAGTTTTTTGCCAAATATTTTTTTTACAAATATCTAATAATTACAAATGTTCTTGTTTTACAAATATCTAATAATTACAAATGTTCTTGTTTTACAAAGTTTTATGTTTATTGAATTGTTGAAATATATTAAATCATAAAATTTTACCTTTGTATATCTTTATTTGCACCTGTACAGGAAAAACATGACTGCAGACACAAACAAACACAAAAAATGAAAAATCTGAGTCAATTGCACTAATAATTCATATTTTGTTCAGCATTGCACAATGACACAATAAAATCAATGCAGCAGTCTCAGGGTTAAACACCAAGAAGCAATACATCCAATTAAGTTTTGGCAAAATTGCCACAGTTCACAAGTGATACACTCTTGTTTGAGTCTCTTGTTTAATTTTCATTTCTGCTTTTCATCTTAAAAACTATAAAACTTGGTTGAGCCAAAATGATCAGCAAGACAGGTTTTGGCACACAGTTTCCATTAAACACAAATATTCTTGTTGCATTGCAAAATTTTTTGAAATTTAATAGTTCTACAAGTCACATGAGTCAAGATATATTCACAGTGCATATTCCTCATTTTTCAGACTGTCATGTCAGAGAAATCTTCAGATGTTAGTGCTAAACTAAGGATAGAAGGTATTTTTTTTTAACTTTATATCATTATTATATACATAGTCGCTGGGCTTCCAAAATGTTGTATATGGCTTTTGTTGTTGTTGCTAAAACCTACATTTTCACACAATCCGGCTTGATGGTAGGAAATCTCTGATGTTCCAAAATATCATACAGTTGAACCAATAAACACATTGGAAATAAGATTTATAACTATAATAGATAATAAACTATGGAGCTATACCTTTAGCACCTTTCAAATATATGATATACACGACATAGTAAGTACCACCAAATATATGATCTTCTTTATAATGCTATAGTCAGATAGTACAAGCAATATTCTACTTTGCTAGAATTATTCAACCAAGAATAAGGTAGCCATTGTATAGATGACATGCTGACATAATAGCTGTTAGAAATCAATAATTTTGTCTCGCGTGCGACTAATGTCTAAGAATGTGAGATATAAGGATCACACTCCAATCATGGCATGACTCGGTGATCAAGGTCAAGTGGTCGATGTCAAGTCAGTATCTTAGATGCTATAAACAGTAGGTCAACTATATTTGATGTATACAATGATTGTAAGGTTAGCATGTCTGTCTGGCAGTTTTCACCTGACCTTGACCTCATTATCATTGTTTATTGGTCAATGTTTAGTTGTTGTGTTAAGTCTGTTTCTCGAATCATGTACCAAATAGGTCAACTATATATGATTTATAGAATAGTTGTAAGGTGAACATGTTTGTCAGGCAGTTTTTAACTGACCTTGACCTCATTTTCATGGTTCATTGGTCAATGTTAAGTTGTGTTTTGTCTGTTTATTTGATCCTGTAAACAAAAAGTCAACTATATTTTTTATATTGGATGATTGTTAGAGGTACAAGTCTGTCTGGCAGGATTTATCTGACCTTGACCTCATATATATGGTTCTTTTATCGATGTTTTTTTCATTCTAAGGTATGTTTCCGGGTACTATAAGCATTAAGTCATCTATATTTGATACAATGTATTTAAAATAAGGTATGTTGAGTATGTCTGTCTGGCAGAGTTCATGTAAACTTTTCATGTCAGGGTGTTTTGTGCCCAATTATATATGGTGTGTGCTTTTCTCATCGTTGAATGCCTTGCAGTGACCAATTGTTTCTTTTCTCCACTTATTTGAACTCTGGCGGATAGTTGTCTCATAGACAATCCTACCACATCTCCTTTATTTTATATTGACCTCAATTTTCATTGTTCATTGGTTCAAGTTTAGTATTCTTGGTTAGATCTATTTCACAGATACTTTTAGTAAAAGGTTAACTATATATTTTTATGGAATGATTGTAAGGCTTACATGACAGATATTTACTACCTGCTTGCAGATACTTGATTTTTCAATATTTTGAATAAACTTAATGAACTCAAATAACATTTCTCTCAAATACTGCAAAACAGAATGACTCTTTATTTGGTCAGCTGCTTGTTATGTCTGAGTATTAATGTGTTTGCACTTTTCTGATCGTCAGACACCTACTTCTTGTTTTCCAATACTTTGAGTTAATTAGAGTGGAGGTATGCTCAGTCAGAAAGCAAGCCCTTACAAACGACTGTTGTTGCTACTTTTTAAAGACAAGAATGGGACTGATATTAAGGGGGCTTCATTAAAATTCATAGAATTTTTTAATAATTTGTCAAAATGTAGTTTTTAATCATGCTTTTTTCCAAAATATTATAAACAGTATGGGTCATCGGACTTTTTTTCACGCTACAGAATGTACAGGTTGTGCAAAATTGACAGATTTTCTATAGATTATGCATGGAAAATTCAATTTTGTGCGATAAAAAGAAAACAACACCATTTAATTTTAAGATAAAATGTGAGAAGATAGATCTTATAACATGCTTTTAGATCAGAAGAAAAATGGGGTCGCCAGACTTGTTTTCTTGCTTCATATTAAAATATGTAAATTCACAACACTTTCTATTATAAAAATTACTTAAACGAGGTATTTCCCCTACTATCTGAGTTAAGTCTCTTATGTGGCAAAGTTGAATAAAAATGAATCAAACATTCACAATTTTCTATATCAACATGAAAAGTCTAACAAATGAATTAAATACTACTCTCAAAATTTGTACATTTCATTAAAGATCTAGACCATTTGTAATTTGCTACTTAAAAATCCTAGATGGAGGAAGACACCCACTATTCTGAAGTTGCCTTATACTGCGGGAAAATGAAATTGGCGGCAATTTAGAAATTTTCTGTTTCTGTTTCTTACTTCCCATTGGAGTCAGAAATTGATGTCTTGAGCATGTGTCTTGTTATTATACAAAAAATAATTAAAATTATGCAAATTGTCTGTTAGTTTTTCTACTATTTTCACCAATAAACTTGCATTAAATAAATTTTACAGAAATATAAAAAATAATACAGACATTTTGTATCTGAAAGTAAAAAAAAACCTATTTAAAGTCTAAAGATCTGTCACCCCTTATGAAACCCCATTTGAACTAAATTCCAAAAGAAAGACATTTTTTGACATTGTAGTTTTTTTTTTGTCTGAAACATGGATATCAACATGCATGTGAAACGAATGTACACAACATTTAGTGTGTTTCAATCAATTATTTAAATTATGTTCACTTGTAAATAACAGCATATAGATCTATAATGCAGCAAGAAACTCCCGCACCCGAAAGTGTCCTTCAGCTGGCCCCTAAACAAATATCTATACTGGTTCAGTGACAATGATCGTCATACTAAACTCCGAATAATACTTGTAAATAACGGCATATGGTGCTAAGATAAAAAATATTCTTATTTGTTTGAAGTGTCAATAAAGGGATGTAACTCGTAAATTACTATTACAACCGCTTTGTCAGAAATTTTGACTGATTAAAGTGGCACATTTGCCTATTACAGCGTATTAAGTGGCACTTTGACACTGGCCAGTTCAGAAAAAGTCTCACAACATAATTTAAATTCAGCATAGCTCAGAAGTTAAGAAAGAAATTTCAACTTCTTTGTAGAAAAAAAATTGCCTCGACGGGTGACAAACTCGTGTTTAATAGCGTCGTATTCTAATCATTACATTTTATCAAAACAATTTTTATGTTATAACTAATAAAAATACGCAGTTGTCATTTATAGCAAAAATCATGTTTTGGTTTCATTTGATATGACTTTTTTAATGAAACCAACCGGGGTCAGCTTTCCTACTGTGCTTAGCACAACATTGTGTGCTTTCTTGTTGTTTTTTTTAAACCCACGTTTTCTCTTTTTTAAAGTACTCAAGTATTTGGTTTTGTAGAAATGTAAATTGTTATCAGATCAACATTTTTTATTATATCTTTAAATATAAAAACAATCTATTCTGAACTGAGAAAAGATCATATTTACTTTTTGTTTAAGCCTTGGCAAAGTCAAGGCGTTGAGACTTGGGCCTGCTATTGGTGGTGTCAACAATTTAAAAAAAACGTGATTATTATAACAATACAAAGATGTGGTATTACCTTATAGTTCCAGCATTCCATTCATACTGTTGCTGTTGTATAATAGTTGATATATAGATGTGGTATAATTACCAATGAGACAACTCTCCATAAGAGAGTCATTCAAGTATTACCTTATAGTTCCAGCAGTCCATTCATACTGTTGCATAATAGTTGATATATAGATGTGGTATGATTACCAGAAAAAACAAATGACGTAAACGTAAAAGAACTATAGCTAGGTCACCTTACAGCCTTCAAAAATAAGCAAAACCATACCACAAATTTTGCTATAAAAGGTCCTGAAATGACAAATGTTAAACAATTCAAAGGAGAAACTAATTGCCTGATTTATGTACAGAAAAATCAACCAAAAAAAAACCAAATATGTTATACAGCAATAAAGGAAAACCACTGATATACATCAACAAAGGAAAATCACTGAACTATATGCTCCTGACTTGGTGACAGGCACATGCAGAAAGATTACAAGGACACGAGGGGCACTTTCTATATAAAGGTATACACAGACATAATGCTGGTATGGGTCACTTTTTTGGAATGTCAAATATATCAATGGTGTGTTGTTTAAAAATGTATATTAAATGAGTTGTGATTTTCTGATGATGCATGAATGGGTAGGGATTTTAGCATAAATCTATAAATGAATTGGGTGTGTTAATCAAACCCCAGCCGCACTTCTGTACCCAAATTTATAGATTGTCGAAAACAGTTGTCCCTTTTAGGTGGTCTAGAAAAAAAAATCAACAGGCGAGGAAAAGGATAAATCGTGTAAGAATTAGAGAAATGTGTAAACTTAATTTTAAAAATAGAGAAGTTTAATGTTCTCCTTTATGAAAAAAACTCTTTACGATAAAATATCTTTATAGATGAAATGGTTCCAACTGAAATAAAATTAATGGCTGACAAAAGATCTATTGATTTGTACCTCAAATTACTTGAGTCAGGCTCTGAGAAAAAGAGAGACATACGTTTAGTAGTAGTTGGGAAGAAAGGTGCTGGGAAGACATCATTGATTAGACGATTGTTTGGTGAAGACATTACAGATGTTACCAGTACAAATGGAATCGAAATTCACAAAATAAAATGCAAAGCAATGTCTGATGATGGCATATGGAATAAATTAGATGGTATGATGCATAAGCTTAAATATGTTTCTCTTTTCTTAAGAAAGTAATTTATAACAGTTTTAGTTTCTAGTTTACATAACATATTTTTAAGCAATAATTTGGGTTGGTTTGGGGATGTTCAGTTCTGGAGGCATAGGTCTAACAAGATCTGATTCAAAGTTCCATTTCGATGATTTCAGGTCTTGAATATTCACAATTAGTTCGACGTGTTGGAAAATAGATGAGAGGCATTAATTGGCCAAATGCAAATCTAGTGCATTAATTTGGCAACATTAATTATGTTAGCTTTTACGCAGTATAAGCAAAGGTGAACAACATCAAATAGTTAATTTTCCCCCCTTTTAAGCATAATTAGATGTTATTTGAATAAGATAAGAAAACTGTTATACATACAAAAATGTAGGGATGCAGATTGTCAAAGGACTTCCTATAACTCTTTATCTACCACTGATGGATATATACACGGTTTTCATCATCGTTCTGTCCGCAGTGACTGATAAATCTGCTTGCATAATCTAGCGTGTTTTCGCAGTGACTGATAGATCCGTTGTAACATACACTAGCGCAGTCCCGGTGACGGATATTTCCGGAAAATATACCACTATTAAAACCCTTTAGATTGGACAAAACTGTTGTGGAGTCCCGAAATGAACCAATGAAATTCGGTTTAACAAATGAATAATCTTTCAACTCGTACATTCCTTTTTAACAAATTATGATGAATTTTACACGTGTTCGAAATGCGATTAAAACAATGGTGGACAAATGGGCTATCAAATTGGATAGCGAAAGTGAAGAATTTGAAGGATTTATGCAATTAGAAAGCAAAATTAGAAGTATCGTAAGGGATAGTTTAGTTTGTCAGAACAATATTGGGAGTCTTCCGAGGCTGAAGAAGCCAAACATGGACAAATAATTTGAAAACTTTTTCGTTCTTTAACAGCAGCTTTCATGTTTGATAAGGAAAAGAAAGAAATTGATTTGGTATTTGTTTCATTTTTCAATAAATATACAATAAATACTGATTAATTAAACATTTTATTAGAGTACTCATAACACAGCCTTAACAATTTGTGAAAAATTGTCTCACTGCAAATTTTCTCTGGTAGTTAACCTACAATTCAGCTGCAGTAGCTAACTAATCAGCAGTGTGTAGTAGTGAACTGTAAAGGAACCTGTGGTAGATAAGAAAATATTGTCCCTCGTAGAACATATATTGCCCTCGCAAGCTCGTGCAGTATAAAATTTTATTGTATAGCAATATAATATTTCCTACAGAAAGTAACCAAAAGTTAGCGTGCAATAAATCCCATTATTGCACTAGTGCAATAAATCTTCAAAATTCATGACGTCATCAACGACAAAATCTTAGTTTAGCACTTTCGCTCCTGAATTAATATTTTTCGCGGATTTTTCAAGCCGAAATAAATTATCACGAGACAATTGCCTGACCGGAATTAATTTGACAGATGCCCGGTAAAAATGACTATCGTATTTTTGATCGCTCATTTCTCTGGAACGGATTGAAATTTCGGTTAAAAATTTGAGATCTGTAGTCTTTGTCATGACTTATTAATATGAGAAAAATTGTAGCTCCGTACTTTTTGTTATTTTTCTGAAACTCAATGATTTCATCTGTCTCTCAACGAGAGTTTTGAAAGTGAAACTTGTCCATTCGATATCGATCTCGTTTTTGTGGTTATTTACCTATTCTAACTTATGGATGATTACTAGAGTGAAATACGTATCGTCTGATCATATTCGTTCCAAATTTAATTATTTTTCAATTGTTATTCCAACAATATGATTGAAAATTGTCCGACGGTCACGATGGTTAATGACCGCCATTTTGTACACAACAAGACATATTGAAGGGAGACAACACTATTTGTTTTTTTTTAAGACGTACATTTGCAACGCTGGAGTTGTCTTTCTTTTACCAATGTATGATCATACTAACATTCACTTTCAGTGATCAAAAATAATTTTCTAACTTTTCAGACTCGTTAAAAAGAGTTTAATTATAACATTAAACACAGACTTACATAATTTTCAGTTGTTTTTTTTAAAGTTCATTTGATATCTGGTCTGCCTGAGTGTCAGCAGGTACTGTCCTTCATCACAAAGTGCATTTATAGGAAAATTACAATGTATTTAATGTTTTTTCTCATCCATTTTTCTTTAAAAAAAAGTTTTTCAAACAAAACTGTCAACTATAGTCATTAACATGGAACAAACAAACGTCAAAACAGAACAACAAATAAACTGATCTCCATTTTCAATTCTAGCAATTCCTCTCAGTGTGGTATTTAGTGAAACACTCAGGCAGACACAGATGTTTCCCACAATCAAAACACCCAAACTTTGTCTGCTTGATAGGCACATCTCGACTATTTTGGCTTCTCATGTAACAAAGATGGCATCTAGACTTTTTGTCAAACGAGTAAGACATGTGTCGCTGAACTAGGCGGTTCTCCATAGGCATGAGTGATTGTCTGCCTCTACGTGTCTCGGATGTATAGCCATTTACCAAACCCTTGGCCACAGAAATTGAAAAGTCCAGAAATGTCATACTAGTTTGGTTGTTTGTACTCAAACTAAAGAGTTTAAAGGCATTAAATTTTGCCATTTCCATCAACACAAAGAATACCCTTTTGCTCCACTTATATGTTTTATGTTTGTAACAATAGTATTGGATATATTGATCTGCATGATCTACCCCACCCATGTTACATGTATAGTCGGCTACTGCCTTTGGACAATCAAAATTTTGTCTAGTGAATGTCCCATCAATATTGGCACGCCTTTTAACTTGTGAGATACTATGGTCATGGATGGTAGACAGGGTATACACATTTTTTTTATCACGCCAAACACTAGCAACTAGTGGACCCTTCTGTCTAAACTTCATATCTCCACGCTCATTGATACCAGTTGGTTTTTTACACATTATGTCTTTCGGAAGCTCCCTACGATTGCATCTCACTGTGCCACAAGCATATGTACCGAAATTGTCATATAGAGCAGAAAACAACTCAGGACTCGTAAAGAAATTATCAGTGTACAGATGGTACCCTTTGCCAACTAAATCAGATTGCTGCAAACATCTTTTTACCACACTACTACCAAGATGTGTCTGCGGGGGTTGCATTTTTGCCAGGATATATGTCAACGTATTGTATATAACTATTTTGTGAATCTGCCAAAACCCAAGCTTTTACACCCCATTTGTGAGGTTTTTGGGGCATGTATTGCTCAAACTGTACTCTCCCTTTAAAGGGAATCATTGTTTCATCTACCGTTATATTTCTGTTTGGAGTATATTCCTGCTTAAATGCTGTGTTAAAATGAGTTTGGAGAGGTTTTACTTTATACAATGGGTCAAAATTTGGATCTCCAGGCAGAGGTTGTTGTGTTGAATCAGAAAAATGGAGATATCTCATAATTTGAGTAAAACGATCCCGGCTCATGGTTTTTGAATGTAATGGTGACTGAAGAAAACTGTCAGTGGACCAATACATTCTTGTGGATGGTTTCCTGTCTATTCCCATTTCAAAACAAGGACCAAAGAAAGCATTCATCTCCTATATTGTCGGTCTAACCCATGCCATTTTGTTTTCATCGGGTTTGTTCTCTTTTTGCAATTTAGCATATGAATCAGTTTGCTGTATCAACATTTCCAACAAAACATGATCAAAAAACAGTGTGAAGAAGTCCAAAGGTGTTTTATCCTGAGACATGATTCTTGTAGGGCCAGTTCTCCCAATGGGGCTGAAAAGATGAGGCAACCCACGCTCAAAATAAAGAAAGTCATCATGCCAGCCATCAGTGTTTCCTGCATCACCAGCAGGTCCAGGTACATCTGTGTCAGATTCCTCATCACTTTCCAGACCATCGGAATCGTCACCAATTCCCTGAAGTAGCAGTTGTTGCTGAAATCTTGCTTCAGCTTCATCTAATTCTGCCCTGGAGAATCCTTCAAACTCGTCTGATTCAGAATCAGACGACATTTTTTTGGTGGGTGAAATACTACGAGGAGACGAGACTTATACCTTCTATCACTTTATTAAGTAAAAATTATTCCACAAAGACGACTAAAGATACAATATAGTGGAGTGACAAATCACGAAAAAGGTGCTTATTTTACGAGTTTAATGGACCGGCATACCTGCAGGCTGAAAATTATATTTTTGCAAAGCCAATACATTAATCTAACTTTTTTGCCCGGTCGTAGATATTTCGTACGGTGCAATTTTTTTTGAGAGTGAAAAGAAAATGAATTTTCGATTTTTACTTGAAATGCATTCCAAAAACATTTTTTAACATGATTTCATTTTTATAATCCACAAACTCTTAATTTTAGATTTTATTAAGAGAGTAACTACACATGTATATTATAAAATGAACATTTGTTCTATTGAACCTTATTTTTAACTTTTTTATCCCCTTTGAAAAATGCATACTCTTTTTTTTATTTGAACGGAGAGGTTACAAAACTTGTAATTCATAATTTATCGATATATTACAAAGTTTTTTATGTGTAAAGTAATAAAATTTCATTTTCTAAACTTATGAGACCAACTTCAGCTCATTCGGATGAGTATAACTATATTTTTAGCAATTTATAAACATTGCTATGAAATTCATTGAATTTCCGGATTTTTAATTCCTTACCGATACGCAGTATTATTACTTTTGATTGATTTACCTGGATAAATCACATCAACATTTTGTCATAGTATTTTTCGTAGTTGTTCCTTTTCAAAGTCGTTTTATTAATATTTTTGTATTATAGGGTTAGTAAACATTGTTAGTGTTTAATTGTTACTGATTAATTTTGAGTCAAATAGTTATTAAAATGTGTTTTTACTTTGACAAATTAATAGGTCTTTTATAATTTAAAAGTTGAATTGGTGCGGATAAGTTGTTTATCCGGAAAATGTCTACTTTTAGTAGCCCATTGAAGCTTACGGCTTCGCAAGCTAAAATTCGCCGTATGTCAAACCAGTGGAATCTTTGCATTATATGTCAAGTTTCAACAGTGGAAAAACTGTCCTCTTTATCTACGAAAGGACAGCAAACACTTTTAGATGCTGTGAATACAAGAAAAGATGACGTGTTTCGTCGACTTCATGATGAATATAGTTCACTTGTAGATGTAGACATTGAAAGATTGTGTTATCACAAATCTTGTTACAAATCCTACACTAGTAGAGTCAATTTAGAAAAGTTTGTAATGCCTGATGTTAACAATCTTAAAGACACTTCCAATGCGAATCAACCATGTTGTTCCCATCCTGTTCAGACCAGATCAATGTTCACGCCGTTTGATTGGACTACTTGCATTTTCTGTAAGCACAAGTCGTATAAGCGCGACAAAAACCTACGTCACTTAGAAAGTGATGAAAGACTACACAAAATAAGTGAATTAGCAGACCATAAACGTGATTTAGAGTTGAAGTCACTTCTTTTTTCGGAAGAATTTAAATCTAAAGCTCTTTACCACAGAGCTTGCATTGCTAATTATTTACTTAGCATTCCAAAGAGAGAACAATTTAATGATGAGGTGGACATTTCTGTACATGACAAGGCTTTTCAATCCTTCGTTGGTCACATAAATGAAGACTTGCTTATTCACAAAAAGGCATACCTAATGTCTTTTCTTTTAGAAACATACTGTTTCTTCTTACCTCCCGAATTAAAAACGAAATATACTTCAGCCAAACTTCAACGAAGGCTAGAAAAGCATTATGGAAATGCTATCGTCATTCAGAAACAGAAAGGGCAGGGAAGATCCAATATAGTATTCAGCAGTTCTATATCAATTGCCGAAGCCATTCAAGCAGCTAGCCATTTAAAATGTGAGTTAAAACTTTCGGAAATTGAAGCTGAAGTTGAAATAGGACCTATAAATGAAGACCAGACTTTACATGCAGCCGCTTCAATAATCCGTAGACAATTGCAGTCCTTAGATATATCAAATGAGACTTACCCAACACCATCTGAAATATCGTTGTCTTATTCTACACAGCACACTCCTTGCTTATTAACAAAGTTTTTGTTGTGGATTATTGATGATAAGTCATACAATGGAGAGGGTAATGTTTCTGACCTTCCTGCCGATGTGATGCGTAAAGTCCTTGCAATAGCCGAATGTATTGTTTCATTGAATAAAGGCATTTTTACATCATTTCATCTTGGTTTGGCATTACAACTCCACCATGAGTTTGGTTCCAAAAACCTGATTGAAAATCTAAATTCACATGGCTTTTGCTCATCATACTCAGAAGTACGAAGATATCTGACTAGTCTAGCAAATTTTGAAATAGGCAGAATCCAAGACACATCATATTTACCTAATGGGATTGCTTCTTTTGAAGAAGGTGGTCATATCATTCAGGAGGGGGCTGATAATATTGATATTAATGCTGAAACCATAGATGGTAAGAATACCTTTCACTCAATGGCTAGAGCTGTCTTTCAGTTTCAAAATGACACATCCAACGCAAGTATTAGTTCCATTAAGGTTAAACGTGGACCAGAAAGATCTCTGATGTTGGATGATTCTAATACCAAACTTATGGCATGCTTACCTTACAACAAGCCAAAAGAACGTTATGGTCCCCCATGATATGCAGATGCTTATGACAAGATTGTGTCGAGCTTTAATGATTCAAGACTAGATGTTGCTGATATGTCTTGGGTATTCCTTCGAATACTGTCGAGACGCAGCATTGATCCTATTCCTATTTCTGTAGAAAGTAATGAACAAATTGTCCCATTTTGGACCGGTTTCTACAAAAGATTATCTGAATCAAAATATGAATTTACGCTTGTAGCCTATGCTCCGGTCATTGACGCCAAACCTAGCGACATGGCAACAGTATATACCACCATGAAACAATGTTTAGATATGTCAAATCGTGCTGGTCAACAATACGGCAGGGTTCGACACTAACGCTAGCCCGCTAGCCCGAGACTAGTAACTTTTGTGTCGGGCTAGTAAATGTCCGTGGCGCGGTAGCCCGAGGGGCTAGTAAATTTATTTGTCATTGAACATCAATCTGTTGTACTTTCGGCAAAGTACAGTCCAAACGCCGGTCATATCTGACAACTTTGTGGAATATTGTCTACACTGGTTCCACGACCTCTTTATTTACATACAGATAGGTACTGGAGGGTAAAATTTCTACCGTAAACCAGTCGCCATATACAGTAAACTCGGCCTAAGATTACTCGGCCCTTAAAGTAAGAATGCACCACGTTTCAAGATAACCCGTTTTGAAATGAACAATAATTATACTGCATATACATTTTGGTTTTATTATATTTTATCATTAATCACAACAGAGATCCTGATAAATCGTGTGCATAGTTTAGCCTTATCTATTACATAGTCGTCGCGTAAATAGTTTAAATTGGAAATGTCCTTTCGTTCTAAAAATAGAGCGTTGAAAGGTTCCCTGTTGAAATTTCCCTTTACTCCAAAGGTACACGTGGTGATGAAAACTTTTCGAACTTCTCTGTCTTTATCGAATTAGCGTTTGTCATGTCGTCATAATTCATTTCGTATTGCTCGGGACTTATCATTACAGTTGCAATGGACTGAAACGAAAGTAAATTTCCGATAATATTAAATGTGATTAGCTTCTTTTTGAGAGCTGAGGGGGTGATGATGATAACAAGACTAAGCCATTAGTATCATAAAGCGTCCATTGCACGTACCGGGATGTATGCATGTCATAATGCATTAGCGAGAACAGGGTTAAAACTCGTCATGAGACAAATTAGTCCGAGATTACTCTGACGTCCAACGGCTGTTTTGCCAGACAAGCTGGGGCCGTGGGACGTCAGAGCTCGTCCCACGGCCCCAGCTTGTCAAGCAAAACAGCCGTTGGACGTCAGAGTAATCTCGGACTAGAGACAAATCAGTTGGAACATGAAGACTCAGCATCAGAAACCAAAAAAATAGGGGACAAGTCAACTTATTTATGTAAATAAAATTAATCAAAAACATTGTTTTTTTTTAAATTTGATTATTTTAGTTGATGAGTTTTTTATAAGCAAAAAAAGTGTCCCATTGAATTGTCTTCTGATATTCATCTGTGAAATTTCGTTCTGGGACAGAATATCACATTTTTAAACTATAAAATAGACTTTTTAGTGTCCCCCTTAGTGAAAAATTGTCCCAAGTGCTTGGACATAATTTCATGGATGTTTTATAAAAATATGTCACAAGGGACAATTTTTCATACTGTAGCTATTTTTTTCTGTCCCTAAAAAAGGGAAATAATTTAGCAATCATTGAAATGTTTTACTCAATTCATTAACAGTAAAAATGCAAGTTTTGACAAACAAATTCCTGCTGTTGTTTCTTTGGTGTTCATTTTTAAATTTTTAAATTTTTTTTTATGAAGATAACAAGTATGAAATAGTTATTTTTCAGACTGAAAACATCTTCTTATAAGGCCTCAGAATGCAGGATTTTGCATCTAAATTTCAAAAAATTTCTGGGGGGGCATGCCTCCAGACCCCCCTAGCAAGTTCGCAGGCCTACGGCCTGCTCACTCGTGGGCCGTTGGCCCACTCACCGGGCTACCTGACACAGAACAGGGCTAGTTGAATAAAATTTTTACTAGCCCTGCGGGCTAGTGCCTACAAAAGTTAGTGTCAACCCCTGAATTATACGCTGTACAAACTTTTGATCAGCAATTATATGCTGTCGCCCAACAGGTGAAATGGTCTATGCCGGATGTTTTTCACTCCCATATAATAAGACTCGGTGGGTTTCACGGGCTTTCCTGTTTTATAGCAACAGTTGGTAAGTTGTGGGCATCAGCTGGGCTCTCTGACTTACTTGTAGACTCTGGAATTTATGCTTCAAATACAGTTGATCAAATGCTAGTTGGTAAACAGTTTAATCGTGGTGTTCGAGGATTAACATTGGCCTATGAGGCTCTTATGGTTCTTTTGTTTAAGGCATTCTTTAATTGGTGTAGAGATGAAAACCGTATGAAAACGATTCAACCAAATGTGTGGAAGGTGTTCCTTGACTGTCATAGCTCATTTGCTGTCCCCAGCACATCACAAAGCACTGAAGATATTGAGGAGTTCTTCAATGTTTTTGAAGAGCATATTGTACCTTTGTTTGAAGAATTCAGAACACATTATTGTAGTATATCACCAACCTTTGCATTTTGGGATATGTTTCTTCGTGCAGTTGAAATATTGTTACAGAAGAGCTGAACGGGATGGTTTGTGGCTTTTACATTTGAAATCAGTGTCTGCAATGTTGCCATACTTCTTCATAACTAACCGGACAAACTATGCTAGGTGGACTCCAGCCTACGTTTTGGATACATATATGTTAAATTTACCAGAAACGGTTAAGTCCTCCTTTTTGTCAGGTGAGTTTGCAGTCAGACAAAAGCCTGGAACCTTTAATGGTATCTGGAGTGACATGGCCACAGAAAAAACTATCATTAAAGATTCCAAAGGTTGTGGCGGCATTGTAGGATCTGAAGCTAAGAAGGTAAGAGCTGAACGGGATGGTTTGTGGCTTTTACATTTGAAATCAGTGTCTGCAATGTTGCCATACTTTGATTCCAAAGGTTGTGGCGGCATTGTAGGATCTGAAGCTAAGAAGGTAAGAGCTGAACGGGATGGTTTGTGGCTTTTACATTTGAAATCAGTGTCTGCAATGTTGCCATACTTCTTCATAACTAACCGGACAAACTATGCTAGGTGGACTCCAGCCTACGTTTTGGATATGTTAAATTTACCAGAAACGGTTAAGTCCTCCTTTTTGTCAGGTGAGTTTGCAGTCAGACAAAAGCCTGGAACCTTTAATGGTATCTGGAGTGACATGGCCACAGAAAAAACTATCATTAAAGATTCCAAAGGTTGTGGCGGCATTGTAGGATCTGAAGCTAAGAAGGTAAGAGCTGAACGGGATGGTTTGTGGCTTTTACATTTGAAATCAGTGTCTGCAATGTTGCCATACTTTGATTCCAAAGGTTGTGGCGGCATTGTAGAATCTGAAGCTAAGAAGGTAAGAGCTGAACGGGATGGTTTGTGGCTTTTACATTTGAAATCAGTGTCTGCAATGTTGCCATACTTTTCCATAACTAACCGGACAAACTATGCTAGGTGGACTCCAGCCTACGTTTTGGATATGTTAAATTTACCAGAAACGGTTAAGTCCTCCTTTTTGTCAGGTGAGTTTGCAGTCAGACAAAAGCCTGGAACCTTTAATTGTATCTGGAGTGACATGGCCACAGAAAAAACTATCATTAAAGATTCCAAAGGTTGTGGCGGCATTGTAGGATTGACAAGAAAAAAACCAGCATTACTTCGATAGATGCTTACAAGGCATATTCTTGCGCATTTCAGTGCTGAAATGAGAGCAAGATCTGGATTATCGACCGACACAGAAGGTGAGCACGAAGAAAACAAACCAACAGCAATGAATCGCGACGAACAAAATGTGTCTGATTTGGTTAGTTATGTGCATTCAAACATGACTGATCCATTTAACATCACCGATCATCCAAAATACTTGATCAATATTTCTACAGGGATGCAAGCCTCAAAAGACGTTCAAGATTCTCTTCTAAAATCGCTTGAACGTGGCAACCAAATGGTCAAGTCTTTTGTCGAAGGTTGCTTTAATTAAGGTGAAAACCGTGTTTTCTACAGTCCTATTTCGAGGTCTCCACTAAAGACATTTGAGGATATGACTAAGACTTCAAAACTCAAATGTAAAACAGGTGACATTGTGAAAGCCCATATAAAACCAGAGATGATATTTCGTCGCGCTTTAGCCCTGGCTAATGTTCGAGAAGATGTTACAGTAGACAAGATCTTGGCATATCCTATTGGTTCAATACCTTCAGCACTTTTCCACGATGATGGTACCATGCGTAAGTGTTGCAAATCAGATATAATTCACCTACTTGAAGAGGAAATCTGCTCTTCCTTCAACCTTCCAAGTTATGACACAGCAAATACAGTTTTGATACGTGATGGTATGGGAATTATTCAATGTATGGATGTCAAGAAATGCAACACATTTGGTGATCTGCTACGAAACTATGTAACAATGCTTCTGACGTGTTTTTTTAAATGCTGGAACAGTGGTCGATGTTTTTGATCGCTACGATGTAAAACATTCAATCAAAGCAGCGGAAAGATTGCGTCGAACCTTGTCATTTGGAGCTCAAAAGGTTTATCAGGTTATTGAAGGAAGAGCAATTCCGGACTGGAAAAAGTTCCTTTGCAATCCAGAAAATAAACAGTCACTTATCAGATTACTTGGTGAGTATTGCGAACGGTATTTTGGACAGTCTTCTTTAGAGGGAGGTACCGAATTGTTTCTCGCGGGTGTTTTTGAAAACCCAGAAGTTGTCAAGAGATTTTCTTGTGATGGCCTGTCAAATTGTACTGACTTATACAGCACACAAGAAGAAGCAGATACACGAATGATTCTTCATTCGGTGTATGCAGATGCCAATATTTTTTCGAATGATAGAAAAGGTCGTATTATTATAAAGTCATCTGACACTGATGTGTTAGTGCTCTGTGTCCACTATTTTCCTAAACTTGAAAATACAGAGGAGATGTGGTTCCAAACTAGGTCAGTATCAAATTTGAAAGATGGAAGGCGTTTTCTACCTGTTCACGATATATGTCGCTCACTTGAACCCTCAATCTGTAATTTACTGCCAGCTACACATGCCCTCACAGGATGCGATACGACTTCTTCTTTTTTTGGTCTCGGAAAGAAGTCTATGTACAAACTTTTGCAGAAAAGTGCAGACAATTTCCAATCCCTTCAGATAGGTTTTTCAACGGGAGATCAGGAATCCGCCATTCATGATGGACGCAAATTTGTTGCTTTGTTATACGACCCGAAGAGGAAATTCAGTGATTTACATGAAGACCTAAACAAGTTAAGGGTGAAATTTGCCACAACAAAAGATATGAATCTTGTTAGATTACCCCCATGTGAGGCGTCCTTTTTACAACACATCCTCCGTGCAATGTTACAGACGCAAGTTTGGATGCATTCACACATTGCAAAACCAGCAACCAGACAGCCCAAAAAGTCTGGTTGGCAAGAGGGTAAAAATGGTTTACTACCGATTTTGTTTGAAAAACCTATGTCAGCAGATTTCCTTCAAGACCTTATTTGCACATGCAAGGGTAAAAAGGCTTGCGATAAAAATTGTGTCTGCAACCAGCAAAATCTAGGTTGTACAACTATTTGTTCGTGTGAAGGTTCTGAGAGTTGTAGAAACTATCTTACTCACATTCAAATTAGTGAAGAAGATGACGATGAAAATGGCGTCTGAGTGAATCATGACATTATTTTTAACAAAATGATTACAGTTGGTTTCTTTGTGGTTAATATCACTTCGACTATGCGATTATTTGAACCTGTGTATTTTGTTTGGTTCTTTGATTTTGTGTATGTTTTGTTTTGCATTTGCATCTGCACTTTATGACTGACCACTTTTTATTTGTTTTATGGGTTTTATGTATGCATACATGTAGCTGTCCTGCAATAAGGGAAAGTTTGTTTTTCTATCCGTACAATATGTATTTTTATTGGAGTACACATAACAATGACGCATTGGAATTAATTGTTTCGATCTCATTCACATACCTTTGGTGAAATATTTGCCACTGACAAATGGCATATACCATACCAGAAGCATAATTTACTCTCTTTTAATTTGAGAAAACGTATAAATCAGAAATACATCGTAAAATGTATATGTGAAGAAAAAAATGCCAATTTAAGGTCATAAACATGTTTATCTTGTGTGTAAATATTGTTGCTGATCTGAATTTTCTTTAAAATCGCCATTTTTTTATTTTTTTTATTATTTTTTTTTGGATAGTGAATTGTTACAGTTTATTGCTTCATTTAAGAATTAAATTTTGTTTATTAAAGCAAATGTGATATTATTTGTTTGATGGTTCATAACCCCGTGTGAAATAAATGTACTTCGGTGAAAAAATCGACCACTGCACTTTAACCCCAAATTAAAAAAAATGCACCATATTTCGATTCTACGACCAGGCAAACATTAAACTTTAATCATTTCTCTATCCAAAAATGTATAATTTAGCCTGCAGGTAGGGTGGTCCATTAAAGTTGAAAATTCATCGACTTTGTCACTCCACTAATAAATTAACACATTTGTTTATTAAGTATCTACGAAAAATAATTTTAATCTTTATTTAAATCGAAACAAGTGAAAAAATGAACTAATTCTGGATAGTATAAGTTATGTCGCCGAGGTTCCGCCAAGTTGTTATCATATTTTCCATAACAACATCAATTTCCGGCTTTCTATTTTTAGCGTTGGATTTATCACTCTTTAAATATAATTTGCAGATGACGACACCAACAAAAAAAATTAAAATGATCTTAAGAATCACAGGAATTTAATGACATATAACACGACACCGGAATCTTATTTATTCTTTAAATTGCAGTTGATCAAAAACGCTATATAAAATTGTTATTTTGCGAGGACTACGAACACCTGTCAGGACACCACGAGGCTTGATTCCGATTCTAAAACACTACATAAACGATTGGAAATTGACAATACTAACCTTCAATACTCATGATACTTTATGAAGTTCGTTGAGTAATGATTTTTGTTGTTTTTTTATGCTTTCTTAGGTTAATTTACTAAAAAGTTGACTTGATCATTCTCGTCCGCCATGTTTGTTGTGGTCATAATTTTTTCACCTTAGCTTCAAAACTTTACACTTATAATAAATTTTACATTTTAATTATTTTATTTCTTAAATTGGTCTCACGTCGTCATCCGAAGACAATGGGTTTCTGGACAATAACTTTAGTGTAAGTAAATAGAAATCTATGCAATTTAGACACAAGGTTTATAACCACAAAAGGAAGGTTGGGATTGATTTTGGGGGTTATGGTCTTAACAGTTTATGAATTAGGGGTCAAAAAAGGGGTTCATATAAGAATTTTTGTTGTTTTCAGACACTAACTTGTGTTTAAATGTATGAATCTCTCTGAAATTATACCACAAGATTCCATACCACAACGGGATGGTTAGGACTGACTCTTTGGGGGGTATGGAATTATGGAATTCGGGGCAAAACAGGGGAAAACAAGGGTTTCCTGATAAATGGACAATTGAGACAGTTTAAAAGCAGTGTAAGGGAGGTAATCCAATTACATTTAAAGAACAATGTTGAGTATGTTTGATTACCTCCCTTACACTGTTTGTAAATTATTTATGAATAAATGTTGTACTTTCTTTCTTTGTCTAAATAAAATTGAGAATGGATATGGGGTATGTGTCAAAGCAACAACAACCCGACCATAGAGCAGAAGTCCACCAATGGGTCATCAATGTAGCGAGAAACTCCCGCACCCAGAGGCGTCCTTCAGCTGGCTCCTAAACAAATATATATATACTAGCTCAGTGATAATGGATGTCATACTAAACTTTGAAATATACACACAAGAAACTAAAATTAAAAATCATACAAGACTAACAAAGGCCAGAGGCTCCTGACTTGGGATGGGGTTAAACATAATTTATTGAGATCTCAACCCTCCCCCTATACCTCTAGCCAATGTAGAAAAACAAACGTACAACAATATGCAAAGTAACACCCAGTTTGAGAGACATCCGAGTCTGATTTCAGAATATGAAACAAAAAGAAAATAAACAAAATGACAATAATACATAAATAACAACAGACTACTAGCAGTTACTGACATGCCAGCTCCAGCTCTCAATTAAAACTGATTGAAAGATTTATGTCTTCATCATATGAATATCAGGCACAATCCCTCCTGTAATTAGAAATTAGAATTTGATATTATGACTATATTATCTTGACCGAAAGAATTTTTATTTTTGGAAAAAGGGAAAGGGGGAGGTGAAAAAAAATGTGTGTGTGGGGGGGGGGGAGGGGGTAAATAAGAAATTGTGTGGGGGGACAATTTTTTTTTACAGATTTTAGATTTTAGAAATTAAAAAAACAAATTCTTCAAATTTTTATTTTTTTGCAAACAAAAGGGGGGTCAATATGCAACAGCATAGTGCAAAAGCAAACATATTGAATATAAATTCAAATCATATGACCAATTCTTAATTCTTTGACTACAGTTATTCTGAGTTTGAAACCTATTATGTGTCAAATATTTAATTACAATCCAAATTCAGACCTGTATCAAGCGCAAATATTGTGTCCATTTTTGCCCCAACTGTTCAGGGTTGGACCTCTGCGGTCGTATCCAGCTGCACTCAGGAAAGCAATTTATTATTAAAAAAAAAACACAAAAAAACCCAGAAACTTGAGTTTCAGAAGTCATGCTAAACAGATTTCCCCTGGATCTCCAGTGAAGAAACTTAAAAAAATAAATTTATTTTTGCACACTTTGTAGGAAACACCTACATCTTTGCTACCAAAAGTCAAACTGATTTGTTGGCAAATTAATAGATTTAAGGGAAACTTCATGATCTATTATTTAGTGTCCATTTCGTTAATGGTTTCAAAACTTAGTACATATACATTTTTACATGTACCTACTGCCTAGCATTTAAAACTATATATGTCTTTTATTAATCCCCTACCGTCTAAGGGGACTTTAGGTTTGCACTCTGTCTGTCTATCTGTCTGTCTGTCTTTCTGCCTGTCTGTTTTCCGCACTTTCTTCGTCATGCTTGAAGATATTGATTTGAAAGTTAGTATATAGTTTTATCATGACAAGTTAAAGATCAAATTTTAATTTTGTTTCGGTCTGATGATTTTGTGCAGAATTATAAATGGTCCTTGGACTTAGAAAATTCACTTAAATAATCACCCTCATGAAAATATTTTTCTGAATTTTTTCTGAACTTAATGCTGAAATTTTACTGAACACATTTAGTAAACCCTTTTCTTAAAAATGCCTGAATTTGGCACGTTCCAGCAAGTTTTCAGCACATTTTCAGTAAAAATTCAGCAGTACGTTTTCAGAAAATATTCAGCAATATTCAGAAATAATTCAGCATTAATTCTGAATTTTTCTGAACACCTTGCTGAATTTTACAGAATCTATTAAAAACCATTTGCTTAAAAATGTCTGAATTTGGCACATTCCAGCACATTTTCAGCAAATTTTCAGTAACAATTCAGCAAGTCATTTTCAGTAAATATTCAGCAATATTCAGAAATAATTCAGCATTAATTCTGAATTTTTCTGAACACCTTTCTGAAATATTCAGAACCTATAAAAAAACCTTTTGCTTAAAGATGGCTGAATTTGGCACATTCCAGCAAGTTTTCAGCAAACTTTCAGTTACAATTCAGCAAGACATTTTCAGTAAATATTCAGAAATAATTAGTATTATTTCTGAATCTTTCTGAACAACTTGCTGAAATATTCAGAACCTCTTAAACACCATTTTCTAAAAAAAAACCCAGCTATAATTTAACCCGTTCCAGTGGGTTTTCAGCAAATTTTCTGTTAAAGTTCATCTAAGACTCTAAAGGTAAACTTTTCAGCATTTCTTTCTAAAATGTTCAACAAACTAAACAAAATTTAAGCAAATATTCAGTAAAAATTTGAATTAATCTATACTCAGCCAATATTCAGTCTTCAGCTATTGTTCAGGATGGGGTTCAGACCATTTTCAGCTTTAGCTTACATTTTTCAGGAAAGGTTCAGATGATTTTCGGTTATAATTCAGGAATGTTTCCATTGGTATTTAGACAATATGAGCTTTTTAATATTCTGTCTGAAAGACACTATTTATCCAAAACAAATAAACATTATTTAAGAAATACAATGGTATCATATGTGAAGTAGAATAATTAGTTGTGTCTTTGTCTTTTTTATTATTGCTTTTTATTTTGTGTCTTATATAGTTGCAATCAGATCAGTCAAGCCTTTTACAACTGATGATTAGTTTGTTATGTTGTGACATCAATGACCCAGCATTGTGACATAAGAAATTCATGAGAAAGTGGACACATTTTGAAGTCGGTTATACATAATTCAGTATAGATTTTGCCCATTTTAATCTTTAACTGACCAGTAATGACCGTTTGTTATATCTCTGGGTTTTTTGTTTTTTTTATCTATGAATTGTTTGCTCAGCATCAATCATGCCACATCTAATTATTGTTATATTTTGTATAATAAACTTATAATTGTCCCAAGTGAAAGCTTCCATGCTGCTGTTGATACTTGGGCCAAGTATTGTACACCGTTAGGTTACCACACGAAAGGAGCACTACAGTAAATCTACATGTAATCTCACGTCTTTCACTTGAAACATTTCGTATCTATAACAGTAACATTAACAATATGCGTCTTGTTCTATTTTTCCAACTAAAAAAAAGAAGTCTTTTGGACTCTTTCCTGTCCTTCAACCCTTTGAAATTTTCTTGTGTTAATAGGGAAAATCATCAATCCAATTTCAACGGCCTGATAATTATTTCAAATAATGTGAATCATGAATTATTCATGAAGTTTTAATTCTATTAATTCAGAAATTGAGAATCATTTGTATATTAAATAAAAATCAGATTATAATATATGTAAACTTCTTTTTCTTTCTGTATTAATCAAAATTGAAGTTTCAGAGCTTCAAACTTAGATCAGTTCAATTTCTGCTTGAATTTCAAAAAGTTTCTGTGGAAGATGCAGGACTTTCACCTGCAAGAAAATACAATCCACAAAGAATCCAATGTCTTACTTATTTTCTAATTCAATATAGATTATGATTTTTTCATAATGCCGTTTTTTTAATTGATTGATTTAATATCATGAAAATTTTTTTTTTAGAAGGGAAGCGAAAAAAAGTATAAACATTTCTTAGAGTTTTCTGTATTGAAAGGTGCAGATCCATGATTTTGTTAGAGGAAAGGGCGCCCCTTTTTTTTATGATCAATGCATTTGTCGATTTGAATTGGGACATATAGTTGCCGCACCCCCACTTTTTAAAATGTCTGGATCCGCTCCTGTTGGTGTGAATACTTGTAAAAAGTCTATGCAATTATCATATATATGAAGCTCCATATGTGGGACCCTGGCACCCTGTATCTGCCATTGATTGATACTTTCATAAAGAAAAGCAATGTGTCATATCTAAGTTCAGGTTAGGGGCACAATATGGTTCATTTCCGAAATCCTGCTTTTTTGTATTTTTTTCATTATTCCTCTCACATCTGACATCCTCCCCCTCACTCAATTCCATATCCCCACAATCCCCTATAATTCACATCCCAAAATTTGCAAAAAGCATGCCCCCCCCCCTTTTTTGTCCCTCAAATAAAAAAAAACTGCTAGTTCCCAAAATATGGTTCATTTACCAAATCCGGTTATTTTGTAAAAAAAAAATCATGATTTCTCTCACATTCTCCCCCTCCCTTTGTTCCATATTCAACCCCTGTATCTCACATACCAAAACTTGCAAAAGCATGTCCCCCCTTTTTCTTTTTTCCCCATTAAAGTAAAAAAACAGCTGGTTCCTAAAAAAAACAAGGACATTCCCCTTCCTCCTCTGATTTTCTCTAAATACATGTAAGTTGAATGGTCAGTGCATAATGATGTGCACAAGTTCAATACATAATTTCAAGGATTTTCTTCATTTTTATTTATTTTCTGGTGTTGACTTTCTCAAAAATGGTATTTATAGATTGTCTCAATAAACTTTTATCTTTAAATATGATTTAAAATTAGCAATAAACATTTCAGTTCAAACTGTAATATACTTATCTGATAAATATAGCCATCTACGGGTGCGGGAATTCTCGCTACATTGAAGACCCATTGGTTGCCTTCGGCTGTTGTTTGCTCTATGGTCGGGTGGTTGTCGCTTTGACATATTCACCATTTCCTTTCTCAATTTTATCGTTTCACAAATCGTATTTAGGGCGCCTAAATAGTTTTTTGTTGACGTAATTTATAATGCGTTTCCTGTTCAGAAAGGTTTCACTTATTAAACTGGTATCTACTTTCTGCGAACATAGTGTAGTAGCCAGCAGGGGACCAGCTTAGATCATGAAAACGTTTTAACTCCCCATATAACTGACTGTACTATCAGTGCTTGTAAATAACACTGTATTAGTTTACAACAACAGAATACAGAATACAATTGACTAATCTGATCTTATTCTTAGTTCTTTTTTATGCCGAAATACAATTAAGTAAGGCATATTTAAGAACTTGGAGAGAGATTCAGAAAACTTCTTCTACAGATAAAATTAACACTGGCAGTGCACCAGCAAAAACGGATAGGTTATCGAACAAATCGCAAATAATTTCAACGTAAGTTCCCTTTTCAAATTTTGAATTTTTATAAATACTTCGACACCGAGACACATTGACACCTGGCAAGACCTCCGGTGTCAATATTTTAATATAACATAGGTCCTTGCTGGTATTATTTTGGTATGCCTCTCAAGTCTTCATATAAATGAATTCTAGACATTCCGGCACCTTGTCAAATTGGCACTGTTATAGACAGTTCGGCACCAAGTCAAATCGGACCTGGTTAAATTGCCCCCAAAATTAACAGATTATGTTTTGCAAGTTGGGAAATCATGACTTTTAAAGAAAGGAAATTTATTATAGAAACAACAAACTTGTTATAAATTGTAATTGATATCAGATCTTCAGTTTTTAATGTGATTACCAATCATAACATTATTAATAGAGTACTAATGACTTTAAACAGAAAGCCAGCTTATTATTGTTTATTGTAGATTTCCTGTGGACATGATTACATTTGGGTGCCCCTGAGTGGGAAAATCTTAAATGACACCCTCCCTCTTTTTTTGGTACATGTAGTTAATGATTTTGAGATATTTTTATTTGTTTATATAAACTATTTTTACTTCGAATATATTTTGATTTTACTGATTGGCTAATATCTCAAAAAGATACTACCCAAATTCTTAAACTTTCCCTTTAAAATCATATATGTCACAATGCTTATGTTATATCAATTACTCTGCTCTAAAAATTAATTGTTTACATTGTTTACGCCAATTGACTTCAGATCAACCCAATAATTAAAAAAACAACTTCAGTTTGGTGGTCTTTGGTGTATGTGTATTCTGCTCTGGTCTGATATAAAAGTTTGAAAAATATTTTTTATGCCCCACCTACGATAGTAGAGGCCGGTGGCATTATGTTTTCTGGTCTGTACGTCTGTTTGTCCGTCCATTCATCTGTCCGTCTGTCTGTCCCACTTCAGGTTAAAGGTTTTGTTCAAGGTAGTTTCTTATGAAGACTTGAAGTCCAAGCAACTTGAAACTTAGTATACATGTCCTAATGATATGATCTATCTAATTCTAATGCCAAATTAGAGTTTAACCTCAATTTCAAGGTCCACTAAATATAGAATATGATAGTGTGAGTGGGGCATCTGTGTACTGTGACACATTCTTGTTTGTATTATTTTCAGTATTCTGTCTGAACAGTTCAGCATCTTGCAAATCTGTTCATATAAGCTCTTAGAGCTGTTCTGAACAGTTCAGCTTTCTATCATTTCAGAAAGGTTTTTTTTAGCTGTTTTGAACAATTCAACACTGTCTGAATAGTTCAACACATTTTCAGATGTCTCTCTGAAAAATTAAGCAAGTATTTATTCTGTTCAGAATGATTTCAGTATTGTTTCTGAACATTTCAGGATCTTGAAAATCTGTTCAGAAAGTTTTCAGGGCTGTTCTGAAAAATTCAGCACTGTTCAAAGATATCAAAAAATGTTCAGCATAGTTTCAGATGTTTGTCTGAGGAGTTCAGCAATAACTGAACAGTTCAGATTATTTTCAGCTTCAGTTCAGCGATGTCTGAATTTTTCAGCACAGTCTGAATTTTTCAGAAAATGTTACAGCACTTTTTCAGCAAATCTGAACATTCCAGTAATTTTTCAGTATTTGTTCAGAATTTGGAAAAAGTGCTTCAGCAAGTTTTCAGATCCCAAAATTTGGTTCAGCATGCATTCAGCTAGGGTCCAGAACCTATTCAGCAAAACTCAGCAAAAATTCAGACATTCTTTTTCATGAGGGCTGAGTTTTCAACATTTTATTTCGTCATGCTTGAAGATATTGACCTGATATTTGTTATATAGTTTACACCATGACAAGTTATAGATCAAGTTAGAATTTTGTTCCAATACATTCAATGTTTAACCAGTATGGAACTGTGTCATTCGTCAGTCCAACAAATCAGTTTTCCACACTTTTTTTCTTCATGCTTGATATTGGCGTTATGGTCCTTGGACTTAAAAAAAATCACTCAAATAATCAGTTTTTCCGCATTTTTTTCGTCATGCTTGAAGATATTGATTTGAAGGTTAGTATATAATGTTATCATGACAAGTTACATATCAAATTTGAATTTTGTTTCAGTCTGATGATTTTGTGCAGAATTATGGTCCTTGGACTTAGAATATTCACTCAAATAATCAGTTTTCCGTACTTTGTTTTGTCATGCTTGAAGATATTGATTTGAAAATTGGTATATAGTTTTATCATGACAAGTCACAGATCAAGTTTGAATTTTGTTCCGGTCTGGTATTTTGTGCAGAGTTATGATTCTTGGACTTAGAAAATTCACTAAAATAATCAGTTTTCAAGATTTTTATTCGTCATGGTTGAAGATATCGACTTGATATTTGTTATTTGTTATATAGTTTACACCATGACAAGTTATATTATAGATCAAGTTAGAATTTTGTTCCATTACATTGAATTTTTAACGGGTATGGAACTGTGTATTGCCATGCAATACTCACAGAATGCTTGTTTTTTTACTGTTGGATATCTGTCTCATTGATGTTAACACCATAACTTCTTTTATTCATACACATTGACAAACATCACTTACATTGTGATACAAAACAAATTTAAGAATCATACAAGCTTTACAGTAAAATACTTCAATATCTATTGGGAAATCAGGGCAAGTAACCTTTTTCTGGACAAGTAAAATTTATAGTTTTACTTGCCCGGGGATAAATGCTCACAACAAATATTTCAACACCCCTGAATGACATTATAGCCCAAAACACAAAAGAGTATGTGCCTTTCCATAAATTGTGTTACCTAATTATGTACAGACATGACCAAACTCATTAATCTGCAACGGTAGATGAATTAGCTATGATTTTTGACATTATTATTAAGTTAAAATAAATAAAATGTTGGTTCTAAACATATATCATTGTTTAAAAATTGCATACTAGATAATAGTTTATTATTAGCTGCATTATTAGCTTGGTTAAAAATATGCCCCAAAACTTCGTTGTAATAGTATTGTCTAGATAATAATCTCACTTCATTTGCATCCTTATCAAGCGTTACATGGTTTGATTTTAGGCAAAGAATGTGCTCATCATGTTTAGTTTTTGGAATGAAAGTCAGCAGAAAAGTAGGGACGTCAGCATTAAGACTGGTTATGTTGACTGATTAGACCTCTTATACAAGTTAAAATTAAAAAGATGATGCACATTACTTTTTGTCTCGCCTGTGACGAAAGTCGCAGAATGCGAGACTTAGGGATTGCATTTCATGTGATGTTGACGATGACGACAGTGTCAACAACTGTTAAGTTTTCTGCTTAAGATAGTTTGATTTTAAGGCCCTGCCCCCTAGGTCATGGTCAAGTGAATTTGAATTAATTAGGAAATTTGAATATTTTAAAGTTGTCTGCTTAAGTTAGTTTGATAGAAACTACTTGCGATAGATCAATGATATTTTGTATGAAGTTGCATTATACTATCAGTAGTTTATTATTACTTAATTATTAGTTAAAATTTGCAAAATATGGAGAAAACAACCTAAAATATTCAAAAATGACTGAAACCATGCGATGTCATTGCAAGTACTTTATCACCACTCACTCATATTGGAAACCAAAATTTCAAGAATTTTCAAATATTTTAGATCAATAAGAGCTTCCATCTAGAAAACAACTGTTTACTTAAAATTTGAAAACAATGCATTACATGCTGTTTTTATAAAGTTCTAAATTTCCACTTACGTGGAATAACATATTTGTGTTTAACTTTCTTTATTATTTTTTTGTAATTTTGTAGCATGTAATTGAGAGAAATCGAAAAGTAATCATGTACATTTGTGTACATACAAAAATCAGAGTAATCGATTATTTATCGAATACACAAAAATCCTTCAAGTAATCGATTATTAATCGATTACATTTGTCAGTAATCGTGCCCATCCCTGATTATGTACATTAGAGGGTCTGTCCCCCTAGGTCATGATCCAGTGCTCTTTGAATTAATTAGTATGTTAAGTTTTCTGCTTAAGTTAGATTGATAGAAACTACTTTCAATAGAAAATGATACTTGCTATTACGTTACATTACTGTCTGTACATCTCAGTTTGTCAACCATTTTCAGGTCCTGTCCACTAGATCATGGTCCAGCGACTGTATAAATAAGCAATGTTGCTGTCCATCAGATTGTTTTTTATCAGAATTTTATGCCTACGGAAGAGACATATCTCTATGCCAACAGTTTATTTATCTATGATATGATATCTCACAGAATTAAGGAATATTATCATTACACTATTTCGTTTGTTATTTATAATAATCTTTTTAAATTGACATTTTGTCACATGCCTTTCTTTGGATGTTATCTCGATTGCGAATTAGAGGTTTTCCAGCAGCAAAATGTAGATCAATGCTTCATCAAAATTTTGTCTTTTTCGAAATTTTCTATGAATCTTTGTAAAATTTCTGATATACGTTTTAGTATAAATCAAACTAAGAGTTCCGAGTCAAATCTGGTAGCTAATGCTGCTATATCATGTGAAGATATTGATATACAATGTTTAGTGATTTCCCACGAGACAGCTATCCACCACAGACCAAAAGACGAGGGTTTAATTAAACAATTACAACTCACTGTTTGCCTTCAAAATGATACAAAAACCACACTGTCGCATGGTGGTTCAAGTTTATTTTATACTGGGATCTCACATTTTTTTAATATTATTGTAATTTTCTATTGATAGGAACCAATGGAGAAACTGAAATTCATGCAAGACTCTTGAAACCATTCAAAGGAACAATTGAAGCATCAGCAGAAGGAGCCCATAAAGCTGTGAAGGAAAACACACCATCAACAAGTTTTGATGAATCACAGACAGTAACCCAGCAGCCTAAAATAATGTTACCTTCAGTTACCACTGAATCTCAAGTTGAACCTCCAGTAACCACGGAATCTCAAGTTGAACCTCCAGTAACCACTGAATCTCAAGTTGAACCTCCAGTAATCTTGCAGCAACGAAACCAAGCATTAGAACAAGCAAGAATGGAAATTGAAGCCATGCTTAAATCTAATGTTGATTTACATGACAAAGAGGAGTATGCCACATTATTGTTATGGGATTTTGCAGGAGATGAAGAATTTTACCACACACATCAAACTTTTTTATCACAAGATGCGATTTATCTTGTCGTAACAAAACTCAATGAGGCTGACGACAAAAAAGCAAAAGGTAATATATCATATACACTTATATGCGGCCAAGCTTAGCGAAAGGTAGTGCGTGCGAGGTAATCAGTCAAACAAACTTTATTAGATTAACTCGTAAAGGAGTGATCGTTTTCATTGGCCAATTCAAACCTTGGTCCTCACACCTGCGAAAATAGAACATGCGTACTATAAGTTGAATGGACTGATCAGTATTCACGTAGCCGGTCAATGTTGTTATAACCTCCATCGTCGTATGCACGTACATTATTGTGTTCTTGATTATCCCATAGCAATTCTAGCTTTTCAATGATACATGTATGTGCATGTAAAATTATATATTCACTCTGCGGACAAAGTTTTTAAAATTTTAATAACTTTCTTAAACTATCCTTGATTTCTACCAAACTATGACAGAAGCTTGTTAATGATCATAAGATAGTATTCAGAAATAAATTTTGTAAAAGACAAAATTCCTGTTTTTCAGTATTTTATATTATTGATAGATGGACTTGGTTTTTCTGCCAGTTAACATTACATTCACTCTGTGGTTAACGTTTTTGTCAAGTGAGCCTATGACTTTTGTCGCATTATTGTAGGGTGTACATGTCTAGCTGGCAGGTGTCATCTGACTTTGACCTCATTTTCATGGTTTAGTGGTCAAAGTTAAGTTTTTGAGTTTTGGTCTTTTTTTATAATACTATATGCAATATAGGTCAACTATATTTGGTGTTTGGAAATATTTTATGATCAGTCGTGCAGTTTTGTTTGACCTTGACCTAATTTTCACGGTACATTGCTCAGTGTTAAGTGTTTGTGTTTTGGTCTGTTTTTGTTAAACTCTAAGCAATAGGTTATATATAACTATATTTGTTGTATGGAAGAATTGTTAGCTGTACGTGCCTGCCTGGCATGGTTCATCAGACCTTGACCTCATTTTCATGGTTCATTGGTCAATGCTTAGTTTTCTTGGTTAATGTTGGGATATGTGACAGTTGTAATAAAGCTTTATATTTAGGACTATCAACAAAATATCAATGATTAGGAAAGAAGGCGAGACTTTTTAGTGTGTGCACACTTGTTAAAATTTTAATAACTTTTTTAAACTATCCTGGATTTCTACCAAACTTGGACAAAAGCTTGTTATTGATCATAAGATAGTATCCAGAAATAAATTTTGTAAAAAAACAATCCTGTTTTTCAGAATTTTATTTATAAATGGACTTAGTTTTTCTGCCAGTTAACATTACATATTCACTCTGTGGTTAAAGTTTTTAAAATTTTAATAACTTTTTTAAACTATCCTTGATTTCCACCAAACTTGGACAGAAGCTTGTTAATGATCATAAGATAGTATCCAGAAATCAATTTTGTAAAAAAACAATCCTGTTTTTCAGTATTTTATTTATAATTGGACTTAGTTTTTCTGCCAGTTAACATTACATATTCACTCTGTGATTAAAGTTTTTAAAATTTTAATAACTTTTTTAAACTATCCTTGATTTCCACCAAACTTGGACAGAAGCTTGTTAATGATCATAAGATAGTATCCAGAAATCAATTTTGTAAAAAAACAATCCTGTTTTTTTCAGTATTTTATTGATAAATGGACTTGGTTTTTCTGCCAGTTAACATTACATTCACTCTGTGGTTAAAGATTTTGTCGAGCGAGCCTGTGACTTTTGTCGCATGATTGTAGGGTGTACATGTCTAGCTAGCAGGTGTCATCTGACTTTGACCTCATTTTCATGGTTTAGTGGTCAAAGTTAAGTTTTTGAGTTTTGGTCTTTTTTTATAATACTATATGCAATAGGTCAACTATATTTGGTGTATGAAAATATTTTATGATCTATATGTCAGTCAATGTTTAGTTTTCTTGGTTAATCTTAGGTTTATGTGACAGTTGTAATAAAGCTTTATATTTAGGACTATCAACATAATATCAATGATTAGTAAAGAAGGCGAGACATGTCAGCGTGTTAAGATTTTAATAACTTTCTTAAACTATCCTGGATTTCTACCAAATTTGGGCAGAAGCTTGTATATAATCAAAAGCTAGTCTCTAGAAGAAAATTTTGTAAAAATATATTTCCTGTTTTTTAGTATGTTACTTATATATGGGCTTAGTCTTTCTTCCAGTTAACATTACATACAGTCTGCAGTTAAAGTTCTTAAAACATTTATAAGATTCATAAGGTAGGCGAGACACTAGGTTCCGCGTAACTCTTACAAATTTTTGTTAAACCAATTATCCATTCATTTCTATGCTAGTAAGTAATTTTGTTTACTTCGAAACAGTGACAAATCTGCTGAATCAAATATTATGCTATATGAAAAATAAGGAAATCTGCTTACTGGTATTTTAACATTATATTCTGCATTAATTTAGACATGTTCAAAGCAGATATAATAAACGCATCCAATAAGTTCAATACTTTTGTGCACAAGATAATGCAATGTTCACTGCGCTATGACAGAGTTTCAAATGACGTAATGTTGCTTGTGATTTGCCATGAATTGACTCAATAAAGTAGTTAATTATTTTGTTGTCTCTATTATTTAAGTGATTTTCATATTTTTTAATAATTACAAAATACCTTTGGACTCAACTTATATTTAGACAACTGCATACCTGTCAACCTCTGAAAATGAAAAGTCAGGTCATGACCTGCATTGAGAAAAATAATCTCAGGTCATAACGCGTACGACATTTTGCGGGCTCAATTGAAGAACAAAAATATGTATACATATAATTTATATAGTCAATATGTATATGAAACAGTTAGAACATGTATACAAGTTTATTTCAGACTATTGTTATATTCCATAGTAGCAGACTTGGCATTCTTTAAAAGAACTGCACTTGGTTTCAGTTCATAGCAATGCAAATGTGTATTCATTTTACAAGAAAGAAGAGCACACAGTGTATCCTTATTAAGATCAGCCCTAAACTCTGTAGCTATTTTCTTTACTAAAGAAAATGCCCTCTCACTGTCTGCATTGCTGTTTGGCAAAACCAGTAATGTTTTAGCAAGTTTTGACAAAACAAAAAATCTTGGCTTGTTAAGAAAAATGTCATGCAACTTGGACATTTCTCCCCAAAATGTACCAATGTCAGTTTCAGGGGAAGTGCAAAGTGGAAGTTCATCTAATGGGGTCAACTGATAGTCACTGAACTCATCTTGTAGCTTGTTGGAAATATCGTTACGTAGCTCAGGTAAACAAGTCCTACATTTTGACTTTTGGTTACATTGAAAAAGACCGATAAAACCGAAGGTCGTATTACTTCTAAATACCGGAAACAATTCCGGTCAGAAATCCGGGTGAAACGGGTAATGTTAGAAATTCCCGGGACCCGCCGGGTAAAGAAAAACTCCCGGGTGAGAGGTGAAAATAACGGGTGTCACCCGCAAAAAACGGGTGAGTTGACAGGTATGCAACTGTCTGTTGTTATATACAACCTGTACGATTAAGAGTCTGACATATTGTATAGACAACTGTATGTTGTTATATACAACCTGTACGATTAAGAGTCTGACATATTGTATAGACAATTGTATGTTGTTATATACAACCTGTACGATTAAGAGTCTGACATATTGTATAGACAATTGTATGTTGTTATATACAACCTGTACGATTAAGAGTCTGACATATTGTATAGACAATTGTATGTTGTTATATACAACCTGTACGATTAAGAGTCTGACATATTGTATAGACAACTGTCTGTTGTTATATACAACCTGTACGATTAAGAGTATGACATATTGTATAGACAATTGTATGTTGTTATATACAACCTGTAAGATTAAGAGTCTGACATATTGTATAGACAATTGTCTGTTGTTATATACAACCTGTACGATTAAGAGTCTGACATATTGTATAGACAATTGTATGTTGTTATATACAACCTGTACGATTATGAGTCTGACATATTGTATAGACAATTGTATGTTGTTATATACAACCTGTACGATTAAGAGTCTGACATATTGTATAGACAATTGTATGTTGTTATATACAACCTGTACGATTAAGAGTCTGACATATTGTATAGACAACTGTCTGTTGTTATATACAACCTGTACGATTAAGAGTCTGACATATTGTATAGACAACTGTCTGTTGTTATATACAACCTGTACGATTAAGAGTCTGACATATTGTATAGACAATTGTCTGTTGTTATATACAACCTGTACGATTAAGAGTCTGACATATTGTATAGACAATTGTATGTTATTATATACAACCTGTACGATTAAGAGTCTGACATATTGTATAGACAATTGTATGTTATATACAACCTGTACGATTAAGAGTCTGACATATTGTATAGACAATTGTATGTTGTTATATACAACCTGTACGATTAAGAGTCTGACATTTTTTATAGACAATTGCATGTTGTTATATACAACCTGTACGATTAAGAGTCTGACATATTGTATAGACAATTGTATGTTGTTATATACAACCTGTACGATTATGAGTCTGACATATTGTATAGACAATTGTGTGTTGTTATATACAACCTGTACGATTAAGAGTCTGACATATTGTATAGACAACTGTATGTTGTTATATACAACCTGTACGATTAAGAGTCTGACATATTGTATAAACAATTGTATGTTGTTATATACAACCTGTACGATTAAGAGTCTGACATATTGTATAGACAACTGTCTGTTGTTATATACAACCTGTACGATTAAGAGTCTGACATATTGTATAGACAATTGTATGTTGTTATATACAACCTGTCTGATTAAGAGTCGGACATATTTTATAGACAACTGTCTGTTGTTGAAGACTGTACATTGCCCTCTATCATGTCCTTTTATTATACCCCATGCAACCAAGTTGCGGAGGGTATAATGTTATTGACCCGTCCGTCCGTCAGTCCGTCCGTCCGTCAGTCCTGTTTCTTGTCATCGCAACTCCTCTCAAACCACACAACAGAATTTCACGAAACCTTTTCAGATAATAAGGACATACTATGTAGTTGTGCATATCGACGGGAAATTGCGATTCAATTTTTTTTCTAGGAGTTACGCCCCTTTGAACTTATTTACTTTAATGTACTACTGCAACAGTTTGTCATCGCAACTCCTCTTAAACCACACAACAGAATTTCACGAAACCTTTTCAGATAATAAGGACATACTATGTAGTTGTACATATCGATGGGAAATTGCGATTCAATGTTTTTTTTCTAGGAGTTAAGCCCCTTTGAACTTATTTACTTTAATGTACTACTGCAACAGTTTGTCATCGCAACTCCTCTCAAACCACACAACAGAATTTCACGAAACCTTTTCAGATAATAAGGACATACTATGTAGTTGTGCATATCGATGGGAAATTGCAATTCAATTTTTTTTCTAGGAGTTACGCCCCTTTGAACTTATTTACTTTAATGTACTACTGCAACAGTTTGTCATTGCAACTCCTCTCAAACCACACAACAGAATTTCATGAAACTTTTTAGATAATAAGGACATACTATGTAGATGTGCATATGAACAGGAAATTACGGTTCAATATTTTTTCTAGGAGTTATGCCCCTTTGAATTTATTTGCTTCAATGTACTTCTGCAACAGTTTGTCATCTCAACTCCTCTGAAAACACACAACAGAATTTCATGAAATTTTGTAGATAATAAGGACATACTATGTATATTGACAGGAAATTATTATTCAATATTTTTTCTTATACAATTTTTTTTTCTTATTCTTATTTAATTTCTCCAATGACAATGTGGGCACGTTGGGTATGTGAGCGTGCTCACTAAGGTTCTTTAATTATTTTTGGCTTTGAGTTGCTCTCTCATTGATGTGTATTCAAGGGAAACCTCCACAAAAAGTCCAATTTGTTTTTACTCTGACTAATAAGCAAATTGTCTCTACAATTGTACACTGATTGAAGAAATTATTGGATTCAGACCAGGGAAGTTGTAATACATGACTATCATTGCATATGATGCACTATCATCTTAACTTTGGCAAAAGAGGCCTATTACAAAAACATATATACCACAAGTACCAGCTAACATAAACCTATGGCAGGCCCTTTAGCTATTTATTCGAATTTCAAATTATCTCATAAGATATATGATATCTCATATAATATTTAAGATTTATTTAAGATATCTTAAAGTATATGAATTATCTTATAAATATGTTTTGTATAAGAGATATCTTATATAGTTCATTGGATATCATATTAAGAAAATTATATGAGATATCTTATAAACTACATGTATAAGACATCTCATAAATTATTTCAGATATCTCGTGAACTATATAAGATATCTTATAAACTTTATAAGATATCTTATAAACTTTATAAGATATCTTATAAACTTTATAAGATATCTTATAAACTTTATAAGATATCTTTCAAACTATATCAAATATCTAATGAACTATTATATAAGATATCTTATAAAGTTTATGAGATATCTTGAAGTTAGATTAAATAGCAAAACGGCTGGCCATATTAACCAGTGAAAAAAAATTAAAAATATTTCAAATAGAACTGGCCAATTGTTGAATTAAGAAAAGCAATTACAAAAGTATATATATATATGCTTAATTGATAAGTTATTTAAAGCAATTGAACCAGTGAACTTTAAAATTATTTGGATCATTTTCATATCTTTTGAAACAGTTCCATAATGATGACATCGTATTTCAGGGGGGGGGGTCTCATTTCATGAATGGTCTATCATTAACATTATTTTCAAAAACGCTCAAACTTTTGTCTTTTGCGGAAAAAAGAGCAAAATATAAAATAATTTCTTTTACAAAACAAGTTTTAATCAACATAACCGGCTCTGCTTGGCGATCTGCTTTTACCATTCAAATTCATTCATCAATGTTATATAAAATTTGCTCTTTGCAGAGGTCTGTTTTGACACCCATTTTGACAAAAAGCATATTTTTGATCAACCTGCTGAGCGATCTACTTTTACGAGACCACATACTCTCTTAACATTTTAACTTCAATTGAATCCGGCCGCTAAAATTGTTAACCTCATGTTGACATAATTAAATCGTTGTTAATAAAATGCGATCATAGTCAGCATTTTTATCCGGATTTTACTATGTTTTGACGACAAACTTTGAAAAATTATAGTTGCCGTAATTGGTGACGGAAACTTTTCCGGAAATACCGATTTTTGTTTTATTTTCCTGAATTGGGAATTTATATTTACAAATTTTTTTTTGGGGCCAATGGCCGATTTAAGGGCCGTTAAGCGACCCTAAACTATATAGTGGAATCATCCCTGCAATTAGTGCAAAGAATCCAATAACCATGGCCAGTCCACTTCATAAAACAAAATAGGAATATATAAAGTAGGGAAAATATGGTAGATTTTTAATAATCACATCTTCCCTAGAAAAAAAAAGAAAAAAAGACAGACATCAGTCAAACTTTAACAATTTTATTTTCAAACCTATTTGTTTTTAAGGGCAATGTTTTCTGATCTTTCCATTGGTATGATTAAGGCAACAGAAATTATGGGCTTCATGGTCGATAAAAGTATTGAATCCATTCAGAAAACAATTTGATGAAATAAAAATCTGCATAATATCAAAGAAAAATTGGTTCTTAAAACATTAATAAAACTTCAACCTGACAACCTCAGTAGCAATGTCATAAGGTCTTTTCAAATGAACTTTGGTAAAACAAACATCTAAATTACCCACAAAATATATATAAGTCACAATAATGAATGTGACCAGTCCATTATAAAGGACCATGAAACTGTCCACAAATAAGTCTTGGTTTCTTGTCATTCTATCGTCCACCGCCACTATGGTAGAACAAGCATCTAAATTACTCACAAAATATTTTACTCACTATAATAAATGTGACCTGTCAATTAGAAGAAAAAATATCTCTCTTATTTACCTAGCAGTCTGCTGATTGTAAATTCAACTTTTCATCATACTATCAAATGAGGTGAATGTACCAAAGAGATCTGACAATTACATGGCAAAAAAAAACAAAAAAAACCAACAACATAGAGCTAAAGACAAAGCAACATGATCCCCATTAAAACCGGGGGTGATATAGTTATCAAAAGTACCAGGATTATAATTTTATACGCGCGTTTCGTCTACATAAGACTCATCAGTGACGCTCAGATCAAAACAGATAAAAAGCCAAACAAATACAAAGTTGGAAGAGCATTGAGGACCCAAAATTCCAAAAAGTTGTGCCAAATACAGCTAAGGTAATCTACTCCTGGGGTAAGAAAATCCTTAGTTTTTCGAAAAATTCAAAGTGATATCTGGTGCCTTTGAAGGGTAGGTAGTTCCTGCTTCACATATTGCACCCGTCGTGTTGTTCACGGGAGTATACATTGTGTGTAAAATCTTATTAAGTGATGTCATAATCAGGGAAAAGAGGACAGGATTGTAGTTACGACTATTGGAACATATTTATCATCATTGGTAAAACAAACATTCCATAATAGTCGACCAACTTGTGATGGAGTCCATAAAATGTCCCATGGGATAACTTTAACCTGAACACTTGGACCCCATGTTTCAAAGGTTATCATGATGGGAAATGCAAGCTCTGGCAAATCTTCATGACTAAGATACATTTACCCCATATGGAGACCCTCTAGACACAATATAATTAATCAAAGTACTGAAGTACTGACATCGGATGACCACAAGTTCTTGTGGATGGTCACAAGCACTTGTCTCAGAAAAAAAAATCACATCTTTATACTTGAAAGTGAGATAAATGTACAGAGATATATTTTTTTCTGAGACAAGTTTGTGCGTGGATGATGCATAAATGACAGGGAATTCAACCTCACCGTAATCATATTGTAGTGATACAAATCAGTATACTCTGTTTGTTGTTATATATTATATAAATATTTGCACATAACAGTTACATATATATATAATTTTCATCCATTGTATATCTTTTTGTTCTACTAGTGCAGTGCAAGTGCATGATGGACACTCTTCTGTAATAATTCGATCTTATAGATAGGATTTGAGTAGGCATTCATATTTTCTTGCAAAACGTTCTTTTCTCGAGATATTCTTCCGCATGCGTTAACACAATTTTTATGTATGTCAGTGCATATATATTAATGATTTTTGTCGAGCCTGCAACTTTTGTTGCAGAAAGCTCGACATAGGGATAGTGATCCGGCGGCGGCGGCTACGGCGGCGGCTACGGCGACGGTGTTAGCTCACTTCTTAAAAGCTTTATATTTTAGAAGGTGGAAGACCTGGATGCTTCATACTTTGTATATAGATGCTTCATGTTACGAAGTTTCCGTTAGTCACATGTCCAATGTCCTTGACCTCATTTTCATGGTTCAGTGACCACTTGAAAAAAAAGTTCATTTTCATGGTTCAGTGGTCAAAAGTTAAGTTTTTGAGTTTTGGTCTTTTGATCTAATACTATATGCCATAGGTCAACTATATTTGGTGTATGGAAATATTTTATAATCTTTGTGTCAGTCGCGCAGGTTTTATTTGACCATGACCTCATTTTCACGGTTCATTGCATAGTGTTAAGTTTATGTGCTTTGGTCTATTTTTCTTAACCTATAAGTAATGTGTCAACTATATATGTTGTATAGAATCATTGTTAGCTGTACATGTCTGCCTGGCATGGTTCATCTGACCTTGACCTCATTTTCAAGGTTCATTGGTCTTTGTTTAGTTATCTTGGTTAATGTTAAGTTTATGTGACAGTTGTAATAAAGCTTAGCTTTATACTTAGGACTATCAACATAATATCAATGATTAGTATAGAAGGCGAGACATTTCAGTGTGTGCACTCTTGTTTACTTATATATATATTTAAAACGACAAAACATTTTCATATTATTAATTTGTATTCTAAAAAATATTTTTATGAGTGTTCATTGAAGAAATGAATTTATAACAAGCGATAAGGAATGTTATTTTGCACTCGATAATGTTCTCGTATTTATACTATGGGTTACCAGTCAAAAACGAAAGTCAAATCTCTGTGGCAACAATACATCGGAATGCCCTTACCGTCATCGTGATGTAAAAACCGGTAAATATGACTTGAAGTGTAAGATAGATGTGCTGATGAAAAGTCTTTGCTTTGTAGAGATGTTTCAGTTGTGGATGAACTCAATACATTGCTACTGTAGTACCACTCAAGTGCTTGGAAGTATTGAAGAGAAGAATAAGTGTCTTTATCCACCAGTGGTTCTTGTTGGTACACATAAAGACAAAGTTGAGGCTTCTGAGGAAGTAAAGGTATATATTAGTATACATATTATGCACAGTTTGTCATCGCAACTCCTCTGAAACCACACAACAGAATTTCATAAAACTTTGTAGATAATAAGAACATACTTTGTAGATGTGCATGCATATCGACAGGAATTATGATTAAACTTTTTTTTCTAGGAGTTATGCTCCTTCGCTTTGAACTTAAACTTTTTGCCATACAGTACTAAACAGTCCGTCTGTCAATCCTGTTCTTGTCATCTAAACTCCTTTGAATTTTTATACCCCAAGCAACAAAGTTGCGGAGGGTATAATGTTTTTAACCCGTCCGTCCGTCTGTTTGTCTGTCTGTTCGTCAGTCCTGTTCTTGTCATCGCAACTCCTCTGAAACCACACAACATAATTTCATGAAACTTTGTAGATAATAAGAACATACTATGTAGATGTGCATATCAACAGGAAATTACGATTGAATTTTTTTTCTGGGAGTTATGCCCCTTTAACTTAAATATTCTACTGCAACAGTCTGTCATCTCAACTCCTCTGAAACCACACAACAGCATTTTATGAATCTTTGTAGATAATAAGGACATACTATGTAGATGTGCATGTCGACAGGAAATTACGATTCAATTTTTTTTTCTAGGAGTTATGCTCCTTCGCTTTGAACTTAAACTTTTTGCCATAAAGTACTTAACAGTCTGTCTGTCAGTCCTCACTCAGTTCTTGTCATCGCAACTCCTTTGAATTTTTATACCCTAAGCAACAAAGTTGCGAAGGGTATACTGTTTTTGACCCGTCCGTCTGTCTGTCCGTTCGTCAGTCCTGTTCTTGTCATCGCAACTCCTCTGAAACCACACAACAGAATTTCATGAAACTTTGTAGATAATTAGGACATACTATGTAGATGTGCATATCGACAGGAAATTACGATTGATTTTTTTTCTAGGAGTTATGCCCCTTTAACTTAGAACTTTGGCCTAAATATTCTAGTGCAACAGTTTGTCATCACAACTCCTCTGAAACCACACAACAGCATTTTATGAATCTTTGTAGATAATAAGGACATACTATGTAGATGTGCATATCCACAAGAAAAAAAAATTTTCTCGGAGTTATGCTCTTTTAACTTTGATACTACTGCAACAGTTTGTCATCGCAACTCCTCTGAAACCACACAACAGAATTTCATGAACCTTTGTAGTTAATGAAGACATAATGTGTAAATGTGCATATCCACAAGAAAATTTTTATCAAGTGACTTTTGTACTCTCAAATCTTATTTTCTTGTTAATTCGACCTGTTGATACTGTTTATAATGCTTTTTTGTTATTTTTTATTTATATGGATCTTGTCTGTACACCAGCTTTGATTATTTGTAATATCTTCAATTTTTCACTTATTCTTACAACATTTGTATAAACTTCAAGATTATAAAAAAACCAGTTTTTTTCTAAAGTGAACATTGATTGGTTAAATATTTCTCAGTCATGTCCTGTGTTTGAATTTGTTTGTTAGCTTTTTGGTCATGAATGTTTGTCTCTAATATTTAATTAACTGTGCATTTGTATTCAGATATCGCAGATCAAATTTATTCGTTCATTGTTTAATCATACGTTTTTTGATGGAGTTAAGTCTGCCAATTGATATTTTATCGTATGTTTTCTTTGTTGTGATGTTATGCTATTGTTTCATAAAAAGGGAGAAGGTTTGGATCCATTAAAACGTTTAATCCCGCTGGAAATGTTTGCACCTGTCCTAAGTCAGGAATCTGATGTACAGTAGTTGTCGTTTGTTTATGTAATATATACGTGTTTCTCGTTTTGTTTATATTGATTAGACCGTTGGTTTTCCCGTTTGAATGGTTTTACACTAGTAATTTTGGGGCCCTTTATAGCTTGTTGTTCGGTGTGAGTCAAGGCTCCGTGTTGAAGGCCGTTACCTTTAACCTATAATGGTTTACTTTTTAAATTGTTATTTGTGTGGAGAGTTGTCTCATTAGCACTCACACCACATCTTCCTATATCTATATCCACAAGAAAATTTTTATCAAGTGACTTTTGTAGAGTTATGAGTCTTTGAACTTAGGAATCTGGTGAGATTTTGTTGGTCCAGTGACAATGTGGGGGCGTGGGGTATGTGAGCGTGCTCACAAAGGTTCTTTAATTTAATTCCTTGTTTGATTCACTTCAAACTTTATAGAATGACAAATCATGATATGCAAACATTGCCATTCAGGAAATTTCGTTTTGTTTAGATAATCAGAATCATGACCATGTCACCTTACAAATGTTAACTTTTTTTAAAACCATCCTTGGCGTCGCAACTCCTCCTACTTTATTTTTCTGGATCTACATGAAAATTTGTGTATTAATTTGTTAGATCCTAATATATAGATGTGCACGCAGGTATGGTTTTCTGATCCATTCAGGTGTTTTTTTTTAACTATACACCTTTCAACTTAAATTTGTTTGACAAAACCGAACTTGTCATTGCAACTCCTCCTACATGGTTTATTGCGTCCGCTTTAAACTTACAACAATGACAGGTTTTTTTTTCACTTCTTCCATTGGTTGATAACATTTGATTGTGTCAGGTTTTATGTACTTTCAATATGAAACTTTCTTTCAGACTTATTTAGTTTATTCACAAAATATACTTTTTACGTAGTTACATCAAGAGTCAAAGATCCTCTTGATGAATCATGTACGGTTTCACTGATAACCAAGGTTCATAAATAGTTGTTCATATATATATACTTTTCTTGAAATACAAAAAAATTATGCATTATGTATTTATCTATTCAATTTTGGATACTTCTTGTCACTGACTGCAGTAACGGATTTTATTTTATTATTTTGTTTTCGTTACATCTTTTGATACATTCTTGAACCAAAATTTGGAAGACATTAATATTTTTCAATTTCTGATTAGATATATAATACGATTTGTATATAGAAAAACCTAAAATTGTTTCGAAATAATTCCGACCAAAATATTTTTTTCAAAAACTTTACATTCGAACACTAATTTTTTTAACGATATGCTAAAATCTACATTTTTTTCTCATTAACTCATAAATACTCTTCCAGAAATTTTCTAAACATTCACAAGTAATAAAACAAGTGGTTATAATCATCTTTTTTCATTACATACATCACATATAGACTGTCGTTTGTTTGTTTCCATTTATATAATAAGTGTTTCGTTTGAAATATGAAATTTAAAAGTTTCAAAGTATATAGTTTTAGCTTATTCTCTTCTGAAAAATGAAAAATAAGGAAATACAATTTCAGTAATTTTTAAGATACATATACATTTGCTTACACCAATTGAGTGTTCAGTTTAAGCTTTACAAATGGATTTGTATAATATGTTAGTTGGACTATTTAAAGCTTCAATGTAATAACCTTTCCAAATAAATTAATCTCATAGAATATTTACAATACTCCTAAATGAAATTTCGGACATTTTAAGATGGCTTTTATTTTATGTCAAAATATTTATGTCTGGTTACCAATTACTCTTCTTTAAATATCAACAATGCTATTTCCAAGAGGAACTCATTTTACTGCTAAAACTGTACCACTTTTACTATGAGGTTTGGTAAAGGAGGGGTGAAAGATACCAGAGAAGCATTCAAACTTGTATGTCGAAAATAAGTAAAAACTGATATCCTAGAATGGAAAGCTCATATGCACTACTATCTTTTTCAAAGGTCAAAATATAGGACTGTGCGGCATTTTTTCAACATGTATATGACCCAAACTTCTAAGAGTTTAAACTTATACTAAAATTCTGTACTACCTGTCCCTTTACTTTTGGGTCTTCCTCAGAATTCAATTTCACCACTATCCATGTGTATTCATACTGGTAAAATTCCCAAGTTCTGTTTCTACGAAATGAAACATATATAGATCATAGCCGTGAACCAGTAGGTAAACAAAACAAAATATCTATGAATATTATAAACTCCCCAAAAGAGCGTGGTTTGTGAAACAGCTGTAATTACAAAATGCAACCTATAAAAGCATTTATTCAAAAATTCTTGAAAACACTGTTTCTCACAATAGTTTTTTTATTATGATCATAGCCTAAAATAAAACACTGGATATGCTATTACAGTATATTTTATACCCCCACCCCTGATTCAATTTTTAAACAATTCGAAAACAATTTAATACTTTAATTAATGTCAGCTTACCCTACATGTGTGTGCATGTTTTCTGACATAAAATGTATAGAACCTGTATGAAACTATATTCTGATAACAAATTGAAAGCATTTCAGAATTCAATAAATGGAAAGCTTAGTAGTTAATCATTACAACATTCAAGGTTACATAAAGTATCCAATCCACCTTTAGTCTCCAGTTCATATCTAACTGTATCTATAAAAGTTCATAATATCTGCCTCAAATGGTCTGTTTAGGAATATAACAGTTTTTGTCCATTTGTTTGATGTGTTTTATCATTTGATTTTGCCATCTCATTAGGGACTTTCCGGTTTGAATTTTCCTCGGAGTTCAGTATTTTTGTGATTTTACTTTGTAGGGCCCCTAATGCTTAAATTACCTGTTTTATGACCCAGGGGTTAGAGCTTTTCCCCTAAGGCCTCATATTTGTTTAATAATTCTGCCGTTTCTGTGATTATGAAATATTTATTAGAATCTAAGGATAGAGTACACTATTGTTAGTTTAATTGAGGTATTTTTGTATCCTGAATATTTTAAACTCCTAAAAAGAGGCTTGGTTTGTGAAACAGCTGTATTTACAATGTCAACCTGTAGGCTAATTTCTACAAAAAAAATATGCTGAAATAAAGCACTTGTGTCATCTTTAATATCATTGACAAAAAAATATCAAGTTACTAGAACTCTTTCCAATTTTCAAAAATAATGGTTCTATTTTCAAAATTAATCCATTTGTTTTCCCCTAAATTATCTGTTTTCTTAAATCTGTCAAGGCGATAGTTTTTTTTGGGGTCTCACCACCTGATATTACCCAACGGATTTTAATGAAAGTTGATATTAACTAACGTATCCTTATATTGTTCCTTGTGTCCAAATTTTCGACAATTGATACGTTGTAGATGATTGAAATTCACACTGTCTAATCGATCAACCTCATGCATTGCAATGATTATCTGGTATGGCCTTGCCTCTTCGTAGAAATCACAAAAACCATGTGAATAGAAAGCTTTTATTAATGTTCGTGACCTTTATTCATGATGTCACTGCACCGCTAGTCCCAAATGGAATTGGGTGAAAGTAAACATTACTACAGAGTCAATACCTTTGGTAATACCAATATCTTTCTAAATTTATTTTCCACACGAAATACGGTTCAGACGCGCCTTTGTGAGATTTTTCATCAATCAATCAAGAAACAAATGTGAAAAGCTACGCGGGCATCTTTTCCAAAGAAGCACTGAATGAAGCTTCATGGGCAATAGGGTTATATTTTAATGAAACTTGATATTAACTGACGTATCCTTATATTGTTCCTTGTGTCCAAATTTTCGACAATTGATACGTTGTAGATGATTGAAATTCACACTGTCTAATCGATCAACCTCATGCATTGCAAATTATCCGACATTATATGAGTAACAGTAACCTTGATGTAATTCTGAAAGTCTCAATTTTCCAGCGAGATCGATGGCAAATCCTTTAATAAGGTCAGAGCTAAACACTATAATTGACACATTTTAGTCATGCTGCGTCTGAATTGTGATTAGAAGCAATAAGGAATTATTAATTTGCTCTGAAGTTTTGCAGGTGGAAAGGTATCTGAGTCACATGAGTCATTCCTGAGCAAAAGTGATCAGTATGTGTTGAGTATGTGCGATATAAAAAAAAACTTCTTATGCAAGAATAGGGCGTCATTAACAGTCGTTATTAAAAATGTAAAAGAGAGTTCATGGCCTGATCATTGCTGATTATTTGGTATTGCTTTATTTATTGCCTGATTGTGTTTATTTTAATTAATTCTTGGTCATGGATGCTAAATGGTAAACTGCTTTTCTGTTGAATCTAAATCTGTGCAATTATCTTTACCATTGATTCATCATTTCTTTCACGTACGCGCCTCAATATTTGCAGTTTTTCTGTCTTTTTTTATGGTTAACTCCAATCCTCTGTGACTTTCACTTTTTTGTACTGACTGCTCGCATCCAATTTTCCATTTATTTATTTTTCTGGTGACAAACATTGACACAAAATACATCTTTCCTACACAATGACAATCTTTCTTATTCCCGTGTTCGTAGGAGTAGACTTTATAGGATTTCAAAAACTAGCCATTATCCGGGAATTTTTTTTCCAAAGGATCTGTTTAACTATATAGTTAATTAAAACTCAAGCAACTAATATACAACCACGTTTATTTCACCATTTTCTACATAAGAAAATGCCTGTACCAAGTCAGGAAAATGAAAGTTGTTATCCATTCGTTTGATGTGTTTGAGCTTTTGATTTTGCCATTTGATTGTGGACTTTCCGTTTTCAATTTTCCCCGGAGTTCGGTATTTTTTTTTATTTTACTTTTTGCAGCACAAAACTATTCCAAGTTGAAGTTAAACATCCCTGCTTGTGGACTAGATATATTCGTGCTTACTGCAGGGGGCATCACCATTGTCTTGTGATGTATATCCAAACTCATTGTGAAACGGTACTCTAATTTATAATAACCATTGACATATATTTTATGTTTTTTTGTTCTTAGACTTATTGTAGAAAACAACTTTATTTTTTAGATTGAGGATGCATGTAGAGATTGCCTTGATAAATATGCTGAGGATGTTTCAGCTGTTGCACGAAGACACATTAGTGATAAGTACGAGTACTTTATTTCAAACACAGAAGATAATCCAAGTGTATTCCAGCTAATACGACAAAATCTCTTAAACTTAGCCACAACAATGAGAACATGGAATAAAGACTATCCTATTAAATTTATTCAGTTGGAAAAATGTCTACGAGAGAAAAAGAAGGAGTTACCAATTATTTCCTTTAATGAAATTAAGCAAATATCTACTGAAATACCAAAACCATTAAATCATGAAGAACTTATGTTATATTTAAAATTTCATCATGAACTCAGAGCTTTGGTTTATTTTGAGGATCTTTCAGATTATATCATTTTAGATACTCAATGGTTGTCTGATGCTTTTAAATGTATAATAACAGCAGAGAAATTTCAATCAGGTGCCAGACGGCATCTTTTAACGGATGAATGGAATGATTTAAATATTAGAGGAATATTACATAGTGTGGTTTTGGAAAATATATTAGAAACAAATAAGAAAATCTTTAAATTTGAGGAAAAGCAAAACTTGTTTCAACATAAAGATCATATATTGAAAGTCATGGAGAAATTTGATATTATAATACGTCCAACTGTATCAGACAGAGATGCCGCTGATTCAAATCCTTGCTATTACATACCGTGCATGGTTAAAGATGTACCTGACTGTCCTATACACGAACAATTTAATGTGACAGAAAAAAACTGTACAAAATCCACTTGGTTATGTTTCAAATTTAAATTTCTACCAGAACATTTAATGAATCATTTGATTGCTTCACTGAGCCGGAAGTACGAAATTGCAGAAGTACCTCTCCGTGGACAAACAAAACGGCCAATAGCTCTTTTCAGAGGAGCTGTCGTCTTTAAGTTTCAGAAGACTTCAAAATTACTTGTGATGACATATCCCAATGTGATTCAGATTCAGGTTTGGGATTTTGGGAAACATTGTAACATTGAAAGATGTCTTTTCAAGGACATTGATGATTTTGTTACAAGAGAAATAAACACTATAATATGTAAAAGATTCAAAATGACGACTGTAAAATTTGACAAAATGTTGGGATGCAGCCTTGCAGAACCAGAATGTGTGACAGGATTTTATGAGCAAGATGCAGATTATTTTTGTGAGATGTGTACAGAAACACATATCAATGAATGGTCTGATCATGCACCGATACAGGTAATATATTATTTTAATTGTTTGATAGGAAAGATTTCTTCTCATTCATGTTATTGCATCATTTTTAATATATTAGTCTAGAAGTCATTCTTGCATTTATAAAACATGTTTTGACAACTTGTTCTCACGCTTTTCCTTTGATTCATAAATATTATCCACAGGCACCCGTTTAGCAATTATAAAAAAAATCACTGTCATTTTATTTGTTTTTTTTTGTGTGTATTATCTGTCTTTTTGTATTAAATTGGCACAAATATCTGAATGTCTACTATGTTTTTAAGAGTATATATGGATATGTCCCCTCAGTCAGGTTTCAGTTGATTTTAGGTTACTCTTATTGATTTGGTATAATTTTGAAGACTAACATACACTAGATAATTGATATTTAGTTTAAGGATGTTATAAAAATTTCTTCATTTCCAATTTAACCGCAATATTGGGATGTACCTTTAGTCATGCTTAAATGACTTTTAAATTTTGTTTGTTTACTTATTGAAGTCATTTGTGTGATAACAGTTCACACAGGATCGACATACATATAGTCTATGAAGTCAAAAAAGAAAAGTACAAAGGGATATTAAATTCCTTAAGGCATTTTTTTTACGCAGGGAAATCACAATTTATCAAATTCCTGTATTTATAGATTATTGCTGCAACTAGATAACATTGTACATGTTATGTATGTTTCATTAATTATTTATAAATTTAAGTAAAAGTAATGAACATTCAATAGTGGTAACAATTTTTTAATTTTTTTTAGCTGACCAAGATTTCTGAAAAAACTCAACATGTTCCAGGATCTCATCTTTGGGTTGAAATCACCAGTCCAATGCAAAGTACATCCACAAAGGTAACACTCTACTGTTGAAAACATACAACATGTATATAAACTAGTATTATGTAAATATATGTAGTTTTGTATAACTAAATGTGTAGGATGTTTTAGATTAATCATAATTACATGGATAGCATTTATCACTGGTCAATTATTGTTACTATCAGTTATAACGGGTAATCAGATCCGTAACCTTTTTATGGGTTCGAAAACATTATAGAAGAAAAAAGAAAGAAAGAACACCAATAATGATCGACAAGTCAAGATCTACAAATAATTTTAATGTCCGAAATAAACTGTCGACTTCGTACGCTTATAGCAGTTATTGGCTATAAACATGCTAAATATGGATGTTTACCCATTTTTTGTATGTTCGCTCATCATCATGAAAACTATCAGGGATAAGAAGAAACTGTTTACAGCTAAAATGCTCATCAGGACAAGATCTACAAATTTGTCAATCTAGCATACATAATTAGTTGACCCCTTGTAGAAGCTAATTGTCCTTGAAGATGTTTAATGAGGTTTTGATGAGTTCAGGTATTTTTGTGCATTTTTGGCAAACACTTTTAGCTTTTAATAAACTACTTGGCAGACTTCGTATATCTGTATATGCCCTTGCATGATGAATTTTACCATTATTAAGTTTTATTTGTTTTGTTTTTCTTTTTTTTCTTCATTGTATGCTAGTAGACATGTATATCATGTATATTAGAAATTCAAAATGGCCCGAACTCCGAGGAAAGGTTCAAAACGGAAAGTCCGTAATCAAATTATTAGTTTATTATTTATTGACAGAAATTTCTAAAATTGTCAGCTAATAAATTTTGAAATTTAAAAAAAATGTTATGTTTCAACTTCCTCAAAGTTGACTTCAGATAGATTTGGCTATTTTTTTTAGATCCATTTTGGTCATATAGCTCTTCAACTGTTTAGATTCTTATTCATCCTTTGAAGGTAAATCCAGAAAAACGCATGAAATATATATGGTGTTGTTTTCAAATCTCATTGAAATTATATTATAGCTTAATATGCAGTATTAGCGTTGTTCAATTTTGAATGTCGTACGGCGACCAATTGTTGCTTACATCTTTTCCATTTGGTGTCAGGTGGATAGTTACATTGGCCTTCATATCTCATGATTGTATGTCTAGTTAGCTCACCTCTTGTTCATTTGTTTATCGCCCAATACAAATTATTTTACTTATTTCAGAGTTACTATGAGTTTTCCAAACTTTGTTTATTTTACATACCAGCCCTATACATGATTAATATAATGAAACCTGTATGTGAATTATAACTCCTAAGTCCAAACAAATAGAGTGAGCAGAAAGGATAAGTATCATCCACAATGCTTAGTTTTCTGTCAAAATTGAATAATTTCTCAAGGTTTACTAATTATTATATTATGTTTTGTATAATTGAACATGATTTATTAATTGCAGGTGCGTCTAAGTGTCAAACGTGGTAAGAAAGATTATTCAAATATTTCTGAAGAGCCACCAAGTAAACGCAATTTGAGAGAGGTATATGATATCACAATAATGTATCCGAAACTATGTATAATAAACATTCTGACCGATATAACATTTAGAAGATTGGTATGATTGCCATTAAGGCAACTCTCGAAAACACACCAACGACACAGAAAATAACAACTATAGTTTACTGTACGGCATTCAGTAGTGAGGAAAACCCATACCACATAGTCAACTATAAAAGGCCCAGAAACGCCAAATGTAAAACAATTCAAACAAGAAAACTTACAGCCTGATTTATGTTCAAAATGATATTAACACGAAAAACAAAATAATATAATATACAACAACAAACGACAGCAACTGGATTACAGGCTCCTGACTTGGGAGAGGCAAACACAGAATGTGGCGGGGATAAACTAGTTCAAGGCACCAATCCTTCCCTAACCTTTTATGGACAAAGGTTTAACATTACAACATAAGAACAAAATATAAAAATCAGTTGAAATGGGCTTAACTCATCAGATGGATGCAAAGCAGAAAAAAACCATCTAGCTAAATCACAGAGTGGACGTGGCAGGGTGCTTTTACATCCCCAAAACAAAAAGAAACTAAGGACGGATATTGGAGTAGCCTTATTTACGATTACGCTGACCTTTTACATACTTTATATAACAATTATTTACTTTTATTATTTGTTTTCAGTTCACCGCAGAGCAGATCAATTTTACAAAGATGGGAATAATTGTGCTTAATATTCTTGCTGATGCTTCTTATGACCTGTTAAAACAAGATATACCAAATATACGTCCAAGGAGCGATTGTGATATCACATACTTGTACCAGGAGCATTATAAATTAAAAAAGCATGTTCCATCTAAAGGATGGGGAGGGGACTGGCAAAAAATTCAGCTTACAAACATAGCTGTTGGAGATGATATTGAGCGTATAAGACTTACAAGGAATGAACTACAACACTCACGGGCAGCTGAACTTGGGGATACACGTTTTAATGAGTTGTGTAACATATTAACTGATCTCTTACAACGTTTTGATCAACTTAACAAACCAACAAGGCTTTATACTGATCACCTACATGAAATTTTGGCTAAAACTATTTCTGCTGAGGACGTTCAATCAATTGAAAATGAAATATTAGGTAAGTTAGAAATCTTAGCCTTTTTAAAAACAGAATTTGTGCACAAAGTTCGTTATGATTGTATCCATTTATTTTTTTACAACAGTATGAAGGTATGCGAACATAAAACATAAGTATTTAGAGAACATTTTCCATTGCATGATAATCAATATAGCTTCCTTTTCTACTGGTTTAAAAATTGGGTTTCTTTGAAAACTGTTAAAGTAGAACTTAAAACAAAAACTAAAGTTATCTGAGCAGTTGTGATTTATTTTGTTTTCATTTCAGAAATTGAAGTTGAAATTCCAACACAATAGAGAAATAAGCTCATGCGTATTTTTTATTACAAATAGTAATTTCAAAACTTTTAAAGAAATTTACATACTACCTACCATACCAACTTATTGGCATTAGACTGATCATTTTTGACTAGATCCGTGTATTGAGAAAAAAATGCTACCAATTACAGTCTGTCTTAAACCGTCTCTACATAGAGTTATACAAATAAATGAACCAGATGAAAAAGTCAACCAAACTGATTATTCATAGAATTATGGAATGTGATTTCCAAGATGGAATAGAGAAGAAAACTGTCTATTCATAGAGTTATGGAATGTGATTGCCAAGATGGAATAGAGAAGAAAACTGTCTATTCATAGAGTTATGGAATGTGATTGCAAAAATGAAATAGAGAACAAAACTGTCTATTCATAGAATTATGGAATGTGATTGCCAAGATGGAATAGAGAAGAAAACTGTCTATTCATAGAGTTATGGAATGTGATTGCAAACATGAAATAGAGAACAAAACTGTCTATTCATAGAATTATGGAATGTGATTGTCAAGATGGAATAGAGAAGAAAACTGTCTATTCATAGAATTATGGAATGTGATTGCCAAGATGGAATAGAGAAGAAAACTGTCTATTCATAGAGTTATGGAATGTGATTGCAAAAATGAAATAGAGAACAAAACTGTCTATTCATAGAATTATGGAATGTGATTGCCAAGATGGAATAGAGAAGAAAACTGTCTATTCATAGAGTTATGGAATGTGATTGCCAAGATGGAATAGAGAACAAAACTGTCTATTCATAGAGTTATGGAATGTGATTGCCAAGATGGAATAGAGAACAAAGCTGTCTATTCATAGAATAATGGAATGTGATTGCAAAAATGGAATAGAGAACAAAACTGTCTATTCATAGAGTTATGGAATGTAGACTTGTTTTATTTCACTATAACTTTAGTATAGGTCAATAGAAATCTATGAAATTTAAACACAAGGTTTATGACCAGAAAAGGAAGATTGGGATTGATTTTGGGAGTTATGGTCCCTGCAGTTTAGGAATTAGGGGCCAAAAAAGGGCCCAATCTTGCATTATTCTTGGTTTTCGCACAATAACTTTAGTATAAGTAGATAGAAATCAATGAAATTTTAACATAAGGTCTATGACCACAAAAGGAAGGTTGGGATTGATTTTCAGAGTTGAGGTCCCAACAGTTTAGGAGCCAAAAGGGCCAAAATTAAACTTTGTTTGATTTCATCAAAAATTGAACTATTGGGGTTCTCTGATATACTGAATCTAACCGTGTATTTCGATTCTTAATTTTTGGTCTGGTTTTCAAATTGGTCTACATTAAGGTCCAAAGGGTCCAAAAATCAAGTTTGATTTTAACAAAAATTGAATTCTTGGGTTTCTTTGATATGCTGAATCTAAACATGTACTTACTTTTTTTATTATGGGTCCAGTTTTCAAGTTGGTCCAAATCAGGGTCCAAAATTAAACTTTGTTTGATTTCAACGAAAATTCAATATATGGGGTTCTTCAATATGCTGAATCTAACCATATATTTTATCGTATGTTTTTCTTTGTTGTGATGTTATGCTATTGTTTCAGAAAAAGGGAGAAGGTTTGGATCCATTAAAACGTTTAATCCCGCTGCAAATGTTTGCACCTGTCCTAAGTCAGGAATCTGATGTACAGTAGTTGTCGTTTGTTTATGTAATATATACGTGTTTCTAGTTTCACGTTTTGTTTATATAGATTAGACCGTTGGTTTTCCCGTTTGAATGGTTTTACACTAGTAATTTTGGGGCCCTTTATAGCTTGTTGTTCGGTGTGAGCCAAGGCTCCGTGTTGAAGGCCGTACTTTAACCTATAATGGTTTACTTTTTAAATTGTTATTTGTATGGAGAGTTGTCTCATTGGCACTCAACCACATCTTCCTATATCTATTTAGATTTTTAATATTTAGGACCGGTTATCAAATTGGTTCACATTGAGGTCTAAAGGGTCCAAAATTGAACTTTATTTGATTTCATCAAAAATTGAATTCTTGGGGTTCTTTGATATGATGAATCTAACCATGTATTCAGATTTTGGATATTGGAATACCACAAAGGGATGGTTAGAATTATCTTTGGGAGTTATGGCTCAAACCGTTAAGGAATAAGGTGCAAAAAAGGGGGAAAGGGTTTCCAGGTTATTGGACAATTACTTAAGTACAAAACATAATTTAAAAGCAGTGTAAGGTTGGTAATTGAAACTCATTTTAATATCTCACCTAAACTGCTCTTAAATTATGTATATTGGAAATTTGCCAAAAACTTTATAATTAATAAATTCCAATGGAAATTTGCCAAAAACTTAAGTTTAATGAACTTCATTGGAAATTTGCCAATATAAAATGTTGCATTGGAGTTATCTTTCTTTGTCCAGAATAGTAGTTTTAAAAAATCAACTTAAATCATGACTGTATAACATTTCATATTTTATGTAGTATTTAAATGAGTAGATATTGTTGAAAACTCCATAAGAATTTGAATTGAGATCATTTTTGGAATAAGGGAAAGGGGGAGGTTAAAACAATTGGTGGGGTTCAATTTTTCTTATTTCAGATTTCAGAAATGAAAAAGAAAATTTCTTCAAATATCAAAGGATTAATATTCAACAGCATACTGAATTGCTCAAAAGCAAAAAAAAGCAGTTTAAGTTCATAAGACCACATTCATTCTGTGTCAGAAACCTATGCTGTGTCAACTATTTAATCACAATCCAAATTCAGAGCTGTATCCAGTTTGAATGTTTGTGTCCATACTAGCCCCAACCGTTCAGGGTTTGACCTCTGCGGTCGTATAAAGCTGCACCCTGCAGAGCATCTGGTTTAGTTTTGAAATATGTTGTAGGCCTTGTCGAGTTATGAAATAAAACACAAAATAAAACATAGGTCACCGTGCTCGTTTTCGAGTAAATTGAGGCTGAAAATTGGGGATTTGTGCAATTTTGCAAAAGAGTTAGGCAATATTATAAAAATTTTGGAGCAAATATTCTTCGTCCTAAATTATTAAAATCGGGTTCAATTTGAAGCTGTGATAAGTGACAATAAGGAAAAAAATAAATCCCTACACGAACTACTATACATTTTTTCAAGCTTTGCTTGAAATTGCAGACCAGATGCTCAAATTGGTTTTTTTGTAATCCAAAAAATATGGAAATAAAGTGTTTCTGATAATGTAATTTTTATCATTTTTCTGCATAAACTGCATTTTGTCATGCTTTCTCCAAATATTAAATAAAAAATACATATGTCACCGTGCTGGATTTTATAATAAAATCGAATTATCCTAAAAATTGCGTTCCCCCTTTTGTAACATCATCATTAACGCTAAAGTGCACAACGTCCCTGGCAGACTTTTCAACGTAATTGCTGCAAAATACCGGCGACATTTTTGAGATGTATAAATATTGCTTGTAAAGAGCTAACTAAAAATTGGTAATATTGTTTTCGGAATTAACATCATGTGAATCATAAATACATCTCTTTGTTTGTGGTCTAAGTTTGAAACATCTAAAAAAAATTAGTGATTACGGACTGTTGATAATTATACCCCCGCTTTAAAAAAAGGGGGGGTATACTGTTTTACCTCTGTCTGTCAGTCCGTCCGTCCGTCAGTCCGTCCGTCAGTCCGTCCGTCAGTTAGTCCCATGAAACTTTCGTCACATTTTTCTCAATAACTACACATCCATCCTTTCTGTAATTTGGTATCAACATTAATATATGTCAGCCATACCGTGTGATGCGTTTTCAGATTCATCACTTGACAACTTCCTGTTTACCGAACACTTGTATGATTTTACACATGATAGCCAAGTTGAAAATTTTCGTCACATTTTTCTCAGGAACTACAATACAAGGATTTCTGAAATTTGGTTTCAGGATTTATATAAGTCAGCTATACCGTGTGATGCGTTTTCAGATTCATCACTCGACAACTTCCTGTTTACTGAACACTTGCATATTTTTACACTATTAATATTATCCACTTGCGGCGGGGGTATCATCAGTGAGCAGTAGCTCGCAGTTTCACTTGTTTTCACGGCTTTTAAAATTAAAGACTCGGCAAATCAGAACTTGACATACAGTCACTTGTGTATTAATTTATACCATATGTTTACCTCTAGATGTTGTTTTTTGTTTTGATTTGTTTTGTTTGATGGGCTGCTTTCCATTATAAAAATCCTTTAATTCCCTTTATTCACGTTAAAACACTTTTTATACGACCGCAAAATTTGAAAATTTTTTCGTCGTATATTGCTATCACGTTGGCGTCGGCGTCGTCGTCGTCGTCGTCGTCGTCCGAATACTTTTAGTTTTCGCACTCTAACTTTAGTAAAAGTGAATGGAAATCTATGAAATTTTAACACAAGGTTTATGACCACAAAAGGAAGGTTAGTATTGATTTTGGGAGTTTTGGTCCCAACATTTTAGGAATTAGGGGCCAAAAAGGGCCTAAATAAGCATTTTCTTGGTTTTCACACTATAACTTTAGTTTAAGTTAATAGAAATCTATGAAATTTTGACACAAGGTTTATGACCACAAAAGAACGGTTGGGATTGATTTTGGGAGTTTTGGTTTCAACAGTTTAGGAATTAGGGGCCAAAAAAGGGCCCAAATAAGCATTATTCTTGGTTTTCGCACAATAACTTTAGTTTTAGTAAATAGAAATCAATGAAATTTAAACACAATGTTAATGACAACAAAAGGAAGGTTGGTATTGATTTTGGGAGTTTAGGTCCCAACAGTTTAGGAATAAGGGGCCAAAAAAGGGACCCAAATAAGCATTTTTCTTGGTTTTCGCACCCAAACGTTAGTATAAGTAAATAGAAATCTATGAAATTTAAACACAAGGTTTATGACCATAAAAGGAAGGTTGGTATTGATTTTGGGAGTTTTGGTCCCAACAGAATAAGGGGCCCAAAGGGTCCAAAATTAAACTTTGTTTGATTTCATCAAAATTGAATAATTGGGGTTCTTTGATATGCCGAATCTAACTGTCATGACTGTGTATATAGATTCTTAACTTTTGGTCCCGTTTTCAAATTGGTCTACATTAAGGTCCAAAGGGTCCAAAATTAAACTTAGTTTGATTTTGACAAAAAATGAATCAGTTAGGTTCTTTGATATGCTGAATCTAAAAATGTACTTAGATTCTTGATTATTGGCCCAGTTTTCAAGTTGGTCCAAATCGGGGTCCAAAATTAAACTTGTTTGATTTCATCAAAAATTGAATAAATGGGGTTCTTTGATATACCAAATCTAACTGTGTATGTAGATTCTTCATTTTTGGTCCTGTTTTCAAATTGGTCTACACTAAAGTCCAAAGGGTCCAAAATTAAACTTAGTCTGATTTTAACAAAAATTGAAATCTTGGGGTTCTTTGATATGCTGAATTCAAAAATGTACTTAGATTTTTTATTATGGGCCCAGTTTTCAAGTTGGTCCAAATCAGGATCTTAAATTATTATATTAAGTATTGTGCAATAGCAAGTCTTTTCAATTGCACAGTATTGTGCAATGGCAAGAAATATCTAATTGCACAATATTGTGAAATAGCAATTTTTTTTTTAATTAGAGTTATCTTTCTTTGTCCAGAATAGTAAGCAAGAAATATCTAATTGCAAAATATTGTGCAATAGCAAGATTTTTTTTTAATTGGAGTTATCTTTCTTTGTCCAGAATCAACTTAAATCTTTGTTATATACAATATACAATGTATATTCACTTTTTACTACCAACTGATAAATTAAAATAATCTTTACCATTCAGTGATAACAAGCAGTTTTTTTTTACATCTTAATATTTTATGATGTATTTAAATGAGTAGTTATTGTTGCAAACTCCATTAGAAATTTTAATTAAGATTAGTTTTGGAATAAGGGAAAGGGGGATGTGATTAAAAAAATTGGGTTCAATTTTTTATACGACCGCAAAATTTGAAAAATTTTTCATCGTATATTGCTATCATGTTGACGTCGTCGTCGTCGTCGTCGTCGTCCGAATACTTTTAGTTTTCGCACTCTAACTTAAGTAAAAGTGAATGGAAATCTATGAAATTTTAACACAAGGCTTATGACCACAAAAGGAAGGTTGGTATTGATTTTGGGAGTTTTGGTCCCAACATTTTAGGAATTAGGGGCCAAAAAGGGCCCAAATAAGCATTTTCTTGGTTTTCGCACTATAACTTTAGTTTAAGTTAATAGAAATCTATGAAATTTTGACACAAGGTTTATGACCACAAAAGAACAGTTGGGATTGATTTTGGGAGTTTTGGTTTCAACAGTTTAGGAATTAGGGGCCAAAAAAGGGCCCAAATAAGCATTATTCTTGGTTTTCGCACAATAACTTTAGTTTAAGTAAATAGAAATCAATGAAATTTAAACACAATGTTAATGACTACAAAAGGAAGGTTGGTATTGATTTTGGGAGTTTAGGTCCCAACAGTTTAGGAATAAGGGGCCAAAAAGGGACCCAAATAAGCATTTTTCTTGGTTTTCGCACCATAACGTTAGTATAAGTAAATAGAAATCTATGAAATTTTAACACAAGGTTTATGACCATAAAAGGAAGGTTGGTATTGATTTTGGGAGTTTTGGTCCCAACAGAATAAGGGGCCCAAAGGGTCCAAAATTAAACTTTGTTTGATTTCATCAAAATTGAATAATTGGGGTTCTTTGATATGCCGAATCTAACTGTCATGACTGTGTATGTAGATTCTTAAATTTTGGTCTCGTTTTCAAATTGGTCTACATTAAGGTCCAAAGGGTCCAAAATTAAACTTAGTTTGATTTTGACAAAAAATGAATCAGTTAGGTTCTTTGATATGCTGAATCTAAAAATGTACTTAGATTCTTGATTATTGGCCCAGTTTTCAAGTTGGTCCAAATCGGGGTCCAAAATTAAACTTTGTTTGATTTCATCAAAAATTGAATAAATGGGGTTTTTTGATATACCAAATCTAACTGTGTATGTAGATTCTTCATTTTTGGTCCTGTTTTCAAATTGGTCTACACTAAAGTCCAAAGGGTCCAAAATTAAACTTAGTCTGATTTTAACAAAAATTGAAATCTTGGGGTTCTTTGATATGCTGAATCCAAAAATGTACTTAGATTTTTTATTATGGGCCCAGTTTTCAAGTTGGTCCAAATCAGGATCTAAAATTATTATATTAAGTATTGTGCAATAGCAAGTCTTTTCAATTGCACAGTATTGCGCAATGGCAAGAAATATCTAATTGCACAATATTGTGAAATAGCAATTTTTTTTTTAATTAGAGTTATCTTTCTTTGTCCAGAATAGTAAGCAAGAAATATCTAATTGCAAAATATTGTGCAATAGCAAGATTTTTTTTAATTGGAGTTATCTTTCTTTGTCCAGAATCAACTTAAATCTTTGTTATATACAATATACAATGTATATTCACTTTTTACTACCAACTGATAAATTAAAATAATCTTTACCATTCAGTGATAACAAGCAGTTTTTTTACATCTTAATATTTTATGATGTATTTAAATGAGTAGTTATTGTTGCAAACTCCATTAGAAATTTTAATTGAGATTAGTTTTGGAATAAGGGAAAGGGGGATGAGATTAAAAAAATTGGGTTCAATTTTTCTCATTTGAAATTTCATAAATAAAAAAGAAAATTTCTTCAAACATTTTTTTGAGAGGATTAATATTTAACAGCATAGTGAATTGCTCTAAGAGAAAACAAAAATTTTAAGTTCATTAGAACACATTCATTCTGTGTCAGAAACCTATGCTGTGTCAACTATTTAATCACAATCCAAATTTAGAGCTGAATCCAGCTTGAATGTTGTGTCCATACTTGCCCCAACCGTTCAGGGTTCAACCTCTGCGGTCGTATAAAGCTACGCCCTGCGGAGCATCTGGTTAGAATTTCACATTTATTTATTTAATTAAACTTTTTTAAGGGTGAATGATTACAATTGTAAAGAATTGGAAGGCTCCTAAACAGTTTCAATGTTCACAGTTTTTATAGTTGACAATGCAGTAAGGCCTTTGCTCATTGTTTAAGACCGTACAGTGACCTATAGTTGTTAAATTCTGTGTCATGTGTGTCTCTTGCGGAGAATCTTCTCATTGGCAATTAATCCACATCTTCTTTTTTATGTTGTTGACATCATGAAAAAACAACCATGTTAAGTTTAATGACTTCAGGATAATATATTGTACCACGTTTAGGACGGACAGTGGGACGCCAGACATTAGTATACCATAATACGTACCGTCAAATTTTTTACGGGCTCATAAAAACATTGTTGGCTATTGTCTTTTGAATTTTCCGCGGAGTTCAGTATTTTTTTGCGATTTTACTTTTTGCTACCTGGAGGTAATAGGAATTTTGTTCTTTTATCAAAGTTGTTTTATTGTTGATTTTAGCGGAATACCATTATTTATCTAACATAAATAAATTGTTCAGTTAGGAATTTTCCTTCTCCGTGTACCTAAATTTTCGTAATTAGTTTTAAAATATCATTGTTGGATTTCTGTGCTGTAAAAAGATTACAGAAAATCAGACAAAATCATGGATGACGAATGACAATGTCCTCTGCTTGAACAGAATATTTTGTTTTCATCAATTTGGGAATCAGAATATGTTTTTAAGACACATGTAAACTACTAGAAGTCCAAATAATTATGACAGTGAGGAAGGGTATATTAATTTTTTGCTTTGGTGGCCCGCCTTCCTGCGACGTGTGAAAGAAAAGAAATATGATAGCCTTTCAAGACGTTTTGGACTATAAAATTATTATACTCCTTCCAGCCTTTTAAAGTGGAATGATCGTTCCATAAACATTTTTCATCTGAATTTATTTTATTTTAGACAAAAACTATATCATATGTAGGACATACGTCCTGAACATGCATGAAATATTTGCACCTGGACATTAACCACCAACAATCAATCAATATATTGGACATAGTAAAATTTAACGTGGTATTCACAAACGTTTCCGTTAACATTGTGATAACGGGTGCGTTTGTATGCACATAAGACATAATTGATATGTCGGGTGTTTTCATTGGTTTATCAATCGATTCGACACTACAATGGTCAAAGAGTTTGTTTACATTTTTATAATAATAGTGTTAACTTTTTCCAGCGATTGTGCATTCTAGACAATATGATACAATACGTCGAAAACAAACAATCCGATCAAGACTACATCTGGTTTAGGTTTAATTTGTTCATTTGGAGAAATGTAACACAATACATTATTTTGAATCTGTTCAAAGTTTTGATTTTTCTACCCTGTATACCACATTGCCTCACATTCTCATTAAGAAAAAATTCACACACCTAATTAAATGGGCATTTAAAAAATCAGAATGTAAATATATATGTTCAAACTCTTTAAGGTCATTTTTTAGTAGCAATAAACAAAAGAACTATGTCAATTGGACATGCTTTGATACTATATATGCCCTTGAATTTTTACTAGATAACATTTTTGTTCGCTTTGGGGTTTCCGTATATCGTCAGATTATCGGAATTCCAATGGGGACTAACTGTGCACCACTTATTGCGGACCTGTTTTTGTATTGCTATGAGTTACAATTTATGACAAAAATAAGCAAAGACCCATCGAAACAACATCTGATAAACAAATTTAATAATACTTTTAGATATTTGGATGATATTTTGGCTCTCAATAATGACGACTTCAGTACTGTAAATTCAGAAATTATTGCGAGGTTTTTATTAATGCGAATAATGCGAGCGTCGGACGATCGCAATAATTAAACCTCGCATTCTTACTTTCATTTTTCCAATGTCAATTTGTGATTGATTTATCTCCCTTTGTTCAGTGGTGTGATGTGTTTAACCTTTCACCTGGGGCATTTAAGGGTAATATGTTTTTACAACTTATTTCGGCTAACCTGTGTAATCAGTGAAGCCAGGTGACATTTTTATAACACTTCGACTTTTAATTGGTAATGTGTCTGTAATATGTTTATGATTGAACAATACTGCCGGGAACTTTTATGAATGGGATACTAGTACTAGTAATTACTTTTGAATGCTGTTCGATTATTATATAAAGTGACAAATTACGATGTTATTTTATTTTGTTAATATTGTTTGTAATTGTTCAGTGGAGCATGTGTATTTTCAGTATAAATAAACCTTTTGAAACTTAGAAATAAAAACAAGTTATATAATACAATTTATTACAATAAATAAATAATAAATAACAAAATAACAAAGATCATCAGAAGATAATATTGTTCATAAAGCACAAGCTACTATTGTTCATTGAGCACAAGTTCAACACTACATGTAGTTCATTAAAAATACAATTTAACACTTTATACAGTCACTTATACCAGACTTTTTCCAACCTAGCAAGATAATGTCTTTCTTTGACTTCAAGTCGTGGAACACTTTACTCAACCACTTAGCATGTAACGGCTTGAGAACAGAAAGTCTTAAGTCAACCTTGTTGATGGTGGATGAATCTTTAAGATCTTCAGCAACCATATCTGCGTACCAGTTCGTGAATTCGTTTTTCATGGCAGCTTTGAGCTCACCATTCACGCTGAGATCCATTGGCTGAAGTTCCCCAGTACAACCCGCGGGTACGAAAACATGTTGAATTCGAGCTTTAGACAAAGCATCTAGGACTTCTTGACACCTGTGTGCACGGAAAACATCAAATATGGCAATTGACTGCTGTCGTATCGGCAGGTCTAACTCTTCTTTAACTTTGTCGGTATACGGCACAAGGACAGTCTCAATGTATCGCACCATGCTCTGTTCATTACTCCAGTGGCTCTCTGTGTGGAAAACGTCCCAGTCGGAGGGAAACGGATATTTAGCATGGCACTGGTCTGTTTTACCTTGGTATAAAATCTGAGGTGGTAAGAGGCAACCATCTGATGTGCTACCTAGTAAACCTGTTATCTCACGTTTATCTTCTAAACCGATGATATCAACTTGCTTTGAGCCCTCCATCTCTAATGTCCAGTTAGATACAGGGACGATCTTCAACCCGGTCTGGTCAAAGTTGAAGATAAGTTGTGGAGGCACTTGGTACTTTGTAACGGTCTCGTTGATGATACGATCACTAGTAACCCGAATTTAACTTGATTGGACAAAAACGCATTAACGCTGTTTAAATGAGATTAATCGTCATTTGATAAAGATTGACAAAAATTAAAAATCATTTTTAATTTATTTCAATGCATTTCAAATCATTTTAATGCCAGTCAAATAGATTCGCTTGCAGTCGTTCAATTTAATTCAAGTTGGCGGTAAGTTACGTCAAACAAATAGGCCACGCCCCCGTTAAACTATTTCAAACTAGTATTAATTCGTTTTAAACCGTGTTGAGACCCGAGCTTTTAACAGGTAAATCACTCAAGCAAAACAACATCGATGTATCTTTCGTTTATTTGTTTCAAACTTTATCGACTTATATATATAAATGCGTGTATTCTTATTAAAGTCATATACTTATCACAATTTAAACAAATGAATGATCAATACACGTAACATATAAGGAATTTAAATAAAAATATAAAATATTGATGCACGGTTTAAAAAATTTAAAACTTGTGAATCTGTTAAAAATAAAATAGTTAGATGTTTAACATATTTTTAATTTGCCCAAATGCAGTAGATCTTTATATCACATATTCGTTTCAAAACTTGCTGAGTGCTATGAAAACTTGTGACATGTCAGTAATGTATGGTCCATTGCAATGACTTACGAAACTTTAGGTATTCCTGTATATTTCTGTTTCTCTTTTTCTGTCTTACTATAGTGTACTCGTAATTTAAATATAGACACGGAAATTAAAGTTACTTACAAAAATTATTTATTTTTCACATAGTTTAAATCGATGTATCTTATATTTTCGGTCAACAAAAATATTCCCTAGCTGTATATTGATATATGAAATAGCTTGTAATAAAAGCAATGTTGTGTTAAATAATAAAATTAATGAAGATAATGTTGACATTTGTTGAATTTAATAAACAGTTAAGTCTTGCACAACTTTTTAAATGAAGGAACAGCTCAATAAACTTTTAAAACTGTGTTTACAAGTGTAATATTGGTCACTGACGCGAAACAGGCGTTCATTGTGGAAAAGCAGCACAATACGAAAATTGTGAATTGTGGTTCCGATTCTGTAAAGGGATTATTGTGCTGTCATGCACCGTGACGTACAAAAAGTCTTGCTATAAATGAACATATATTCTGTTTATATGAGATAAATTTTAGTCTGCGATAACGATGGGTTGCTTGATTTAAGTTTTACGACCTTGACTTGCTATAAGTCGACATTATCTTACGTCTAATGCATTTAAAAACAAGAATGTGTCCTCAGTACACGAATGCCCCACTCGCACTATCATTTTCTATGTTCAGTGGACCGTGAAATTGGGGTAAAATCTCTAATTTGGCATTAAAATTAGAAAGATCATATCATAGGGAACATGTGTACCAAGTTTGAAGTCGATTGGACTTCAACTTCATCAAAAACTACCTCGACCAAAAACTTTAACCTGAAGCGGGACAGACGGACGGACGGACGGACGAACGAACGGACGCACAGACCAGAAAACATAATGCCCCTCTACTATCGTAGGTGGGGCATAAAAACGTATATTTACGTTTAGGGCATTTAATATAAGTCTACCTACCAAATTAAAATCAACATAAACATTATTAAAATAAACAAGAATGGAAAAGAAACAATTATGCATTGTTGCTCTGATATAATTTTTATTAACTATATTTGAGCGGTGTCTTCCGCGAATGCCAACATTTTATATGTTACCTATTCCTTGAATGCCAACAAAAATATTTCAATAGATGTTTATATAATAACAATAGGTGTTTTTATAAGTATTTAACTGTTAAAAATAATTAATGAACTTTAAAGAAATGCAACATTTTATCACTTTTTCATAAGGAAAAATAGTAGATTTTAGGGGTAAAATTATTATGAATTTTAAAGAAATAAAGAAAATTAAAACGTTTTATTACTTTTTTTTCAAAAAAATGTTTGGAAGGAATATGTTAATAACATAGGAAATATTAAAATTTTTAATGAAATTTTAGTTTAATACAATTATTCCAAACTAAATAAAGGATATAAGAGATTTGTTTTAGTTCCATATCAATTTATATATTTTATTAGTTAATATAAACTACTAGTATATGAAGATTTCAGTTGTACAATTAATTAAATTAAAAAAATAATCAAGTTAATTTGATAACATCTAAGCTGGAAACTCTACAAAAGTTTCAAGAAAATTCATGAAATATGGCAACAAGAATTCAGATGAGTTGCGAACATGACAAACAACTAAACGATGTTATTTTACGAATCACTTACAATAAAATAAGAAAAGGGGTGTAATTGTATAACCAAGAAAAATACCCTGAACAAACTGGAATAAACTAAATAGTAATCTAACACGAGATACAAAGTTTCAAGAAATTTTATATGGTAGGATATCACAGCACACACAACTATAGAAATATTGAAAAAACCTTCAAAGTCCAAGGAGTCTATTGTAGAATTTGTGCAAACTAGAATTCCTGTCCTGACAATATTCACATATTGACTTTGTGATGCAACACTTTTGAAAGTTTCATTTTAAGAGAATCCATAATTGTTCAAGTAGGAGCAGCAAAATATGATTTTTTAACAACTTAACAAACATGAACTAGATTTAGCTACCTGTATTTACCTATCTGTTTAATTAGTATGATTGTTTTGATAAGCATGCACTGTTGTGATGATAACTACTTGCACCTATTCCTTGAACGCCAACATAATTTTACAGGTAAATTGTCGGTAGATCAAAGGATGTTGGCATTCAAGGAATAAACCATTTGAGCGATAATGTCTTAATAAAAACTGATTGTCGTATACATAAAATATTTCATCTAGGTGCTTTCGTTGAAGTTCGCGTTACATATCAAAATGAATTTCATTGGTTGTAACGATTGCAAACTTTTAATCCAGGTGTTCTCATCGAGGTCCGCGTTCATGTTTCAATTCAATACACAATATTTCATCTAGGTGCTTTCGTTGAAGTTCGCGTTACATAGTAAAATGAATTTCATTGGTCGGAATATTTGCAAACTTTCAATCCAGGTGTTCTCATCGAGGTCCGCGTTCGTGTTTCAATTCAATACACAATATGAAGTCCAATATGGTAAAAAAAAAGAATTTTAAACTCTACGATGTCCGAGTAAATAAATAGAATTTAGAAAATAAAACACTTTTACGATTCTTCCAACACAATAAACTTCCAACACAACAAATATACTATCCTTTTCGCCGATGAATAATTAGAACTATAATACTGAGACTACTATAACACATGTTATTTGTTATAGTAGTCTCAGTATAATATAAGAACTAGGATTTGTATACTATTCAATCTGGGAACAGTATACCTAACAATATATATGTTCCTGATTTGATTTATTCCTCGAGAAAATAAATTTCATTTATTCACTTAAATCAATAATTGATCAACTTGAACTTTGAAAAAGTTACATTAATATATCTTTTCGCATCCTTTAGTTTAAGGTAATTAAATCCGAAAAACTAAATAAAATTAATTGTATTATTTAATTAAGATTCTTTATTTCTTATAAAACCAAGTGAACGGTAAAAAGAAAGATATTTTTACTTATAATATTAACATACAGATTTTGCGTATGACCAGTTTGCACAAAGCGAGCAACACGAATGAGATATTGGTGATCAGCCTGGAGAACATACTTTTATGTATATATAATTCAAATTAATTTACACAAATTTTTCAAAACACAATATTTTTTGAAATAAATAAAGTGCCCAATTTCGAAACATTTACTCGGCTTACATAGTTAGGTTTAAGAAAACTTTCTGTTAGAGTTGTGCAGTTTAGAATATAGTGAAATACATCAACCTATCTCTTGAGAGTTACAAAGTACACAGTACCTTTCCTGTCTCCTAATTCTACGCCATCTACCGGTTGCTATAGGTAACCGATGATTTCCAGTTCTAAACATATACAACGTTATCTTATCTTCATAACGTAATAAGTCTAAATATTCTGCAAATTCAAAGATTTCTTTGAACAGTTTTTAACATAATACTTTTGGAGAATATTCCATTTCTGATTTCCAAGTCTGCTGAAATTGGTAAAAAAATCTCTGTTTAGTGCTCAACTTTAACCCTTTTGGATTAAAACTATAGTTACCCTGATTTAACCAAATATTTTAAAATACATATTTATTCAAGATATTTTTATACAAATCAACCAATCGAAAGTAAATCCACCATCTACGTTGAGTTTATAAATATATCTATATAATTTACTATCGGAACTGTTTACAATGTTAGACCAAAAAGATACCATACGGTGTTCCACATATACTGACATAGGATAAGCGCCTAGCTCTCCATAAACCATAAAGCTTGGGGTTGATTTTTTCAAGTTTAAGAAAAGTTTGCAAAACTTGAAATGCACTTTCTATTGCATCAATAAAACTAAATCTCCAAATTTCACAGCCATATAGCAATATAGGCCTTACAATCTTATCAAATAGATCGTACTGACATTTAATTACTAGTAGATTAACTAAAATAATTGATTCGATATTTTTATTAATCAATCGATAAATTGAAGAACTGAATGGAATGAAAACATAAATAAAGAAAATATTAGTTTAACGCCATTATCTTTGACTATCCTACAGGTATACTAGCCAGGAGACTGTACAGTGGCGGATGCGGGTTTTGTTCCGTAGATAAGACCTCCCGTTTGTTTGACGAAATTATTTTTCAATTGGGACATATGGTTTGAAACCCCTCTTTTCTGTGACCAGTGGTTGTCGTTGTTGTTTATATTTTTCTATAAGTGTTGTACATTAATCAGGCCGATAGTTTTCTTGTTTGAATTCATATTTGTAATTTTGGGAAATTTTATAAATGTTTAAGCGGTTAGGTTTTCGCTCGTTGTTAAAGGATGTACGGTGATCTAATTCATTGGCAAGTACACCGTATCTTCTTACATTTATTCGTTAAATCATGTAGATCTTCATCAAGTCTAAATAAATAAATGATTTTGAAAATGTACTTATTGATAACTATACAACTTTTAATTCCAAATGATTATGTTTATCTAACATAGAATTATTATCAGCGGAGACATATACACACTAAGTCTAAACTGGTTTAAAAAAATATTGTCACATGTATATGTAATAGTGTGTTTTTATGTAAAAAAAAATCTGTGAATATCTACCACTACTGTTACCGGCTTAAGAGATCAGCGTTTCTCGCGAGCTTTGAATAAACAAATCCAAACAAAAACAAGTACATAAAATGCATATTTTTAATCACAATATAGAAACACTTAAATTGTAATACATATTTTTATGAATAATTCAATTTTATTAAATCTTTGTCAATCAGGCATGTACAGCAGCATCAAGGGATTGTAAATAAACAATTCCTTGGCAGCATGTATTCTTCTATATTGTGACCTTATTTGAACTAAAAGAAAAAGAAGAAGAAGAAGAAGTCTGGAATTATCGCTATCTGTTCGACGGTCTAAAGATTACAGTGCGTTATCGATCTAGGTGTTCTCGCTGAGGTCCGCGTTCTAAATCTTAAGCATTTCATTGGTCAGTAGATTTTCAATCTTTCAATCCAAGGTGTTCTCAATTGAGTCCGCGTTCATGTTTCAATAGGATAAACTATATTGTTAGTTTTCTATCCAAGTTAACAAAGTAGATTTTTTTTATCCGAAAAGACGGATTTTTCTACATGTTCTACAATAAAGTTGTACAACGATTGAATATTGTTTAATGCATAAATGTCCAGGTCTAGATCGAACTTGCTTTGCTTCGACGAAAGTACGAATACAGAAAAATCACAGATTTATATTAAAACTAGAACGTTCAAGAACAGTTAAAGAAATCATCACAATTTTTTTATTGTTAGTTATTTTGTACAAATATAACTATAATGCGAACCCGAGGTTGTAAAATAGCACGTGAAATCGCAACTGAGCGTGAATTCTTTGGTTCTATGAATACCTATTGTCAATTTAAAGTTCTGTTTCGACATCATTGTAATATATGTCACTGGACGTTAAAACTCAATCCTTAATTTCGTCTTCGTCAAATAGTGCTGTTGGTTTCTTTTTATTATTATTACATACTAGTATACATGAATACACCACAAGTTATTCCTATGTAATGTCATTTACTAGATATTTAGTGCAAAGTAAATTTTAAAGATGAAAGTCGTATTGGTTCGATAATGCTTCAAACTAAATATAAACTGAGAATACATGTATAACTGCCATATTCCGAATCCCCGACATTCATTTGTGTAAATGAAGAAAAGATAACAATGATCGGTATCTGTGTGAATCTACGTCTCAATCAAGCTTCATACAGATGTTACAGAATATTCAAGATTTACAACTTTTCTTGAATATGATTGCCAATGGAATAAACCATGCAGGAGATTTCAAACTAGCCCAATTAATTTGTGTGTGAACTATAACAACTGAAATCGTAATTCTGTTGTAGTGTATATTGGTCGTTTCTGTAACATGAAGGCGTATGGCAACCATACTACCATACTTAGTTCAAAAGTACACCACAACCCTTTTCTTTGTGCATAATACGCTCAGGAACATACATCTTACTATTTTGCATGGATTGGTAGTAAATGTAACTTTTTAACTGTAGTCCATTTGACATCAAAGTATCATACGGAGGCTAGGATTTATAATTCGGCTAGTCTGGATGACTTCGTACAATACCCCCGCTCCGCATTCATTATAGTTTAAACATACATAATTTAAAGTTTAGATCCTTTAGTTTGCATATATATGGATATGACATTTAAATTTCGTATTGCTTAGTTCCAACCTGCAACACATTTTATTTGATGTCACCAATGGTAAACATGTAAAATGAAACAATAACTTACTATAATACCAATATAAACTTTTGTTGTATGATTATACAAACCGAAATCACTGCTAGACTAGGTGTTGACACGCTCAAATTAACAAAATTGTGTTTCAAAGAACCAATGCACCAAATTGATTTCATAGGATTTAGTTTAACATTTAAACCAGTTCAAGGAATGTATTACTTGACAAGAACAATTGAAATGTAGGACAAATTCGGCTTACAACACGAACTTTGTTCAAAGAATAGTACCAAACATGTGACAAAAAGACGGGTGTGTAGCAGAGGTATCGCAATCACTGATGGATTGGTGGATAGTTACTGTTTGATCAACGTTCAGTGACAAGTATCTCATGTGCATATTGCAATACCAAATTAAACTAACTTTGAGCAGACGACAAAAGCGAAATTGTGACAAATTTCATTTCCTAGTGTTATTTAGGAAGTCAAACATGTATATAGAAAGTAAATTTTACTATTATTTATTGAACAAGATAAGAGGATCAGTCACTATTATTTATTGAACATAACAAGACTGAGTTCAAAACCGCTTAAAGAAGTTAAACCCGGTGAATGACACTCCTTATTGCTGAATTTGGGTTTGGCTGACCTAAATTTCTATTACGTATTAAAACAATTATTCAAATTAAATATACAATTATTTTACTGTTTTTTTATGGGGGGGGGGGGGGGGGGTCATTTAATTTTTTCCAGAACATGTTATAATAGTTTATATCCGAGCCATAAAATACATGTATTATATCTGGCATAGTCCCAGATTATATTCTTTGTTAATATGCATCCTTCCTTTAAATTCTTGTTTTTCTTATAACACTTTACATCGTATATCAGGGGCACTGCCGAAAATAATCTTTCAAAAAGCAAATCTAAGTTATAACCTTTAGAACTTGTATGTCTGATAATTTGCTCACATGACAAGAAATTTTACAATAAACATTGGTCACGCACGATAGATTCTAATGTATGACACGTGCCGTTGCAATAGCCAGTTTACACGCATAAGCGCACACATGTTTGTCGAATAGGCCAGTTGATTGGAGGAAAGTTACCAAAAACCACGCCTACCTTTAACTAATACACAATCAAACGCCTTTGACATAAACATAAATAATACATGGGTAAGATTACAGAGCTTTTGTTGCGTATTCAATATTTGCTGAGACTACTATAACACAGAGATTGGTCACTCCATGTACTGACCAGTCAAAACGTAATTATTTTAAGGTCATCGATAATATCCGAGTCACGTGAACCGAGGTGATTGACTGCTGAAGAGAATTATTTAATAAGCAAATGTCGCTGTTTAGAGAGGTTTAAGATTCGGTAAGTGTGAATATAAGATTTATAATAATCATTAATGTTTGTTTATTTACACTTTGAATAAAAAAACTGCAGTTATAGACTTGAATTTACTGTCTAAACTGGGATGTAACCTCGAATTTTTACCAGACCGTAGGACCGGGTCAATGAGCAACTCGGCTAAAACTTTGATTTCAGATGAACAATCGGTTTTCGGACAATTGGAATGCAAGCCTTTGTAATAAAACGTTGTAAGTATGTAAAATTTGTAATTTTATGGATTACCGTTTTTTCTGTGTTTTTGTGGCAATCCTGAATGATGCAGAACTGAGAAATTCTGAATCACACGTGACAAGGTCCATACACAACATGAGTTCTGATGATGAATGATAGGTTCATTTATATTTTAAATTTAAAGTCATAAGAAACCTCAAATTAAAAAAAAAATATGCATATGTTTTTTATAACTGAATGGATAGTTTTCATTATACAACTTATGTACATATACTTTTTTCTGAGGAAAATTCTTTAATTTGTCCACATTTAGAAGAAGTTTACTTATTTTTAATTGCTTGCTTCCAGGAAGCAATTCGCCGACATATTTTCCGTATGCATAGTGACCCGAGCGTAACCCTCCTCGTAAAAATCCGGTGACCACAATACGCATGGATCTGTCATTGAAATAAACAAATATCTGATTATACATGTTAAACACGTGCTCAATACCCATGCTTTTTGTGATTTGTTTACTATAAGGTGACAATCGGTAAAACTCGGCTTCAAAACACGGCATTTAATGAGCAGCCATATTTGTTAAATCATAACAAACAAAGAGAAAAAAAAATTGACGATTATATGATATATTTGCGAAAATAATGATAAAATCGTGCACAGAGGACTAAGTTTATGATGTATACATGCATTGGTTCAAGAATTGGACAAACATTATTTTTCACCACTCACTCGTTTCATATGACTTTAAGAAATTCAGACATTTATTTGATTCGGCTGATAATATAAAAGCAGTCTTTTCATGTTAGAACAATAATTTTATGCAATGCAAGTGTGAAGCCTTGTCAGACTGTCTGCATATAGAGTTTGTATCCTTAATGCTACAAACATTATATTATTATTAGTACTTGCACTTGGTCTGCTTTATCAGTATAAATGTTTTGATAAATACTGACATGATTGTTCAATTACTGATGAGCCTTCATCTTAGATAACTGTCTTAGAATAGGCTATAAGATAAAGGTTCTTTTTTATTATTCTAATCTGATATACTCTTTACTGTAGGATTAAGAATGCTTCGCAGAAAGAAATCAGCTGGCATTGGAAGAAGAGCGAAGTACAGGTATAGGAAAAGGGAACAGAACCATTTCTCCATCAATTAAAAAAAAATATTATTGTTTTTGAATTTCATTGCCATATTGTCATGCTTGTCTCAGTATATTGAGAATTTAGAAATAAATATTTAAGTATTTTAATATATATTTTTATTATTAAATGCATTTAAACGAAGACAGGATTGCAGAAGTTTGGATGACACTTCAATGAAAAAACACACAAGTAACCACACATCTTGATATATTAAAGGAATAGTCATTTGCAACAGTACCAAAAAAAAACATAAGGAGATTATGATATATTTTTAAAAATGATCTTGAATGACAGAATCAGACAACTATTGAAAGCCTTTGGTAGTTTGGAATTCGCTGTAATTACCTTCAACAATGAGAAAACTTAAACTTTGCTTCAAAAGTCCCTGACGTGAAAACTATAAACAATTCAGTAGAGAAAACATGAAGTCTACATTAACAAAGCACTTTGCAAATAAAATCAAATATGATAGACACGAACCATAGCAAACACTGAAATACAAGATCCTGACTTGATACAGGCACATAAAAAAAGTAGCATGGGACATTTTTGTCTCGCCTTGACAGAGTCAAAAAGCGAGACATAGGTATGTTGTTTCCGGCGGCGTCAACAATGTATTAGTTTGTGATTAGGTCTAGTTTAGGGTGAACCACAAGTGTTTGGTCATCATGCCGGAAACGGGCATATTATTTTTGCTGTGGTTAAAGCAGTTGTCAACTCTTTTCATCTAAGTAGCTTGATTGTTTGGGTTACAAAAAATGTACGAAGTGCACAACGTTATATAATATAACTAAAACCTACGACACAAGCAATTGACAATATTCAAGTTTTTAAACCACTGGACGTTAAGCAACCAACATTCAAGTTTTTTTTTGTTTTTTTTTTAGATATCTTCAGTATTTAGTCTGGCAATTTGGAAGCTTTTCACATTTAGAATATCTTACAATTCGTCATAAAACCTAGTTCCGCACTACACATTTAATTGTACATAACACCATGATGCACCAAGAAATATACTTCACTGAAAATGGGACTTTAATTGAGGTGTTGTTATATTTTGGAAATTGTCAACTAAAAACAACATGTGATATTCCAAATATAATTGAGTTTTGAGATACTTGGTACAGCTTCAATCACTAGGTGACATAAAATAGTGTACGTCATTAAGATTCTGTAAAAACGCAATGAACCCAATATTCGAGAAATATTTGCCGATGGCGTTCTCGTGTAGCTTAGAAATTGAAAATTTGACAAAATTTCACCACCACACTTTTCATTGATCAATTGAAAAAGGATTTTAATTTTCGAAATAAAATTTGGAAACAACAATATACTATCTTTACCATGTTTATATAGCTCACTATGTGGAATGGCTTTTGGTCACTTTATAAGGCCGTACGATTTCCTAGAATTAAAAACTGTGTAATTTGGTCTCTGGGTTGAGTCTCCTCATTTAAATTTCCACCACATCTTCTTATTTTTACATTTGTCACTTTATTTTTTATGTCATTGTGACCTGTCTTTTGACATACACATACATATAAATGAGGGGAGGGGGTATGACCTTTATCAGGACTCCGGGATCGGGCGTTTTTAAGCTCAAGGTTTCGGGATTGACCATTTCGAGATCCGGAAATTTTTTTAACTAATTTCGGGATGTCGGGAACTCGGGATATCGTGTTTTTAAGCCCGGTATTCGGGATAAGCACCCCTCCTACTAAAGGAATGTGATCAGGAAAAAACCTCACCACCTAATTATCAGATTGAAATTAAAAAAAAAAGAATTAAGAGAGGGGAAGCTAATGAACGTCGTTGTACCATTGTAACTTTATGGTGTTTGAGAAATAAAGAATCTTAAAACCGAAAAAAAAAATGGTTTGAAAAATAAAATTAGCGTTGGATAATCTGAATGAGGGTCGGGTCGGGGGTTCTTTGTTTCCTATAATTTCTATGCCATTTTTCTCTTCTCAGTTTTCAATTTTTACACTTATTATTTTCTCTTCTCTAATCTTTAGTTGACTATCATTTTTCTACATTCTCTACATTTTTTACCTTGTAAAACCCCTTCCACACCCTCCCGAATCAAACCACAAGGATTACTGCAAATATGTATCTTGGATACTCAGCTGTGAAAATACCTTTCAAGTATACGGAATAAAAGTTTATTGCAATTAACGCGACTCCGTCGTGTATTCTGGCACCCAGCTATTGACACTACCTGTCTTTACAGGTAAAATATTTGTATATTAGATACAATTAACGGACCTGTAGCAAAACAATGTACCTAACTTTAAGATGGATAAGATTAATCACATTTGCATTTTCGCCGCATAATTACAATTTATTAACGAACTGTAAACTGATTAAATAAAAATATATAGATATGAATAGTGATAACAAAGATATTAATAAATTATTTTCCTTTTCCATCTAATTTTTTTTTTAATTTACTTTTAATTATATCCGATACTGATATAGACAATTAGTAGTCTCGGTGATTAGGTGGTGATATATGTCGTCTGCTACTGTTAAATACGAAACTACCGTTAAATACGAAACTACTTTATGTTAACGTAGCTAACGTAGCTGAAAAAGTGGAGACTCACACTACACGGTAAATCGGTAGTGACCAATCTCTGTGTTATAGTAGTCTCAGATATTTGAAAAAGTTTAAGACTCTTGATTCAAACTTAAAATTATAGAATATGCTCGTAATGCATTTTCGCAATTTCTTTAAATTGAATTTTATACATAATTTCACCTACCTGGTGAGGATAAAATACAAAGGAGTAGGTTCAGTAAGACCCCTTTTTTGCCCCAAAAATATAGCAGTTTAACAAAGTTGTGATACTGTAATCGTTAAGCTATTTATTGGAAAGTAGAATGATTCTGCTACATAAATATGGGCTGTTTTTGACAATACATGGCACATATATCGGATACTAGCATCATAAAGTCATGCTAAATTACTGAAATCTTCACAATTTTAGCATTTTAGTTAAATTTTAGATGGGTTCTGTCAAAAATGAAAGTGGCCGCATTCATGTTCATTCATAATATTGAAACGTAAGTTGTTTTTGATGATAATACATAATATATATAAAGGTTGAGGATGAACACGGATGCGGCCACTTTCATTTTTGACAAAAACCATCTGAAAAGTGACGATTTTTGGCAAATTTGATAGATTTTTCATATTCAAGCTTGAATCGGTGCGTTTTTAATGACTAAATCAGTTAAAATCTTTCACAAAAACTAATTGAATCAATTGAAATAGACACTTAAGTGTTTTAAAAGTGTCTAAAATATTTCGTCAGATGAACTTGAAAATTGAGGCCAAAATCGGCCCTACTGGACCTACTCCTTTAAAAAAATTGCAAATTACAACTATTTCGAATTAAATGGTTGTGATAAATGGGTATCAAAATGTATTAAAAAAAAAAAAAAACAAAGACCAGTTTCAACAAGAATGCTTTGTTTTTATTGCAGAATCGCATAAAAAATTCATGTTATCGTATTTTCAAAAACAATTAACAATTTGAAAACTGCTTTTCATTTTTACCTTACTAAATTCACATATTACGCAAATACGCATAGGTGGTAGTCGCCACTTGCCGCTCAGTGAGTCTAGAAGGTGGTCTGTGACACAAACAACATTGATGACGAGTTCCATTTCATTATGAATTGTAGAACATTTAAACTATAGAAAGAAGGAAATGTTTACGGAACTACTGTTAGTCAAACCCTAATATATCTTTAAAGTTGATCAACATTTTAACTCTTCAAATACTGTAATGAGGCCCCTCATGGGGGGGGGGGTCCTAGTAATCACATAATCACCATTTTTTTGCCAATATAATCACATAATCATTAAATATTTGCTTATCTTTAGTAATCAAATAATCATAAACTAAAAATACAGTCCTAGGTAATCAAATAATCATGAAATATTTGGCTTAATAATCAAATAATCATTTAAAAAAACGGCCAAGTAATCACATAATCAAAAACCCCATGAGGGCCCTCTGTAATATAAGAAAAACTATGTAAAAAATATAAATGTGAAAGTCAGCACTCCATGTTAATTTAATTGTATCGTTTACACATGCATGTAATAATTTTACCTTATAGTTATGTTTATGTATGGTCTTGATAACTAGTAATTGAAGTTTTATGAGAAACAAAGTATTCGTATTCCTTTAAATCATAAATTACAGTACACGAAGACAGCCTAAGGGTAAAGTACAAGTGAATATATCATAAAGATTATATTTAATCCTCATCCGTACGCGTCCTTGTAAATGCAAAACTCTGGATTTTACTTGGTTCAATGTTCAGTGGTAAGTATTTCATATATGCGCAGGTCCTGAGACAGAAAATCGAATTATTCATTCACTTATGGTCTTCAAAAATAACGATTGCGGGATGATGGACAGGAAGACTTCAAGCGTAAGAGTGTGAACTAGCTGTCAGTAACTTAAGTACTCTCAGATCTTTTCTTGCTAGTGTCTTTTTGTTGTTCTGGTACTTTTGAATCTTTCATTGTTGAAGACCCTTTAGCGACTATAAAAGATGAACAGGAATAAAAACGCTGACCGTTGATAATTTGTATTTTTGTTAAGCATTGACTTTGTGTGCGATTACGTCCCGTGTATGTTTACTCCATATTCCTTTATTTTCTATTTATATAAAAGCGTTTGTCTTGACAGTAAGTTGACACGACTTATGACGTTACGCCACGAGTTATCGTTCCTGACGTTATCGAATAACGTTCACACAAACAAGTCAATGCAGCCGTGTGGCACCGTTAAAGTCCACAATTCCTCTAAAGTCCACAACACCGCTAAAGTCCACAACAATTTTCCGCTAAAGTCCACAACGCCGCTAAAGTCCACAAAATTTCCGCTAAAGTCCACAAAATGACCTCCGCTAAAGTCCACAAGAAAACACCGTTAAAGTCCACAACAACAAGTTCCGCTAAAGTCCACAAAAAAGCACCGTTAAAGTCCAAACATTTTGTTTTCATTATCAAAAGACAATTTTCTGTTTTTTACACCCGATATTATAGATCTAATTAAAAGCGCGGACTTTTGTTCTTAGAAAGTATTTCTTGTCAGCATAAATTATATTTTTGATGAATGAAAAAATTATAGTATTTGCTTTATCGAATTTTATGCGATTTTCTATCAATCAAACAGACAACATTTCTGAAAAGTTATCTAACTATTATACTCTTTTTATTTTTTAGTAAATATTTGTTCATCCACAAGAAACTCCAACATAGCGTTCTCTTTATGTATATGCTGGAGACATAATTTGGAGCTTATATTTGATATTTAAATTTCCTTTGCAATATCTATAAAACATAAGTAAGATTTCCATTCAGTGTCTGTTAGGTTCCACAGCAGCCAAAACGGTCCGTAAATCTCAAAAATAGACTTGAATCCATCATGTTCTTTTTTGAAATCAAAATAATGATAAAGAATACCACACATTCATACATTTTGTGGTGCTCAGCAGATTTACATCACTCTTTGGTTTGCATATAAAAAAGAAGATATGGTATGATTGCCAATGAGACAACTGTCCACAAGAGACCAAAATGACACAGACATTATAAACAACTGTTTGTTTTGTTTTCAAAAAGGAAAATTAATTTGTTTCAGAATGAAAGATGAATTGCATAAATTATACGCGGATGTGGTTCTGTATTGTGTATTATCCATGATGAGGTTTTTTTTCAACAATGCTACATGTAAATATGTTCCAGACAATAAGAGTATATCTGATTTGAACCCTTACGCGTACAATGTGGACCATATAAGTATACCTGAACGTATACTCGTACCGTATGAGTATACCCGTATGGTTTAGTATGAGGTCGACCATACATGTGCATTTGTCAAATTTATCAAGAGTCAGAAAATGAAATAAAAACTTTAACCAAATAAACTAGAGTCTTTAAAGAGCCTGTGTCGCTCACCTGTACTTACTGATCCTTTGGAAATCATTTAAAATAAGGTTAAAATCATAATTTATAGTATAAGATATCATTAGATACTATAATAATATCTAAGATAATAGCAAAGAACTCAGGGGCAGCAACCCAACAACTGGTTGTCTGAAAATTTCAGGGCAGATATATCTAAATCTGATGAAAATTTTTGCCACCGTCAGATTTGCTCTAAATGCTTCAATTTCAGAGATATAAACCAAAAACTGATTTTACCCTATGTACTATTTTTAGCCATGTATGCCATCTTCGTTCGCGGGCAGGGTCATCGGACACATTTTTTAAACTATATACTCTTATGATGATTGTGGATAAGATTAGTTACACTTTGTTTAAGTAATTTCAGAGGGGAAGATTTTTGTAAAAGTTAACGATGACGACGACGCCGGACGACGCCGAACGCAAAGTGATGAGAAAAGCTCACTTGACCCTTCGGGCCAGGTGAGCTAAAAAGTGACGCTACATTTTTTAGTTTGAAATTAAGTTCAAATGCTCAAATTGCAATTGAAGTTATGGAAGAACATACATGTATATTTTGGAAGATAAGTTTTTAGAACATTTAGGAACGTTGTACTTCAAAAACCGATAAGCCAGTAAAGTAAAAATGGTCAGAAGTATTTGTCACCTATAATTAGTTGTTATACATATATCATAAAATCTACGGGTATTTTTCATAACAAATATTAGGAACTATTTCATGTAAGATTTTAATCAAAATTAGTACCAATAGAAGCAGACCTCTCATAGGTTTGTTTGTTTATTTGGTAATTTATCTATTTTGAAGCGTTAATTCTCAATTTCTGATGATAGAACACAAAGTTTATATCTTATCCAAAAAATTTGATTTACACCAATAATGAAAAACAAAACTAACCGAAGAAAAGTATGACCAAATAAAAAAAAACTTGCCGACGTATTTGTGTGTTGAGAAATCCAGAACTAATAAAAATAAGTGTCTATGAGCATTGGAGGGTGTGGAAATAGGATAAAGACAGGATGTGGATATAGAATAAAGGCGATAGAAACGTTCATCTTGCATTGAACCCGAACACCAACAATTGTTGAACTATCCTATAGTCATATTGATTGATAAAATGTACGTCACATCAAAGTTCACGGTATCGCTTTCAGAGTTAATTTCGTTTCTTTATTCTCTTTTAAAGATACTTTTTTTAGTATTGTGAAAAGGCTAAATGGAAGACTAGTATGACGTTTTTAGCTGAAACTTTTACGAATTATATAATATCAAAGAATGTTTCTGTTCTTTTCAATACAATTTTATTGGTTTAATACTGTAGAACAGATTTAGCGTTTTGTGAGTTTATAGAAATTAATCTTGTCAGTAATTTTACATGTGATTAAAACACTTTACCAAGATAAACAACTAGTGTATGTATATTTTCTTAAGCCCCATTTATGGGCATTGGTTTTTCCTTTTGAATGGTTTTACACTTGTAATTGTTTGGGACTTTTATAGCTGGCTGTTCCGTGTAAGCCAAGGTTCCGTGTTGAAGGCCGTACCTTGACCTATAATGGTCTTTTATAAATTTTAACTTGGATAGAGAGTTGTCTTATTGGCACTGTGACTCATACCACATCTTCCTATATCGATCAAATCAGGTTTTGTTGTGACATTTTGGTAGAAACCCATTCAACGCATCGATATCTGATACTAATCGATAAAAATATAACTTAAAGCATAGAATATTTTCTTTTTTATTTGGAATTTATCATACTGGCTTCATTTTTCCGTTCTGAAAATCATAACAGAAATTAATAACGTTAAACGTTGGTTAAAAGTTTTGCGACAGGAGACCTTTGGGAATTCATAAACTTAGTATTTTTTTGTTAAATGATAATATAATCAAGATTGTTGCATGCCGTTCAAATGTTATAGATTAGGAGGCACATTTGCTTTGTACATTAATTATGTCAAAAAGTGATTATATGCAAAGAATAAGAGAAAAAAATTACTTGTTGAATGCAGTAATAATAAATAACGAATTTACAAACTTTTTAGAAATGATGTCCAAATTGGCCATCAAGATCAAAATTGATAGAACAAAATTATATACCAATACTGTACTTTTTTCAAGTATCAAACTGATAAAAAAAAAAATACCGAGAAGAAAGGCCAATGCTTTGTATTGTACTAACGGGATAAAAAATAACGAATAATATGTTTTTAACAATAAAAAAATTGGTGTGGACTTTAACGGTGCTTTTTTGTGGACTTTAGCGGAACTTGTTATTGTGGACTTTAACGGCGTTTTCTTGTGGACTTTAGCGGAGGTAATTTTGTGGACTTTAGCGGAAAGTTTGTGGACTTTAGCGGCGTTGTGGACTTTAGCGGAAATTTGTTGTGGACTTTAGCGGTGTTGTGGACTTCAGAGGAATTGTGGACTTTAACGGTGCCACACAGCCGGTTCTGCAATCACAAAGTGATTAAATAATGAAAAAAAATATTTTTGGAAACTATTTGACATTTTTATGGTAACTTTTTCTAGATGCAGAGTGTCGAAAGTTTGAATGCAATACGTAACGGTAAACGTTTTGACATAGGTTGCTTTATCGTGTTCCAGCAATTCTTCTGCTCATTTTTAACCTTTAAAAATGAATTACTATATACTTTTAATTTATATTCTCCTTTTTTAATATCGAAGCATCTGCACGATTTATCTATATGTTCTTATGAAAAATAGACTGAGTTTTATCACTTTATTTCATTCTTAGTTTATTTTGCAATAAATACGTTTCATAATGCACGCTGTATCCTCATGAAATTTTGTTTTGAAAATAAAAATCTTACATGTATCTTTAGAAACTTAGGATGATGTGTAAAAAAACGGGAATTCGTACAACTATTAATTCGTGTTAAAATGGTCGTCAAAATCACCGCTCGGACAAAATGGAAAAAGGAAATTGATTTGGATGAGAATACGGATAGAATAAGTCGAAAAAGTACAATACAAGCAGACTTTGAAACTCAAACAAAAAATAGTTTGTTAGTATGGAAATTCAATGTAAAAAAAAAGGTGGTTTAACTTGGTTATTTTGCCGAATAACATTCTATGTGTTCCAAATGTAAACAGTCTCATAAAACCGTTTTCGTTTCGGAAACATTTTAAAAATAAAGTGCTAGCTAGACCAAGTTTACACAGGACATACAGTAACATCGGAATCAGGCCTGAGAAGGTTACCGTAGGCTGAGAAATACATAGAAACTTGATTTGGAAAAAACAAAATAAAAAAAATGAGGTCCCGTTAGAGTCTGATTAAAGCCAGTCCCAAGTATCCACTTGCGTCTATAAACGCAAGCTAATAGTTGGGACTGGCTTAAGTCACTAAGTAAGACTGGTTTCGTTATAAAAAAAATTCTCGAAATTTACAAGCAAACGACTGACTTTATATTAGTATTCAAATAGCAGAAAGAGACTGAAATAGCTAGATCTTGAAATCATTTAGATTTTCTATTCGTGTTAATTTCCGCTTGCATGGGTACTCGCTGGTAGTGTAGTTTTTTTTGTGTGTGATTTGAGTTGGAAAAGATTGCTCATAATATACCCTCATTGTCCAGTGTCAGTCCAAATTTTTCTCAAACATTTTCCCGGATCGGCTCTATTACAAAACCTACCTAGTATTGTATTCAAGTTAGTGTTAACTTGTTCTCGTCCTGAACATGCATGAAATATTTGCCACTGGACGTTAAGCAACCAACAATCAATCCTACAATTTACACCCGTTACTTGAAACTTTAGCTGTTAAAATTTAAATCATTGCCTATAATTTTTTCAAAGAAATCGACAAAATTTACGAACATTTAGGCAAAATGAAATATATACGTTACCGCTTGATAATTATGGAAGTGGGGTAACATGAGACTTTATTTATAAAAAGTACAAGTACAAATAAAATAAAAAAATATATATGTAACATATTATTTGTACACCAGTTTGCTGTTAGAACGATTAATAGAGATATGGGATATGCAATTTATAAGATAGCTACAGTTGGACATTTAACTACATCAAAACCAAATACACCAAGCAAATTAATTGTGACTAATGCTTATTGGACGAGTATCTTTTTATTTCTAATTTGTAGTCAGTTTACTAAACGACGGTTCCCTAAATAGGAAAGTTTTGATAAGTATAATTATCACAGTAACATTTCAGTCTCCTAGTACATATTTGTTTAAGTTCTTAAACTTTTGTTCTTCTGGAGAAAATTCCAACCATAATGAAATAAGGAGGTGCGGTAAAATTGCCAATTAATCAACTTTCTACCAAATACAAAATGACGGAAATTGTAGGGTTGTGGGCCCAAATATACCATCAGTAATTAGTTACGAATCAGTTCACATGTTCTTTATTATTTCAATTCTCTTAATACACATGAAAGGATTAACTGAAATACAAAAAATACACAAAAATAGAATAAAGAATTGAAACAGCAAAATGAACACTTTACCATAACAAAATACAGCAAGAACACGTGATCATAAAATATATAAAATCACACATTTAATAATACTTTCTTATAGTTTATATGTGATTTTATATGCATTATATAATGCTGACAACCAAATATATGTCTTATACCAGGTCTATCTTTTTTCTATATTAAACATTTCTATGTTTTCTCTTTTACAATATACGGCGTCTCAAAAGTTACGATAAAATGGTCAAAATACTCTTTATAATAGTTTACCAAAAAACTTCTATTAAATACACATATTCTTTGACTCATATATAACAAACATACCGTATTGGTTGACCATGGTATTCTAATATAGCTTCAAAAAACGTTTAACTTCAAAATTAGCTTCATCACATTCGATTCACAAAAATAAGTACTCTCTCGATTAGGGGACCGAAACATGCTAAAAATGCTTGTTTACAATAAAGTGTTGATTTCAAATAAAAATAAGTTAACCAACCAACTTTGGTCTTAACATACCGGCCCCTTAATTGTGGTCATGCAAGAACACAATTATCTTATAAACTAACCACAGTAGACCTAAGTGGTTTCAAAATGTCAAAATATATCTAACTAATAACAATACTGTCTTATCAAAATTAAAAAACAATCATTTAACATTGTCCATATCAGCTTCCAGAACCAAACACAGTTTTCCAATTGATCTGGTCAATACAGTAGAAGCAGTTTTGACCTTCGCTACACGCACTGTTCCAAATTTGTCCGTAATGACTTCCAAGACGCGTCCCATTGTCCATGAATTTCTCGGAGTGTTTTCAACAATAAGAACAAGATCATTGATTTTAAGATTTCTTTCCTTCTTGTTCCATTTAGCTCTCTGATTTAATAAAGGAAGATATTCTTTTGTCCATCGATTCCAGAACAAGTCTGACAAATATTGTACTTGTCGCCACCTTCTACGAACACAATTGTCGGATTTAACAAATGTCCCTGGGGGAGCGCTTTCTCCTGAACGAAGAAGCAGAAGATCATTTGGCGTTAACACATTCAAGTCATTCACACTGTTAGGTACTTCTGTGATAGGACGACCATTTAGTATAGCTTCAACTTCACAAAATAATGTTTGCAAGTTTTCATCATCCAAACGCAACTTTTGCTCCTGCAAAATAGAATACAAAACCTTTCTTACAGATCGAATGAGTCTTTCCCATACTCCACCAAAATTAGATGCTGCTGGAGGATTAAATTTCCAGTCGATGCCCTTTTGAAGCATAAAATTGTCAATCTGATTCAGATTCCATTTAACAATTTCATCTTTAAGTTCTCTTTGCGCACCTACGAGATTAGTTCCATTGTCCGATCGAATAATTTTGGGTACTCCTCTGCGTGCAATGAATCGCCGGATTGCATTAATGCAAGAACTGGTGTCTAGGGAATCGGCTACTTCCAAATGTACTGCTCTTATTTTGAGACATGTAAATATCACACCGTAACGTTTAACAGTACACCTTCTCTGTTTAATTGCAAAAGGTCCAAAGTAATCCATACCAACGATTGTAAACGGTGCAGTATCTTGAGTCACCCTTTCGCTGGGCAAATTCGCCATTTTCTGTTGCATGATGGGTGCTTGATATTTTCTACATTTGACACATTTAGAGACAATATTCTTGATTATACCGTTAGCACCTATGATCCAATACTTTTGTCTGAGTTCGGTCAAAATAGCATTTTTCCCTAAATGTCCGATCGATCTATGAATTCCTTGTATAATTGAATATGATAATGTAGATTGTTTTGGCAGTATGATTGGATGCTTCGATGTTTCGGTTAGATTTGATCTTGCTAATCTCCCACCAACTCGTAATATTCCTTTTTCATCAATATATGAGTCAAGTTTAAACAGTCTTGATGTTCGCTTAACATTCAACTTATCTTTTAATCGCTGTACTTCATCATCGAAATGTTGGTTTTGAACAAAACGAATAATAGTCATTTCTGCGTTGTGTACATCCTGTACTTTTAGATTCAGAGTTTTGACTAGTTCCTTCGATTCATTTAGTCGCTTGGATTTTGCTTGTGTAGGTAACTTATCTTCATTCTCATTTGCTAAGTCGTTTTTTCTTCGGTAGGTTTGCTTAAAGTTGTTTACGGCCTTCAACAACCAAGCTACAATTCTTTTCAACTTGTCAAAGTCAGAACATCGAGAAATCAAGGTTTCAAAACTGTTAAATTCATCATAATCATCGTCCACAATTGATGCATTAACCACTGATTTTCGTTTGACTTCTGAGTCATTATCTGGAAATTTCAAGTCCACACATACTTGTGGCCATTCACATTCTGGTAACCACAAATAATCTGGTCCCCTGATCCATTGAGGATTTTGTTCAAATTTCGAAATAGTCATTCCACGCGAAGCAAAGTCAGCTGGATTTTGCTTCGTATTAACATAATTCCACTGTGAATTGTCGGTAGCTTCATGTATTAAAGCAAGACGATTTGCAACAAACGTATGATATCTTGAATTTCTGTTGAAAATGTATCGCAGCACTGTCATACTATCTGTCCAAAAGAACACTTTATCGATGTTGTAATTCAACTCTTGCAAAATAACTTTGCTCAATCGAACTGCTCTTGCTGCAGCAGTTAATTCCATTCTAGGCACGGTAATTGTTTTCAGAGGCGCAACTCGTGATTTCCCAAGAACAAATGAGCAATGAATCCTCCCAGTTTTATCAATAAAACGAAGATAGAAAACCATGCCATAACCGATATCACTGGCATCCGAGAAACAATGAATTTGTGTTGACATTACATTTTCAAAATTTGGCGGCTTGTAACATCTGTCAATCTTAACATTATGCAACTCGTTCAACTGATTCAACCAACTGATCCATTTTTTCTCATCTGTCTCATTAATTTCTTCATCCCAATCAACTTGTTGTTTGCATAAATTTTGAAGAATTGACCTTCCTATGAGTACAAAAGGAGATGCGATTCCTAACGGATCGTACACAGAACTTACAACTGATAATATTCCTCGCTTAGTATGAGGATGATCATTGGTATTTATTTGAAATCCAAATACGTCTCTATCGATGTACCAAGATACTCCTAGCGCTCGTTCAATGGATGATTCGTTCTCAAAATCAAGCTGATTAGTGTTTTTTGTGCGACTCTTGTCTGGTATTGATTTTACTACAGTTGAACTCGTGCTTGTCCACTTTGTCATATTAAAGCCTCCTTTTGTGCAAAGAGATCTAACACCATCTACTAACGATATTGCCTTTTCGTCTGATTCGGTCGATACTAAACAATCGTCTACATATATATTGTTCAAAATTGTTTCTGCAACTTGTGGCTCGAATTGGTTTCCATAGTTCTGTGCAGTTTGTCTCAACGCAAAATTACAAACACTTGGAGAAGATGTAGCTCCAAAAATATGAACGGTCATCCTGTATACTTCTGGTTCGCTGTTCATGTCTCCATTTGGCCACCATAAAAATCGCAATAAGTTTCTATCTTTGAGTGGAACTTTTACTTGGTAGAACATACTTTCTATGTCACCTTGTAACGCAACTTTTTCCGTACGGAATCGTAAAAGTACTCCTATCAAATTATTAGCAAGGTCTGGTCCTTGCAATAACAATGCATTCAGCGAGACTCCCATGTACGATGCAGAACAATCAAATACTACTCTAATCTTGTTCGGTTTTTTGTTGTGATAAATTCCGTGGTGAGGAATGTACCAGACTCTTCCATCTTCTTGGTTTAACTCAGTTATTGCTACCTTTTCAGCAAAACCTTTCGAGAAAAGATTGTTCATAAAGGAAACGTAGTCGTCCTTAAACTTCTGATTCTTTGTCATCTTGTTTCTAAGTCCTTTAAGACGATTTAATCCTTGAGACACATTATTCGGAAATTTCACCTCTTTGTTTCGAAAAGGTAAGGCAACTTGGTAGTGTCCATCCTCAAATTCAATAGACTCATTCACTTGTTTCAAAAAATAGTTGTCTTCAATGGAGTTCTCTTTTTTATCGTCAATAAGCAGTTCTGGGAAGTCCAAATTTATTGATTTTCTCACAAGACTATCCAATTTATTATTTTCGTGGATTGCTGTGAGCTGTGCCCGATTCACCACAGCATTCGTTTCTGTAATTGAGTCCTTACGAATCAAGTTCCATACTATCCAACCTAATCTACTCCTTGTAGCATGAGGAGAACCTGCTGGACCAGTAGCAATGTCATATGGAGTATATGCATCGGGTACATTATTACCGATCATCAGGCCGATAGTACCATCTATATCAGGAAGTACTATGTTGTTCAGATGAGGCCACTTTACAATTTCTTCATTTGTAGGAATGTGTGTTTTGGCAACCGGCATTTTATCCTTAGTATACACAGTAGGTAAGTCTATAACAGAGTTAGTGTCTATATCACATACTTGTAGTCCATTTAATGCATAGGTAGACATTCTATGCGGGGTGCCCATAGTGTTCAATGAAATTTCCATCTTTTTTCCATTTCCGCCTAACTGATGCATAATCTCTTCAGTGCAAAAAGAAATACTACTTCCGGTGTCGAAAAATGCATATGTTTCAATAGCATGTGATCTGTTTTTTAGTTTAACTTTAACCGGAATTATGGCCATTGCGCATGAAGAGTGTGACTTGTTACCGGCCCCTAATTGATTAACTATTTCAATTTCTGGTATATGACAAGCACTTGGGTTTTCTTCATCGACAGAATGTTTCTCGCTGTTCTCTTTATTGCTACTTTTCGATTCATCATGTAATATTGACGGGTGTCTTTTACGACAGATAGAGCATGTTAATCTGTACTTACAATCTCTTGTCATGTGTCCTTTTTTCAAACATCCGAAACATAGTGCTTGACTTTTCATATGATTGTATTTGTCAGGTGTAGGTAACTTTTTAAATACGTTACACTGTTCCAACTTATGTGACTTAGATTTGCAGTATGAACATTCACTAGTGTACTGTGGTTTTTTTACTTCTCGATTTAAATCGGTTGCAAATGCATTGTTTCCGGTTCGAAAGTTGCGTCTCGAGTTTTCATTCTTCGCAGGTTCAGTTTTTCCTTTTGTCCCTACTGCTGAACTACCATATGTTAAGTCGTTTACCTTCTTAGCTTCGTCCTTCACAAATTTAACAAAATTACCAAATTGAACTGTCTCTTTGTTTGTTTTTATTCTAAGAACAACACTTCTCCACCTATCATGAAGATGAAACGGCAATTTACACATGAGTCGCTTTATATTTTCTGAGTACTCTAGGATACGTAAAGCGTTAATACTATGTGCTGCATTTTCACACTCTATTAGAAAAAGTGAAAACTCATCCAAACCTTTCGAATCACCTGCTTTCAGTGTTGGCCATTCAAGGGCTTTCTTAATGAAGGCATTAGCTATAACCTCACTGTTGCCATATCTTTCTTCAAGCTGTTCCATTGCGGCTTGATAAGCATATTCACCGCTTAAATGACTGAAGCCGGACACTACTTTGTGTGCTTCTCCAAAAGTAAATTGTTCTAGATAGTTCATCTTTTCATCTTCTGTATCACTGTTTTGTACTATTTTAACTGTGAATTGTCTCACAAACTTTCTAAATTCTAATGGGTCACCTGAGAACCTTTTAATTTCTGGCATAGGTTTTCTCAGATTTTTTACAATTGCAGTAATGGCTTCTGAATTATTGTTCTGATCTGTAGGTCCAGAATCTTGTCTATTAGTTGTAGTTGTGCTATATTCTTTCTTTTCGGTTATTGGACTTTTGTAATAAGTAGAACTTAAAGTGGCTGTACCGATATTTGTTGTGCCTTTATTTGTTGACCTTTCCACTTTCTCAACTTTCGGTTCAAAATGTGGTGCATGCGGATTTAACTTAACTTTAGCAAATTTATCTTGTTTTTGTTCTTTAAACAATATCTTACTACGTATGCTTTGTGTTTCTGATTTTACGTTTTCTAACAGTTCATACTTGTTTAATATATTTGTCTTAGCATCTGATACAGCAATTCCTGTTGATAAATCTAATTCTTCTTCATCCATCTGAATATTGATTTTTGCCAATTCTAGCAATCTCTTCTTTTTCAAAGCTTCCTTCTTTAATTCTAATTCGACTCTTTGTTGTTCTTCGGCTAGCTTCTTTGATGATATGTTACTTAATATAGAGGAACGACTGCTATGTGTGCTTCTTTGGTCACTATGATGCGACGCAGGACCTTGACGGCTAGTATAACGGTCACCTCTATGACTAGAACTTGTCTGGCTCTGAGAATCAGAAAAGTACTTTTCAATTGTTCTTTTGAAATCACATAAAAATGCTTCTCTGTCTTCATATATATAAATGTACTCTTCCTTCTCTTGTTCCCTTATTCTTGCCATAAAGTTCTGATGTTGCTCCAAATAATGTTCATATTTATCCATCCATAGTGAAAATTTACTTCTTATGACTTCAAATGGTGCATTTTTTTCTACGAATGACAAAATGTTTTCACATAGTCTCTTTATAACCTCAAACATGTCATCGATTGTTTTCTTTTCATATAATTTACCCTTTTCTGTAAAGGTTCTTTTTCTTGCAGTATTTTCCATTTCTGCAGACGCTGAGTCTAAATCTTCCTCCGTGTCTGTCTGTTCTTCACCAAGTTCACTAGCTTCTATATCCATAACTTCGAGTCAATACGTTAATGTAATGTAGGGTTGTGGGCCCAAATATACCATCAGTAATTAGTTACGAATCAGTTCACATGTTCTTTATTATTTCAATTCTCTTAATACACATGAAAGGATTAACTGAAATACAAAAAATACACAAAAATAGAATAAAGAATTGAAACAGCAAAATGAACACTTTACCATAACAAAATACAGCAAGAACACGTGATCATAAAATATCTAAAATCACACATTTAATAATACTTTCTTATAGTTTATATGTGATTTTATATGCATTATATAATGCTGACAACCAAATATATGTCTTATACCAGGTCTATCTTTTTTCTATATTAAACATTTCTATGTTTTCTCTTTTACAATATACGGCGTCTCAAAAGTTACGATAAAATGGTCAAAATACTCTTTATAATAGTTTACCAAAAAACTTCTATTAAATACACATATTCTTTGACTCATATATAACAAACATACCGTATTGGTTGACCATGGTATTCTAATATAGCTTCAAAAAACGTTTAACTTCAAAATTAGCTTCATCACATTCGATTCACAAAAATAAGTACTCTCTCGATTAGGGGACCGAAACATGCTAAAAATGCTTGTTTACAATAAAGTGTTGATTTCAAATAAAAATAAGTTAACCAACCAACTTTGGTCTTAACAGAAATGTTAGCTCGCTTATACTGCTACTTCATTTTATATTTGAAAATTACCATTCCATTATATGAACTGCATATTCAAAAATATGTTTTGTCACCAATATCCTAATAGAGCACGTATCATCATGCTGTTTCACCCGTGTCCGTTCGACCGTCAATCGCGCACTTGGTGTATACATTTAGGGTTTATACGGCTTATTATTAAGGACTGAGTGCTGTCTTTTTACTTCAGGTTTAAATTATGTACCTGGTGTTACCAAAAATGTACTCATATTCAAGGTGCGCATTTCGTCTTGGTTTCCTTTATTTTTTGTTCATGACAGGTAGCTGGATTAGACGTTTTGCTAAAATATAAAAGGCAAGCAGACTCCGGCTTACATCTCCTACATGTGGAATTTCAAGCTGAACCTTTTATATTTCGCATTTGCAGTTTGTTTTACTTAAAGAATGCATGTATAATCTCAAGATTTGTTTCGTAAATAATTTTCCACAAATGACACTGTTGAACTTTGTGAAATTTTGCATACAATTTGCACTGTTTGTCCGACTTACTGAGCTTGTATTGTATTGTCCCGAACATGCATGAACTATTTGCCACTGAACGTAAAACAACCATCAAAAACCGAGCAATTATAAAACTGTTTACTGAATCATATTTTTAAAGTACTATATTTCTGCATGGATAAAGCAACGACACCACCATTGCCTTAAATGATGGAGTAAAAAACTCAGTAATTCAAATGAATTACACGTGAAATTTTTCATGTTATTTTCACGTGAACTTTGCAAAAATATGAAGGTATTTTTCATGATTTTAATTAAATTTTAGAAAAAAAGATATTATTTTAATAATGTTATTTTTAAAAATAACGTGCATTTAACGTGTACCAAATTCCGGTGATTTATGCATGAACCATTATCATAAGTTTCACGTGTAACCAACCAGTATAAGCAAGTTTCAAGTATTTCAAATGACAATTTACACTTAGACTATAGCCACACAGTAGGACAGTAAATGAACAAAAGACAAGTAAATCAGAAACATGCATGGATCACGCAAAAACATGCAGGGGCGACACCGGAGTAATGGGAGTTTGCTTCTTGCAAGACATTCGCCGTGAAAACAATTTGATATGAAGACAAGCCTTTGTTTCAACTTTGTTTTAAAATTTCCAACATAAGGCTGTTACGGCCCAGGTCAATGTTCTTAAGCATCACATATTTTTCTTTCATTTTATTGTTAGCTTTCTTAAATAAATATTCACATATTATAGACTATATTTTTTGTAATTTCTTTTTTGTTCAATTTCAGTTAAACACTATTTCTGATTTCTTTTTTATAAATTGTAAATGTCTTTTTCTTTTTCTTCATCTTTTTGAAACCCTGGTTTTGTATTACCACTGACCAGTTCAGTAAAGAAACAGCTGCCTCATGTTTGCATAAATGTGTTTGTAACCAATCTATAGCTAACATGCTATTATTTCCATATTTTTTATTCCGTGTCTATAGATAGTCTCGATCGGGGAGACAAGATTTATTTTGTCTGTTGGTTGCTTGGCTAGCGTAAACTAATAGATTTACCTCATACTTTGAAGTTAGATGGGGATTGTTTTTAAATAAATGCTTTAATTTTAGTACTCTCTGATGTATTTATGATGGCTTGGTTTGAAGCGAGAACAGACGAAATATGCGGACTAGTCCTTAAATTAAAGGATGCGAAAAGATATATTAATGTAACTTTTTCAAAGTTCAAGTGAATAAATCAAATTTATTTTCTCGAGGAATAAATCAAATCAGGAACATATATATTGTTAGGTATACTGTTCTCGAATTGAATAGTATACAAATCCTAGTTCTTATATTATAGTAATAATTATTCATCGGCGAAAAGGATAGTATCTTTATTGTGTTGGAAGAATCGTAAAAGTGTTTAATTTTCTAAATTCTATTTATTTACTCGGACATCGTAGAGTTTAAAATTATTTTTTTTTACCATATTGGTCTTCATATTGTGTATTGAATTGAAACACGAACGCGGACCTCGATGAGAGCACCTGGATTGAAAGTTTGCAAATATTCCGACCAATGAAATTCATTTTACTATGTAACGCGAACTTCAACGAAAGCACCTAGATGAAATATTGTGTATTGAATTGAAACATGAATGCGGACCTCGATGAGAACACCTGGATTGAAAGTTTGCAAACGTTCCAACCAATGAAATTCATTTTGATATGTAACGCGAACTTCAACAAAAGCATCTAGATGAAATATTTTATGTATACGACAATTAGTTTTTATTTAGACATTACCGCTCAAATATAGTTAATAAAAATTATATCAGAGCAACAATGCATAATTGTTTCTTTTCCATTCTTGTTTATTTTAATAATGTTTATGTTTATTTTAATTTGGTAGGTAGACTTATATTAAATGCCCTAAACGTAAATATACGGTTTTTTTTTAAATGCATTAGACGTAAGATAATGTCGACTTAGAGCAAGTCAAGGTTGTAGTTGAAATCATCCCTTCGTAAATTTTACGGACGCCATCACGAGTTGGTTGACGGTTATGGAATAACCATTTCACAAATGATATCGGATATGTTCCTTACGTCGTAACTACAATCCCCTTCCCTTTCATGAATGTGACCTACCGAATTAGACTATTTACCAGATTTGTAATCACATAAGCAACACGACGGGTGCCACATGTGGAGTAGGATCTGCTTACCCTTCCGGAGCACCTGAGATCACCCCTAGTTTCTGGAGGGGTTCGTGTTGTTTATTCTTTAGTTTTCTATGTTGTGTCATGTGTACTATTGTTTTCTGTTCGTCTTTTTCATTTTTAGCCATGGCGTTGTCAGTTTGTTTTAGATTTATGAGTTTGACTATCCCTTTGGTATCTTCCGTCCCTCTTTTGTAAAACTTAAATCAACCAACCCATCGTTATCGCAGACTAAAATTTATCTCATATAAACAGAATATATGTTCATAGCAAGACTTTGTGTACGTCACGGTGCATGACAGCACACTTATCCCTGTACAAAATCGGAACCACAATTGACAATTTCGTATATTGTGCTGCTTTCCCACAATTTACGCCCATTTCGCGTCAGTGACCGATATTACAATTTGACACAGTTTTAAAAGTTTATTGAGCTGTTCCTTCATTTACAATGTTGTGCAAGACTTAACTGTTTATTAAATTCAACAAATGTCAGCAGTATCTTCATTAATTTTATTATTTAACACAACATTGTTTTTATTACAAGCTATTTCATATATCAATATACAGCTAGGGAATATTTGCTGTTGACCGAAAATATAAGATACATCGATTTAAACTATGTAAAAAATAAATAATTTTTGTAAGTTACTTTAATTTCCGTGTCTATATTTAATTTACGAGGACACTATAGTAAGACAGAAAAAGAGAAACGGAAATATACAGGAATACCTAAAGTTTCGTAAGTCATTGCAATGGACCATACATTACTTACATGTCACAAGTTTTCATAGCACTCAGCAAGTTTTGAAACGAATATGTGAGATAAAGATCTACTGCATTTGGGCAAATTAAAAATATGTTAAACATCTAACTATTTTATTTTTAACAGATTCGCAAGTTTTGAATTTTTTAAACCGTGCATCAATATTTTATTGTTTTTATTTAAATTCCTTATATGTTACGTGTATTGATCTTTTATTTGTTTAAATTGTGAAGTATATGACTTTAATAAGAATACACGCATTTATATATATAAGTCGATAAAGTTTGAAACAAATAAACGAAAGATACATCGATGTTGTTTTGCTTGAGTGATTTACCTGTTCAAAGCTCGGGTCTCAACACGGTTAAAAACGAATTAATACCAGTTTGAAATAGTTTAACGGGGGCGTGGCCTATTTGTTTGACGTAACTTACCGCCAACTTGAATTAAATTGAACGACTGCAAGCGAATCTATTTGACTGGCATTAAAATGATTTGATATGCATTGAAATAAATTAAAAATGATTTTTAATTTTTGTCAATCTTTATCAAATGACGATTAATCTCATTTAAACAGCGTTAATGCGTTTTTGTCCGATCAAGTTAAATTTGGGTTACTAGTGGATGAAATTCACTTTTTTGGTGCTCAAAGTCAACTGGTAGTTTTCTGGCTGCTTTGGTACCTTTTCGCTTGACGTACCCGAGTCTTTTTAGGAAGGATACGGCCCATGTCTTGGTGATATGAATCGACCCACCAGCTTCACTGAGTAGTGTTGGGTTTTTGTGTTTGACTAGACCACGGGCTGTTGCAATAACGATAGCTTGGTTTACGATGCCACCGGCTTCTCTGATGCTGCGTATGTGGGCTGCTACATCTTTGTCTAAATCACCAAGTAGTAGCGGTCTACCACGTTTTTCTGGTGTCAACGCATTGACAGGTTGGTGGTTGGATTCTTTTGAGTGTACAAGATATTTCTTTTTCATGGCTCTTACTGCACTTTCTTTAATGTCAAGTTGGAGGTCTTTGCTAAATTTGCGGGCAGCGGCAACATTGCCATGTTCAGTGGCGTATTTAGCTATTTTAGCACGGGTCTCTGGTGTGTAGTGGTTGTTGCTGGCTTTTCTCTTGACCCCCCGTTTTGTGCTGGTAGTTGACTCATCAGTAGCAAGAGAGTTGACAATTTCAGTGTTAGCAGCTTTAATTTTATCAGCTGCATCTTTGTTGGTAGCGTTATCAGGATTGGGCAACCTCAAGACGATATCGTCAGGGGAGCGTTTCTTTGTGACAAACTTCCACATTGACATTTTTTTACTTAATGGCGTAAATGATGATGTGTGGGTGTTTAGAGTCCGACTATCCTGTCTGGATATCGCGGACTGTATCTACCTATTCTATAGACTGGAGTCTGTCGGTCTTTTTGCCTTCATTTTACTCCGACTGCGTTGGTCTTGCTGGTACGGAGTATCAGGACGTGCTGCTTGTATGGCTGATTGTATTGCCTCTTTGGATTGTTCGTTTAAGACGGGCGATGTGTGCGGTGGTGTGCGCAGTAGGTCTGGGTGGTCGATGTCAAACCCATCTTCATAGTCGACCCTACTGCGCTTGCCTCTGTCATTGGTGGAGGTGTAATATACAAGGCGGTGGCAGGCCTTGTTGGGGTTATAGGGACTGGTGACAATATCCCTATTGACTACAACCCCAACTGGTTCCCCTTTGTACTTAGTTGGTGTTAGTACGTGTCCAACTACGCTGTCTCTTGCCTCTGTTTGTGTGTTGGTAGTTTGTTGGACTTGCTCAGCAGGTATCACGGCTGTTTTTGTTGCCTTCCACTGGTCAAAGCGCTTTGCGTCTCTTCTCCTGGTGGATGGTGGCTTGCTCTTCAGGGCCGGCTTGGATTTACTAGAGGATGCCTCTGGTTCCTTAGCCTTGGTCTTGGTCCACGTCAGTTGTACTGACACCTGGTCAGAACTTGCCGAGAACTTCCAGGCAGGTTCTTTTCCAGTCAACTTCATGGCAGCTAACAAAGCGCTCAAGTCATCGGGTATTTCCATGATGATTTGTCCAAAAAGTGAGTAGTGTTAATTAAGCAGTGATCAGTACGGGTATCCTGAATGGCGTAAAAAAAATATCATTCCTATTTATAACCAAATGAGTCTTTGCTAATCAAAGCTAATTTATAAGATGTGTAATTAAATTTATTTTTAACAATATACCACAAGCCAAGCCTTTATGATGAATTTTATTTTTCTCAACTTCGCTTGTATGCATAAAAGGACTAAGAAGCCAAACATAATTTACTACGGGTGATTGCGTTAAAAATATCCTATAATTACCCAAGCCGGGCCTCGTTCTACACTAATCTTCTGCACGTGGTCGATGTTCAATTAAGTTTCTAGATCCCCAAAGTCGGCATGCACAACACATAAGTTCTAGTAATGCATCTTAGTTTCTAGATCCCCTTTACAAGTTACATCAGTTAAGAATTGTGTATTCAATCACAGAAAACATACGGAAGGTAACTAAATGCATAGATTTGAACAAAGCTTTACTTTGCGAAAAGACATGTGAACATCTGTGATTTACAATAATGTTCAGCATAATTTTTTTTTTTAATCGGCAAGTCGCAATAATTAAACCTCGCATTTTTGCCTGTGGTTGGCAAATCGCAATAATAAATGCACGCAATAATTTCTGAATTTACAGTATGTATATTAAAGAAATTTATCCTGTTGAACTTTAAATAAAGCTAATACTAACAATTACCACTGCCCTTTCCTCGATCTTGATATCTATATCACTAACGGAAAGCTGAATACTAAAATTTATGATAAAATAGATGATTTTTCATTTCCTATCGTTAATTATCCATTTTTAGATGGTGACGTTCCCTTGTCACCATCTTACGGTGTTTATATATCTCAACTTGTACGATTCGCTCGTGTATGTAACAATGTTTTAGATTTTAACGAGAGAAATTTATGTATTACTGAAAAATTATTACACCAGGGTTTTCGATATCACAAACTAGTCAAAACATTTACTAAATTTTATCATCGGTATAAGGACATCATTCGTAAATATAGCTCAACATGCAGACTTCTTATACGTTCAGGTATTTCACATCCAATTTTTTATGGAAATATTCTTTATAAAGCACAAAGGTGTCAGTATTCACCTCAAAACCTAACAAAACCTTTGAATAGAATTATTAAGAAGGGATATAGTTACGATACTGTTGTCAGGTCATTAAAGATTGCATATTTTGGCGTTAATATTGATTCACTTATAGGGTCTTTGCATCGGAACTAAACACATTTATTCAAAAACCAGTTGTTGGCATGACACGGGTTAAGTTCTTCTCATATATATGTTATGATGGTATGATACTAAACCCCTAACGGGAAGGATTGTGCCTGATGTTCATATGATGAAATCATAATCTTTCAGTCAGTTTAATTGAAGTCTGGAGCTGGCATGTCAGTTAACTGCTAGTAGTCTGTTGTTATTTATGTATTATTGTCATTTTGCTTATTTTCTTTGGTTACATCTTCTGACATCAGACTCGGACTTCTCTTGAACTGAATTTTAATGTGCGTATTGTTATGCGTTTACTTTTCTACATTGGCTAGAGGTATGGTGGGAGGGTTGAGATCTCACAAACATGTTTAACCCCGCCGTATTTTTGCGCCTGTCCCAAGTCAGGAGCCTCTGGCCTTTGTTAGTCTTGTATTATTTTAATTTTAGTTTCTTGTGTACAGTTTGGAAATTAGTATGGCGTTCATTATCACTGAACTAGTATATATTAGTTTAGGGGCCAGCTGAAGGACGCCTCCGGGTGCGGGAATTTTTCGCTACATTGAAGACCTGTTGGTGACCTTCTGCTGTTGTTTTTTTTTTCTATGGTCGGGTTGTTGTCTCTTTGGTACATTCCCCATTTCAATTCTCAATTTTATTATAATACATGTAATAATGATGAGATAATCAAATTTTGCTCTTACTCTTGTATAGTCTAGAGGAGAAGACAAGCATGTTAGCCTTGCAATGATTCTGTATCTTCAATTTACAATGTACAGTTGTGCAATTACTTAAAAAAAAATATATATACAGTATGAATGTTTACAAATGACTTTAAAAAACCTGGAAATATTTTTTTTATAAATTATAGGGAGAAAGTGGACTTCCTTAGAATTATTTTTTCCTTTTTTTATTAAAACTATTCAGAAGGAAGTTAATTTTGACAGAAATATACACGATGCATTATATGTATAATAATTATGAAAATGAATCTGTATTGTTTTCTAAATGATTGTTTGATATCTTGCGTATAGCAAATAGAACGAAATGAACAAATATTAATGACTATATCCGAATGGGAGACTAATTTCTGTCATAATTAAAACAATGAGTTAAGTTTACAAATATAAAACAAGGTAATCAGCTGTAATCAAGTAATGATTAAGTTGGAAATTTAAGAAGATTGTTGATTGCTTATTATTACCTCTTTGATGAACACAAGTATTAATTATGCTTTTGTCAAGAAATTGTAAAGGAAATACAATTCAAGATCATTATAAAAACACAACTCCCAAGCTGAGTTCAAGCGGAGTGAAAATATACATTTGGTAGTGAAATTCTTGTAAAAATACAAGCTGTTTGAGCAGTCTTTTTTCTGAAGATTCCGACTACGAGTCTGAGTAAGTGTTAATTGTAATGACTTGATGAACATATTGATTGTGCTTATTATGTGTATACTAGTGCTTTGTTAAAATAGTAACTTTAATGAGTTCATGATCGTAATATAGTGCATTTTGGTATGTTTTAGTGCTTTTGTTTCAGTTGTGACTTTTATAACTGCATGTTTATGTTGTGACTTTTATAACTGCATGTTTATGTATTTTAGTGCTTTATGATATAGGTTATATGTGTGAGTGTGAATATAAATGTTTGAATATTGGGAGACATGTGTATGCAGTGGAATAAATGAATGAGTGACAAGAGCATATGAGAGAAAACGTATGAGATTGTTAATTTAAAAAATGTATATAAGATGCATGTCCTACATGTATGAACGAAATGTATATATGAATGGTTTGTGTATGTTGTATGTATGAAGAAGGTTTATATGTTGTGTGTATATTTGTTTATCTGTATGACTGAATGAATAAATAAAATATATTAAAAAAAATATCATCTTTTTGTTTCTTATACTAGAGTATATTGGTATGATTGCCCATAATACAATTATCCATCAACAAATGCACAAAAATGAGAACATTTCAATTGTCAACAAATAGTATTCAACACAATTCAACACAATAAACAAAGCAAAAAGAACATTCTGTATGATAAAAATGAAACTGGCCATCTTTTATCATGTAATTAGCCAATCGGGTGCACATTCCTGTCAGATTTTACAGGTAATTTGTTATGTAATTGGAAAATTCTGCAGTAGTCCCTGTCTTGGAAAGATGTTCAGCAAATAGAATGACTATAAACTATAAGAAAGAAAAAAAAATCAGAATTATTAAACAATGTGTCTGATGATCATGAACAAGTTGATTGATGGAAACTTTGATGAACTCTAATATTACTTTATGACATTTCTGCTTCAAATTTTGGTAGGTAAATCATTCTGTATGTAAATATGAACCAATTAAATAATAAAAAAAGATATTTTCATCCAAACGTTTTTCTTAGAATGGTAAAGCTCCGAGTCAAACAGAAAAAATTGAGTCCAGAAAAAAAATCAGGAAAAAATGGACTATTTTGTTTCCCTCCATGTTTTGACATGCACCGGAACCTGGAGTTGTTATACAAGACTGGTACCTTAAGGTCACGGCCTTGTCTACTGGAGCATGGTCAACAGCTGATAAAAATTGGCAAGTGCTTTTTTTTTTTTGCTCTAAGGGAGGTAACTCTTTCTATTTTTTGCGACCAGCGATCGTCGCATCGAACCGAACCTAATTTGACGTTTGCGTATCCAATAACCGATATACTAGAAATTTTAACATAACATAGAGGAATTTAGACTCTTTTATAGATTTTAAATGAACCCATCATTTTTAGATTCCAAAAAGTTGTGTTTTTTTTAAATGAACTGTTTGGCAGAAAAAGTCAACGCCCCAAGTTTCGCCTTGAATTTCAACACGTTTGTACATTTAGATAAGCTTTTTAATAAAATTTCAAATCTTAAATATACTCATAAAACTATTTAAATATGTTTTTGATACTGACATGCAAGATTAAACCTACATGACGCGATATTCTGTCGTGATATTTTTTGAAAAAATACACATTTTTTGGCAGGTCACGTGACTCCATTGTTGTATGTGAGCTTAATGAAAAAAACATCAAATTTCAATACATTGGAGCATGTAGTACTAATTCTTCGTGTTATTCATCCATATGGATTTTCTTCACAGGAAAAGGGGATTGGATTATTAAGTCTCCCAAACAAAGTTTTTTTGCTTAGTTCTTATTTTTTTTTTATTCTTCTTTTTCTTTTTCTTAAATCTTTCGTTTGTGCATTGGTTCTATACAGGGGAATTTTAAGGGGCATAAGGAAGGGAAGTGTTTACTATAGAACCCTATTGGATTTTATTTTTTTTTAATTTTCAAGTGATAGACACGTGCAGTCTTCAGATATGATCACAGGAAAACAGGACAATTGAAAACCAGACACAAGTTGTTTCCTTTTTCCTTTTTCCTTTTTCGATATTCAAATTTTGAAATATATTACAAGTCAAAACTAAAATTTTGAGGGAAAAAAAAATCAGTTTGGACTTGTAATATTTTTCAAAACTTGAATATCGAAAAAGGAAAAAGGCAACAACTTGTGTCTGGTGATATTTTAAGCGGTTAATGCGTATTCATTTTGAACACGTTTTAACGACTTCGATTTGCCAAAAATGCGCAACAATTCTGCTCTCATCTTTTTACTTATGATGATATAGATTAAAAAGTTAGATAAACATCCTACTATGGTTAACAATTTCATACCCTCAATAACATATGAATAATATTCAAAGCTTTCCCAGAACGACATGTTTTTATCGCTTATACTTATTGTCAACAATGCTGCCAAACCTTGTTCATACTTTGTGACAACCAATAACACTAAATAAGAAAAATCATAATTACTATTGAAAGTTACTAACAATGTACCTCACACAAAACAATAAGTATGCTGTTACTTTTGGAACCTCTGATATTAGAAATACAACCAGGACAATGACCGCCATTATAATCGACCGTCTTTACTGTGCTCTTTGTTGAGTTATCCGGGCACTCAAATTGTTAGTGAATAATTTAAATGTGATGAATACTGTCGACATCAGCATAATAAGGCAGCAAAATATGACCAAAATGGTCTGAATCATTAGGTAATATAGCGTGGAGTACTCTAAAACTAAATCATTGGCAATAATCTTGCACCAATCAAACTTTACAGACTCCAATTTCACAGCAAAGTGACGAGGAAAACTGATGGTCATAGGAAGCAAAAAACACACAACACAACAAACAAAGGATTTTCTATTTGTCAGTTGAAATTTCGTCCAAATTGGAAACATAATTGCAACAACCTTCTGTATTCCAAGGCATGTTGTCAACATGTACGATATGGTATGGAATGTGACGGATAATATTGACATATGTGTAGCAACTGTACAGTACGGGTATGTTAAACCACAGATGTGTACGAATTGTGTTATATTCTTAAAATAATGTCCTGTACAATCCATTTGTGCCTGAAAAAACTGGTTCTAGACCATACGATGAAAATGCTGTCAGAAAATCAGCCACTGATAGGCATTGCATAATAATCGAAGCGGGCGAAAATAGAGATTTACGCCACAGTATAACAAACACGAACAAGTTAAATATTATCGATACATAGCACGTAATCGTTCCGACGATGGTAAGGTCTTGTAAATATTTATCTTTTCCAAAGTCGAAATATCTATAAAAATGAGGAAGATACATTTCCCGTTTTTCTTTATAAGATAAAAATTCACTTAATCCAATATTCAGAGACAGGTGTTTAATTCCTTATGTTATCATAATGTTTTATTGCTACATCTTCATTGTTTCAAATAAGAGCTATTTGTTCTAAATATTATAACCAAAATGCAGAACTCAAAGGCAAATTCATATCATAATAAATGTATGTATCTTATTAGATAGATTTTCACAAAGGATGAATACACACATTTAACAGATTAAAGTGAACCTTCAGAGAAAACTGTTTATTTTAATTGCATGTTTCTAGCTACACAATATCATTGGTTTTTGATTGATATTAAGGTAAACATTTTATATTAGAAAAACAAGGCATTTTAAAAGGTTAATTTTTCAGGTGGTACATTTACGTTTTGCCACTTCTATATTTAAAATCATCTCATTCGAATATTTCCATAACAAAATGTCCATGTATGTTGCAATCCTGTAGACAGATGACAGTGTGGAACTTTGTCTTTATGGGTTGCAACAAACAAGATCTTCGGGATACCTTCAAAAACCACCTTACAATAGGTCAGAATTGAGTTGACCCAGTGCATTAAGAACACTGAAAGTAGAATAAATCTAAAGTGCAACTTACAGTTAAAGAAACACGTAAGAAAAAAAATGTTTAGATGTGTTAAATATCATGATTATTTTTACATAATTTTAGACATAGAAAATCAACTTCGTAAAAAAGGAGCACATCAAAACCTGAACTTCAATAAACAAAACCAGGAGAGAACTCAGGAGGGTTCAGCCATTCTTGATAGTTGCATCTATCGTCTTACGCATTGCTATTAAATTATTAATGATATGTCGTATTTTGACAGATAGTTTTTTTCATGCATTTTCTATATAGTTTTCAGAAATCTAAATCACCAAAAATTACCTGCTGGAGTTGGTGTCAAGTGCTGCCCTGGAAAACACAGTACATCAGGTATTTCTTCATTCAATTCTTTACTTCCATCAAAAACTACTAGAAACAACGCTCTGTAAGTCATGAATGTCTTGTGTGTTGTATAATAGACATACTGTCCACCAAAGTTCCAGAAGATGAGTCGGCCAACTTTCATCTTATATTTCCCACTTTTGAGGACTTTTTCCATTTTCTTTCTTATTTCGTCTTTGGTCATTTTAGCCTTCATTTTCTGTTTAATTTATTGTCTTTTGGACACACCAGAGGTCGGCTGGGTTGACAACGAAAGGTTTTCTAGTTGTTGTGTAAAGGGCTTTTTGATAGCTTTTTTTTGTGAAGAACGGTCACCTTGGTTGTTATCTTTATATTGACCACCAACAGATTTTTCGTCTGACATATGTTTCACTGGTTTGTCTGGTGTTTTGGTTCTTTCACTTTCATCATTTTCTGCAGAGGTCATCAATACCTTGTTGTACACAACATCCATAGCATCATAAGTTTCTATATAAAAGACCATAGTCTATGATTTTGAAATTGAAGAAAAACACCTGTAACCACTCATTTGATATGCATGAAATGACTATACACTCTTTAAGAGTTTCGATGTTTTAAGCTTATAATTGTCATCTTAATCGATAATCAAATATAAAAATTCTTAAGAGTGCCTTTTCGTGGTCCTAAAGATAAAACACTATCAAAGTTTCATCACAATTCATGAATGTTCACATTTTTACAAACATTAATGCCTACTGAAATTCAATATATAAGAAAGATCGAATTATTATAGAAGATTGTCCACCAAGTTGAATATTTTTCATCGTGACTAATATATTTTATTGCACACTTATGATGTTAACAATTTGTTGAGAATATTTGAACATCGACGGGATTTAATACTAAGACAAGTTTTCTATTTAAAAGATAAGTTGACCATATTTTCTTGATGTTTTTAACCATAAGCAAAGTTTTCATTTATTTGAACATTGAGGTATTTACTATAAAGAGGGGGGCAAGGGGTTTAACTGTTATGCTGTTATGGGGCAATTTAATTCTTTGTTATCTGTTATTTTGAAAATATAATTGCTGTTAGCTGTTATTGTCTTATTTTTTGTTAGCTGTTTTTGGCTTATAACTCAAAAACCGAAGCATTAAGAGAAAATCTGACAGGGTTTAATTGTTTATCAGGTCAAGATCTATCTGCCCTGATATTTTCACATGGATCGGACAACCCGTTGTTAGGTTACTGTCCTGAATTGGTAATTTTAAGGAAATTTTGCCGTTTTTTTGTTATTATCTTGAATATTATTATAGATAGAGATAAACTGTATACAGCAATAACTTTCAGCAAAATAAGATCTACAAATAAGTTAACATAACCAAAATAGTCAATTGACCCCTTAAGGAGTTATTGCCCTTTATAGTTAATTTTTAACATTTTTCATAAATTTTTGTAAATTTTTAGAAAATATTTTCCACTGTAATTACTGGGCCAAGTTTGATTGTCAGGCTTTCAATCTGACCATGACCTCATTTCATGGTTTAGTTTTCATGGTTTGGATGTTAAGAATGTTACATGTAAGTCTATATTTCACAGATGCTATAAATCACTAAATTTTGTGTATGGAATGTCAGTTTGTTGGGTGTTCATCATCTGTCTGGCTTGGTTAATTTGTCTGTGACTTCATTGTCAAAGGTTATATTGAAAATGGAAAGTTTGTGTGATACTTGTACTTGTAGTAAAACCTTCATACATGTATATAGGCAAAGCAGACATGACATTTCAGCATATGTGCACAGTCACTCTTGTTTACATCTGACACCATTGATCATGTCTACCATATTGATTATACACATGTAGCTGCATTTTGATAACAAAAGTCTGACAACTATTAACAATTGTTATAATTGATTTGATAAAACTAGGTATTATAGTCTTGTATAACATGTATAATGTACGATAACCAGAATAAGGAGATGTGGTATGAATTTCAATAAGACGACCATCAACCGTAGACCAAGTTTAGTTAGTTTAAACATATTTTATTGTTCAAAATGACAAAAGGATCAGACACAAGTTTAGACCAAGTGATGTAATTGTTAGTAACTGCACATCCTTCAACAATGAGCAAAATCAGTACATGTACCGCATAAGTGTGATAATGAAAAACCTATAACGGGCCTAGCCATATTGGATTATGTAACACAATGTAAACAAGTTCATATGAGAAACCCAAGTTTGATTTTTTATACAAAAGCAACATTGATACATAAGTGATGACAAATATATTGTGGTTAACCAAAGACTTATACCTGACCGTGTATCATCGTACAGCGGATATAGGTACATGTACTAACCAAGCGGGCATGAACTGAAACGGTAACGAAAATCTTTGTTTTGTTTTATCAACATTCAGTGTACATTTCTCAACATCTGAAATTCCTGCTCCAAAATAATTTTCGCATCGATTTTTTCCTATTTATAAGACAACTTTTATATTCTAATAAGAACAATTAACTTGTAAATGTGCAAATAGTTGTGAATGTCAACACCAACTTATCAATTTCGTTACAATTGTCGAGACATTTACATGTTTTACCGGAAGGAAAGCTAATACAGGGCAAAAGTAATAGTTACCAATCAAAAAACCTACCTGTGATTACTCATTCTTTGAAACTTTCTGAGTAATAAACGAGTATGAAAATTTTGTTTTTGTGAACGGTGTACAGCAACTTAACTATGTATACACCGTACAGAAGGATTTAAGTGGTCAGCTAAATACCGTACACAACAATTCTTTTCGGAAGAAAATATCGAAAAAAACATATGCATGCAAGATTTCAATGCCAATTATTGATACAGCTATACTTATTACCCACGCTCAGTGGCCTTCTATCAGAAAAAGTTTTGCAATGAATATAGATTATATGATTAACTAATTTGAATTTGAAAAATTGAAATGGGAAGAATATTTTGGATAAACGTTAGTACGACATCTGATCAACTGAAACCACATAAGAGAATCCGATGTCAGTCTATAGAAATTAATAAGATCGGAGTTTAAAGAATACAACAAGTTCTAAACCGTGATGTGAATAAATAAAAGAAGATTTGATTTCCGTGTCTGAAACAATGCGAGTTTTCTTGTTTTGAACATTTGAAATTTCACTGGCGCTAGTTATTTTGTCGGGTCTTGTACAGTACGTCCAACTTCATTTTGTACTAGTATCTACAAATACTTTTTTTACAAAATATGTATGGTAGATTGGTTGAGAAAAATCCGGTGAAAATATGTTTTTTTCTCGCGAGTGATAATATTTTTTACCTCAATCATGAATGCTTAATTAATTGCTATTTACATGTACATATGTATCATGTGTATCAAGTACATTTGAACTTCAAATAGACCATTCGGTACAATATACAGTACAAAGTAGAGTTAATATTTAGAACTATTAAAAAATAAAATACGGTAAAATAAAATAAATTAAATTTAGATAGATTTAATATTTATTTTCATAGCTGCAAAAGATGTGTTAAATGTTAATCATAGGCTTTGATTTTTTTATAATTTTACAAGAAAAAAAAATGTAGCCCCAAATATAAGCTCAGAATAAGTGTGTGAAATAAGCCCTCAAGAAAATATTAAGCAGTTTAATATGGGGATAAGTTTGACAAGTGTGTATATTAGGATTTCCCCACTAGGTTTAGAGTATATTATGTATGTTGACTGTTATTATGAAGTAATGTGCTTCGTAAAACTACGGGTATTGAAAACTACCTTGTATGCATGAATGATTTCACACCTAACTAATTTAAAAAAGAAAATAATTAAATTTGTTATTTAGATAATATTGAAAAATTGTAAACTATTAATACAGTTAAGGATACATGTACATTTGGTTACGAATATATTGGGTAACCTTTTTCGATTTATATCTGTTAGTAGTTATCTATTATCTAGTGAAATGGCACGTATCTAGTGCTGGTTCCGATTTTATTGGTTCGAAGAGATTAGAGGCGAGGGAGTGTTAAACAATTATATAAATTCAGCACATTCACTAAATAACCGAGGAATACAAAAAATGTGTTCAGCGGCAAATATTTCAAAATACTATTTTTTTTTTAAATCAATATCTATCTACAATTAATGTATTAAATGGGAGTGATAGTTGTTTCTCTTTGTCACAACCTTATATTTCACACGGTAAAATTGTTTTACAAATAATTTAACCTATATCGCTGACTGTCAGACATTTTGTGTCCGTGACTTTTAAGTCGACATGACGATCAATGTTTGGAAGTTGCTACGCTTATAAATTAGCTATGACTATACAATGGTTGTAACTATCATATTTTTACTGTTACAACCTTTTCAGCGTTTAAACAGTTTTAAAAACTGTTTCAACGTTTTTCGAGTTGGGACAGTTGTAAATCAACTGTTAGAACTTTGAAATAGTTGTATCAGTCCTTTATTGACTGTGACAGTTATTTCTAGCGTTGTTGCAGTCGATTTATGTTATAGACAAACAATTTTAAAGTTGGGACAGTTACAAAATAACTGTAGCAGTGAAATTTAACAACTGTTACAACTTTAACAAACATTATTAGTCGTAGAACGACTGTTACTGGTATGGACAGTTGTTTTTTCGTCCAGTAGTGAAAGCATTCTCTAAATCATGGTGTTTACATCGCAAGAACCACAACTGTTATACTTCCTTAGAGAGGACAATTATTTTTCGCGTTTTTCTAAATGTAAACTACGATTATTCTACTTTAATATATAGAGACTTTCTGTATTCTGTCTACTGTTTTCTTTGAAATGTTTACTATTTAAGGGGTCAAACCAGTTGCATATATATTAAAATAAGTAAAACATGTTGAAACAAGAATGTGTCTATAGTACACGGATGCCACATCGGCATTATATTAATACTAAGTTTCGAGTTGATTGGACTTCAAATTTATCAAAATCTACCTCGACCAAAAACTTGAACCTGAAGCGGGACAGACGGACGGACGGACGAACGAAGGAACGAGTCGAACGTTGCACAGATAAATAGGAGGGGCATAAACAATTATTGTTGAAAGTGGAAGTAGTGATTTGGCACAAAATGAAAGTAAGGTAAAGATTAGAGAGAGGCAGGATCTTTGTCGGAACGTCGGAATCGGGTGTTTAAAGCTCGGGATTTGGGGATTGATCCGGGAATATATTTTTCGATTTCGGGATTTCGGGTTATGAATTTCTTTAAATTCTGCATCTCGGGATTTCATGTTTTTAAGCCCGGGATTTCGGAATCTGAGGACCCCTCCGACCACCCCTCAAATTAGCCTAAGTCGGTCTTAGTCATTTATACAAGATTCATATCCTACCATTGGCATTTAATAAGAAAGCACTGATGGATTGTTCTAGAAGCATATTTTATTAGACTAATAATGGTCTATATATAAGCAATTACATTTTTTTCATGTTTGAAGCGGCGTAAAATTTTAATTTAATTTGACTTTTACCAAAAGATGCATTGTAGCAAAGGAGAAGAATAATTGTAGTCTGAGGCCAGAAACACGAACATAATTGAATTAAACATAAAAGAAACAAATATCGGACTTTGGAAAAAGGGAGAGGGCTTTTGATAACTTTCAAGTAATGAAATTCTCCATACAAAATTTCTTTTACAAAAAGTCATCCTAAAACAGTTCACAAGCCGTGAATTCTAGTCAAATCGGCACTTGGTGAAATCGACACCTGGTCAAATCTGCACCCAGTATAGTCAAATCGGCACCTAGATAAATTGGCACCTGGTTAAACATACTAAATCGGCACCTGATGTAGTAATTTTGGCACCCATGTTAAATATGTCTAATATATATTTTATATCAATTAATATATATATTTTTGCAATATTCTTAAGCAAAACAATTAAAATAAAGAAGGGGTTGTGCCAAAATATTGACGAATTTACATTTTCGGGGGGTTTTTGTATGCCATTTTTTCGGTCTAATTAATGTGAGTGTATAAAAGGAGTAAAATATTTTTTATGCATGTTTCATCCAGTTGAGCATTCTGTATGATTGTTGGTTTAATGCTGTTTAAATTTTCCTGCAAAGCGACCTTAGAATTGCGTATAATTTTTCGATAATTAGTGATACTAATGAAAAGGGCTCATGGTTTTCCCTATCACTACTTCTAACTTTCTCATGATTAAACAACATCTTGCGTAATGGCTTCACATTGGCGGATCCAAAAGGGGGGGGGGGGTGTTCCGGGGGTTGGAACCCCCCTTTTTTTGGCCGATCAATGCATTTGAATGGGAGAATATAGTTGGAACCCCCCCCTCCTTTTTATTCTGTGTTGGGACCCCCCCTTTTCCAAATGGCTGGATCTGCCCCTGCTTCATTGTTTTTTATTTAGTTTTTCAGTGAGGAAAAAAACATCAATAACTACTTGTATATATATATAGAGAGTTACAGCTCTTTTAATAATATAGCAAGACATTGGTTTGGTTGACTTTTCAATCAACAAAGATTTGTATAGCCTGACTAGTCTAGTGAATTCTTAAAATTTATTAATTGAAAAGAAAACTAATCAAAACAACAGTCTGAATTATCTATAGAATGTTGAGAAAACCCTAAGAATAATTAGAAATAGAAAGATCATTTATACATTTTTGAAGTTTATATAGTTTACATCAAATATGATTCGGTGCCGAATTGACTTTAAATAGGTGCCGATTTGACTAGATGCCGATTTAACCAGATGCCGATTTGATTTTTTCTATGGGTGCCGAATTATATAATAACCCCAGAACCCCCCCCCCCCCTTCCCCCCCATCCAGACCCTCATAAATCGTATCCAGTCCCTCATAAATCGTGATTAGCATGAGATTTTTTTTTCGATCAAAAGGGGAGAGATTGTACGCTCTAGACGTCTCCTCAGGCCTGGGTCCGTCACTGCAACTACAACCTCTTCTTCTTCCAGGTAAGGGAGAGATTGTACGCTCTAGACGTCTCCTCAGGCCTGGGTCCGCCACTGCAACGACAACCTCTTCTTCTTCCAGGTAAGGGAGAGATTGTACGCTCTAGACGTCTCCTCAGGCCTGGGTCCGCCACTGCAACTACAACCTCTTCTTCTTCCAGGTAAGGGGAGAGATTGTACGCTCTAGACGTCTCCTCAGGTCTGGGTCCGTCACTGCAACGGCAACCTCTTCTTCTTCGAGGTAAGGGAGAGATTGTACGCTCTAGACGTCTCCTCATGCCTGGGTCCGCCAATGCAACGGCAACCTCTTCTACTTCCAGGTAAGGGAGAAATTGTACGCTCTAGACGTCTCCTCAGGCCTGGGTCCGCCACTGCAACAGCAACCTCTTCTTCTTCCAGGTAAGGGAGAGATTGTACGCTTTAGACGTCTCCTCAGGCCTGGGTCCGCCACTGCGACGACAACCTCTTCTTCTTCCAGGTAAGGGAGAGGTTGTACGCTCTAGACGTCTCCTCAGGCCTGGGTCCGCCAATGCAACGGCAACCTCTTCTACTTCCAGGTAAGGGAGAAATTGTACGCTCTAGACGTCTCCTCAGGCCTGGGTCCGCCACTGCAACAGCAACCTCTTCTTCCTCTAGGTAAGGGAGAGATTGTACGCTCTAGACGTCTCCTCAGGCCTGGGTCCGCCACTGCGACGACAACCTCTTCTTCTTCCAGGTAAGGGAGAGGTTGTACGCTCTAGACGTCTCCTCAGGCCTGGGTCCGCCACTGCAACTACAACCTCTTTTTCTTCCAGGTAAGGGAGAGATTGTACGCTCAAGACGTCTCCTCAGGCCTGGGTCCGCCACTGCAACGGCAACCTCTTTTTTTTCCAGGTAAGGGAGAGATTGTACGCTCTAGACGTCTCGTCAGGCCTGGGTCCGCCACTGCAACGGCAACCTCTTCTTCTTCCAGGTAAGGGAGAGATTGTACGCTCTAGACGTCTCCTCAGGCCTGGGTCCGCCACTGCAACGGCAACCTCTTCTTCTTCCAGGTAAGGGAGAGATTGTACGCTCTAGACGTCTCCTCAGGCCTGGGTCCGCCACTGCAATGGCAACCTCTTCTTCTTCCAGGTAAGGGAGAGATTGTACGCTCTAGACGTCTCCTCAGGCCTGGGTCCGCCACTGCAACGACAACCTCTTCTTCTTCCAGGTAAGGAACCGGATTCAAAACTGAACGTGATTGGTTCCGTGCGAAAAAAAAAACTCATCTGACTTCAGATTGTCCGGAGAAACAACACCTGAAACGAGTTGTATATTATATTTTTTTTTTATATCATATTATTTGTCATTAAATTTTCTTTAAGAATCAGTTTACAGATTTTGACCGGGTTGTATGCTTTTTCGTGAATTTAAATTTTAGTGTTCAAAAATGTGTTGCCAGAGTCACGCTAAGAAAGACTTCCGGTAAACTTTTCGGTAAAAAAGCATATTTAAATATATAATGTTTTAATTTTATATGATAGTCTATTACATTAACTTTCAAAATCAGTTTTATTTATTAATTTAGCTTTAGCGGTTCTAGAGATATTATTACCGTATCACCATGGTGATACGGTCTGATTAGTCAGAGACTAAACGTCAGGTTCGGGTAAATCTGTTAACGGTATTTCTGTTATTTCATTGGTTATAAAAACTATCTAATGGCTGCTTCGTGGCTGTTTCCGGAATGATTATGGGGGAAATGAAGGTCATTTTAACATCTGATTGGCTATTAATGAGTGGCATGCATTATATGTTCAACGCGTCCGTATTGAAATCATGATACTAGGTTATAGGTACATATTATGATAAAGTGTTCATTTGCTATAGTGATTAGTTATGATGATAACTCACGAAAGCTGCCAATTTGGTGCAGATTATATAATCATGATACAATGTGATGATTTAATCTTGAAATTATGTTGCTATTTCGGTAAGAAACTGTACATTTATGTATTATTGCTATTCTCTAAAAATAGAACAGTAATGTGTATAATTAACACTTTAAACGGCGTATTTAAACGGTTAAATGATTGAGATACTTTTGTGTTAGATTTCTTCGTATAAAGCTTAGATTTTAAATAGAAAATACACAAAACGTATGCTCTATGTATAAACATAATAACCATTTATTATTCATTTCTTGGACATATTGATTAGAAAATATTAAAATCACGGAATTTACCGAAGATGTAATTTCGTTTCCAGCACTTTCATCGCTTCATTGATTTCTGGTGTAAATAAACAAACCCGACGATACTGATTATATGTATAGAAGAATACAAAAAATACAAGGTGAGCAATATGGTTTCTTATGTGCAAAGAAGCCTACACCAAGCATCACAGTATTGTTATTGACAAGGGTTTCAGTGCACTATAGGATACTAGAGTGGCAGCTGTTGCAAATTATATAATTTAGCTTTCTACAATGCACAGCTCTATATTTGACAATGACCCCCAAGGCAATCATTTATACGATCCTTCAAACCCTAAAAACTTGCAACACAGTGAACTCCCAAAAATATGTTTGCATGTGGGGTAGACAGTTTGATGACCTTTGATGTACTCGTACATGATGATTTATTCTTTGGAGTTGTTGGTGATCAGCAGTCATTATAAAAAACTAAAAAAGAAGATGTGGTATGATTGCCAATGAGACAACTGTCTACAAGAGACCAAAATGACACAGACATTAACAACTATAGGTCACCGTACGGCCTTCAACAATGATCAAAGGCTATACAACATAGTCAGCTATAAAAGGCCCTGATATGACATGTAAAACAATTCAAACCAGAAAACCAACGTCCTTATTTATATAAAAAAATGAACGAAAAACAAATATGTAACACATAAATAAACGACAACCACTGAATTACAGACTCCTGACTTGGGACAGACACATAAATAATGTGGCAGGGTAAAACATGTTAGTGGGATTCCGATCCTCCCCCTAACCTTGGACAGTGGTACATGTACAACATAAGAACGAACTATAAAAATCAGTCAAAAAAGGCTTAACTCATCAGATTGCCCATTGATATATCAAAAGCATTGAAAACTTCATTTGAAATGTCTGATTTCAATTTATTCACATCATCAGGTCTTACACTTGTATATTTTTTCGTGATGAACATTACTATTTGGTTGATTATGTAGGGAATCTCTGAAGCATGACTGGAGAAGTCGCCACCCCCCTTTATTGTCCCAGCTGACCTGAGAATCTGTCCCTCTATAACCATTAACGTCATACAACAATTACTTTTCCATTGTGGCATCATATATTTTGTATTAAAACATCAAAATTTTACATGGAATATTTGTGATGTAAATGTACAGTTTGTAATGGCGGACATATACATATTGTCAATGATTGTAGCAATAAGGTGTATTCAAAGCAAATTAATTAATAATAAATCAACTCAATGGATAGAAGTGTAGTAGGTGGTTTTCTAAGCGTTAATGAATAACACCAACAAGAGCTAAGGGTTCTGATGCTTTATTGTACCAGTATGTAAATAACAAGTCTGAAATAGCAATTATACAACATATATAAATAACAAGCTATTTCATATAACATAAATATATATACGTTTACGAATATCACAGGTTATGTAATACAGAAATATAATAAATAATACCTTTAACTGTTATTAACTAAGTAGCAAGTAAAATGTATTGCAAGTAGAGAATGTTCAATGTTTACATTCAATGAAATTGACATCGGGTGTCACGTGTACTTTTACAAATGCTTGACCTTTGACTATACACTAAATCGGAATGTGAAATGTAATTTACGTGTATCTGTGTATTTGTATTAAATACTGGTTTACCTTACAAACGGTATATAATAAATGTTACATCTACATTTATTAATAATGACTTCATTAAAATATATAATACGTATAATAATTAACTACATAATATCATACAACAATCATAAAGTTGCAAATATAATAATCATAAAGACTTATGATGTCAATATTATCGATTCTTTGAAAGCTCCAAACTAACGGGAGGTAACTCATGTTTACAATACAATATAAACAAAGCTAAACTATAAATAAATATACTCTTACCACTTGTGGAGTGAGTTGTACTACTGATAAGGTTAACGGCACATCATATACACATCACAATCATGTGTTCTACATAATTACATTACATGGAGTCCTGAAACCAAAATACGAACATAAATACTCGGACTCTTAATTATAAAAATATACAATGTAACAAATATTCTTTACTCATTCATATTTGTACTTGATAAAAACTATTTACTACAAAACTATAACTTTATATAAATGGAAACACTTTTCCGTCTTTCACTTAATAAGCCGTCATTTATAAAATATAGACTATTCATAACAATAATCAAATAGTAATGTACGCAAATTAACAATACAATTCTACCGTGGCAAATAAACCGTAGATTATAAAATCTTATACTTCTAGCTTAATAAAATACTATCATGTACATCTCGTGTACTTGTGTTACATACATGCGATATGAGGAGAACTTTACAAAGCAAAATAGAAACTTTACTAAAATATCATTTACGTGAAAAATATAAATAATGTTAATAAAGAAGTAACTTACAGTATTCTATAATAATGTTGTCCAAAATATATAAGGTTTACAGGTAAACTATATGTGGTCAATATAATCAGACCATAAATTCAATGGACTGTCATGGCTATCGTCCCGTGGAAATGTACAGGTACAAAACAAAGGAAATTAAACTTGACCGCGAAATATAAACAACCAATCAGATACAATGATTTAAGTAAATCCCTAATGAATATTCATAGAAAATAACGTGAATATTACTATACATAAAAATAAGGTTTGCAAGTAATAATTTAAACTGAATATACAATATTCAAAATATGTAATAAAGCTTTTATAATAAATATAGTAATTAAATAGATGATTTTTACAATATATAAAATGATCATAAAAATCACTCTACTACATTCTCCCCGCTGTAGGAAAATGACTTCCACGTCATTCCGGTCTGTTTCCCCCTTCACTGAAAGTTGACGTCCTCGGCAAGCCATTAACCAGTTCGCATGATGTCGAGGATGGTTCTTGACAACTCCATCTCTAAACCTTTAAATCTTCCTTTTCTTGCTTCAGACTCCAACCAGTGAATCCTCATTAACCAATCCGGCTGTTGGATAGTAGTAGCCTGCTTGGATACAACATAGTCCTCCAGGTATTTCGGTGGTTTCCTTTCTCTCTGAGGTCTAGTTGCTACTGGTGGGTCGCGTGGTGGTGTCGGTAGTATACGTCTCCTTCGAATTCGTGGTTGTTGTTCCGGAGCTATGGTGGGTTCGTCTGCCAGTTCTAGTGATAAGTCTGTTGGCGCACTCTCATCTTGATCAATAGAAGTGTGTTCTTCTGTAGTCTGAGCAGTCGCTTCTTCAGGTTCCTCATCACTCACAGGGTTTGGTTCTGCAGCTGTAATAATGTCCACAGGAAGAGCGTCCCCTCCTAAACCAGTTCCCTGCTGATCACTACTCTCAGCTCCATCATGGCCGTCACCAGTGAAACCAAGAGTTCCTTCTTCTTGTAGGTCCACAACTGGTACATCACTGTTAGTGTTGTCCTGTGTATCCTGATCAAGTATATAATATCCATACTCCTGCTCCGACTCCTCATCTGATACTTCATCAGTGGTCCTGTTCTCACTGTTCCCTTCAGATTTCGTCGGTTCCTCGGGCTGCTTCTTTCTTCTTTGCCTGGGCGCAGGACGTTTCTTTTCTTTATCTGTATCTCTAACAGTTGGCAGATCTCCAATAGGCAAGAAAAGATTCCTATGTAAAGTCCTCTTTCTTCCTTCTTTATTCTCTTTCTGAACCACGTACACTGGTATTCCATAATTAGGCTGACTAATTATACGGTACGGGTCATCTTCCCACCTATCTGCTAACTTGTGCTTTCCATCAAAAGCTAGAGTCTTGACTAAAACTCTATCTCCCGGTTTCAGCACAGCTCCTTTTACTTTCTGGTCGTAGTGTGTCTTCTGTCGTTCCTGGGCAGCAAAGATGTTCCTTGTTGCTGTATCATATGCTTTGCGTAGTCTTTCTTGCATTTCTTCTGCATACTTAGTTGTAGTTATAGGTTCAGCTTCATCTCCAATTCCAAACGCGATGTCGATAGGTAGCTTTGGTTGTCTTCCGAACATCAGATAGTAAGGAGAGAATCCAGTTGATGTTTGACGAGTGCAATTGTAAGCATGAACAAGACCAGCAACATGCGACTTCCAATCTTTCTTCTGGACGTTCTCTAGTGTTCCAAGCATACCAAGTAATGTCCTGTTGAAACGTTCGGTGATGCCATTACCCATTGGATGATACGGTGTTGTTCTTGACTTCGTCATACCAGTGATGTTACATAATTCCTTGATGATTTTGGATCCGAAGTTGGCACCTTGATCGGAGTGAATTCTTTCTGGCAAACCATAGTGGACGACAAAGTTGTTGAAGAATGCGTCTGCAGTTGTTTTTGCTGTCTGGTTTCTTGTTGGTATTGCCAATGCATATCGAGTGAAGTGGTCTGTTATTACTAGTATGTTTTCAAATCCACCTGTAGATCTTTCAAGTGAGAGATAATCCATACAAACTAACTCAAGTGGTTGCGTCGTCTCAATGCTGATAAGTGGTGCTCTATGACTTGCTGGTTGCTTTCGTCGTATGCATCTGTCGCAGTTCGATATCCAGTTGTCAACATCTCTATTCATTCCAAACCAAACAAAACGATCTCTAACTAATGATACTGTTTTGTCTCTGCCTTGATGTCCCATCTCATCATGTAATGCTGTTAATACTTTGGCAATACAGACTTCGGGTAATACAAGTTGTTTATGTTGTTCCCCATTGTCGTGGATAATACGGTAGAGTACGCCATCAACCATTTTCAATTTGTCGTAGTTGTTAATAAACCAAGTGTTCCATGGTGAACGTTCTAACTGTTCTTTTCGTGGCTTTCGATGTTCATCAACCCAATATATCCAATCTTTTAGGTAAGTATCTTGCTTCTGTTCCATCTTGATGTTGACTAGATGTTGTGATGGTAAGTATGGATCATCAGTGGCTTTAGATGTTGTCATCGATAACGTCTGAACATATGGTTGTGCATGCTGTAACTGACAAATGGCTTTCACAGAATCTGTACTAATGTTGGAGGTGTTGGTACGACCAAGTAGTTCTGGAAGTCTGGAAAGTGCATCTGCATCAGCGTTGTTGGCACCAGGTCGATAGACGATGTTAAAGTTGTATGATGACAAACTAGCTATCCAACGATGACCAGTGGCGTCTAGCTTTGCTGTTGTTAAGACGTAAGTAAGTGGGTTGTTGTCTGTAACCACGGTAAATGTGTTGCCATAAAGGTAATCATGAAATTTCTCTGTTACTGACCATTTCAGAGCAAGGAATTCTAACTTATGGACTGGATAGTTCCTCTCAGTCTTGCTAAGTCCTCTGCTGGCATAGGCTATGGCTCTTTTCTTTCCTTCTTGTGATTGGTACAGTATTGCTCCAAGACCAAGCATAGATGCGTCTGTATGTAATTCAAAAGGTTCCTTGTAACGTGGATAACCAAGAACTGGTGGCATCGCTAGTTGACTTTTGAGCTTCTGGAAGGCATCTTCTTGTGGCTTGTCCCAAACCCATGATGTTACTGTTGGCTTCTTAAGTTTTCGTTTACTAGACTTCTTTGGTGCAGGCATCAAGTCTGTGAGCGGTCTTGCTATCTTGGAGAAGTCTTTGACAAACTTGCGGTAATAGCCGACAAAACCAAGGAAGCGACGTACCTCTTCTGGCGTTGTGGGTCGAGGCCAGTTGATTACTTTCTCAAGTTTATCTGGATCGGGTGAAATACCATCTTTAGAGACTATGTGGCCGATGTACTTGACTTTGTCTTTGAAGAATGCACATTTCTTGGGCGAAAGTTTCAAGTTGTGTTCTCTTAGTCGTTGTAGTACCATCTGTAACCTTTCAAGATGTTCTTCATACGTCTCTGAAAAGATGATCAAGTCGTCAAGGTATATAAAGCATATATCTAGGTGAAGATCTCCAAGTATCTGTTCCATGAGACGTTGGTAAGTTGCTGGACTGTTTACGAGGCCAAACGGAAGTCTGTTAAATTCATAGAAACCAAGAGGGCCGACTGTAAATGCTGTTCTAGCCTTGTGTGTCTCTTCTACCTCTACTTGGTGATAACCACTCTTCATGTCCATGACGGTATAGTAGTTGTTTCCTCCCAAGGCGTCAAGGATTTCTTCGCTTCTAGGAAGAGCATATGAGTCTTTAATCGTCAGCTGGTTCAGTTGTCTATAATCTACACACATTCTGAGCTTGTTGTCTTTCTTCCTAACCAATACAACATTTGATGACCAAGGCGAATGTGAACGACGAATGATCCCAGCAGTAAGTAGTTGTTGAAGGTGTGTTCTAACTTCGTCGAATAAGGCAGGTGGAATACGCCGGTGTCGTTGTTTGAATGGTGTTTCATCTATCAGTTCTATCTTATGCTGAACGGCAGTGATGTGGCCTATATCAGTATCCGAAGTGCTAAATACGTCTCTGAATTGATGTAGTAATTCTCTGGCTTTATGTAGTTGATCATCACTAAGTGTGTCTGGAAATGTAGATTCATTCCATGCATCTTGTTCATAGGTATCTGGTATATCAATGTCGGTAACTGAAACAGGTTGAAGTTCGCAAAGGATGGCATTTGGCGAAACTGTCACTGTTCTGGTAGTTACATTACTGATATGTACTGGTATGATGCTGTTGTTTCTATACTGATATGATACTAATGATGGAGCTATATCTAAGTCTGATGGTATTGCTGCTCTATCAGTTGACTGTAGGAGTCCACAAACTGGATGGTATGGTAGTTCATGGTCCATGTATCCCTGTAGAACGACATCTTTGTTAGGTGGTATACGGATTGTCTTTCCTTCAGCACTCTTGATGATGGCAAGTCTGTTGCATCTCTTCTGCAGTTCTTTATCTCTAAGAAGCAAACATCTAAATGTGATATACCAAGGTGTATGTAAATCTGCTGTTTGTAGAAAGCGTGATCCATATCGTTGCTTTACATCAGTCATAGCTGCTGTCAAAACGTTGGTTCCCAGTAGAAGTGGTACAAGCTGGTTGTAAGAACTGTCTGGAACGACTAACAGTAAGCATTGCTGAGGATCTGCTGATGTAGATGAACCTGGTAATTGTAGATCTGCTGAGATGTAACCAAGGTATGGCATGTTCTGGCCATCTGCACATTCGATGTTGAGTATCTGGTTGAGTGTCTGGATAGGACTGTCAGCAAGGTACTGCCGATGGAATGATTGACTAACTGTGCTAACTGTAGAACCAGTATCTAGTAGTGCTGATGCTTGAAGTCCATTGATGACTACTGTGACTTCATTAGGGCTACCAAGTAATCCTTCTGTGTCACCTGATGACTGTCGTTGTTGGTACATCTTAGCTTCAGTGTTCATCTGCTGAAAGTTACAAGCTTTTCTAATGTGATCTAATCTAACACAGCAGGCAAAGGCATAGTGGCCTGGTTGTCCACATCTGTAGCATATAACAGGTTCTCTGGATGGTTGAGATACATAAGTCGGAGTAGGAGCAGGTTGGTATTCAGCTTCTATCTGGTCCCAGTATGGACGTTGTCTGTTGCGTCTTCGGTGGCGACGACGTTTTCTGCGTGGTGGATAGTACTGTGGATCAAAAGTGTCGTAAGTGTTGTAGGGTTGGTCATACATGGCGTTGTAACATGGCTCATTCGGTTGGTCATACATGGCTAACGGTGTAGACTAGTGTACCTATAAACATTCAATTCATTTACCCTAATTCAAGTTCAATAATAATGCAAAAATCTAATAAGTGTCAACACCACCACACTAAATGATCAAATGGAAATTTTTAATCAATACTAAAAAATAATCAACAATGCCTATCTACAATCTCAAAATCTAGATACTGTCTAACTCAGTGAATGTCTAATATGTAAATATTATGATAATAAATTTTATTTCATATTAACTTAAGTACCAAGTCACTAAACAAAGTACATTTGTAAAACAATATATATACTGTGTATCTAATACCAACTAGCAATGCTCACATAAAACATAATGTGTGTTTAATTGCTAAGTTCAACTGAGCATTGACCTATACCATGTGGGTTATAGTTCAATGTAAGTATAATACACTACAACTGTATACCGAAAAATAAATTTAAAATATAAAAGTGTATGCTATATACTATGTAGCTATGCTACTGTAATCTACAAAGTATGTTTATAACTATCAGTAATACATGTACACCATAAATGAATGCCTAAATAATATAAGTGTACATGTCCTCTGATAGACTAAGTCCAAATCCAAGTAAGCCTCGGAAAAAAAAAATAATAATTTTAAATGTATAAATGTTAAAGTATGAAAAGGTCAAAATGTAGGACGTCAAAAAAAAAATTTAAAGTCCCAAAAAGTGGATGTAAAATTTCAAAATTAAATAAGTTCTAAGTGTGTAAATGTTTCAAGTGTATGCTAGTTTCAATGTATCAAAGTGGTATACAGTATATAATGTAAATAAATAAGTCCTACCTTAAACTAGAAAACTATTCCAATAATTACACTGTTCCACAAAAGTATAATTAAATCACAATATTTCACAATGTAGAATAATACAAGTTCAGTTTTCCAAAAGTGAAAAACAAAAAGTCAAGTTACTAAAAGTAACATCCGGTACTATAATGTCATCCGGTAAACTGTAAACAAACGCACGTGGACGATGATCACATGGGTCGGAATGTTAGTAAACATAAGCACGTGGTAAAGTTCATCACATGGTACCATAACGGAAGTAAACAAACACACATGGTCACTGTATACATGGACTCGAGACATCTAATGGTGGTCACTGACATCAAATCTGGATCTCCACAAAAACTGGTATGTGCCATCAACCCAACGAAACGTGAGCGCCATTTGTAGTAGGTGGTTTTCTAAGCGTTAATGAATAACACCAACAAGAGCTAAGGGTTCTGATGCTTTATTGTACCAGTATGTAAATAACAAGTCTGAAATAGCAATTATACAACATATATAAATAACAAGCTATTTCATATAACATAAATATATATACGTTTACGAATATCACAGGTTATGTAATACAGAAATATAATAAATAATACCTTTAACTGTTATTAACTAAGTAGCAAGTAAAATGTATTGCAAGTAGAGAATGTTCAATGTTTACATTCAATGAAATTGACATCGGGTGTCACGTGTACTTTTACAAATGCTTGACCTTTGACTATACACTAAATCGGAATGTGAAATGTAATTTACGTGTATCTGTGTATTTGTATTAAATACTGGTTTACCTTACAAACGGTATATAATAAATGTTACATCTACATTTATTAATAATGACTTCATTAAAATATATAATACGTATAATAATTAACTACATAATATCATACAACAATCATAAAGTTGCAAATATAATAATCATAAAGACTTATGATGTCAATATTATCGATTCTTTGAAAGCTCCAAACTAACGGGAGGTAACTCATGTTTACAATACAATATAAACAAAGCTAAACTATAAATAAATATACTCTTACCACTTGTGGAGTGAGTTGTACTACTGATAAGGTTAACGGCACATCATATACACATCACAATCATGTGTTCTACATAATTACATTACATGGAGTCCTGAAACCAAAATACGAACATAAATACTCGGACTCTTAATTATAAAAATATACAATGTAACAAATATTCTTTACTCATTCATATTTGTACTTGATAAAAACTATTTACTACAAAACTATAACTTTATATAAATGGAAACACTTTTCCGTCTTTCACTTAATAAGCCGTCATTTATAAAATATAGACTATTCATAACAATAATCAAATAGTAATGTACGCAAATTAACAATACAATTCTACCGTGGCAAATAAACCGTAGATTATAAAATCTTATACTTCTAGCTTAATAAAATACTATCATGTACATCTCGTGTACTTGTGTTACATACATGCGATATGAGGAGAACTTTACAAAGCAAAATAGAAACTTTACTAAAATATCATTTACGTGAAAAATATAAATAATGTTAATAAAGAAGTAACTTACAGTATTCTATAATAATGTTGTCCAAAATATATAAGGTTTACAGGTAAACTATATGTGGTCAATATAATCAGACCATAAATTCAATGGACTGTCATGGCTATCGTCCCGTGGAAATGTACAGGTACAAAACAAAGGAAATTAAACTTGACCGCGAAATATAAACAACCAATCAGATACAATGATTTAAGTAAATCCCTAATGAATATTCATAGAAAATAACGTGAATATTACTATACATAAAAATAAGGTTTGCAAGTAATAATTTAAACTGAATATACAATATTCAAAATATGTAATAAAGCTTTTATAATAAATATAGTAATTAAATAGATGATTTTTACAATATATAAAATGATCATAAAAATCACTCTACTACAGAAGCATACTGGTGAGCCAATTTTTTTTTTTCACACAGCATCTGCATAGAGTGATGAGATATAAATCAGGAGATCAATCACTGGTTTTAGAAGTCAAGATCGCGTTTTTATATTTTACTTATTTGGGTAGATACATGTAACACAACATTTAACTTGTCATAATACCTATACGCTCAGTGTTCTTCATGAAAACTATCACACTGATTTTAAATCATTATAGGAAAGCACAGTGTATAAGCAAACATATCTGAATCAGGAGGCAAAGAGTCTTTTATAGGCTGACTGCAATAGTCTGTATTTTATCTAAAAAAGCTTAGTTCTTGTCAACTTTCTTATTATTTCAAACATTTTAATAGATGTCTCCCAAATTTGGTGTATTTCTATTAGCTTTTTTCAAAGTCATTTTTATTTATTTTTCAACCCTTATTATTTCAAACATTTTAATAGATGTCTCCCAAATTTGGTGTATTTCTATTAGCTTTTTTCAAAGTCATTTTTATTTATTTTTCAACCCGGCCCAGAAATATGTGGTTACCTTTAATATAGCTAATTTAGAGAAAGGCGACCTGGGTCACCTCTAACAAAGGCTATATTTATTGTCAATGCAAACATTTTACCTGTTCAACACCAAATGCTGTCAAGTTTGGGGCCCCTGGCCATGGCTCTTTTTTTCATAATTCATCTTGCATGTACATCTCCTTTGAATTTGTTTGCTTATTTGTTCTATGGTCTTTCTATGTATATCTATCTATATACCACATTTTCATGGTCCCATAAAAATGTTTAAATGTATACATTTTACTTTTTTCTAGCTTCCCTCATGTGATAGCCGTACCTTTTTGGTCACTATTTATGTGTTGCGTTTAAATATGAATTGTAACACTTTACAGTGACTGAACAGGTAAAAACAAATACTTCTCAAGAAACAGAAAAAAGAAGACTACTTGGAACAGCACCAGACTACATGTATGAATGAATAAAAACTCAGATCGGAATAGCATGGAGGATATTATATGTCCTTGTGAATAAGCAAGAAAAGCTTTTAATAATAGTGCCTATTTTTTAATTTACTAGATTTTTCATTCATTATCTGTGCAAATTTCAACATAATTTGTCACAAATTCTTATCTAACTTTACTCAAACTTTCAGTGGTGGATCCAGAAATTTTCATAAGCGGGAGCCCACTGACTGCCTAAGAAGGGGCCAACTCCAGTCATGCTTCAGTGATTCCCTATAAAAACAACAAAATTTTTCCTACAAAAGGGGTGGCCCAGGCCGCCAGAAAAAACCCTCTAACTCCACCTCTGACTTTAATTTAATGATCTTTAATATGACAAGTGTTTCATTCACCAACATACTGGTGCGTTTCTGTGATAAATATCATGCACAATTTTATAAATGAGAGTGGAAAGAAGATTCACATGTGGTGTACCTGCACATGACAATTGCAAACTGCCCCATTTTTTTATATCACACCCAATGACCAATCAACTGATCATGCTGATACTGACATTACCAGAGAGTACACATCAAATGAAAAATCACAAATAACTGATACATGTACATATTATCAGATATTACAGAATTAAATATGTTTTAAATTTATTACAAAAAATGTGTTCTCAATCTTGTAGATAGATATTACTGGACCTCATATACATGTAAGTACCAAAGACAACTGTCTATCCAAGTCACAATTTATAAAATAAACTATTAAAGGTTGTAGTTTGGTCTTCAACGCAAAGCTTGGTTCACACCTAACAGCAATTTTATATAGTCCATATCAATCATGACAATGGCGTTTGGGGTTAAACATGTTTTCGTAGGTAAATAATATTGCCATGGAACTTTTTTCATGAGAGTGTTATAGTCTATAGAGTATTACTTCCTGTTTGGTGGAATAGTGAAATAGAAGTCAACACATCTTGCTCAATCCTATGTCGCTTTGAAGGTGTCATGATTGTCATCCTCAGCTTCAGCAATGTCTTACTGTAATTTGAATTTCAAAATGACTGAGCGACGTTTTTCGAAGCACTGGTCAACTCCACCATAGCGAATCACATGACTTTGACAATCAGTAAATTCCAGCGAAAAATATCTTATAAAGAATCGTCGCATAAAAATTAAATAATAGAGTACACAGGAAATGGCAAAGTTCACATAGTGAAGTATGATAAATCATTTAAAAAAACAAAAAACGAGCAAAAAAGGGGGGGGGATTGGGCGTACGCCCTCTACGTCCCCCTCTGGATCCGCCACTGCCTTCTGTTGTTGTCCATTTTGTCAAGTAGTAATCCTCAAAAGTACGTGTAGGTTATATGCTATTTTTATCAAGTTGATTATAGACACAGAATACATATTATTATAATATCATTCCCCATTTCCATTCTCAATTTTATTAAGTCTCCTTCCATTATAACACGGGTCCACCAATAATACAAGAAAAATGACAAATTAGTAGAAAAAAGGGCTATAATTTCATATTGCTTGAAGTGCAATATTCCAATAAAAATAAACTACTCACAAACCACTGATCTCAATATAATCAGCTAAAATACGGCAAGCTTTTTAGAAAAGCTATTACTTGGTTATAATACACCCACTTTTCACTTCCGCGTTTTCCACTTCCGCGTTTTAGACCTTCCTGTATATTATACGCATCCATTTCGCGCCCCTGACAAAAATATGTTTCCTGTGAAAGAAAAAGTAAAACATACGATTTGGGTAAAAACCTAGTCAAAGATATATCAAGGTATTGTGAGAACACAGAGATTTTAATTAAGATAAAGGACGGACGTACATTAAGATAAAGTTGACCCATGTTGTCTTGGTTCCTATCCGGGTCTGTTCGCCCAAATATTCACGTTCGCTCTCATTCGCACCCCACATGTTCGCATCAAAGGTTTTGTATTGAATAAGTTCGGAAGCTTTATTTTAATCGTCCTTTTGATAGTGTATTTTTATGCTCCACCTCACCTACGATAGTAGAGGGGCATATTATGCAGTGGTGGATCCAGCCATTTTAAAAAGGGGGTTCCCCAACACAGAGTAAAAAAAGGGGGGGGGTTTCAACTATATGCTCCCATTCAAATGCATTGATCGGTCAAAAAAAAGGGGGGTTCCAACCCCCGGAACGCCACTGGATCCGCCACTGTTATGTTTTCTTGTCTGTGGATGCGTTCGTTCGTTCATTTGACGTCCGTTCATTTGTCTGCGTCCGTTCAGCTGTTCAGGTTAAAATTTTTGGTCAAGGAAGTTTTTGATGAAGCTGAAGTCCAATCAACTTGAAACTTAGTACACTTGTTGCTTTAAGCAATATGATATGATCTTTCTAATTTTAAAGCCTAATTAGACTTTTGACCCCAATTTCACGGTCCACTGAACATAGAAATGAAAGTGGGAGTTTCAGGTTAAAGTTTTTGGTCAAGGTATTTTTTGATGAAGCTGAAATCCAATCAACTTGAAACTTAATACACTTGTTACTTATGATATGAGCTTTCTAATTTTAAAGCCAAATTAGACTTTTGACCCCAATTTCACGGTCCACTGAACATAGAAAATGAAAGGGGGAGTATCAGGTTAAAGTTTTTGGTCAAGGTAGTTTTTGATGAAGCTGAAGTCCAATCAACTTTAAACTAAGTACTGCTTATGATATGATCTTTCTAATTTTAAAGCCAAATTAGACTTTTGACCCCAATTTCACGGTTACTAAACATAGAAAATGAAAGTGGGAGTTTCAGATTAAAGGGACACTAGCTGTCAAATTCATGGTCACCGATTTGGCTCAAATTCTCATATTTGATTTATAACAATGTAAAACATTTATCCAAACTATCAAAAGTCTAAAATTAACAGTTTACAGAGCAAGGGGTAGTCAGATAATAAATAGATATGTTTCATGTGTATTTTAGTCCAGACGCCATCTAATTACCTATCGATTTGACCTCAGATGACCAAATAAGAGATGTAAACATTAATAAAGATATGACTAGATTAAACCAACACATGCAACTGGATTTTTATAGGTCTGTTTGGTTTTAGTTTATAGATTAAAAATATATGTTTCTCATTGTTTTTAACCGTATAAGAATGATTTTATGTGCATCGAATTAGTTATCAAATTATTTACCGTAGTTTCACTTTCATTGTTGACATTCTTTTTCTTTAAATAACCAGTACACGTACAATGCATGCGTTGTCAGTCTCTAGCTGTGGTTAAATTGAAGTTCACATGAATACAGATTTAAAGAGGTTGACTCATTCACTTGCAAGTGAATTACTAATTATCCATGTTTCTTAGGCCAACATGGCCAAATAAAAATATATGTGTGGTTCCAGTAACCCTACTGTCCCTACTTTTTCGGCTTAAAAACAGCCTACCCTATTGTCATTTTTCATTAAGCACTGTTAAAGTCAGAATGTTGCTCCCATAGACTCAATGTAAAAAAAAAAACACAAAATAAAAAAAAATCCCTACCTACCTACCCTAACTTTTTTCAGATATAATCAGTGATCTGGAAGGTTTTTTTTCCCTATGGGCCAAGGGCCCCTCAGGGTTGGCTAAAACCTGGGTTTTATGAGTATTGCCCAGCCCAGTGGGAAATACTGGAAAACCCGGGTTTTACTGGGTAATACTGGGCAATACTGGGTAATATAGAATACTAGCCTGAATTTTAAAGAGGATTCGTTTATCAAACACATTGAGTATATGTACGTATACCTACTGGTTACAATTTTTATTCAAAAACTGCTGCAAAATTGTCCTTTACATGTCATTTCATTGGTTGGTTTGCTGTTAGGTTTCTGTCCCATTGATGTCAACCCATTTCCTCCTTTCTTATGTTTTACACATATATACAAATATATTTCATTTGTGATGCACAACAGTGCTAAGTAAGAATCATATATTAGCTAACAAGAAATACTTCAATATTTATTGGGATCATCAGGGCAAGTAAAATTTTTTCCGGACAAGTAAAATTTTAGGTTTCACTTGCCGGGGGACAAGTGCTCACAACAAATATTTCCACACCCCTGCCAGGGACAAGTGCTCACAACAAATATTTCCACACCCCTGACAAGTATACATATTCAGAAATAGTTCAACTGATATTGATATAAATGTGAAGAACTGAAATTGAGCTATTTTATATTTTCAGTTTAAAGATCTACTGTTCGTTTTATTTGATTCAAGTCCAGTCAATTTATTACTTAGTAAAGGTAATTTAATATTATCATGATTATAGTCAAATTGTATTGGTTCGTTAAGTTTTTTATTTTATCGAATTAAATTCAGAAATATATTTCAATTGTAAATGATAAAATTATTAAAGGAGAGATAATCAAGAGCTAGCTGGTTCATTCTAAGTAGCATTTCACCAGTGCTTTTTTAAATTCTTTTTAAGGTGGTACCTAACACTTTAACTAAATTTAATTTGGCTCATTCAATTTTCTTAATATTTTGACAAATTATTTACTTTGACCCTTTGACAAAAATATAAAAATTTCAAAAAAATTGAACCAACCGTTTAATCAGAAAAATTACACTGGTTATATATATAGCAGTTTGACAAACACTTATTTTGATCATTGAGAAGCTTGATACTCCCTTATAAACACAACGTCATTAAAACATTCTGCTGATTTTACAGAGTTATCTCCCTGTAGTTTCAGGTACCACCTTAAACAGGATTAACATTTTGCACTCATCTACTTTTGTTAAATAAATTGGAAACAAAAAATAACCTGACATAATTTATACAAAATGAAGTGCATTTGTTAGTGAAAACTAAACAAAACATTACAATCAATTCATTACAATGTGAGTTGCTTAAAGAGTAAGAATTTTTAAGAAGTCACTTGTGGTGTAGGAATGACAGATTGGATGTTAATGTCAATGAGACAGCAACCATTCAATGAAAGAGCTCAACATTGTATTCAACCATTGGAAACTATCTTTAAATTAGAACTATCACTGAGTTTGTACTTACAATAATGAGCAACACAAGTGCCACATGTGAGCACCTGAGATAACCCCTATTTTTTTTATGGGTTTCCTGTCACTCAGTCTTTAATTTTTAGCTCACCTGGCCCTTCGGGCCAAGTGAGCTTGTATCATCACTTGTCGTCCGTCATCCGTCGACGTTAACTTTTTACATTTTGAACTTCTTTTAGAGGACCACTGAATGGAATGAAACCAAACGTGGCATGCATGTTCCATATGAGGTGCTGACCAAGTGTTGTTACTTTGTAGCCGATCCATCATCCAAGATGGCCGCCAGCGGGGGACTTAGTTTAACATACATGACATAGGACCCTATGGGAAATGCATACAAATGACTTCTTTTAGAGAACCACTAAATGGTATAAAACAAAACATAGCATGATTGTTCCTTATGAGGTGCTGACCAAGTGTTGTTACTTTGTCGCAATTGCAACATCCAAGATGGCTGCTAGTGGGGGGACTTAGTTTAACATAGGACCCTATGGGAAATGCATACAAGTCTTCTTCTAAAGAACCACTGAATTGAATGAAATCAAACATAGCATGAATGTTCCTTTCCTTATGAGGTGCTGGCCAAGTGTTGTTACTTTGTAGCCGATCCATTATCTAAGATGGCTGCCAGTGGGGGACTTAGTTTAACATAGGACCCTATGGGAAATGCATACAAATGACTTCTTTAAGAGAAACACTGAATGGAATGAAACCAAACATGTCATGAATGTTCCTTATGAGGTGCTGACCAAATGTTGTTACTTTGTAACCGATCCATCATCCAAGATGGCCTCTAGCGGGGGACTTAGTTTAACATAGGACCCTATGGGAAATGCATACAAATGACTTCTTTTAGAGAACCACTGAATGGAATGAAACCAAACATGACATGAATGTTCCATATGAGGTGCTGACCAAGTGTTGTTACTTTGTAGCCGATCCATTATCTAATATGGCCGCCTGCGGGGGACTTAGTTTAAAATAGGACCCTATGGGAAATGCATACAAATGACTCTTTTAGAGAACCACTAAATGGAATGAAACCAAACATGACATGAATGTTCCTTATGAAGTGCTGACCAAGTGTTGTTACTTTGTAGCCTATCCATTATCTAAGATGGCCGCCAGCGGGGGACTTAGTTTAACATAGGACCCTATGGGAAATGCATAAAAATGACTTCTTTTAGAGAACCACTAAATGGTATAAAACAAAACATAGCATGAATGTTCCTTATGAGGTGCTGACCAAGTGTTGTTACTTTGTCGCAATTGCAACATCCAAGATGGCTGCCAGTGGGGGGACTTAGTATAACATAGGACACTATGAGAAATGCATACAAGTCTTCTTCTAAAGAACCACTGAATTGAATGAAATCAAACATAGCATGAATGTTCCTTTCCTTATGAGGTGCCGGCCAAGTGTTGTTACTTTTAGCCAAATTTTATATTTTTTCATATGATTTCAAAAACCCAAGTAGAATCAGGTGAGTGATACAGGCTCTTGAGAGCCCCTAGTTAATTTTGTGTTTTGTGTACTGTTGTTTGTCTTTTTCTTTTTTAGCCATATTTTTATTTTGAACATCTAATATTTGTATTTATTAGATCCTTGTCCAGTCAATGTGATCCTTGTACAGTCAAGTTGTTATTATAGTCAATGTGATCCTTGTACAGTCAAGTTACCATTATAGGTAAGTGTACATTATGTGTGAACTATATAGGATCAATTACTATTGAAATTTGTTTCAAATGTAAAATGTTCAAACTCTATAGGGGAAGATAATGTAAAATATTCAAACTCTATAAGGGGAGATAATGTTAGATGTTCAAACTCTATAAGGGGAGATCAGGTAACTGTAAAATGTTTAAACTCTATATGGGGAGATAATGTAAAATGTTCAAACTCTATAAGGGGAGATAATCAACATATAGTTTTTACATTCAAAATACCACCAATGTTTTTTTATAGTAAACAAGACACAAAGAATGTGATGACATCATTACAATGTTATTTGTCTTCAAATATAAGAGCATTGAACTAGTGCTATAGAAAAATAAAGTGAAATATATATAATGAGCAACCCAACAAAGCAAGTATGGAGATGTGTACAGGTTAATATATAGTCAACGATTCAAAAATAACCTCATATGATAAGGTCTTTATTTTTATTAAGCAGGCCATTAAATTTAGGATTTAATTGCACATTATACCTTTTTTTTTGTTTTTTTTGGTTTGGTTTGGTTTGACGCCGTCACATGGTGACCCCCTATGGATTTGGTTAGTGAATTTCATATGGGTTCTTGACCTCTGTCTATTGTTAATAGTGACGTCATCTATTGATGTTGTTGTATTTCGTTGTTTATTTTTGGAAAGTTTGCTATAGCTTGCTATTGCTACTTTCCTTAGGCATCGGCCTCAAACTTCCTGTTGACAGATTATCGCAATATATTCTGCTACGAGATGGTGTAGTACTAGTGTTTGAGTTCTGATTCTTGGAAGATTCTTTTAAAATTTTGAGTAACTACTGTTTTGAATGAAACGATTACAGCTTGAATAAAAAAGAAATGAATGTTCACCGACGATTCAGATGAATTTAACTTCATTTTCAAAAATGAGTATCACAAACACTACTTCGCGGATCTGCCATGCGCTGAAGAGAAAATCACAAGAAATCTACGCGAGATTACGTTTTCATTCATTCAAGAATATTTCATGAATGAACATTTTCCCGCTCTACTTTTACCTGTTTACTATATGTACGTACGTAAACGTGGTAAAATCCCGAGTGTATCGAAAGAATCGGGAATGACTGATTAAAATGCGAGAACAAGTTGACATTTTGACCAAGCTGTCGGATAATTGAAAAGTGATAACGGTTTGTTTAAACAGACATATATATGTATATATGTCTCTGGTTTAAACAAAACACAGGTGAAAGAATATAAAATACTCGATAATTATATCATATGTCTAACGTCTCACGCCAAGGACGAGTAAAGGTAAATACTCGCTTTGATTAAACAAAAATTTAAAAATGCATTGTTTTTGTCTAAACATCGATCGAAAAATTTTGATGCCAAAAATCATTTGAAAACTTAATTCCGTTATTTAATTACTAATTGTTTCACATTCCAATGTGGATATAAGGAACTTAACTCGTTCAGCATGCTCAAGTGGATCAAACTTACAGCAGAAAAACTTCGACCCAACATCAGTTCTTCTTCAGTCTTCTTCCAATAATTTACATTATACCACTTCTGGTGTATTATTGTAAATTTGTATCATATAGCATCCGTATTAAAAGCAACCGAGTCAGCATCTACTTCTTTGAATATTATAGCTCAGGGTATCAAGACAAGTTCTGTAGAAATGATTAAGGTTCATGATGTGTAACCTTTGGCTAAAATAAAATTAAGAATGGAAATGGGGAAAAAATTTGGCTAAAATGGCTGCATCAATTTCACCTCAAAATTTAGATAGATGACAGACAAACCTGTACATGTGCATCTTGAAAAGTTTGAAGGCATACCATGCCCTATATACATAGATTTCAATTGCATTGTCATCCAAACACAGAGGCAATGATTACCTTAATATATCAAATGAATGACTTAAAACAAAAATTCTCAAATGTTATTTACTCATAAGACAATGCTTAATTTCACAACAGCAACTAACATGTGTTACAGATTATAAGCACCTCTATGAATCTAGTGATTATAAACTTTTTATTCCTGTGGTCATACTGCTGTTGTTATGCTCCCACCGTATTGAGTTTTATCCTTGTTCTGCTGTAAGTATGTACCTCCTTCCCTTACTTGTATGTACATGTACCTCCGTACATCCCCAAATTCGTTTATGTTTTCGTACTTTAGTTTGCCTGAACCAAATTGTATGAAACTTATACGCAATGATTATAACCACAATTCACAAGTCAAGTTTGAATTTTAGTTGCGTCACTTTTACCATTCTAGCGTTTTATGCTACTTTACAAATAGGAAATATGCTGGAAATTTTAGTTTCTGTTCTCTAACTTTAGTTTGTCTTAACCAAATGCTATGAATCTTATACACAATGCTCATTACCACAAACACTGATCAAGTTTCAATTTTGGTGGCGATCGTTATACCATTTTAGAGTTATGCCCCTTTACATATGTAGAAAATTGCTGAATATTTTCGTTTCAGTTATCTAACTTTAGTTCGCTCAACCAAATGTTATGAAACTTATACATTGTAATACTTTTAACAATAAAACAAAGATCAAGTTTAAATTTTGGTGGAGTAATTTTAACTGCTCTAGGGTTGTGCCTTGTTACAAATGGAACCAGATGCTCCGCTTGACACATCTTTATACGACCGCAGAGGTCGAGACCCTGAACAGTTGGGGCAAGTATGGACACAACATTCGAGCTTGATATAGCTCTGAATTTGGATTGCGATCAAATTTTTGACTTAATATATAGGTTTCTGACACAAATCAAATGTCAATATCTTACAAATCTATTGCCCAATACTGTGTAATTAGAATGTATACACAATGCTTATTACCCCATAACTCAGATCAAGTACACATTTTGGTAGTGTCACATTTACAGTTCTTGAGTTGTGACCCTTTATAACATTAATGCTAGCGGGGGCATCATTTGTGTCCCATGGACACGTTCCCTATTTTTGATAAAAGCCTTTAATATAAATTCGCTTTCATTACAGTTGTATTGATTTAAGTTACTGTTACTGTCTTATTTATAAAAAAGGATGCGGTATTTTTTGCAAAGAACCAATGCTATCCAAAAGAGTTCAAAGGAGGAAAATGTATTGATAACTATAGGCCACCATATGGTCGTCAATAATGAGAAATATTTGTACCATATACATGTAGAAAAATATAAAAGGCCCCGATAGGAAATATGTGGAGCAATTCAAACAAAAAAACTTACGTGTTAATTTACTAAAAACAAATATGAAGGATCTAAACCAATAGAAAAATACAAATTCACAGGCCCTTGATGTTGACATGGCATGGGTACTTAAAAAAGAAATTAACAGAGCTTTCTGTATATTTCAATATTTTAGATCTACAGTTTTTAGGTTGCAATAGAAAATATCAAAACTTTTTATGACAAACATGAAAAAAAGTTATTTTTGATAATTACTGACGAGACAATGGTTTAGTTTAAAACATCCAAGCTGTGATGAAATACATTTTTGAAATAATACACGTCTATAACCTTTTTGGAGTAATATGCAGCTACAGTTGCAAACTTTCCAGAGGTGCTATCCAACACTTTGATTATACAAAACGCAGCAGGAGAAGTCCCATGTGTGATAAATTCGTTATATCGTATATATGGTTCACTACTTACCCCCTTTGGCCTCAGCCCCTATTGATTTTACTAACCCTCTATGGATCCGTAGAGGGTCAATAGCGAAGCATATAACTTATAACTGTAAGTTTATTTTATTGAAACAGGGAGATAACACACACACATTGATATGTTTATAAGAAACATTCATAACAAGAACGAATGAAGTATTTTTTAGTCATACTTCAATGTTACATATATATCGGGCTTAAACAAGTAAATATGATTTATATTTATTTTTCACAGATGCTTTAGATGACGACACAACGTTACTTACAAATTAGGCTGACCTCAGAAGTACATTCATCAGTATTTATTTATTAGTATGTATTGTATAATATCTGTTTTTTTAAGAGAACAAAACAAATCAATCCATAAAGACTGCCTCGATGATCTTCACGGTGTTGTGGTATTGTGTTAACCTTTAGTGTGGGAGGTGGTGGGTTTGTACCCTGGACAGTTAAACCAAAGATCTTCACAGTGTTATGGTATTGTGTTAACTTTTAGTGTGGGAGGTGGTGGGTTTGAACCTTGGACAGTTAAACCAAAGATCTTCACGGTGTTGTGGTATTGTGTTAACTTTTAGTGTGGGAGGTGGTGGGTTACCCTGGACAGTTCAACCAAAGATCTTCACGGTGTTGTGGTATTGTGTTAACTTTTAGTGTGGAAGGTGGTGGGTTTAAACCCTGGACAGTTCAACCAAAGATCTTCACAGTGTTGTGGTATTGTGTTAACTTTAGTGTGGGAGGTGGTGGGTTTAAACCCTGGACAGTTCAACCAAAGATCTTCACAGTGTTGTGGTATTGTGTTCACCTTTAGTGTGGGAGGTGGTGGGTTTAAACCCTGGACAGTTAAACCAAAGATCTTCACGGTGTTGTAGTATTGTGTTAACTTTTAGTGTGGGAGGTGGTGGGTTTAAACCCTGGACAGTTAAACCAAAGATCTTCACGGTGTTATAGTATTGTGTTAACTTTTAGTGTGGGAGGTGGTGGGTTTAAACCCTGGACAGTTTAACCAAAGATCTTCATGGTGTTGTAGTATTGTGTTAACTTTTAGTGTGGGAGGTGGTGGGTTTAAACCCTGGACAGTTAAACCAAAGATCTTCACGGTGTTGTAGTATTGTGTTAACTTTTAGTGTGGGAGGTGTTGGGTTTGAACCCTGGACAGTTAAACCAAAGATCTTCACGGTGTTGTAGTATTGTGTTAACTTTTAGTGTGGTAGGTGGTGGGTTTAAACCCTGGACAGTTAAACCAAAGATCTTCACGGTGTTGTAGTATTGTGTTAACTTTTAGTGTGGGAGGTGGTGGGTTTGAACCCTGGACAGTTAAACCAAAGACTTGAAAATTAATATTTGCTGCTTCTCCAAAATGAGGTAAATCAATACAGAGTCAGAGTAAGTAGTTTTCACATCTGCCATACAGTCACTTCCTTTTTTTCACATCTGCCATACAGCCACTTCCTTTTTTTCACATCTGCCGTACAGTCACTTCCTGTTTTCACATCTGCCATACAGCCACTTCCTGTTTTCAAATCTGTAATACATCCACTTCCTGGTTTCGCATCTGTCATACATCCGCTTCCTGTTTTCATATCTGTCATACAGCCAATTCACATCTGTCGTACAGCCACATCCTATTGGTTGATAGTTTGAAATTATACAACACTCATTGTACAATGAAAATTTCTTTTTCTTGGCTTCTATGGAAGGGAATGATTTTATATTTGATGAACAGCTTGAAAATGTTGATTTGTAGAATGTTAGCAATTTTTATGCCCCATTTATGGGCATTATGTTTTTTGATCTGTGGGTCCGTCTGTTCGTCTGATCTTCCGTCCGTTGGTCCGTCTGTCCTGCTTCAAGTTAAAGTTTTTGATGAACTTGAATTCCAATCAACTTGAAACTTAGTACACATGGTCCTTATGATATGATCTTTCTAAATTAGAGATTACTCCCAGTTCACGGTCCACTGAACATAGAACATTATAATGGGGAATGGGCATTCGTGTACTTAGGACACATTCTTGTTGTTTATGCTGTGCAACTTCTTTCTGTTACCCAATAGTTTAAAATTATTCAAATTCATTGTAAAAAGAAAATGTTCATGAAAGTTCATGTGATGAATAAAAATGATACACGTATCCCTAGACTAAAGAATAATGATATAAACAATTACAGTTTGTCCAACAGCCTTCAACAATGAGCAAAACCCATACCATATAATCATCTATAAATAGCCTTGGTATGATAAATTGTGAAACATTTCAAAAGAAAAAATCAACAGTCTACTACAACAATGAAGGAAAAACAAATATGGTACACAGCTTCTAACTACAGCCACTACGTTATATAGCTCCTGTCTGTGTCAAGAGTCACACCCTGTATGTAGAATACACAGCTTCTAAATACAGCCACTACGTTATAGGTCCTGTCTGTGGAAAGAGTGACACCCTGTATGTAGAATACACAGCCTCTAACTACATCCACTACGTTATAGGTCCTGTCTGTGGAAAGAGTCACACCCTGTATGTAGAATACACAGCTTCTAACTACAGCCACTACGTTATATAGGTCCTGTCTGTGGAAAGAGTCACACCTTTTATGTAGAATACACAGCCTCTAACTACATCCACTACGTTATAGGTCCTGTCTGTGGAAAGAGTCACACCCTGTATGTAGAATACACAGCTTCTAACTACAGCCACTACGTTATATAGGTCCTGTCTGTGGAAAGAGTCACACCCTGTATGTAGAATACACAGCTTCTAATTACAGCCACTACTTTATATAGGTCCTGTCTGTGGAAAGAGTCACACCCTGTATGTAGAATACACAGCTTCTAAATACAGCCACTACGCTATAGGTCCTGTCTATGGTAAGAGTCACACCCTGTATGTAGAATACACAACTTCTAACTACAGCCACTACGTTATATAGGTCCTGTCTGTGGAAAGAGTCACACCCTGTATGTAGAATACACAGCTTCTAACTACAGCCACTACGTTATAGGTCCTGACTGTAGACAGGCACATACAGAATTAAAAAAAAATGATTAAATTTAATGTGACTGGTCTAGTTTATTATTGATAATGTTTTAAGAAACTGTTACTTGATATTTTTTATGTGTTTCTTAAATGCCGACCTTTTTATAAAACCCAAATCTTGAAACGATCTCAAAATAAGGAGTTGTGGTATGATTAACAATGAAGCAATTAATCCTAGATCATAGGACAAAGATATAAACAATTACAGGTCGTTCAACAGCCTTCCACAATGAGCAAAACTCATACCATATAATAATTAGGAGATGAGGTATGATTAACAATGAAGCAATTAATCCTAGACCATAGGACAAAGAAATAAACAATTACAGGTCATTCAACAGCCTTCCACAATGAGAAAAACTCATACCATATAATAATTAGGAGATGTGGTATGATTAACAATGAAGCAATTAATCCTAGACCATAGGACAAAGAAATAAACAATTACAGGTCGTTCAACAGCCTTCCACAATGAGCAAAACTCATACCATATAATAATTAGGAGATGTGGTATGAGTAACAATGATACAATTATTCCTAGACCATAGGACAAAGATATAAACAATTACAGGTCGTCTAATAGCCTTCAACAATGAGCAAAACCCATACCACAGGGGTTAAAAATGTTGTTACAGCTAACTAGCCCAGGACTTATTGGCAGCAGGATTTTACTAGCCCAGTTTGAAGAACTGCTAGCCCATCAAAACATTAAAAGTTTAGATTGCCCGAGGCGTAAATGCTGTAGTCCCGGGCGTCGGGCTAGTGGATTTTTTAACCCCTGTACCATATAATAATTGGGAGATGTGGTATGATTAACAATGATACAATTATTCCTAGACCATAGGACAAAGATATAAACAATTACAGGTCGTCTAATAGCCTTCACATGGGTTAAAAAATCCACTAGCCTGACGCCAGGGACTAGAGCATTTACGCCTCGGGCAAACTAAACTTTTAACCCAATATGCCCGACGGACTAGTAACAAAAAATTCTTGTCGTTTCCAAAATAGATAGTGGAAAATCCCTTCATCCCTATTCTATCTTAGCAAATCAGATTCAATTACGTCATCCCGGATTTGGGTTTGCACAGGTCCAGGGTTGCGTTCAATATCACTAGTAGCACGATTTCAGTCTGAAACGGTCATTTTGGTCTGATCGTATCTTAATTGACTGGATTTACCGCTAGAGGAAAACGTCAAGATTTGTCAGATCGTTCAGTCTCCATTCGGATCGATAGTCTCATTAGGTAAATTAGTCCCGTTAAGGCATGTCAAGATATTTAAGACTGTATCTTCTAGCGAGCTGTTTAGATCCGTTAAGACCGTGTCAGACCAAAACAGACCATGGATACAAACTGACGTCAAGATGTTGTCAGACCGTGTCCAGTCGTGTTCAGATTTTAATAATTTGGACACAAAACGAGTGAAACTTTCCCATTATTTATCAGGGGTTGCTCCCCTTTCAAGAATAAAATAAAACTGTGAAAGAAGACGATTTTTTTAACTGAAAGTCTACCACGTCCCCTTAATCATGTTATTTAAATAAAACAAATATTCAATTTTAATTCTAACTTCTTCCTATTTAATTATTTAACACTGTTTTATAATTATATAAATAAAAAAAGTAGCTCAAAGTCATACTGCTGCACAAATCGCCGCGAATTGACTAAAAAAAAATCAACAGATTGCCGAAATAATATTTGATTATTGAATATAAGCACCTGAACCTTTGTATTTAATGGTTTACAAGTGATTGCAATACGTTTTATATGCAATTACAGACTGCCGTACGTGGTGAAGAATTTGTCATTCATTTTTACACCCTTATTTAATAATAACGGATGTCGGCCGTGAACCCTTGAAAACGTGATCTTAATATGTTAAATTAAATTTAAGATGTAACTATTTTTAAATATTGTAAATGAATGCATTATCATTTATCTTTTATGTTACCTATATAAATTGCATTTGAGTAAATTTGAGGCAGGGAAAAAAATATATAGATATAACTCTGTCTTTTATCGTTTTCTGTTTATTGTCATGACATTGTCCGTTAACTTTATTTTTGCCAGACTCATGCGTTTGACTTTCCATCTTTATTTTTTAATGTGTCTATAATTCGAGAGCCTTTTGTAAAAAAAACTACATACCAGAAGCCTTCGTTAAAAAATAAAGTTTGAATATTATAGCAGAAAAAGGCTTATAAATTCATTCAAATTTATATTTGAAATAGGATAAATTATCAAGAAAATGTTTATAAATACGTCAGACACTGTACTTAAAGTACATTTAAAGACCAGGTTACATATATATTACATGCATACAGCATAATAAAGCTGGTTTAATTTGAATGACTATCCATTAGGGACATTTTTCGACGATAATTAATCAAATCTGACAAGTTTAATTAAAAACGGAAAATAATTCTTCGCCCGTAAACGATTTAACGTTACCGTACCCTCTTTATTTTTGTTGCATTTATGTCGCATGTGTGTCGGCAGTGTCAGCGCTTCTAATAGCTAACTTATTTTACATAAAATCGTTGACATGGTAGAAGGAAACTATAGTACAATATAAGCTGAGCTGGAAATTGCAATTGGTGAGTAGAAATGAATATTTTAATACATGTCTATCAGAATAATCATTGATCATGGATCATCACCCAAGAATTTGAAGGAAAAATGTTCACATTTGTTAAATTTGTGCATACAGGTATGAATCGACGTTCCAATACTCCACACTCTTGGATAGTAGCCTGTTCAAAGGCAAAGTAAGAATTTGGGCTTGTTAAAAAATTGTTCCTGTGATTGTACCCCCCCCCCCTTTTCATGTTTTTTGGAAGATCAATGCATGATTTAAAAAGTTACATATAAACTAGTATGGTTTAAACCTCCTTTTAAAAATGGCGGGATCCACCCCTGTTTATTGCCTAACATGCATTGACATGTGGGGTATTCACAATGGTATGGTTGTGCGGGATGGCCTATACAACAGTTACAAGACCTAAACCCCTGATCGAGTAATCCTATATATTGTATGTTAATGTATTGATAACTGTCACGTCCTAAATTTGCATGAAATATTTGTCACTTTTTTTTATTAACCAATAACCAACCAATCTTCACATGTTACGATGTAGTCCGAGACAAGCTTGTCTGGCAAAACAGCCGTTTGGACGTCAGAGTAATCTCAGACTAGTTACGACGATGATATACCTATTTATATAGCCACTGGTGGGTGATGTACAATAATTATAATTTGTCACATATGTGTTATGAATACCTTCAACATGTTCAAGGCTTGGGTTTATATATATGCAATAACCTCAAAATTGCCCGGGGCAAAAAAAAGAGTATATTGATATTGTGCCCTGACATGCCTGATTCCAAATGATGAGACGATATTGCGTCCTTAACAACAATTTTTAACACTTTTCATCTTTTGTGATAAGAAATTTAAGATTTTACCGGGTATGATTCATTATTTTGTTATAAATGATTTGTTATGCTCTAAATTTTGTAGAACTTAAATATATGTTATAACAAGAAAAAGAAATTATGTTGAAATTTTTATTTTTATCTTTTGTATATTAATTATTATTCACTGTCATGACTGTCATGACTAAATAAAAATTAGATCCCTCGCATGCGCGGCATAGTTACTGTAAATAAGTGCCGGACACGTTATCATCAGTATGTTGATGGATTATAAAGAAGAAGAAGAATCTTATAAATACTATTTGCTTTGTCACCATGTCACGTTGGTAGTAATATTCAACAAATTCTATTTTAAAATAAAAAAGTATTATAAATTGATCACAACAAGTATAGTGCTATACAATGCTATAGCCTCTATTAGACAGTAACCCTTCAATGAAGTATACACCTAAGAAAACATTGATGTAGAAAGAGAGAACATTTTGTTTTAGAAATAGAACCTCAAAAAAGGGTTTTATTCTTCTTCTCATAAGGGACTTATCAATTAAATTGTATAAGTCATAAATTCATTTCTTTACATCATTAAACTTTGTTGTCAAGCAAATTATGATTGCTAGTTTTTCTTGTAGATAAATTATACAAGTTTATATATAATAAATACTTTATTCTTAATGTATGTTTTTTTTGTAGATAAGATATCATATCACATTGGTTTGAGCATGATTCCCAGCCAGATTATGAAGCGGCATATATCATGTATATCAATGTATATATAGGAAATATATAGTGTCACTAAGTTACTCTCATATGGTACCTCATTTGTACCTGTAGCTATAAATTGTGAAATGGTGGATTCATTCATAATTTTGTGTTACTTATTGGTTTGGAAATAACGTTGATAGAGCTAACAGCATTATGTCATGATGTACAGTTGATGGGATGATCTGATTGGACGACAAAAAGAGAATTGTGAATTGAACAAATAGCAAACTTACAATTCATAGAAAAAATGTAGGAAATACAATGTACTACATTACTTGGTGACAGAGCATACCTTTGATATATATATATATATATATTTGAAATAAGTAATATTAACAATTTGAAATAAAGAGAATTTAAAGTTTTCTAGGAATATTAGTAGTGCATCATATCTTAATTCCATGATTATCTTGGATAGTTATATCATTAAGAATAGAAAATTGGAATAATGGAAATTTCTAGTTTCAGTGAATATCAATCATTGTCAATACTAAACGTGCAGCATCATGATCATACATCATCTGATTCACCTTGGATAATTATTCATTTGAAATAAGAATTTGGATATAATAAGAGTTTCTATGCTGCCATTGCTATTGTTGGCTACATGTACCACCAGGGAGTGTTAAACCTTTACTTTCCATGAGGGTCTGTCACGGTCCATCACTATTGGTTAGTGTCATATATATGCATGATGATGGAAGTTTTTACCAACCTAGACAAGCTTTAGTTTACAGCCCTGGCATGGTTGTTGGTTAGAGTTGAATGACAGCTTGCTGTATAGTTATAATAGTCTGAATGTATCTACATGTATTTTAATAATCTTCTAAATTACTGTTCATTCTGAAACTGGCATTTTATAATAGTAGTCAAACATATTAAACAATACATGTACTTCAAAGTATCATTTTATTTTGTCTCGCCTTACACAAAAGTCATGAAAGTTGGTTGTATACAAGAAATTTGTATTACAGTCTTGGGGTGATGATGTAAGCTATTTTATAGAGCTTTACATTTTAAAAGCTAAAAGAGCTGGATGTTTCTTGTCTTGTATTCAGATGCTAGTAGGTAATTAATATGTTATGATGTTTCAGTTTGCCATTATATGTACATTGCACCTGACCCCATTTTCATGGTTCAATGACTGCATGTAAAATATACTGTTACTTAATCAATGAAATGCTCTTTTATACTGTATATTTTATATATGTAATTGGATACATTTTATTGTATATATGAGTATCTTGAAAGATCTACTTGTCTATCAGGTTGGGTTGACCTGACCTTGACCTTCATGGATAATTTAAGTGATTAAGGTTATTTCAGTTTGATACAATGTTAACATGGTTAGGTTTGTTTCTCAGTTTATACTTCCTAATCATGCTAATAAAATTGACACTGGAAATGGGGAATGTGCCAAAAAAGACAACAACCCAACTTCAGAGCAGACAATAGCCGAAGGTCATCAATGTTTCTCATAAGCTTTAAGCTACATTGTACATGTATAGGATCACTACTTTTGGCATAATTATGGAATAAATGTAAGTTGTACATGTTTGACATTTTTGAATGGCTTATTTCATCTGACAATGACACCATTTTCATGGTTTTTATGTTTAGTCTTTTTCTCTGTTTCTATGGTTACTATAAACGTTTAACCATAAATTTGGGGTATGGAAGAACTGTAAAATTCAAAAATTCATGAAATTCATGAAATTATCTGTCCTATATCTGTCTGGCATGGTTATTTTGACTGGACTTCATTTTAATGGATTATTGATAATGTAAAGTTTATGTGATACTTATAGACTAGTAAAATCTTCTTATTTCAGAATTTCAATAAAAAGATCATGAATAAGTCCACATTTAAAAGAATGTCTGTTTCCCATCCCAGGGGGCTTATTTTTTACCTGGGTGTGGGGAGGGGAAACAAACAATTTTTATTTTGGCCTAAGGAGATATGGTGAGACGACTATCAACCATTTAAACCATGTAGACCAAGTGATTTACTTGTTAGTCACTATATAATAGGTCACTGCACACCCTTCAACAATGACCAAAAACTAAAACTTTATAATGAGCACCCTATAAAAGGTTCAGCCTGTAATGAGGCATCTGACACAGTTAATGTAAAATATTCAGACGAAAAACCCAACAGTGATGACAATTTGATTTATTATACCATACCCTCCCCCCCCTCCCTTGAAGTTAAATGTCTAATCCCTTGGTGTACTAATATGAATAGTATTTTACTGGAAATGTTTCGGAAAATAGATATTGATGCTAATGTAAATATTTTATCCAATAAAAAGACAGGAAATAAGTCGGTGAACCAAAAAGTTCAAATCTAATTGAAAATTAAAGTGCCCATGAACTCACTGATCATGCACGAGTGATTCTATTCATAAAAATTGTCCGTGTAACAATTAAGAAGAGTCTGTGTATCATCGAAAAAGAGTCTGTGTAACACCCCTTAATGTACTGTTTTTCTATAGCTCTGCAAGGGGGGGGGGGGGGGGGTCAAAGTCGTTCAAAGGTCACTGTACGGCCTTTAACAATGAGCAAAATCCATACAGCCTTCTAGTACGGCATACGTTTTACCTCAGCGAACTCACTGTCTTGGTGATGTATCAATCATTTGCTTCAGGTCGATCCATTTCGCATCTCGTCATGAATATGCGTGATATATTTGCCACTGGACATTAAGGGAGCAATCAATTTATCAGTTTCATTTAGTGATGCATGCTAATTATATATAGTTCTCAAATGATAATTGTCTAAAACTGTTTCCATTTTTGTGTATTTTATTTTTTAGCGTAAATTTTAGAATTTCTTTCCGAATCTTTCTCTTTGCATTTATTTGTTTGTAAACATTTAATAAAGTAGTCCATGTCAGGGGTTAGATTGTATACAGCCAATCTAGGACCAGGGCAGTAGAACAGAAAACAGTCTCCATTGTATACATACATATGCATTTATGTTGAAGCGTAAAACAACGACATGTAGTTGAGCTCGTTTTGGTGAAACAATTACTGTCAAATCTTTATATATATATATCTGGTAAAGTTGTCATAAAAGCAAAAACGGACGAAAAAGTTGGCAACAATTTATAATAAGACTAAACTTATTTTGGCCGTTTCGTTTCTTCTAAAGTGTTAAATTCAAGTTGACAACCATGCGACTGGCTTACTTGGAGATTCAGGTGACCTTTTTCGTTTTTTAGAAATTTCAATCAAAGTTCGTATATCCCTTCAACGATTTATTCAATTTTTTTTAACGTATAGATAGCGCGAAACTCTCACTACACCATGCATAGACTATTTTTTTTTCGACCAAATGCGGCTGCTTATTTATACAACCGAACAACCAAACGTCCGCACCCAATTTTAGCAAAGATATACTGTCGAACGGGAGATGTGAATATTTCTATACCCAATCAATCATTTGATTTTGAAAACAATTTTAAAGGTATACATTAATACGACATCAACCCAACGACACATATCAATCAAAACATTAAGAGTCAACACACAGATTTTTGTTATAGAAAGAAACCTATACAGAATAAAAAGCCTAAACCGGAACAAGACTAAATAATACGGGAGCAGTGATTTTTTTTAGACAAAAATGCAAGTGTTCCGTAGAAATATTTCACGTACCATTTTTTTTTATTTCGATCGTTGAAAATTATAGCAGGTGTGATATAAATCAGTAGATTCAGGCCAAAACTATAATATGGAAATATAATATGAAAATTAAGCCTGCTTTGTACTAGACCGACACACTGAGATGGATTTTTAACGTGTAAGTTCACAAGCTAACAGTTCGAAAGAAAGAAAAAAACTCTTTGTTAGACCCGTTTGGGATTCGGACTAAAGTCCTCTCGCTGTTGAGGTGAACTTATACTCACGAGACCAACCAGGAGAGAGGTCGCATAGTCATACCATGGAAGTATTATATTGACGTCAATATAATACTTCCATGGTCATACCAAAAACTCGAGCATAATAAACAATACAGTTTAACAGAATTATCACCGTTACCAGAGACATATATACACATATATATATGTCTCTGCCGTTACTAATGCGATTTTAAAGTCAAGATCTTATCTAAATTAGATACCGTTATGTGATGTTGGTATCTACACGTATGAATAGAGATGGCCGACATCAGAGTAGATTGAGAGGACCATCGCTCTCTGCAAATTGAAAACTCTTCCTCAATGATGTTAGTGGTCCCACTGTAGCGAGCTGTTGCAAGGCTAAATTTCTATCCTTATTAAATCTTCTCTCATTATTCAGTGGTTACCGTATTTCAAGTTTACTTTTAATCTTATTGTCGAACGACTATTTGAAGTGCTTCCTATTATATTTAAAACTTGTGTTCTCGTTATGAACACGAATGAAATATTTGCCACTGGAGGTGACTGAGGCAAACAACAATGAATCACCATCATTAAAATATAAGTATATACTTTGTAATTAATTAGAAGAATGATGACAATTTCTCATCTATTCACGTTTTGATCGAGCCGCTTCAACCTCAAATCTTGCTGCATTGTTTTACATTTAGGCTACTAGTATTTAAATACTATTGTATTCATTGAAGTTTACATGCGTAGTTTTTTTTATTCAAAAGAATAAATTAATATTTATAAATAAATTGGACTGAACAAACAACACTAATTATTTCGCATTTGCATGTAACGCAGTTTAGAAAAATAAAAGATTGGATTTTTTTTAGATTAGCACACATGCAACGCATCCCCACTTAGGAGTCCTCCAAAAAGGTAAAATTTACCTGTAAGGGAACATGTATGTCTGGTGTATGTATATCACTCGTTCCATCTACAATATACGGAAATGACACGACCGGGTATTGTAAAGCTTTGAGGGACTTTTAATGTCAAATTCATATCCCTGGGCGAAGAAATTACCAAGTTTGGAAAACACCGTGTGTACACTGACTTATAAAAGTGTTTGTCTTTCATGCTGTCTAGTCTGAGAATAAAAGTTTGAGCAGTTTTTGAAGGTAAAAAATAAAGGTTTAATATTATTGCAAAAGTCTGTGAATAATTGAAAATAGGACGTTCCGGAAAACACAAGTCGCTATATTAAATGCTTGTAAATCTCTGTTACATGTGGTGCGCTTCTATTTAAATACCTTTCTGTTAATTAAGAAAGTGTAAAAACAGTTATTGAAATCCGGCTGAAAAAAGGGAAAACGAATAGTGACTATCTAACTTATTTTTCAAATATCGAATACACAAATAAATCTCTAACCATCCACGCTTACAATTTGTTTTTACTGACAGGTGTCTGCTGGCATTCGATTGGATATCAGTTTTATGTAGGCGTAACAATTCATCCCATTTATCCAATCAGCTGTCTTGTGTGCGATCTCATACGGTTCACATGGTCTAGTTTTTTATAATGATAGCGATAAAAATTATTCGTGCAGAATATACATACACTATAAAACAAAAATATCCTGTCCAAAAATGACTTACGAGACACCATATTAACCAAATAACTATTTAAAAAATTAGACAGCATACATGTAAAATATTATCATTCATAACAATTACTATTTAAAAGGGAAATATTATACTATTAGTATCATGGTCCCAGCATTTTAACAAATTTATCAAAACAGGACGTTGTTGCAATGGTGTGACTAGGACTTTACGGTGCGTCTAAAAATAACCTAGGCCGCCTCGGTGCACTATAAGCTCTCGAAACTGCACTAAGACCATGATGGAACACTATAGCGAACTTTCTATACTAATGAAATGTCCATGTGTGGAAAAAAGATCTTACTATACACTGTACGGACATTTAGACTTATTCACTAGCTGTGATATACAGTACTAGAAGATTTATCAAGGATAGCAAGGATACAAAAATTACGATATTAATAACGCTAAAAATTAAAAGGAAAGTGTACGCTATGTCGCCCGGAATCCGACACTGACCTAGCAAATTACGACATAATTAAACCATTAGCAACTTTGTAAAACTGGGAATATTATGATAATCAGATAAAGGTAATGTCTGTCAAAAAACGTATTTTACGAAATAATTGAAATCGGATTTAGATTAGATTTGTGATCGTTGGAATTTAAATAATCTATCTCTTTATAATTACCTTTTTTAATCAAACGGAACACATACTATAGGAGATGTGGGATATGTTTCAATTTGACAGCAACCAAACGACAAAAATGAAGAGATGGCAGATACCCACAACCAACTTGGAACCACCACCAGACAGAAGGACAAATAAGCATTTAGAGGGCTGGCACCCCATATGGAATTTACTGACCCCATATATACCGTATTAGGTCACTAGCACACTGTGTCACTAATAATATTCAGTATGGTGATGCAGCATCTTACATCCTCTAACTTGGAAACTTGATGAACATTGAACATTCATATGTGTATATCAGTGCCTTGTACTTGTATGATATTTGTCTGTATTTATTCATTAAAATATAAATCTCTAATAAGACTTTATTTACAAAATATAACACATGAGTAAAAAAAAAACACTTTCAGAAAAAAAAGAGTAACTATAAAAAGTGCGACCCCAAAAATTAAAAAAAATATCTTTCCTTTAAAAAGTATTTCATGGTAGAATTTGACATCAAAATGGGTTAAAATAACAAATATCAACTTATTGCAATACTAACAAAACTTAACTTAATTACATTGTTTACAGAAGCTCCCATTTCACCTTAGTTAATTCTTGTGTACCTAAAAATTTGTACTAAGGCAAACTGGGATTAATTATATATATATATTTTGACAACTAAGGCGAAATGAGAATAAGCCGTTCACACAGTGTTTTCACAAACCGGTAATTTCTTCGCCCAGGGATATGAATTTGACATTAAAAGTCCCTCAATAGCTTTACAATACCCGGCCGTGTCATTGCCGTATATTGTAGATGGAACTAGTAATATATGTTCCAGACCGTATGAGTATTTGGGCCGTACGCGTACGGTCTGGACCGTATGCGTACTTTTTCAAAATACTCATACGGTCGGACCGTACGCGTACGGTCTGACTAATATTAAGAAGTTGTCAAAGTTAATTAGATCCATATAACTGATCAATATAACTTAACTCTCAAATAGATATAAAAAAAAGTTTAATTTTATAATTGAAAAAAAACAAACTATATATTTTAATGATTTAAAAAATTCACGCTAAGTGAATCTGTTAATCTCTTGTATTTTTAAACATGTCGATCACTCAGTAAAATAATTGAATTATGATCACTAAAATTGAAAATATCGGAAGTAAATATAATGTGGGAGGACAATTGTTTTAGAATATTTAGCAACTTTACCAAAAAATATTTTTGCTAAGGAACATACAGAACTGCAAAAATGTAAATGAAAAAATATTAGTACGTTACTTGTGGTAGCAAGTGTAACATTGGTTGAGAGTACCAAAATTAGGATTAAGATATACAATTAAACAAATATTTTATTTCAATTGTTCATTTGTTCATTTTATCCGTGTAATTGTAATAATATTAAATTAGTAAATCTGAAAATAAAGATTGTGATTAATGTTAATTTTTTGAAATTAAACCCATATGATCTAATAACATGTATGGTCAGCTCGTACTGGACCATACGCGTATACTCATACGGTCCGACCGTACGCGTATGGTCGGACCGTACGAGTATACGTATACGGTCCGGACCGTACGCGTACGGTCCAAATACTCATATGGTCTGGAACATATACACAATGAATTTCATACACCAGATATACAAATACAGGTGAATTTTACCTTTTTGGAGGACTCCGAAGAGGTGGTGCATTGCATGTGCGCTAAGTTTGAAAAAAAATCCAATCTTTTATTTGGGGTACGTCTGAATACCGCTAATGACCTCCTGAGTGCACTCAGGACATACAATGTGCACTCAGGATCCTTCATATTCATCGTATTTGCAGGATGGATGCATATATTTGGTACACGCTGCTTATCTAAGAGTTAAATTTTGGTAGAATTTGAAATCGAACTAAGATAGATTTGTTAATTCTTTTGAAAAAATGACACCAATTACTGAGCCGTGAATTATCCAACCAAGCAGGAAAGTCCCTGAATCGACAAAATTGATCGGATTATCTTATTTTTGTTTATGAATTGTGTTGTTAGTACTGGTCCGGGAACACAATTATCCCCCTTCAATTTTCGTTGTCAATTTTCTTTCACAAATATAGTTCCCTTTAATTTCAGTATATTTTTTCTTAAATTTTTTTTTGCCTTTCCTTTGAATTTTTCTCAATTCAGAGTTTGAACTTTAAAAAAATGATTAAGTGTGTATTAATATAGTACATAATAGTATAGAATGTGAAAGCGATTCCTTTGATATAAAATTTGCAGCAATATTCCAGTATAAAATGTCTGTCTATCTGTAGCTACATCCAACACTTAACATGTCATGATATAATGATATTCGTCACAGATATCTCTTGAGCCGCAGAAATGACAAAGTCTGTCTTGAAAGGGGTTAGTTATTATAACTTTATGAAGTTAATCTCTTTTCATGCTTTTGGAGAGTTGTCTCATTGGCAATCAATACCACATCTCGATCTTTTTTTTATTTTTTTTTACATATATAAAGTTAGACTTCAATGCCCCCCCCCCCCCATTTTTCTTGAAACTCCTCGTAGATTTATAATAGATAGCTTACATATAACATATGTTTTGTTAACTAATAATAAAGATCTTATTTTAGTTTAAAAACTTTACGAATGCCCAGGAAAGATTAAGCGTGTTAGATTCGAAGTGATCAGACTACCGCTAGGCCATTTCAACTCAAAATATATAAAATATCGTTGCATCGGTAAAACTTTGAATCATTTTTGACAAAACTATTAGAATTTAAGACTGCTCTGCTTTTACAATAACTGTTTACTTGTTATCATTTCAATGAATATCGAGTAATATTTGTCGATGGACGGTTGTTGAGTTAATGCACGGTATTGTGATTTTTTTCACAATTGAATTTATAGAACCTTTTGTTAAGATTCATTGTCATATGTATCAAATCAAAATAGCTTTCTATTACCAGTTCCTTGGCGTTGCAACACCACTGCATGGTCATCCAATCAAAAAAGGAAAGTTATAAAATTTATTTTATTAATAATATAATCTTTTATTCGTAAGCAATACAACTTACAGAAAACAATTATTACAAATATTCAATTACATCAGTGAAACATATTTACATTTAAACAATTAGTCAAATAATCATATAAGTATAGGTATACCATTATAACAGTACAGCAGAATAGGATCAAATGGATTTTTAGCATTAATGAATGAATTTAATTTCGTACCTTCTCAGTCAGAAATAAAAACTTCCCTTTAATTGGTTAGTTCCTTTACATTATGAACAGATACTGGTGAGAACCCAACCACTTTAAAAGGGGGTCCCAACCGAGCATAAAAAAGGGGCGAGTTCCAACTGTATATATATGCCCCCTTTCAAATGCATTGATCGTCTAAAAAGTTTAAGATTCGACGGTTTTCTCCAACAATATGGTTTGATAAATTTCTTTCGAAGTTCATTATACTTTTCACATACTAAAATAAAATGATATTCATCTTCAATTACTTGTTTATCACACCATATTACAAAATCTCGGATATCTCTCAATATTATAAAATCGACAAGTTTCTATATTCAAACAGTGAACAGACTGATTTATGCGGTATTTACAAATAAATGGTTTTATAAATATAATTTACAGCATGATCTAATACATCTATGCAACATACATTTAGGCGAGTCTTCAAAAAAATAGTTCATTTCACTATTAAGGCAGCAACCATTTGATTTTCTTGGGGGGGGGGGGGGGGGGGGGGGGTGATTTTTTTTCCAAACATTTTTTTGGCGACAAATTTTTTTTCTTTCAATATTAGCATTACATATAGTGTCAGCTGAGGGTAAAACAAACATTTTTTTTCTCAGAGTCAAAAACAAATTTTTTTTTTTCCAAAACTCAAAACAAACTTTTTTTTCCAAAAAAAAACATAGCCCCCCCCCCCCTTTCCACCCCCAGAAAATCAAATGGTTGCTGCCTAAAGCTACCGTTTAATCTATCTTTGAATTCAATAAAAAACAAGTTCACATTTTTTTTTAACCCTAATGTAACCGTATGTTAAAGCGTTGTCATCCGTATCAATAAATTGTTTATCAAAATTGAAGTGCATGAGTATTATTAACGTCTGGGATGAGTGTGAGATTTCTCTGTTGATGGGAATAAACAAAATTTAGCTGAATTTGTATTATTCAAATTAATGAAAAGGCAAGCTAGTGTGTGTTTAAAATGATATTGTTGGAATGGATTTATAACATTAAAAATGTGTGTAACCGATTTTAGGTTGACTTGGACTGCGAATTTGAAAATAATTTATTTGTGAAATCACATTCTTTAAGATGACATATTTTGTAAGTACGTTAACCTTTTATTCTAATTATAGTATCTTTGAAATGCATTTTATAGCTGACTATGCGGTATGTGCTTTGCTCATTGTTGACGGCCGTACGGTGACATATAGTTGTTAATGTCTGTGTAATTTTGGTCTCTTGTGGACAGTTGTCTCATTCGCAATCATACCACATCTTCTCTTGTATATTTATATAGCTGTTACTTACAACTGTCATGTGTACATGTTCCAGGCTCGTGCCGCTGAAAGAGGTCCCTTTTCAAGTTTGAAAATAGGTGAATAGGTCGGGAAAACTATCAGAAATATATATGATAAAAAAAACAGTAAAGTTCCCACTACTTTTTTGGTAAACTTTCTTGCTATTCCCGAATGTGTTTTTGTGATTTATGCAATTTTATTCATGGACTAGCTAGCATAAAGAATTACATGTACTTTAAATGTATAAAATAAATTTTTTCTACAATGATATATAATTAGGAATGGAAATTAAAAGCCTAATTCAAAAACATAAAAAGGATTTTTTTATTTGTATCTTTAAATATCCTCGAAAATATCTGCGTTTGAAAGCTTCTTTTAATATAATTTACACGTATATCGAAATGTGTTCATACCAATTGTCCCGCTTAATACCGAACCCGCGTAACCTTAAAAATTAAGACATTACACAATCAAAACATTACAATTTTGTTTATTACAGATATATTTTATCATATCCACGGTTGAATGCACAATATCCCCACCAAGAGAACCGTCTACGGTTAGAGGTGGGACGACAGCCTAGATGTCGTGTGCAAAAATAATAATCACTTTGTACGGTTTCAGCTTGCGTATTGTAATTTTAAATAGTATAGATCGATTCGTGTTTTAAAATCAAACAAACGCTACTGCTTGCACTGATGATCAAAAATTACTTTTATATATATATATATAAAAACAATGTATTTGTTACATGTTATTGGTATTAAATTGTATATTTTGAAGATCATATTCCGTAATGTTATGCCCTGAATTCTATTCGATGTCTATAAAGCAAATAAAATCTATTTGTACTCGTAACAAGAAGGAGAAAAGATTGGGCTGCCTCTCTTCAATTTTGTCCAGTTACCAAAGTAAAATCAAAATTAAATTCTCCGACAATGCACATGTTGATATATTGTATATGTCATTCCAACACTTACACTTGTTCTTTTATTTGTGTGGCAAATTTAATGACCATTTTAATTCAAAGCTTGGATTTGCATCCTTCATTCTCCAGTACGTTTGAATTTCTACATACATCCAGTCAGTAATTAAAGTTGTGTGTTAAACGTCAATACGAAAGCAAACAATCCATAGTAAAAAAAGATATTTAGAGGGCACATATGTATCTTTCGTCTGACAGCACGTATACACCACAGTTATCGTAAATTATATAAACATATAAAAAAAAATCGGTTTTTTTTGTTTTTTTTAAGACAAAAAAGAGAAAAGAACTGATAAGTGCGGGTAATCCATGCGCCTTGCCTCCTTCATGTTTCGATATCTTTAAAATTAATTATTCTTTTATCTATTATAACACGTGAAAACTACACCGGTGAGTTCCATACATGTCATAAACTTACAGCTGGTCCTGAACATGCATGAAGTATTTGCCACTGGACTTTAAACAACAATCAATCACACTACAACTTATAGTATATATAGTTGTGAAATACAAAATGTATATTATAATGATACATTTAGATGAATAAATAGAATACAAATACACACTACTTTATATAACTGACACAATTTAAAGGAATACTCTCTAAACTATATAGAGAAGCGAAACGTTTCTTTTGAATACTAAACAAACTTCCTAACAGTACATGTTTTTTTAATGGTTTTACATGCGGCGCTCAAATATTTTGCATGGTCTTTTGGTATATGATATTGTAAGAACCTTTAACGTTTAATAGATTCACATTCGTTACTTTGCTCAATATAAAAAAAAACATAAGCATTAATTTATATTAAAAACTGAAGGTCAGACATCACTAATACGTGTTCATTCATTCTTTATTAAAGTTTAGACCTTTTTATCAAGAATGATGATGAGAGTGATTGTAAAATATAATAGGCATGTACTTTCTTACGTTATGGATCATTGATTTTGTTACATGTTGACCCGGTTGATTACTAGCACGTGCCATTGAACTCGACCGTTTTAACTAAAACAGATTTTATTTCAAATCAACGCCATATATATATATATATACAAAGTATATACAAAGTACTATATACATATTATATGGATAAGAAAATAAATATTATAAGGATATATTGTTTGAATGAAAATTTTTATACGGTGATATTTTAACACCGTCCCGACAGAGACTGAATGCAGTATATGATCAGGTTTCGGGATCCGGGAAGTCTTTTTTCGAATTTCCGAATGTCGGGAATATTTTTTTCCAACTTTAATAGAGTAACTCGCACGAAAAAAAAATAAACATACCAAAAAAGCAACAGCTTCAACGGTAAACTAGGACATATATCAACAGAAAACGAATTAAAGAAACTGTCATGCATAAAACAAAAATATGCATGACTGTGTTAATTTGCCTCCGCTGCATTTCTGTGGATTGTCTCATTGGCAATCATACCACATCTCCTTAACTTTTTTAGGTTACGTTTAGGATTTTCCGTTACTAATCTTCAAATACAAAAAAACATTTTTACCGGTGTTCACAACATTTCAAGGTTAAATTTATGGCATACATTCTGGTGTGTATACAATTAACGTACGTCCTTGCATTTAACTATCAATATATATTTATATAAACTAACATTTATTAAAAAATAAACAACATATATATATAGAAGAATAATTTATTAGTTTTTAACAAAACAAGAAAAGAAATAAAGAATTAACACAAGATTTAATCTTTTTTTTTTTAATTAATCAAAATATACTTCAAATTCTAATAATAAAATACATATATACATGTATTAATCTAAAATGCATTATCGAGTAGAAGGGGCGCAACTCGTGGTATCAAACCGGTATACTGAACGGATCAAAACAGGGTCTGAAAATTTTGAACGTTCTTTTGTATCCATGGTCTGTTTTGGTCTGACACGGTCTTAACGGGTCTAAACAACCCGCTAGACGATTCAGTCTTTTCCGTCTTGACACGCCTTAACGAACTGATTTACCTGATGAGGCTATCGATCTGAACGGCGACTTAACTATCTGAAATATCTTGACGATTTTTTCTAGCGGTAAATCCAGTCAATCAAGATGTGATCAGACCAAAATGACCGTTTCAGACTGAAATCGTGCTACTAGTGTATCGTAGTGGCTACTTAGCAGTCAGAGCTCAGACATAAACAGGTCGATTTCTGTATTTGACTTAAAGAAGTCAAAATATGTATTTATTATAAAATTTGTTTTCAATTTTAGACTTATCTATTAGGTCTATTTCTGTTGATGAAAAAACTTAATTTTAATTGGTGGCCAAAGTACACCACCTATGACAGCACTGTCTGAGTGTTCACAAGGACTTGAGCTATCTATATTTAATTATCTTATCTAATTGAACATCCTTACTAAACACAGATGTTTTACCTCATTAAGTGTGGTTCCAGGTGGTTGCATTGTAAGGTTAATTAACATTATCTACGATTTTTTAGACTCTCATTCATATTTTTCTTTAGAAGACAAAGCATTGTCTTTAAATGGAGTCATTATTTGATTTAGATGCATGACCTTTTTATAAATATGTGTGGGTCTTGAAGTTAACCAATTTTGGTAACTTATCGACTTGTAGGAGTCGACATTTGCAACTTTTTCATTCTTGTCAATTATTTCTTGCTTAACAATATTTGACTTATTAAAGTCGTATTTTGTCTTGCTTTAAAGGGAGACAAATCCTAAAACTTACAAATGTAGACCTCTATGAGTCGAAAGCAGATTCAGACTTATTTATGTCTGAGCTCTGACTGCTTAGGGATACGCAGATTTATGACTATTGAACGTGTAGCTAGCCTAGCTGCAACATAGATATTGATAGTAGCTAGGCTAGCTACTCGTTCAGTAGACAAAAATCTATTTAGCACTACGTAGCCGCTACGATATTGAATGCAACCCTGCTGTACAGTTACATGTTTTAAAAATAGAACACATAACTCAGGGTGGCCAGGTATCATCTATTGATCGCAATATCTCATAATTCCAATATCGTTTTCTCAGTACAGGGGGTATTGTACATTGCTTCTGTCGAGATTTCAATTAAAGGTATTGGTTATTATGTATTGGTCTTGTCGGACAACTGTTGAACACGAAACAATACAACAAAATATATATTTCAAAACATTTTAAAACGGGCACCTGATTTACTTCGTCAGTTTCAAAGCAAAAATCGGTAGATGAATGGGATACTAATGAGGCTGAAAATTCATCCAAAACAAATGTAAAAACGATCGGGAAAAGCGGAAAAGAACATATCTAGTGACATGAACAGAAAGATTCCTCTAGGTAAGGTCGGCTGTGGCGCTGGGATGAAAATCCGAGACCATGTTCTACGAATATTGCCAGTGTTTCCCCGAGCACGTCAATAAAAGCCCTTGTATGTGTGGACAACAAATATAACAATTAAACCACTTGTTTCACACGATAAAACCAATGAACATGTTTTCTCTGCCAGAAAATATTTAATGACCCATAGTACTACAACGGATAAAAATATACTAGTTTAATACAGTGTATAATGTCCCCTTAAAAACATGACACCCACCCTGTATTATGCAGCAAACTTTGATTTGTAAGGCACACATGGGCTAGCAGGTCGGTTTTGATGGGCTAGCAGTTCTTCAAACAGGGCTAATAAAATCCTGCTGCCAATAAGTCCTGGGTATGATTAACAATGATACAATTATTCCTAGACCATAGGACAAAGATATAAACAATTACAGGTCGTTCAACAGCCTTTAACAATGAGCAAAACCCATACAATATAATAATTAGGAGATGTGGTATGATTAACAATGAAGCAATTAATCATAGACCATAGGACAAAGAAATAAACAATTACAGGTCGTTCAACAGCCTTCCACAATGAGCAAAACCCATACCATATAATCATCTATAAAAAGCCTTGCTATGATAAAATGTGAAACATTTCAAAAGAAAAACGAATAGCCTACTACAACAATGAAGGAAACACAAATATGGTACACAGCTTCTAACTACAGCCACTACGTTATATAGGTCCTGTCTGTGGAAAGAGTCACACCCTGTATGTAGAATAAACAGCTTCTAACTACAGCCACTACGTTATATAGGTCCTGTCTGTGGCAAGAGTCACACCCTGTATGTAGAATACACAGCTTCTAACTACAGCCACTACGTTATATAGGTCCTGTCTGTGGCAAGAGTCACACCCTGTATGTAGAATACACAGCTTCTAACTACAGCCACTACGTTATATAGGTCCTGTCTGTGGAAAGAGTCACACCCTGTATGTAGAATACACAGCTTTTAACTAAAGCCACTACGTTATATAGGTCCTGTCTGTGGAAAGAGTCACACCCTGTATGTAGAATACACAGCTTCTAACTACAGCCACTACGTTATATAGGTCCTGTCTGTGGAAAGAGTCACACCCTGTATGTAGAATACACAACTTCTAACTACAGCCACTACGTTATATAGGTCCTGTCTGTGGAAAGAGTCACACCCTGTATGTAGAATACACAACTTCTAACTACAGCCACTACGTTATATAGGTCCTGTCTGTGGAAAGAGTCACACCCTGTATGTAGAATACACAGCTTCTAAATACAGCCACTTTGTTATAGGTCCTGTCTTTCAACAGGCACATACAGAATAAAAAATGATTGAATTTAATGTGACTGATCTAGTTGATTATAGACAGTGTTTCGAGAAGCTGCAATATGATATTTAATATTGTTCTTTATGTGTGTCTTAATGCTGGTAAATAAATCTTTTGACATTCTTAGACCTGGGAAAGTGCAATAGATGTTCTGGTGTTTTATGGAAAAAGTCACACCCTGCTTGTAGAATACATTTGTACCTCATTCAGTCACACCCTGCTTGTAGAATACATTTGTACCTCATTCAGTCACACCCTGCTTGCAGATTACATTTGTACCTCATTCAGTCACACCCTGCTTGAAGAATACATTTGTACCTCATTCAGTCACACCCTGCTTGTAGAATACATTTGTACCTCATTCAGGTATGTGATTAGATCTTCAAGGTTTTGAGTTCAGTTCATTATTAAACTTTAAATAGTGCAGAAAAGTTGAGATAAATTACTGTTTCAATGCTATTATATATTATTTGAATGAAATAAGAAGATGAAAATATTAGGTCAGTATTTTACCACCCATAGTGATCATGTTTTTTTTCAATTGGCAATAACACAAATACCTCAATTAAAACTCAACAGTACGGTATATATTAAATATAACTTTTCTTTTCTATTTTTAGGCTATAATGGAAAGTTGGAATGAGGTAAGATTTACTTAATAGTCTCCTTGTCATTTGTAGTTTTGTTCCCCATTAGTGTACAATTAGATACAAGTATGTGATAACTTGAGATAAAAACTAGTAGAATTCTAAGTGAACTACCAAACTACTTATTCCAAAAACAAAAAAAATACAAAACTGGGACAAAGCAAGGTGCAAGGTGAATAAAAGATTCTAAAAGTAAGTGGTGGGAGATAGTGTATTATTTATGTAGTACCTTCAGAATCCTTGTTTATTTGTAACTCTAAGTAGGTCTGTAGAGTTATTTGAAAAAAATATTGGGACAATTTTTCTACATAAAAATAAAATAAAATACAGAAGTTATCTCCCCTTGCCATTGTTAAGTTCAAGTGAGTTGAATAAGACCAATCTATTTTATGGTATAAAGAGCCGACTGATACAACACACTTTTTTTCTTGTTAGGTTACATTCTCATTGCTTTATTATATCCCACATCTACATTTATTCAGTCTACATACATTTATATATGTATCTCTTTAAGTAAATAGAGAGATTTCTACTATCTGATATGAAAAAGGATGAGAAAGTACCTAGGGGCAATTAAAGGACTAAGTGAATGAAACACAACTACATGTCTTCAAAAGGCAATTAAAGGAATTAGTGAATGAAAAACACAACTACATGTCTTAAAAAGGACAAAAGTAGGGGCAACTAAAGGACTAAGTGTATAACATATCTTTAAAAGGACAAAGGTCAAAGTCCAGAAAATACTACAAGAAAGAAAATTCAAGGATATGCCAAATCTAGTCCATGATTTTATATAAAAAAAAAAATTTTGAAGGTTAACAATTTTGTGGAGCCTGCGACTTTAGTCATAGGGGTAGTGATCCGATGGCGGCTAACGTCTTAAAAGCTTTATATTTTAGAAGGTTGAAGAACTGGATGCTTCATACTTTGTTACAGATGCCTCATGTTATGAAGTTTCCATCAGTCACATGTCCAATGTCCTCGACCTCATTTCCATGGTTCAGTGACTACTTGAAAAAAATATTTTTTGTAATGTTAAATTCTCTCTTATTATAAGTATTATGATTACTATATTTGGTATGTGTGTACCTTGCAAGGTCTTCATGCCCGTTAGACAGTTTTCACTTGACCTCGACCTTATTTCATGAATCAGTGAACAAGGTTAAGTTTTGGTGGTCAGGTCCATATCTCAGATACTATAAGCAATAGATCAAGTATATTCAGTGTATGGAATGATGGAAGGACCGTCAAGTGTATATGTCCAACTGGCAGGTGTCATCTGACCTTGAACTCATTTGATGGTTCAGTGGTTACAGTAAGGTTTGTGTGTGTTGGTCTGTTTTTCTTATACTGTATGCAATAGGTCTACCATATTTGGTGTATGGAATGATTGTAAGGTGTACATGTCTAGCTGGCAGGTGTCATCTGACCATGACCGCATGTTCATGGTTCAGTGGTCAAAGTTCAGTTTTTGAGTTTTGGTCTTTTTATTTAATACTTTATGCAATATGTCATGTATGTCAACTATATTTGTTGTATGGAAATATTTTATGATGTATATGTCAATCGCACAGGTTTTATTTGACCTTGACCTCATTTTCACAGTTCATTGCTCAGTGTTAAGTTTTTGTGTTTCGGTCTGGTTTTCTTAAACTATAACCAATAGGTCAACTATATCTGTTGTTTGGAAGAATTGTTAGCTGTACATGCCTTGACCTCATTTTCATGGTTCATTGGTCAATGTTTAGTTTTCTTGGTTAATGTTAAGTTTATGAGACAGTTTGTGATAAAGCTTTTTATTTAGGACTATCAACATAATATCAATGATTAGTAAAGAAGGCGAGACATTTCAGCGTGTGCACTCTTGGTGTTTTTCTTGATAATATAAAATGCATAAATCCCAACAATTTTATGCTATTAAAAGAATTCCTCTCTGTCTGTTATTTGAAGAAGGATACTACTGATTTATGTAGTCATTGCTAAACAGAAGAATACATAATTATTACCTAATTTAACAGTAAGGACATTCATTACAATATATTTTTATTACAGTTTACTTACAGAAACTTACTACAGCTGCTTGAAATAGAGATATAGAAGCCCTAAAATTATGTCTACAGAATGGTGCAGACATTGATTATCAAGATTAAATGTAATTTATATGTTATACTTACAGAAACGTACTACAGCTGCTTGGAAGGAAGATATAGAAGCCTTAAAATTATGTCTACAGAATGGTGCAGGCATTGATTATCAAGATTAAATGTAATTTCTATGTTTTACTTACAGAAACTTACTACAGCTGCTAGAGATGGAGATATAGAAGCCTTAAAATTATGTCTACAGAATGGTGCAGACATCGATTGTCGAGATGTAAGTAAAATAGTCACATTCAAAACTACCTTATTTTAATAATTCATAGAAAAATCATTTGAAGATACAGCCTTTTATGGTACATGAACAAAAAAAAGACACAAAACTACATGTTACTTAAAATTAAAGCACAGTGAAACAGTGAAAACTACAAGTAACTTCAAAATGTTGAATATTGTACATAAACACACGACAACAATTTACTTTAGAACTATAATAACAGAAGTGTAAAAAAATAAAAAACAAGTTGCTTCAGAACATAACAGATTGTACATAAGCAGTATAAAACAAACAAAGTTCTACAAATTACTTCAGAACAAAACAAATTGTACACCAGCAATATAAAACTCACAACTACAAGTTACTTCAGAACATAACAAATTGTACATAAGCAGTAAAAAAAAACACAACTACAAGTTACTTCAGAACAGAACAAATTGTACATAAGAAATATAAAACACACAACTACAAATTACTTCAGAACAGAACAAATTGTACATAAGAAATATAAAACACACAACTACAAGTTACTTCAGAACATAAAAGATTGTACACCAGCAGTATAAAACACACAACTACAAGTTAATTCAGAACAGAACAAATTGTACATAAGAAATATAATACACACAACTACAAATTACTTGAGAACAGAACAAATTGTACATCAGCAAAATAAAACACACAACTACAAGTTAATTCAAAACAGAACAAATTATACATCAAAAATATAAAACACACAACAACAAAATACTTCTCAACAGAACAAATTGTACATAAGCAGTATAAAACACACAACTACAAGTTAATTCAGAACAGAACAAATTGTACATCAGAAATATAAAACACACAACTACAAATTACTTCACAACATAACAGATTGTACACCAGCAGTATAAAACATACAAGTTACTTCAGAACAGAACAAATTGTACATAAGAAATATAAAACACAAAACTACAAATTACTTCAGAACATAACAAATTGTACACCAGCAGTATAAAACACACAACTACAAGTTACTTCAGAACAGAACAAATTGTACATAAGCAGTAAAAAAACACACAACTACAAGTTACTTTAGAACAGAACAAATTGTACATAAGAAATATAAAACACACAACTACAAATTACTTCAGAACATAACATATTGTACACCAGCAGTATAAAACACACAACTACAAGTTCTTCAGAACATAACAGATTGTACACCAGCAGTATAAAACACACAAGTTACTTCAGAACAGAACAAATTGTACATAAGAAATATAAAACACACAACTACAAGTTACTTCAGAACAGAACAAATTGTACATAAGAAATATAAAACACACACCTACAAGTTACTTCAGAACATAACAGATTGTACACCAGCAGTATAAAACACACAACTACAAGTTACTTCAGAACATAACAAATTGTACATAAGCAGTGAAAAAACACTCAACTACAAGTTACTTCAGAACAGAACAAATTGTACATAAGAAATATAAAACACACAACTACAAATTACTTCAGAACATAACAAATTGTACACCAGCAGTATAAAATACACAACTAAAATTACTTCAGAACATAACAGATTGCACACCAACAGCATAAAACACACAACTACAAGTTACTTCAGAACATAACAAATTGTACATAAGCAGTGAAAAAACACACAACTACAAGTTACTTCAGAACAGAACAAATTGTACACCAGCAGTATAAAACACACAACTACAAGTTACTTCAGAAGAGAACAAATTGTACATAAGAAATATACAACACACAACTACAAATTACTTCAGAACAAAACAAATTGTACACCAGCAGTATAAAATACACAACTACAAATTACTTCAGAACATAACAGATTGCACACCAACAGCATAAAACACACAACTACAAGTTACTTCAGAACATAACAAATTGTACATAAGCAGTGAAAAAACACACAACTACAAGTTACTTCAGAACAGAACAAATTGTACATAAGCAGTATAAAACACATAACTACAAGTTACTTCAGAACATAACAAATTGTACATAAGAAATATAAACACATAACAACAAATTACTTCAGAACATAAAAGATTGTACACCAGCAGTATAAAACACTCAACTACAAGTTACTTCAGAACAGAATAAATTGTACATAAGAAATATAAAACACATAACCACAAGTTACTTCAGAACATAAAAGATTGTACACCAGCAGTATAAAACACACAACTACAAGTTACTTCAGAACATAACAAATTGTACACAAGCAGCGAAAAAACACACAACTACAAGTTACTTCAGAACATAAAAGATTGTACACCAGCAGTATAAAACACACAACTACAAGTTACTTCAGAACATAACAAATTGTACACAAGCAGTATAAAATATACAACTACAAGTTACTTCAGATCATAACAGATTGTACACCAACAGCATAAAACACACAACTACAAGTTACTTCAGAACATAACAAATTGTACATAAGCAGTGAAAAAACACACAACTACAAGTTACTTCAGAGCATAACAGATTGTACATTAGCAGTATAAAACACACAACCACAAGTTACTCAGAACATAACAGATTGTACATAAGCAGTTTAAACATACAAATACAAGTTACCTCAGAACATAACAGATTGTACATTAGCAGTATAAAACACATAACTACAAGTTACTTCAGAACATAACAAATTGTACACAAGCAGTATAAAATATACAACTACAAGTTACCTCAGAACATAACAGATTGTACATAAGCAGTATAAAGCACATACCTACAAGTTACCTCAGAACATAACAGATTGTACATAAGCAGTATAAAACACATAACTACAAGTTACTTCAGAACATAACAGATTGTACACAAGCAGTATAAAACACACAACAAGTTACATCAGAACAGAACAAATTGTACATAAGAAATATAAAACACACAACTACAAATTACTTCAGAACATAACAAATTGTACACCAACAGCATAAAACACACAACAAGTTACTTCAGAACAGAACAAATTGTACATAAGAAATATAAAACACACAACTACAAATTACTTCAGAACATAACAAATTGTACACCAACAGCATAAAACACACAACTACAAATTACTTCAGAACAGAACAAATTGTACATTAGCAGTATAAAACACACAACCACAAGTTACTTCAGAACATAACAGATTGTACACTAGCTGAATAAAACACACAACCACAAGTTACCTCAGAACATAACAGATTGTACACTAGCAGTATAAAACATAAAACTACAAGTTACTTCAGAACATAACAGATTGTACATAAGCAGTATAAAACACACAACCACAAGTTACTTCAGAACATAACAGATTGTACACTAGCAGAATAAAACACACAACTACAAGTTACTTCAGAACATAACAGATTGTACATTAGCAGTATAAAACACACAACCACAAGTTACTTCAGAACATAACAGATTGTACATAAGCAGTATAAACATACAAATAGAAGTTACTTCAGAACATAACAGTTTTTACATTAGCAGTATAATACACACAACCACAAGTTACTTCAGAACATAACAGATTGTGCATTAGCAGTATAAAACACACTACCACAAGTTACTTCAGAACATAACAGATTGTGCATTAGCAGTATAAAACACACAACCACAAGTTACTTCAGAACATAACAGATTGTACATAAGCAGTATAAAACACACAACCACAAGTTACTTCAGAACAAAACAGATTGTACACTAGCAGAATAAAACACACAACTACAAGTTACTCCAGAACATAAGAGATTGTACATTAGCAGTATAAAACACACAACCACAAGTTACTTCAGAACATAACAGATTGTACACTAGCTGAATAAAACACACAACCACAAGTTACCTCAGAACATAACAGATTGTACACTAGCAGTATAAAACATAAAACTACAAGTTACTTCAGAACATAACAGATTGTACATAAGCAGTATAAAACACACAACCACAAGTTACTTCAGAACATAACAGATTGTACACTAGCAGAATAAAACACACAACTACAAGTTACTTCAGAACATAACAGATTGTACATTAGCAGTATAAAACACACAACCACAAGTTACTTCAGAACATAACAGATTGTACACTAGCTGAATAAAACACACAACCACAAGTTACTTCAGAACATAACAGATTGTACACTAGCAGTATAAAACATAAAACTACAAGTTACTTCAGAACATAACAGATTGTACACCAGCAGTTACTTCAGAACATAACAGATTGTACACCTGCAGTATAAAATATACAAATAAAAGTTACCTCAGAACATAACAAATTATATACAAGCAGTATAAAACACATAGCTACAAGTTTCTTCAGAACATAACAGATTGTACATTAGCAGTATAAAACACATAACTACAAGTTACTTCTGAACATAATATAATAATATATCTGTATGGAAACTGATATTTATATCATTATACTGAATTCGATATTAAATCAAAAGCTGTTTTTAATTTAACAGTTTAAAAGAGAGAAAAAAAAGTACGTATTAAAAGGTATTTTTTTTCTCTCAGTAATTGTTTTTGTTTGTTTTGAATTCTAGTTGATAAAGTTCTTAATTTGAATATTTACAAGAACATTTTTTACACCAAGGTTTTACAGCGGGTGTAAAACTAATATCACACATGTATGTTATTGCTTCACTTCGACCACATTCCTTAATATATACAAAATTGTGTTGTTAATTAGACAGGTTGAATGGACAATAAATAATTGTAAGAATCATATAAAGTGGGGTCTCATTTTGTTTGTCTCCTAGTGCTCAATCAGGAAATGTAACTATTTTTCATATTTCTTTGAAAAAGTTACTTTTTAAAACATTGATCATTATTCTGAATCATGTTAATCAGACAGATTTAATCATTATATTAACAAATACTTGTTAGAATTATATAAAGTGAGATGTCATTTTACTCAGAGAATTGTACATGTTGTAATGAATCCATTGATATAAATATTTTTGTTCATTTCTTTAAAAAAAAACACCAAAAAAATTAACATGACAGTTCTGATGGAAGTTTTGACATCTCACAAAAAAAAACAAGTTGTTTATTTGTTGTTTATGATCAATATAAATACAAGTGTGACTGGTCATTTTATTCAGTTTTGACCACTGATTCATGTGATATATATTTTGTTTATATTTATTACACAACATTGTCCAGTTTATCAGACAAGTTTTGATGTCAGTTGTATTATTCCAGGTTAATGGATGGACAGCATTAATGTATGCTGCCAGGAGAGGACACCTGGAGATCTGTAGACTCCTCATTGATAGAGGATGTAAGATCGACATCACAGCAGTATGTTATCTACTTAGTCTGATCACATTACTATTAATCTACATAAAATCATGTTGTTAATTAGACAAGTTTAATGAACAAATATTTGTAATAATTATATAAAGTGGGGTCTCATTTTACTAATTTTATTGTTCTGAATCAGAAAATATTACTCTATTTCATGTTTCTTAAAAAAAATATTTTATTAAAATGAATAATTATACTGAATCTACACTAATTCCTGTTGTTAATCAGATAGTTTTAATGAACAAATATTTGTAAGAATCATATAAAGTGGGGTCTCATTTTGTTTGTTTTGTTCTACTGAATCCATTAATATAATTATTTTACACATTTCTTGAAGAAAAAAATAATTTTTAAATATCAGGTTTTATGGAAGTCTTGACATTTCACAACAAAACATGTTTATTTGTTGTTTATGTAGAATATAAATACAAGTGTGACTGGTCATTTTATTCAGTTTTGACCACTGATTCATGTGATATATATTTTGTTTATATTTATTACACAACATTGTCCAGTTTATCAGACAAGTTTTGATGTCAGTTGTATTATTCCAGGAGTATGGACAGACAGCATTAATGTTGGCTGCCAGGAATGGACACCTGGAGATCTGTCGTCTCCTCATTGATAGAGGATGTAAGATCGACATGACACATGTATGTTATCTACTTAGTCTGATCACATTACTATTCATCTACACAAAATCATGTTGTTAATTAGACAAGTTTAATTAACAAATATTTGTAATAATTATATAAAGTGGGGTCTCATTTTACTCATTTTATTGTTCTGAATCAGAAAATATTACTCCTTTTCATGTTTCTTAAAAAAAATATTTTATTAAAATGAATAATTATACTGAATCTACACTAATTCCTGTTGTTAATCAGACAGTTTTAACGAACACATATTTGTAAGAATCATATAAAGTGGGGTCTCCTTTGTTTGTTTTGTTCTACTGAATCCATTAATATAATTATTTTACACATTTCTTGAAATTTTTTTTTTTAAAATATCAGGTTTTATGGAAGTCTTGACATTTCACAACAAAACAAGTTTTTTATTTGTTGTTAATGTAGAATATAAATACAAGTGTGACTGGTCATTTTATTCAGTTTTGACCACTGATTCATGTGATATATATTTTGTTTATATTTATTACACAACATTGTCCAGTTTATCAGACAAGTTTTGATGTCAGTTGTATTATTCCAGGGGTATGGAGAGACAGCATTAATGTGGGCTGCCAGGGAAGGACACCTGGAGATCTGTCGTCTCCTCATTGATAGAGGATGTAAGATCGACACCACACAAGTATGTTATCTACTTAGTCTGATCACATTACTGTTAATCTACATAAAATCATGTTGTTAATTAGACAAGTTTAATGAACAAATATTTGTAATAATTATATCAAGTGGGGTCTCATTTGACTCGTATTATTGTTCTGAATTAGAAAATATTCCTCTTCATGTTTCTTAAAAAAAATATTTTATTAAAATGAATAATTATACTGAATCTACACTAATTCCTGTTGTTTAAAATTAGACAGTTTTAAAGAAACAAATTTTTGTAAGAATCATATAAAGTGGGGTCTCATTTTGTTTGTTTTGTTCTACTGAATCCATTGATATAATTATTTTACACATTTTTTTTCAAAAAATGTTTTTTTTAAGATATCAGGTTTAATGGAAGTTTTGACATTTCACAACAAAACATGTTTATTTATTGTTTTTATACAATATAAATACAAGTGTGACTGGTCATTTTATTCAGTTTTGACCATTGGTTCATGTGATATATATTTTGTTTATATTTATATTACAAAACATTGTCCAGTTTATCAGACAAGTTTTGGTGTCAGTTGTATCATTCCAGGTTGGTGGATGGACAGCATTAATGTTGGCTGCCATGGAAGGACACCTGGAGATCTGTCATCTTCTCATTGATACAGGATGTAAGATCAACATCACAGATGTATGTTATCTACTTAGTCTGATCACATTACTATTAATCTACACTAATTCCTGTTGTTTAAAATTAGACAGTTTTAACGAAACAAATATTTGTAAGAATCATATAAAGTGGGGTCTCATTTTACTTGTTTTGTTCTACTGAATCCATTGATATAATTATTTCACACATTTCTTGAAAAAAAATGTTTTTTTAAGATATCAGGTTTTATGGAAGTTTTGACATTTCACAACAAAACATGTTTATTTATTGTTTTCATAAAAAAAAAAAATACAAGTGTGACTGGTCATTTTACTTAGTTTTGACCACTGATTCATGTGATATATATTTAGTTGATATTTATTACACAACATTGTCCAGTTTATCAGACAGGTTTTAATGTCAGTTGTAGGATATGTTGTATATTATTGATATTGACAACAAAGTATTGTACATAATATTTACATGTTTTTGGTTATATTATAGAGCGATGGAGAAACAGCTTTACATTCTGCTGCTGAGGAGGGATATCTACAGATCACAAGATGTCTGGTAGAACAAGGAGGTGCCAGTCCCTTGATTAAATCACATAAGGTAATATTTTATAGTATATGACCAGTGTTTAACTGTAATGAATCACTAAAATGATGTACAAGATATGGTTGGATTCCATTTAAAGGCTATAGTTAAAAGTCATATGATTATTTAAATTGGACTTAACATATGAAAAGTTATATAGACTTGAATGTCTAAATTTTACTATAAAACACAAGAACATAGACTATCATACTTCCTGTAATTAAAGTCAGTGTAAACAAACAAATTGTCAAACAAAACTTGCACCAATCCGTTGTCATGACAATAATAACAAAGACTAATTACTAGACAATATTTGTATGTTCAATAAGGGGAAAAAAAAATTGTTTGATAATTTTATATTGTGTTGGCACTTTGAAAATAATTTGAAAGAGATGATCCTATAAAGACTATAATTTTTTTTCAAATTCCTGTAATCAAATTGTCTATAGCTAGTGGAAGAGATACCTATCATCCTTGTCATCGTTTATTTAATTCCTTATTTAAACAATATCAGTGATAACACTAAAAACTATAAAATGCTGTAAAATAACAGTATAAAGATATAGGAGGGTAGAAATAAGGTATACAAGCATAGGAGGATGTGGATGGGGTATACAGATATAGGAGGGTGTGAATGGGGTATACAGATATAGGAGGTATAGATAGGGTATACAGATATAGGAGGATGTGAATGGGGTAAACAGATGGGTCAACATTTTTAATTAATTCTCCATAGGCGACAATGGTAACGTTTTCCTCCATTGCTCAGTCCATATCGTTTACTTGAACATGTAGGATGGCTCATATCGAAGCTGATACATTTATACATGTTTGGTTAAATTTTCGGGGTGGCAAGTGAGATGACTTTTTTCGCAAATTGCTGGACCCCGGAAGATGGTGAAAAATGTCACTCTCCACATAAAATAATCCCAAAATTCTGATCATAAAACTCAATAAAAAAATTGTCCTTTCTAATAATTTATTTCAGGTCAAATCTACATATTTCTTTTCTCATCACATCAGCTCTATAAAACAGTTCTTATTGTTCATTTATGTCCATTTTTAAAATCACAGCATCCACAATTGTATCGCGGACTAATATTGTTTTTTAATTACGTCATCTGAGTTCCTCATCTCAAGGTCTATTAGGGAACCTGACCCATATTAGATCAGCAAATGTCAGATTCCACTTGTATTGCAGAATGAATTTCTTCGGTACACCTTTTCGAACAATTCTGTGAAGTTTTTTTCCGCATCTGAAATAAAATAAGTTAAATTTTAGTATTTTTAAGTAAGCATGCTTATTACTGTTCCTTATATCTTTTAGTAGAAACAAAGCACAAAATCCATATGTTATCAATTCACAATTTAGACATTGATTAAGACTCTTCATAGCTTAAAGTACCATTTAACAAACCTTCATTACCTAACTGACTTTATAAAAATCATCATGTTTAGATGATGAATCATGAAAATATTGTGTTTTTTACTGTAAATAAGGTAGATTTAAGGATTTTGATATTTATTTCTTTCATAGAAGGAATAGAACATTTTTATTTTTTAATAACTGTTAAGATCATTCACAGACAATTCTAAAACAGGTTTTAGTTTTAAAATCCATCAAGTAATAACCATTTTAGAGTTCTTTTTGTGTGAGTGTTCAAATAGGGAAAAATGGTGCTTTTCTTTAGTGAAGATAACATTGTGACGTCATCGCTTTTGTGACGTCATGACTTTATGATGTCATAATTTAGAATTATACAAACATAACAGAGTGTGTATTTATTCAATAATGAAAGGGAAAAGGAAAAGAAACCAATATAAGGTTGGTAACCAAGCCCATCTATTGCGTTGTGTATCCCTAACAACAGATCAAGTTTGTAGTGTTATAAATGGTGTTGCTCCATCTACAGCTCCATCTACATGTACACAGGTTTTAAAAAATTTATCTATGCAAGTTTTACCTGCACCACCTAAACTTAAATTTTCTAATTCCACTACAGATTTGACTCCTAAAAACACCACAGAATCTGTCTGGTTACCCCGCCTTACAGAAAAGGAATTTAAGCTGTACTCAAAAGAGAGTTACGATAAAAAATCTTATGTAGCTCCCCAAACTGAAAAATGTGCGACTACAGTCAAACTACTCAGACCGCATAAATTGTCAGATGATTATTTAGATGAATATTTAGAGGAGAAAAGTACTGAAAATAGAACAGTAGATAGAGATCTTAATATTTTAATGATCAATAGTCTTATAATATGTCATTTAAATAAAAGTCCAAAGTGTGTTGTTCCACATTTTGAACTGGTACAAGAGACTCAATGGGGTCTTGGTTGGATTTGGAAAATGAAGTGTACCAAGTGTAAATTTATTTCAGAAAAATATCAACTATTTAGAGAAATTGACACAGGACGTGCTGGTCGCAAGAGTGCTACAATTAACTATGGGTTTCAGACTGGCGTGATAAACTGTAATATTGGTAATGATAGCGCGCGACTACTTTTAACTAGTTCATGTATTCCTCCTATGTCAAAAGGAACAATGCAGAGAATAACAAATACTGTTTGTGACAAGGTTGTAAAACTTGCGGAAAATGAAACCGAACAAGTGGTTGAGAGTTTCAGAAAGAGAAATGAAACCTTAGGGTTAAATAAAAATAGTCCTGTAAAATTACAAATGGATGGTACCTATCAGAGTGTGCATATAAAAAGTAGGCATAAAATGGGACAAAATGCATCACAAGTCATTGGTATTGCCTGTGAAAATGAAACTGACAATCATGATATCATTGGTTTTCACCTTGTAAACAAACTTTGCTGGGTTGGTGAATGGTTACGCGGTAAAGGTTATGACATTGAATGTCCTAATCACGAGTACTGCACATCAAATACAAATAGGTATGATCCTTTGAGTGAGAAGGATCTTGGGTATGAAATAGGTAAAAAAATTGCTAAACTTGATTTACTTGTGGACTATTGTACTACTGATGGGGATGTAAAAAGTGTACAAGGTCTACAAGAAGCAATGCAAGAAATATTTGACCCTTTATGGTCAGTAAATAGACTGGCAGATACTATTCACCGGGGTCAAAGTCAGTTCCGTGAGGTATTGCGAGCAAAATTTAGTGTCGGTATGTTCCCTGGAGCTACAAAGGCCCAGAGGAATGATATTTAAATAGCTTTTGCCAATGATTTAAAATTACGTTCACATGGTATAATGAAATGTTTATTTGCAAAATATAATGGTGACCGACAACAAATTTCAAAATGTTTGCCACGCATTGTTAAGTCTGTTGTGAATTGTTATAGTGGTAATTGTAGCGATACGTGTAGATGGAGCATAACACTATGTAATGGTGGTATAAAAACTAGTTGGTGGTACAAATCTATTAACCTTAGCAGTCATGGTTTACAAAATGGGTCTTTAAAACCAAATAAGACTGACAAATTATTAATAGAATCATTGTTAGAAATGAAACTGTCTCAGACCGCATTAAATCAGATGCAATTTTTCAGCAATACAAATAAGTGCGAGTCCGTCAATAGGACAATTTCTACATACCTACCGAAGAATAAGAATTTTTCTCGCAATGCCTTAGGCCGTGCATCTGCAGCAGTCTTAAAAGTCAATAATAAACGGGATGTTGCATTGGCTAAGACCCTAAAAGCTGTAGGTTGTGGTCTGGGTAGAAAGTCTCGTGCTGTAGTGGCTCTGAAAAAAATACGTAAACGTGAAATATATGATTGTGCATATCAAAAAAGTTTACGTGTCAAATTAAACAGGTTAAAAGCTCGTAAAAAACAGGCTATCGATTTCTTGTTAAACAAGAGAGTGCGAAACAGGTTGATTAGTGGATATAAAAAACATCAGTTAGAACCAAAGCTATGTCAGAATTCAAGTCCGAAAGAATTCGTTCCACAGCCAGGTTGTAGTTCATGGCCAGATTAACATTTATATTAAAAGGTTATACACAATATGGTTTTCTTTCAGCCTTTCAGGAAGCATATGTAGTTATTTATTTATTTACAGAGAATACTAAACATCTTATATTATATTAAAACAAACACTTTTCAGGAATATATGAGCATGATATGAGTTAGTTGTGTTTTTTTTTAAATTAAAAAGTTTGTTTATTTTAAGTTTGTTATGAAAATGGGATAATGGTCCAAGACACTGAAATAAACCTTGTATCAGACAAAAAGACCACTTCATGCATCCAGCCACAGTACATGCATTTATTGGAAAACACATACCTTGAAACAAAATTATAAACAAAATAAAACCATGTAAAATGAATATTACAACATTAGGTCATTCACAGTTTGCCTCTGTAACTCGATGTCATATTTGGATTTTTTCCTTTCTGTTATTTTTTCTTTTGTTTTTTGTTTACTTATTTAATTAATGACTGTCATACTTTGTTCATTGATTTGTCTCTATGTTTCACTTTCATTTAGTTCTCTACCGCATGTTTACTTCCTGTGATCACCTGTTGATTGAATGACCCAGTTTTCTGACACAGTAATGAAACCATCAAGAGTTACTCCCCTTGCACTGTAAAAATTAGTAAACACTGGCGAAAAAAACCACATGAATGTTTGACTGAGCTTATAATCTTGCATAAACATGTTTGCCATGTTTGTTTCAGTGTCTTGGGGGTATGAGGGTGGGCTTTTTTCCCATTTTCGTTTTTTACTTGTGTTAAAAACTTGTATTTTCAGAGATGATTAATGTGGAGGTAAAATGTGCAAGGTGCATATGTTTACTACAAAATCATAACAAACCACAATTTCAGATTCAGCATGCAGTTAGTATAGTTTGTGCCATGCACAATATGTGTGGTGCATTGGTGTGCAGCTACACATATTTTTCTTTGATTGTTAATCTCCCGAGGTTCTAAAACAATATGGTCTGTATTCACACACAATGCATTATGACAAAGGTGTGAAGCATCTAAATTTTTGGCTAAATCAGTAGATTTCAATTGCAAAATTTTTGCTAAACGTGCAACATTCATTTTAGTACGTTTGGCATTTGAGTATGTGACATTGATCATCCCTAGAATATAATTATTTCTCCTCTGAGTGGCCCCAGTCCAAATAATGCATGCCCCATTTTCTGCCTCTTCACTGTTTATAAGTATAAAATTGGTATATTTTTGATAAAAATCTAAATTATTGGTAGCCATTTTGTATTCTTTTTAATCAAATAGCACTAAAAGAGTGTAACTGACCTCGATTTCAGCAGCTCCCATCCGAAATTGTGATCATTGAACCATGAAACACTCCAACACCTTTGAAATAATAGTTCACAATTTGGGTCAACATTTTTAATTAATTCTCCATAGGCGACAATGGTAACGTTTTCCTCCATTGCTCAGTCCATATCGTTTACTTGAACATGTAGGATGGCTCATATCGAAGCTGATACATTTATACATGTTTGGTTAAATTTTCGGGGTGGCAAGTGAGATTACTTTTTTCGCAAATTGCTGGACCCCGGAAGATGGTGAAAAATGTCACTCTCCACATGAAATAATCCCAAAATTCTGATCATAAAACTCAATAAAAAAATTGTCCTTTCTAATAATTTATTTCAGGTCAAATCTACATATTTCTTTTCTCATCACATCAGCTCTATAAAACAGTTCTTATTGTTCATTTATGTCCATTTTTAAAATCACAGCATCCACAATTGTATCGCGGACTAATATTGTTTTTTAATTACGTCATCTGAGTTCCTCATCTCAAGGTCTATTAGGGACCCTGACCCAGATAAAGGAGGGTGTTGATGGGGTATACAGATTAAGGAGGATGTGAATTTAGTATACAGATAAAGGAGGGTTTGGATGGGGTATACAGATATAGGAGGGTATAGATGGGGTATACAGAATTACATGATATAGGAGGGTGTGAATGGGGTATACAGATATAGGAGAAAGAGAATGGGGTATATAGATATAGGAGGATGTGGATTGGGGAGACAGATATAGAAGGGTGTGGATGGAACATACAGAATAGGAGGGTGTGGATAGGGTATATAGACAAAGGAGGGTGTGGATTGGGTATACAGATATGGGAGGGTGTGGATGGTGTATACAGATATAGGATGGTGTGGTTGGGGTATGCAGACATAGGAAGGTGTGGATAGGGTATACACATATAGGAGGGTGTAGAAAGGGTATACAGATCTAGGAGGGTGTGGATTGGATATTCAGATATAGGAGGGTATGAAAAGGGTATATAGATAAAGGAGGGTGTGGATAGGGTATATAGATAAAGGGGGTGTGGATGGGGTATACAGACATAGGAGTGTGTGGATGGGGTATACAGATAAAGTAGGGTGTGGATGGGGTATACAGATCTAGATATAGGAGGGTGTGGATGGGGTATACAAATAAAGGAGGGTGTGGATGGGGTATACAGATATAGGAGGGTGTGGATTGGGTATATACATAAAGTAGGGTTTGATGGGGTATACAAATAAAAGAGGGTGTGGATGGGGTATACAGATATAGGAGGGTGTGGATAGGGTATATATATATATATGATGGTGTAGATAGGGTATACAGATATAGGAGGGTATGAATGGGGTATACAGATATAGGACGGTATGAATGGGGTAAACAGATAAAGGAGGAAGAGGATGGGGTATACAGATATAGGAGGGTGTAGATAGGGTATACAGATTTAGGAGGGTGTGGATGGAGTATACAGATATAGGTTTTGAATGGGGTATTCAGATAAAGTAGGAAGAGGATGAGGTAAATAGATATAGGAGGGTGTGGAAGGGGTATACAGAGGTAGGAAGGTGTGGATGGGTAATACAGATATAGGAGGGTGTGGATAGGGTATACAGATCTAGAAGGGTGTGGATAGGGTATACAGACATAGGAGGGTGTGAATGGGGTATACAGATATAGGAGGGTATAGATGGGGTATACAGAATTACATGATATAGGAGGGTGTGAATGGGGTATACAGATATAGGAGGAAGAGGATGGGGTATATAGAAATAGCAGGATGTGGATTGGGGAGACAGATATAGAAGGGTGTGGATGGGATATACCGAATAGGAGGGTGTGGATAGGGTATATAGACAAAAGAGGGTGTGGATGGGGTATACAGATATGGGAGGGTGTGGATAGGGTATACAGATATAGGATGGTGTGGTTGGGGTATGCAGACATAGGAAGGTGTGGATAGGGTATACACATACAGGAGGGTGTAGAAAGGGTATACAGATCTAGGAGGTTGGGTTTGATTTTGGGAGTTTTGGTCCTAACAGTTTAGGAATAAGGGGCCCAAAGGGTCCAAAATTGAACTTTGTGTGATTTCATCAAAAATTGAATATTTGGGGTTCTTTGATATGCCGAATCTAACTATGTATGTAGATTCTTAATTTTTGGTCCCGTTTTCAAATTGGTCTACATTAAGGTCCAAAGGGTCCAAAATTAAACTAAGTTTGATTTTAACAAAAATTAAATTCTTGGGCTTATTTGATATGCTTTATCTAAATATGTACTTTGATTTTTGATTATGGGCCCAGTTTTCAAGTTGGTCCAAATCAGGATTCCATATCAAGTATTGTGCAATAGCAAGAAATTTTTAATTGCACAGTATTGCACAATAGCAAGAAATATCTAATTGCACAATATTGTGCAATAGCAATTAATTTTCAATTGGAGTTATCTTTCTTTGTATAGATATATGTTGGAAATTTGTCAGACATGACTTTGATGTCATTTTCTATTTTATTTGCCAATAACTTTATGTAAATAACTTCATTGGAAATTTGCCAATATAAAATGTTGCTGATGAAGTTTTTTTTATTGTTTTATACAATAAACAATGTATATTCACTTTTACTACTAACCAATCTTTACCATTCAGTGATAACAAGCACTTTATTTTACATTTTAATATTTTATGATGTATTTAAAAGAGTAGTTATTGTTGCAAACTCCATTAGAAATTTGAATTGATATTAGTTTTGGAAAAAAGGAAATGGGGATGTGAAAAAAAAGGGGGGGGGTTTAAATTTTTCTCATTTCAGATTTCATAAATAAAAAGAAAATTTCTTCAAACATTTTTTTGAGAGGATTAATATTCAACAGCATAGTGAATTGCTCAAAGGCAAAAAAAACCTTTAAGTTCATTAGACCACATTCATTCTGTGTCAGAAACCTATGCTGTGTCAACTATTTAATTTTAGATTTAAAAAGTTTGACAAAGAAATCTTTAATTGATTTGTAAAATCTTGACATTTTTTTTGTGTAAAAAAACCCGATGTAATGTCAAAAATTTGATCACAATCCAAATTCAGAGCTGTATCACGCTTGAATGTTTTGTCCATACTTGCCCCAACTGTTCAGGGTTCCACCTCTGCGGTCTATAAAGCTGCGCCCTGCAGAGCACCTGGTTTAGTCCAAAAATCTGTAGAACAAGAAATTAATTTGGTGTGGCCTTATCAGATGAAAACAATATAAAGATGTATCTGTATTTCAGGGTAATACTCCATATGATTTAGCTGCAGCAAGACGACAGAAAGAAGTGATGGAATACTTACAGGTATATATAGTGGTAGATATGGTGTTGAATTGCAAATGCTTTAACAAAAATATTTTTTGTTGAAAAATGAGCTGTAATGGCGGATACCGACTGTAGTAACAGAACAAATTAATGAATTCTTCAATGATGGCGATAGTTAAGACAATTTTGAGGAATTCGGTCCTGAATGCTTTTACAATATTAATCGTAACATACTTGCAAACCTGCCAATATTTAACTTTTCACCAGAGAATGACAGGGAATCCCAGACGATCTCCAAAATGGATGGTCATGTTAGGACAGTGATGTAATTATTGCCCCGTTTACCGATGAATCTAAATTAAACAATGGTATGCAAAGTAATGAACCTTTGGATTTTTAAAAATTATTTATAAATGATGATATATATAAATGTCAGAACTTGTATTTCAAACCAATAAATTTGCCAAGGTAAAAACCAATGATGATGAAGGTCTGAAAGTAAAAAGCCGCATTAAAAAAATGGCAACCGGTCACTCTAGACGAAATGTATTACTGGATTTGACGGCAGATTTCTAAACAAGCTGACCTTATTCTTAGTAAAAATAAATGCAATACAACCTGTACAAAAGTGGTTATTGGTTTGTTGAGCCGGTATGGACTTTTGGAAAATGGTCATGTGTACATGGACAATTATTACGTGTCGCCAGAAATATTTACAGAACTTGGAGTATTAAATACTTATTCCTGTGGCACATGAGAAAAAATTGTTTGGGGGTACCCGATGTCCTGGAAAGAAACCCCAATCTGAAGCTGAACTTATGTGTTATCAATGCTTTTATTTTGATCAAAAAGTATCCACCAGTAAATAAAACCAGAAAAGAACATTACATTTCAGGACATCTGTAGTAAATGCTCTCATTCAGAACATGCAGATGGCTGTGAGTACTCCCAGACCGCAAAGTTGCATTGTGTGTACCAAAATGTTTTCAGGTGTACCATACACGCCAGAACTATTGAGTAATCCTCTTGCCTGCTGGTAAAAATTCTGCACAGGTTCTGGATAAACAGTTGTTATAGTTGCTTGATCAGCAATTTTGAACATTTAATTTAGTAATATTCATTGTGTTATGTTCATACTGTTTATTACAATTTAACGTGTTTTTTGTCCTTAATGAGTTTTTTTTTACTCACCTGTGTAATACCTGCAGTATTACATGTACCTGTGACTTTTACAAGTTTTTTGCCAAATATTTTTTTTACAAATATCTAATAATTACAAATGTTCTTGTTTTACAAAGTTTTATGTTTATTGAATTGTTGAATATATTAAATCATAAAATTTTACCTTTGTATATATCTTTATTTGCACCTGTACAGGTAAAAAATGACTGCAGACACAAACAAGCACAAAAAATGAAAAATCTGAGTCAATTGCACAAATAATTCATATTTTGTTCAGCATTGCACAATGACACAATAAAATCAATGCAGCAGTCTCAGGGTTAAACACCAAGAAGCAATACATCCAATTTAGTTTTGGCAAAATTGCCGAAGTTCACGAGTGATACGCTCTTGTTTGAGTCTCTTGTTTTATTTTTATTTTTGCTTTTCATCTTTAAACTATAAAACTTGGTTGAGCCAAAATGATCAGCAAGACAGGTTTTGGCACACAGTTTCCATTAAACACAAATAGTCTTGTTGCATTGCATAATTTTTTGAAATATATAATAGTTCTACAAGTGACATGAGTATAGATATATTCACAGTGCATATTCCTCATTTTTCAGACTGTCATGTCAGAGAAATCTTCAGGTGTTAGTGCTAAACTAAGGATAGAAGGTATTTTTTTTAACTTTATATCATTATTATATACATAGTTGCTGGGCTTCCAAAATGTTGTATATGGCTTTTGTTGTTGTTGCTAAAACCTACATTTTCACACAATCCGGCTTGATGGTAGGAAAGCTCTGATGTTCCAAAATATCATACAGTTGAACCAATAAACACATTGGAAATAAGATTAATAACTATAATAGATAATAAATTATGGAGCTATACATTTAGCACCTTTCAAACATATGATATACACGACATAGTAAGTACCACAAAATATATGATATACACGACATAGTAAGAACCACCAAATATATGATATACACGACATAGTTAGTACCACCAAATATATGATATACACGACATAGTAAGTACCACCAAATATATGATATACACGACATAGTAAGTACCACCAAATATATGATATACACGACATAGCACCAAATATATGATCTTCTTTGGAATGCCATAGTCAGATAGTACAAGCAATATTCTACTTTGCTAGAATTATTTCACCAAGAATAAGGTAGCCATTGTGTAGATGACATGCTGACATAATAGCTGTTAAAAAATCAATAATTTTGTCTCGCGTGCGACTAAAGTCTAAGAATGTGAGATATAAGGATCACACTCCAATCATGGCATGACTCGGTGATCAAGGTCAAGTGGTCGATGTCAAGTCAGTATCTTAGATGCTATAAACAGTAGGTCAACTATATTTGATGTATACAATGATTGTAAGGTGAACATGTCTGTCTGGCAGTTTTCATCTGACCTTGACCTCATTATCATTGTTTATTGGTCAATGTTGAGTTGTTGTGTTAAGTCTGTTTCTCGAATCATGTACCAAATAGGTCACCTATATAAGATTTATAGAATAGTTGTAAGGTGAACATGTTTGTCAGGCAGTTTTCAACTGACCTTGACCTCATTTTCATGGTTCATTGGTCAATGTTAAGTTGTGTTTTGTCTGTTTATTTGATCCTGTAAACAAAAAGTCAACTATATTTTTTATATTGGATGATTATTAGAGGTACAAGTCTGTCTGGCAGGATTTATCTGACCTTGACCTCATATATATGGTTCTTTTATCACTGTTTTTTTTTCATTCTAAGGTATGTTTCCGGGTACTATAAGCATTAAGTCATCTATATGTGATACAATGTATTTAAAATAAGGTATGTTGAGCATGTCTGTCTGGCAGAGTTCATGTTAACTTTTCATGTCAGGGTGTTTTGTGCCCAATTATATATGGTGTGTGCTTTTCTCATCGTTGAATGCCTTGCAGTAACCAATCGTTTCTTTTCTCCACTTATTTGAACTCTGGCGGATAGTTGTCTCATAGACAATCCTACCACATCTCCTTTATTTTATATTGACCTCAATTTTCATTGTTCATTGGTTCAAGTTTAGTTTTCTTGGTTAGGTCTATTTCACAGATACTTTTAGTAAAAGGTTAACTATATATTTTATGGAATGATTGTAAGGCTTACATGGCCGATATTTACTACCTGCTTGCAGATACCTGATTTTTCAATATTTTGAATGAACTTAATGAACTCAAATATTTTTGTCACACATTTCTCTCAAATACTCCAAAACAGAATGACTCTTTATTTGGTCAGCTGCTTGTTATTTCTGAGTATTAATGTGTTTGCACTTTTCTGATCGTCAGACACCTACTTCTTGTTTTCCAATACTTTGAGTTAAGAGTGGAGGTATGCTCAGTCAGAAAGCAAGCCCTTACAAACGACTGTTGTTGCTACTTTCTAAAGACAACAATGGGACTGAAATTAAGGGGTCTTCATTAAAATTCATAGAATTTTTTAATAATTTGTCAAAATGTAGTTTTTAATCATGCTTTTTTCCAAAATATTATAAACAGTATGGGTCATCGGACTTTTTTTCACGCTACAGCATGTACAGGTTGTGTAAAATTGACAGATTTTCTATAGATTATGCATGGAAAATCCAATTTTGTGCGATAAAAATAAAACAACACCATATAATTTTAAGATAAAATGTGAGAAGATAGATCTTATAACATGCTTTTAGATCAGAAGAAAAATGGGGTCGCCAGACTTGTTTTCTTGCTTCATATTAAAATATGTAAATTCACAACACTTTCTATTATAAAAATTACTTAAACGAGGTATTTCCCCTACTATCTGAGTTAAGTCTCTTATTTAGCAAAGTTGAATAAAAATGAATCAAACATTAATAATTTTCTATATCAACATGAAAAGTCTAACACATGAATTAAATACTACTCTCAAAATTTGTACATTTCATTAAAGATCTAGACCAATTGTTATTTGCTACTTCAAAATCCAAAATGGAGGAAGACACCCACCATTCTGAAGTTGCCTTATACTGCGGGAAAATGAAATTGGCGGCAATTTAGAAATTTTCTGTTTCTGTTTCTGTTTCTTACTTCCCATTGGAGTCAGAAATTGATGTCTTGAGCATGTGTCTTGTTATAATAGAAAATATAATTAAAATTATGCAAATTGTCTGTTAGTTTTTCTACTATTTTCACCAATAAACTTGCATTAAATAAATTTTACAGAAATATAAAAAGTAATACAGACATTTTGGATCTGAAAGTTAAAAAAAACTATTTAAAGTCTAAAGATCTGTCACCCCTTATGAAACCCCATTTGAACTAAATTCCAAAAGAAAGACATTTTTTGACATTGTAGTTTTTTTTTTTTGTCTGAAACATGGATATCAACATGCATGTGAAACGAATGTACACAACATTTAGTGTGTTTCAATCAATTATTTAAATTATGTTCACTTGTAAATATATATATAACAGCATATAGATCTATAATGCAGCAAGAAACTCCCGCACCCGAAAGCGTCCTTCAGTTGGCCCCTAAACAAATATCTATACTGGTTCAGTGACAATGATCGTCATACTAAACTCCGAATAATACTTGTAAATAACGGCATATGGTGCTAAGATAAAAAATATTCTTATTTGTTTGAAGTGTCAATAAAGGGATGTAACTCGTAAATTACTATTACAACCGCTTTGTCAGAAATTTTGACTGTTTGAAGTGGCACACTTGCCTATAACAGCGTATTAAGTGGCACTTTGACACTGGCCAGTTCAGAAAAAGTCTCACCACATAATTTAAATTCAGCATAGCTCAGAAGTTAAGAAAGAAATTTCAACTTCTTTGTAGAAAAAAAATTGCCTCGACGGTTGTCAAACTCGTGTTTAAAGGCGTCGTATTCTAATCATTACATTTTATCAAAACAATTTTTATGTTAGAACTTATAAAAATACGCAGTTGTCATTTATAGCGTACATCATGTTTTGGTTTCATTTGATATGACTTTTTTAATGAAACCAACCGGGGTCAGCTTTCCGACTATGCTTAGCACAACATTGTGTGCTTTCTTGTTGTTTTTTTTAAACCCACGTTCTCTCTTTTTTAAAGGACTCAAGTATTTGGTTTTGTAGAAATGTAAATTGTTATCAGATCAACATTTATTATTATATCTTTAAATATGAAAACAATCTATTCTGAAGTGAGAAAAGATCATATTTACTTTTTGTTTTAGCCTTGGCAAAGTCAAGGCGTTGAGACTTGGGCCTGCTATTGGTGGTGTCAACAATTTAAAAAAAAAACGTGATTATTATAATAATACGAAGATGTGGTATTATCTTACAATTCCAGCAGTCCATTCATACTGTTGCTGTTGCATAATAGTTGATATATAGATGTGGTATGATTACCAGAAAACAAATGACGTAAAAGTAAAAGAACTATAGCTAGGTCACCTTACAGCCTTCAAAAATAAGCAAAACCATACCACAAATTTTGCTATTAAAGGTCCTGAAATGACAAATGTTAAATAATTCAAAGGAGAAAACTAATGGCCTGATTTATGTACAGAAAAATCAACCAAAAAAAACCAAATATGATATACAGCAATAAAGGAAAACCACTGAACTATATGCTCCTGACTTGGTGACAGGCACATGCAGAAAGATAACAAGGACACGGGGGTCACTTTCTATATAAAGGTATACACAGACATAATGTTGGTATGGGTCACTTTTTTGGAATGTCAAATATATCAATGGTGTGTTATTTAAAAATGTATATAAATGGGTTGTGATTATCTGATGATGCATGAATGGGTAGGGATTTTAGCATAAATCTATAAATGAATTGGGTGTGTTAATCAAACCCCAGCCGCACGTCTGTACCCAAATTTATAGATTGTCAAAAACAGTTGTCCCTTTTAGGTGTAGAAAAAAATAATCAACAGGTGAGGAAAAGGATAAATCGTGTAAGAATTAGAGAAATGTGTAAACTTACTTTTAAAAATAGAGTGAAGTTATAATGTTCTCCTATATGAAAAAAACTCTTTACGATAAAATATCTTTATAGATGAAATGGTTCCAACTGAAATAAAATTAATGGCTGACAAAAGATCTATTGATTTGTACCTCAAATTACTTGAGTCAGGCTCTGAGAAAAAGAGAGACATACGTTTAGTAGTTGTTGGGAAGAAAGGTGCTGGGAAGACATCATTGATTAGACGATTGTTTGGTGAAGACATTACAGATGTTACCAGTACAAATGGAATTGAAATTCACAAAATAAAATGCAAAGCAATGTCTGATGATGGCATATGGAATAAATTAGATGGTATGATGCATAAGCTTAAATAAAGAAAGTAATTTATAACAGTTTTAGTTTCTAGTTTACATAACATATTTTTGAGCAATAATTTGGGTTGGTTTGGGGATGTTCAGTTCTGGAGGCATAGGTCTAACAAGATCTGATTCAAAGTTCCATTTCGATGATATCAGGTCTTGAATATTCACAATTAGTGCCACGTGTTGGAAAATAGATGAGAGGCATAATAATTGGCCAAATGCAAATCTAGTGCATTAAGTTGGCAACATTAATTATGTTAGCTTTTACGCAGTATAAGCAAAGGTGAACAACATCAAATAGATAATTTTCCCCCCTTTTAAGCATAATTTGATGTTATTTGAATAAGATAGGAAAACTGTTATACATACAAAAAATGTAGGAATGCAGATTGTCAAAGGACTTCCTATAACTCTTTATCTACCACTGACGGATATATACACGGTTTTCATCATCGTTCTGTCCGCAGTGACTGATAAATCTGCTTGCATAATCTAGCGTGTTTTCGCAGTGACTGATAGATCCGTTGTAACATACACTAGCGCAGTCCCGGTGACGGATATTTCCGGAAAATATACCACTATTAAAACCCTTTAGATTGGACAAAACTGTTGGGGAATCCCGAAATGAACCAATGAAATTCGGTTTAACAAATGAATAATCTTTCAACTCATACATTCCTTTTTAACAAATTATGATGAATTTCACACGTGTTCGGAATTACGATTAAAACAATGGCGGACGAATGGGCTATTAAATTGGATAGCGAAAGTGAAGAATTTGAAGGATTTATGCAATTAGAAAGCAAAATTAGAAGTATCGTAAGGGATAGTTTAGTTTGTCGGAACAAGATTGGGAGTCTTCCAAGGCTGAAGAAGCCAAACATGGACAAATAATTTGAAAACTTTTTTCGTCCTTTAACAACAGCTTTCATGTTTGATAAGGAAAAGAAAGAAATTGATTTGGTATTTGTTTCATTTTTCAATAAATATACAATAAATACTGATTAATTAAACATTTTATTAGAGTACTCATAACACAGCCTTAACAATTTGTGAAAAATTCTCTCACTGCAAATTTTCTCTGGTAGTTAACCTACAATTCAGCTGCGGTAGCTAACTAATCAGCAGTGTGTAGTAGTGAACTGTAAAGGAACCTGTGGTAGATAAGAAAATATTGCACTTTAAAATGATGATTCTTAAATTTTTTCTATATTATCTTTAGTTAACAACTATAATTTTTACAGAGGAACGGGATCAGCCTTTCAACATAGCTAAAATGTTAAGTCCTTCCTTATAGGAGTTACTGCCCTTTAATGATAATTGTAACTATTGTTTTACGCTTCTGGCTATAATCATGAAACTATAGTAGTTATAGAGTACCTGGAAATAGCAAAATTATCAGCTAAAGATCTTCAAACAAGTTGACATGTCTGAAATTTTTATACCCCCGCTTTGAAAAAAAGAGGGTATACTGTTTTACCTCTGTCTGTCCTTCAGTCAGTCCATCAGTCCGTCAGTCCCTCCGTCCCATGAATATTTTTCGTCGCATTTTTCTCAGGAACTACAATATAAGGATTTCTGAAATTTGGTTTTCAGGGTTTATATAAGTCTGCTACACCGTTTGATGCATTTTCAGATTCATCACTCGACAACTTCCTGTTTACCGAACACTTGTATTATTTTACACATGATAACCAAGTTGAAAATTTTCGTCACATTTTTCTCAGGAACTACAATACAAGGATTTCTGAAATTTTGTTTAAAGGTTTATATAAGTATGCTATACTGTGTGATGCGTTTTCAGATTCATCACTCAACAACTTCCTGTTTACCGAACACTTGTACTATTTTACACATGATAACCAAGTTGAAAATTTCCGTCACATTTTTCTCAGGAACTACAATACAAGGATTTCTGAAATTTGGTTTCAGGATTTATACAGGTAATCAGCTATACCGTGTGATGTGTTTTCAGATTCATCACTCAACAACTTCCTGTTTACCGAACACTTGCATATTTTTACACTATAAAAATTATCCACTTGCTTGTTCATCCTACTGCTTAAAGGAGTTATTGCTTTTCAGTGCAATATTTACTTATTTATGTTTTATGACAATTTTCATAATAGATAGAAAGAAAATGTTTATCAAAAATTATCAGCAAAAAGATTTATAAATAAGTAAAAAAATCATCGATCACTCCTTATATGAGCTATTGGGCATGCCCTTTATTGAAGATTTTTATACGGAAAAAAAAGATGAATCCACCAGAGACCAATGGCGTAGATTTAAGAAACTATAGGTCACCGTACAGCCGCCAACAATGAGCAAAACCAATATTTTATAGTCAGCTACCCATGTTGTTAGTTTTTGGCTTGAAAACCTTGAAAACTGTAATGAATAGAAAAAACACTAACCATGCTGATCAGCTACAATGACAATATGATCTACAAATAAGACAACATGACTGCAATCAACATTTGACTCATTAGATAATCATCTGTTGACACTTTGTAGTTGTTGTGACAATTTTTATTTTTTTATTTTTTGGGTGAGCTATAATCATGAAACAGTGTTATGATAGGGATGTGGAAATGCTATGCTGGACTTTCTTGGCTCGTACATATTTGAATACCAGGACAAGTATTTATTTGGTCTGGATTGCCCGTGGACAAGTAAAAACATACACTGAAGAAAAAATTCAAATATTTCACAACTTATTAAATGTATTAAGATGTATTATTTTTTGTAAATGAAACCAATGTTCAACACACGAAAAACATATTTTTTTTAAGTCAAAACATCAATGTTCATGACGAGAAGTATTAATTTAAACTGGAAATAGGTTACTAACCAGAATAAGAAAAACAAGTTTGCAAACCTGGGTCTCATAGACATTACGGTAAATTTGTCCATTTACCCGGGGTCACCAATTAGGTTTTATTTGCTATCTAATTGAAGTGTCATTTTAATTTTTTTGGAATGAATTCTATCGAGATGTATAAATACGTGGTAAAAACACCAAGATTGGATAATCAAGACAAAAAGAAAGAAAATAATAACGAAGAGTTGAGATAAATCGGAAAACAGGCAGAGAAAGACGTCTTTGTTTTATTGACATATTTGCTTGATGTTGTATTGAGTAAGATGAAAACACACTGTTGACTGCTGTACCCCTATTTTCTTTACATTTTTACGTATTATGTTTGTTTGTTTTGTTTACACATCCTTGTCAATAAAATCGAATTTTATGCGAATGTCATACAAGTGAGAGGTTGAGCTAGCTATAAAACCAGGTTTAATCCACCATTTTCTACATAAGAAATGCCTGTTCCAAGTCAGGAATATGACAGTTAATATCATTTGTTTGAAATGTTTGAGCTTTTGATTTTGCCATTTACTTGGAGACTTTCCGTTTGGAATTTTCCTCGAAGTTTGGTATTTTTGTTATTTTACTTTTTATACGACCGCAAAAAATTGGTCTCACGTCGTCGTCCGGAGACAATGGGTTTCTGGACAATAACTTTAGTGTAAGTAAATAGAAATCTATGCAATTTAGACACAAGGTTTATAACCACAAAAGGAAGGTTGGGATTGATTTTGGGGGTTATGGTCTTAACAGTTTATGAATTAGGGGGCAAAAAGGGGGTTCATATAAGAATTTTTGTTGTTTTCAGACACTAACTTGTGTTTAAATGTATGAATCTCTCTGAAATTATACCACAAGATTCCATACCACAACGGGATGGTTAGGACTGACTCTTTGGGGGGTTATGGAATTCGGGGCAAAACAGGGGAAAACAAGGGTTTCCTGGTAAATGGACAATTGAGACAGTTTAAAAGCAGTGTAAGGGAGGTAATCCAATTACATTTAAAGAACAATGTTGAGTATGTTTGATTACCTCCCTGACACTGTTTGTAAATCATTTATGAATAAATGTTGTACTTTCTTTCTTTGTCTAAATAAAATTGAGAATGAATATGGGGTATGTGTCAAAGCAACAACAACCTGACCATAGAGCAGATAACAGCTGAAGTCCACCAATGGGTCATCAATGTAGCGAGAAACTCCCGCACCCTGAGGCGTCCTTCAGCTGGCTCCTTTACAAATATGTATACTAGCTCAGTGATAATGGATGTCATACTAAACTTTGAAATTTACACAAGAAACTAAAATTAAAAATCTTACAAGACTAACAAAGGCCAGAGGCTCCTGACTTGGGATGGGGTTAAACATAATTTTTTGAAATCTCAACCCTCCCCCTATACCTCTAGCCAATGTAGAAAAACAAACGTACAACAATACGCAAAGTAACACCCAGTTTAAGAGACATCCGAGTCTGATTTCAGAATATGAAACAAAAACAAAATAAACAAAATGACAATAATGCATTAATAACAACAGACTACTAGCAGTTACTGACATGCCAGCTCCATATTATCTTGACCGAAAGAATTTTTATTTTTGGAAAAAGGGAAAGGGGGAGGTGAAAAAAAAATTGTACGTGGGGGGGTAAATAAGAAATTGTGTGGGGGGACAATTTTTTTTTACAGATTTTAGATTTTAGAAATAAAAAAAAATTCTTCAAATTTGTTTTTTTTTGCAAACAAAAGGGGGGTCAATATGCAACAGCATAGTGCAAAAGCAAACATATTGAATATAAATTCAAATCATATGACCAATTCTAAATTCTTTGACTACAGTTATTCTGAGTTTGAAACCTATTATGTGTTAAATATTTAATTACAATCCAAATTCAGACCTGTATCAAGCGCAAATATTGTGTCCATTTTTGCCCCAACTGTTCAGGGTTGGACCTCTGCGCTCGTATCCAGCTGCGCTCAGGAAAGCAATTTATTATTAAAATATTAAAAAAAAACACAAAAAAAAACACAAACTTGAGTTTCAGAAATGACTTCTGAAACTCAAGTTTCTGGTTTTTTTTTTGGTTTTTTTTTTAATAGAACAGATTTCCCCTGGATCTCCAGTGAAGAAACTTAAAAAAATAAATTTATTTTTGCACACTTTGTAGGAAACACCTACATCTTTGCTACCAAAAGTCAAACTGATTTGTTGGCAAATTAATAGATTTAAGGGAAACTTCATGATCTATTATTTAGTGTCCATTTCGTCAATGGTTTCAAAACTTAGTACATATACATTTTTACATGTACCTACTGCCTAGCATTTAAAACTATATATGTCTTTTATTAATCCCTTAATAAGACCGTGCAAGGGCTGTATAGCCAGTCAAGGTCGTTAAAAACTTCCATTTGTTGTTGTTAATCCCCTAACGTCTAAGGGGACTTTTAGGTTTGCACTCTGTCTGTCTATCTGTCTGTCTGTCTGTCTGCCTGTCTGTTTTCCGCACTTTCTTCGTCATGCTTGAAGATATTGATTTGAAAGTTAGTATATAGTTTTATCATGACAAGTAAAAGATCAAATTTGAATTTTGTTTCGGTCTGATGATTTTGTGCAGAATTATAAATGGTCCTTGGACTTAGAAAATTCACTTAAATAATCAGTATTCAACATTTTATTTCGTCATGCTTGAAGATATTGACCTGATATTTGTTAATAGTTTACACCATGACAAGTTATAGATCAAGTCAGAATTTTGTTCCAATACATTCAATGTTTAACCAGTATGGAACTGTGTCATCCGTCAGTCCAACAAATCAGTTTTCCACACTTTTTTTCTTCATGCTTGATATTGGCGTTATGGTCCTTGGACTTAAAAACAATCACTCAAATAATCAGTTTTTCCGCACTTTCTTCGTCATGCTTGAAGATATTGATTTGAAAGTTAGTATATAATGTTATCATGACAAGTTACATATATCAAATTTGAATTTTGTTTCGGTCTGATGATTTTGTGCAGAATTATGGTTCTTGGACTAAAAAAATCACTCAAATAATCAGTTTTTCCGCACTTTCTCCGTCATGCTTGAAGATATTGATTTGAAAGTTAGTATATAATGTTATGACAAGTTACATATATCAAATTTGAATTTTGTTTCGGTCTGATGATTTTGTGCAGAATTATGGTTCTTGGACTAAAAATATCACTCAAATAATCAGTTTTTCCGCACTTTCTCCGTCATGCTTGAAGATATTGATTTGAAAGTTAGTATATAATGTTATCATGACAAGTTACATATATCAAATTTGAATTTTGTTTCGGTCTGATGATTTTGTGCAGAATTATGGTTCTTGGACTAAAAATATCACTCAAATAATCAGTTTTTCCGCACTTTCTCCGTCATGCTTGAAGATATTGATTTGAAAGTTAGTATATAATGTTATCATGACAAGTTACATATATCAAATTTGAATTTTGTTTTGGTCTGATGTTTTTGTGCAGAATTATGGTTCTTGGACTAATAAAAGTTTGATTTTAAGGGCCTGCCCCCTAGGTCATGGTCAAGTGAATTTGAATTAATTAGCAAATTTGAATATTAAGTTTTCTGCTTAGGATAGTTTGATTTTAAGGCCCTGCCCCCTAGGTCATGGTCAAGTGAATTTGAATTAATTAGCAAAGAATATTAATTTGTCTGCTTAAGTTAGTTTGATAGACACTACTTGCGATAGATCAATGATATTTTGTATGAAGTTGAATTATACTATCAGTAGTTTATTATTACTTAATTATTAGTTAACATTTGCAAAATATGGAGAAAATAACCTAAAACATTCAGAAATGACTGAAACCATGCGATGTCATTGCAAGTACTTTATCACCACTCACTCATATTGGAAACCAAAATTTCAAGATTTTTTAAATATTTTAGATCATCAATAAGAGCTTCCATCTAGAAAACAACTGTTTACTTAAAATTTGAAAACAATGCATTACATGCTGTTTTTATAAAGTTCTAAATTTCCACTTACGTGGAATAACATATTTGTGTTTAACTTTCTTGACTATTTTTTTTGTAATTTTGTAGCATGTAATTGAGAGAAATCGAAAAGTAATCGTGTAAATTTGTGTACATACAAAAATCAGAGTAATCGATTATTTATTGAATACACAAAAATCCTTCAAGTATTCGATAATTAATCGATTACATTTGTCAGTAATCATGCCCATCCCTGATTCAGTACATTAGAGGCTCTGTCCCGTAGGTCATGATCCAGTGCTCTTTGAATTAATTAGCATGTTAAGTTTTCTGCTTAAGTTAGATTGATAGAAACTACTTTCAATAGATAATGATACTTGCTATTACGTTACATTACTGTCTGTACATCTCAGTTTGTCAACCATTTTCAGGTCCTGTCCACTAGATCATGGTCCAGTGACTTTATAAATAAGCAATGTTGCTGTCCATCAGATTGTTTTTTATCAGAATTTTATGCCTACGGAAGAGACATATCTCTATGCCAACAGTTTATTTATCTATGATATGATATCTCACAGAATTAAGGAATATTATCATTACACTATTTTGTTTGTTATTTATAATAATCTTTTTAAATTGACATTTTGTCACATGCCTTTCTTTGGATGTTATCTTGAATGCGAATTAGAGGTTTTCCAGCAGCAAAATGTAGATCAATGCTTCATCAAAATTGTGTCTTTTTCGAAATTTTCTGTGAATCTTTGTAAAATTTCTGATATACGTTTTAGTATAAATCAAACTAAGAGTTCCGAGTCGAATCTGGTAGCTAATGCTGCTATATCATGTGAAGATATTGATATACAATGTTTTGTGATTTCCCACGAGACAGCTATCCACTAAAGACCAAAAGACGAGGGTTTAATTAAACAATTACAACTCACTGTTTGCCTTCAAAATGATACAAAAACCACACTGTCGCATGGTGGTTCAAGTTTTATTTTATACTGGGATCTCACATTTTTTTAAATTATTGTAATTTTCTATTGATAGGAACCAATGGAGAAACTGAAATTCATGCAAGACTCTTGAAACCATTCAAAGGAACAATTGAAGCATCAGTAGAAGGAGCCCATAAAGCTGTGAAGGAAAACACACCATCAACAAGTTTTGATGAATCAGAGACAGTAACCCAGCAGCCTAAAAAAATGTTACCTTCAGTTACCACTGAATCTCAAGTTGAACCTCCAGTAACCACTGAATCTCAAGTTGAACCTCCAGTAATCTTGCAGCAACGAAACCAAGCATTAGAACAAGCGAAAATGGAAATTGAAGCCATGCTTAAATCTAATGTTGATTTACATGACAAAGAGGAGTATGCCACATTATTGCTATGGGATTTTGCAGGAGATAAAGAATTTTACCACACACATCAAACCTTTTTATCACAAGATGCGATTTATCTTGTCGTAACAAAACTCAATGAGGCTGACGACAAAAAAGCAAAAGGTAATATATCATATACACATATATGCGGCCAAGCTTAGCGAAAGGTAGTGCGTGCGAGGTAATCAGTCAAACAAACTTTATTAGATTAACTCGTAAAGGAATGATCGTTTTCATTGGCCAATTCAAACCTTGGCCCTCACACCTGCGAAAATAGAACATGCGTACTATAAGTTGAATGGACTGATCAGTATTCACGTAGCCGGTCAAGGTTGTTATAACCTCCATCGTCGTATGCACGTACATTATTGTGTTCTTGATTATCCCATAGCAATTCTAGCTTTTCAATGATACATGTATGTGCATGTAAAATTACATATTCACTCTGTGGACAAAGTTTTTAAAATTTTAATAACTTTCTTAAACTATCCTTGATTTCTACCAAACTATGACAGAAGCTTGTTAATGATCATAAGATAGTATCCAGAAATAAATATTGTAAAAGACAAAATTCCTGTTTTTCAGTATTTTATTGATAAATGGACTTCTGGTTTTCTGCCAGTTAACATTACATTCACTCTGTGGTTAACATATTTGTCGAGTGAGCCTATGACTTTTGTCGCATTATTGTAGGGTGTACATGTCTAGCTGGCAGATGTCATCTGACTTTGACCTCATTTTCATGGTTTAGTGGTCAAAGTTAAGTTTTTGAGTTTTGGTCTTATTTTATAATACTATATGCAATAGGTCAACTATATTTGGTGTATGGAAATATTTTATGATCTATAAGTCAGTTGTGCAGGTTTGATTTGACCTTGACCTAATTTTCACGGTACATTGCTCAGTGTTAAGTGTTTGTGTTTTGGTCTGTTTTTGTTAAATTATGAGCAATAGGTTATGTATAACTATATTTGTTGTATGGAAGAATTATTAGCTGTACGTGCCTGCCTGGCATGGTTCATCTGACCTTGACCTCATTTTCATGGTTCATTGGTCAATGTTTAGTTTTCTTGGTTAATGTTGGGTTATGTGACAGTTGTAATAAAGCTTTATATTTAGGATTATCAACATAATATCAATGATAAGGAAAGAAAGCGAGACCTTTTAGTGTGTGCACACTTGTTAAAATTTTAATAACTTTTTTAAACTATCCTGTATTTCTACCAAACTTGGACAGAAGCTTGTTAATGATCATAAGATAGTATCCAGAAATAAATTTTGTAAAAAAACAATCCTGTTTTTCAGTATTTTATCTATAAATGGACTTAGTTTTTCTGCCAGTTAACATTATATATTCACTCTGTGGTTAAAGTTTTTAAAATTTTAATAACTTTTTTAAACTATCCTTGATTTCCACCAAACTTGGACAGAAGCTTGTTAATGATCATAAAATAGTATCCAGAAATAAATTTTGTAAAAAACAATCCTGTTTTTCAGTATTTTATTGATAAATGGACTTGGTTTTTCTGCCAGTTAACATTACATTCACTCTGTGGTTAAAGATTTTGTCGAGTGAGCCTGTGACTTTTGTCGCAGGATTGTAGGGTGTACATGTCTAGCTGGTAGGTGTCATCTGACTTTGACCTCATTTTCATGGTTTAGTGGTCAAAGTTAAATTTTTGGGTTTTGGTCTTTTTTTATAATACTATATGCAATAGGTCAACTATATTTGGTGTATGAAAATATTTTATGATCTATATGTCAGTCGTACAGGTTTGATTTGACCTTGACCTAATTTTCTCGGTTCATTGCTCAGTGTTAAGTGTTTGTGTTTTAGTCTGTTTTTGTTAAACTATAACATGTATAAGCAATAGGTTATATATAACTATATTTGTTGTATGGAAGAATTGTTAGCTGTACGTACCTGCCTGGCATGGTTCATCTGACCTTGACCTCATTTTCATGGTTCATTGGTCAATGTTTAGTTTTCTTGGTTAATGTTAGGTTTATGTGACAGTTGTAATAAAGCTTTATATTTAGGACTATCAACATAATATCAATGATAAGAAAAGAAGGCGAGACATGTCTGCGTGTTAAAATTTTAATAACTTTCTTAAACTATCCTTGATTTCTACCAAATTTGGACAGAAGCTTGTATATAATCAAAAGCTAGTCTCTAGAAGAAAATTTTGTAAAAATATATTTCCTGTTTTTTAGTATGTTACTTATATATGGGCTTAGTCTTTCTTCCAGTTAACATTACAAACAGTCTGCAGTTAAAGTTCTTATAACATTTATAAGATTCATAAGGTAGGCGAGACACTAGGTTCCGCGGAACTCTTACAAATTTTTGTTAAAGAAATTATCCATTCATTTCTATGCTAGTAAGTAATTTTGTTTACTTCGAAACAGTGTCAAATCTGCTGAATCAAATATTATGCTATATGAAAAATAAGGAAATCTGCTTACTGGTATTTTAGCATTATATTCTGCATTAATTTAGACATGTTCAAAGCAGATATAATAAACGCATCCAATAAGTTCAATACTTTTGTGCACAAGATAATGCAACGTTCACTGCGCTATGACAGAGTTTCAAATGACGTAATGTTGCTTGTGATTTGGCATGAATTGACTCGATAAAGTAGTTAATTATTTTGTTGTCTCTATTATTTAAGTGATTTTCATATTTTTTAATAATTACAAAATACCTTTGGACTCAACTTATATTTAGACAACTGTCTGTTGTTATATACAACCTGTACGATTAAGAGTCTGACATATTGTATAGACAACTGTATGTTGTTATATACAACCTGTACGATTAAGAGTCTGACATATTAAATAGACAACTGTATGTTGTTATATACAACCTGTACGATTAAGAGTCTGACATATTGTATAGACAACTGTCTGTTGTTATATGCAACCTGTACGATTATGAGTCTGACATATTGTATAGACAATTGTATGTTGTTATATACAACCTGTACGATTAAGAGTCTGACATATTGTATAGACAATTGTATGTTGTTATATACAACCTGTACGATTATGAGTCTGACATATTGTATAGACAATTGTATGTTGTTATATACAACCTGTACGATTAAGAGTCTGACATATTGTATAGACAATTGTATGTTGTTATATACAACCTGTACGATTAAGAGTCTGACATATTGTATAGACAATTGTATGTTGTTATATACAACCTGTACGATTAAGAGTCTGACATATTGTATAGACAATTGTCTGTTGTTATATACAACCTGTACGATTAAGAGTCTGACATATTGTATAGACAACTGTCTGTTGTTATATACAACCTGTACGATTAAGAGTCTGACATATTGTATAGACAATTGTATGTTGTTATATACAACCTGTACGATTATGAGTCTGACATATTGTATAGACAATTGTATGTTGTTATATACAACCTGTACGATTAAGAGTCTGACATATTGTATAGACAATTGTATGTTGTTATATACAACCTGTACGATTAAGAGTCTGACATATTGTATAGACAACTGTCTGTTGTTATATACAACCTGTACGATTAAGAGTCTGACATATTGTATAGACAATTGTATGTTGTTATATACAACCTGTACGATTAAGAGTCTGACATATTGTATAGACAATTGTATGTTGTTATATACAACCTGTACGATTAAGAGTCTGACATATTGTATAGACAATTGTATGTTGTTATATACAACCTGTACGATTAAGAGTCTGACATATTGTATAGACAACTGTCTGTTGTTATATACAACCTGTACGATTAAGAGTCTGACATATTGTATAGACAATTGTATGTTGTTATATACAACCTGTACGATTAAGAGTCTGACAAATTGTATAGACAATTGTATGTTGTTATATACAACCTGTACGATTAAGAGTCTGACATATTGTATAGACAATTGTATGTTGTTATATACAACCTGTACGATTAAGAGTCTGACATATTGTATAGACAATTGTCTGTTGTTATATACAACCTGTACGATTAAGAGTCTGACATATTGTATAGACAACTGTATGTTGTTATATACAACCTGTACGATTAAGAGTCTGACATATTGTATAGACAATTGTCTGTTGTTATATACAACCTGTACGATTAAGAGTCTGACATATTGTATAGATAACTGTCTGTTGTTATATACAACCTGTACAATTAAGAGTCTGACATATTGTATAAACAATTGTATGTTGTTATATACAACCTGTACGATTAAGAGTCTGACATATTGTATAGACAACTGTCTGTTGTTATATACAACCTGTACGATTAAGAGTCTGACATATTGTATAGACAATTGTATGTTGTTATATACAACCTGTACGATTAAGAGTCTGACATATTGTATAGACAATTGTATGTTGTTATATACAACCTGTATGATTAAGAGTCTGACATATTGTATAGACAACTGTCTGTTGTTATATACAACCTGTACGATTATGAGTCTGACATATTGTATAGACAATTGTATGTTGTTATATACAACCTGTACGATTAAGAGTCTGACATATTGTATAGACAATTGTATGTTGTTAAATACAACCTGTACGATTAAGAGTCTGACATATTGTATAGACAATTGTCTGTTGTTATATACAACCTGTACGATTAAGAGTCTGACATATTGTATAGACAATTGTATGTTGTTATATACAACCTGTACGATTAAGAGTCTGACATATTGTATAGACAATTGTATGTTATATACAACCTGTACGATTAAGAGTCTGACATATTGTATAGACAATTGTATGTTGTTATATACAACCTGTACGATTAAGAGTCTGACATTTTTTATAGACAATTGTATGTTGTTATATACAACCTGTACGATTAAGAGTCTGACATATTGTATAGACAATTGTATGTTGTTATATACAACCTGTACGATTATGAGTCTGACATATTGTATAGACAATTGTGTGTTGTTATATACAACCTGTACGATTAAGAGTCTGACATATTGTATAGACAACTGTATGTTGTTATATACAACCTGTACGATTAAGAGTCTGACATATTGTATAAACAATTGTATGTTGTTATATACAACCTGTACGATTAAGAGTCTGACATATTGTATAGACAACTGTTTGTTGTTATATACAACCTGTACGATTAAGAGTCTGACATATTTTATAGACAACTGTCTGTTGTTGAAGACTGTACATTGCCCTCTACCATGTCCTTTTATTATACCCCATGCAACCAAGTTGCGGAGGGTATAATGTTATTGACCCGTCCGTCCGTCAGTCCGTCCGTCCGTCAGTCCTGTTTCTTGTCATCGCAACTCCTCTCAAACCACACAACAGAATTTCACGAAACCTTTTCAGATAATAAGGACATACTATGTAGTTGTGCATATCGACGGGAAATTGCGATTCAATTTTTTTTCTAGGAGTTACGCCCCTTTGAACTTATTTACTTTAATGTACTACTGCAACAGTTTGTCATCGCAACTCCTCTTAAACCACACAACAGAATTTCACGAAACCTTTTCAGATAATAAGGACATACTATGTAGTTGTACATATCGATGGGAAATTGCGATTCAATGTTTTTTTTCTAGGAGTTAAGCCCCTTTGAACTTATTTACTTTAATGTACTACTGCAACAGTTTGTCATCGCAACTCCTCTCAAACCACACAACAGAATTTCACGAAACCTTTTCAGATAATAAGGACATACTATGTAGTTGTGCATATCGATGGGAAATTGCAATTCAATTTTTTTTCTAGGAGTTACGCCCCTTTGAACTTATTTACTTTAATGTACTACTGCAACAGTTTGTCATTGCAACTCCTCTCAAACCACACAACAGAATTTCATGAAACTTTGTAGATAATAAGGACATACTATGTAGATGTGCATATGAACAGGAAATTACGGTTCAATATTTTTTCTAGGAGTTATGCCCCTTTGAATTTATTTGCTTCAATGTACTTCTGCAACAGTTTGTCATCTCAACTCCTCTGAAAACACACAACAGAATTTCATGAAATTTTGTAGATAATAAGGACATACTATGTATATTGACAGGAAATTATTATTCAATATTTTTTCTTATACAATTTTTTTTTCTTATACTTATTTAATTTCTCCAATGACAATGTGGGCACGTTGGGTATGTGAGCGTGCTCACTAAGGTTCTTTAATTATTTTTGGCTTTGAGTTGCTCTCTCATTGATGTGTATTCAAGGGAAACCTCCACAAAAAGTCCAATTTGTTTTTACTCTGACTAATAAGCAAATTGTCTCTACAATTGTACACTGATTGAAGAAATTATTGGATTCAGACCAGGGAAGTTGTAATACATGACTATCATTGCATATGATGCACTATCATCTTAACTTTGGCAAAAGAGGCCTATTACAAAAACATATATACCACAAGTACCAGCTAACATAAACCTATGGCAGGCCCTTTAGCTATTTATTCGAATTTCAAATTGTCTCATAAGATATATGATATCTCATATAATATTTAAGATTTATTTAAGATATCTTAAAGTATATGAATTATCTTATAAATATGTTTTGTATAAGAGATATCTTATATAGTTCATTGGATATCATATTAAGAAAATTATATGAGATATCTTATAAACTACATGTATAAGACATCTCATAAATTATTTCAGATATCTCGTGAACTATATAAGATATCTTATAAACTTTATAAGATATCTTATAAACTTTATAAGATATCTTATAAACTTTATAAGATATCTTATAAACTTTATAAGATATCTTTCAAACTATATCAAATATCTAATGAACTATTATATAAGATATCTTATAAAGTTTATGAGATATCTTGAAGTTAGATTAAATAGCAAAACGGCTGGCCATATTAACCAGTGAAAAAAAATTATAAATATTTCAAATAGAACTGGCCAATTGTTGAATTAAGAAAAGCAATTACAAAAGTATATATATATATGCTTAATTGATAAGTTATTTAAAGCAATTGAACCAGTGAACTTTAAAATTATTTGGATCATTTTCATATCTTTTGAAACAGTTCCATAATGATGACATCGTATTTCAGGGGGGGGGGTCTCATTTCATGAATGGTCTATCATCAACATTATTTTCAAAAACGCTCAAACTTTTGTCTTTTGCGGAAAAAAGAGCAAAATATAAAATAATTTCTTTTACAAAACAAGTTTTAATCAACATAACCGGCTCTGCTGGGCGATCTGCTTTTACCATTCAAATTCATTCATCAATGTTATATAAAATTTGCTCTTTGCAGAGGTCTGTTTTGACACCCATTTTGACAAAAAGCATATTTTTGATCAACCTGCTGAGCGATCTACTTTTACGAGACCACATACTCTCATAACATTTTAACTTCAATTGAATCCGGCCGCTAAAATTGTTAACCTCATGTTGACATAATTAAATCGTTGTTAATAAAATGCGATCATAGTCAGCATTTTTATCCGGATTTTACTATGTTTTGACGACAAACTTTGAAAAATTATAGTTGCCGTAATTGGTGACGGAAACTTTTCCGGAAATACCGATTTTTGTTTTATTTTCCTGAATTGGGAATTTATATTTACAAATTTTTTTTTGGGGCCAATGGCCGATTTAAGGGCCGTTAAGCGACCCTAAACTATATAGTGGAATCATCCCTGCAATTAGTGCAAAGAATCCAATAACCATGGCCAGTCCACTTCATAAAACAAAATAAGAATATATAAAGTAGGGAAAATATGGTAGATTTTTAATAATCACATCTTCCCTAGAAAAAAAAAGAAAAAAAGACAGACATCAGTCAAACTTTAACAATTTTATTTTCAAACCTATTTGTTTTTAAGGGCAATGTTTTCTGATCTTTCCATTGGTATGACTAAGGCAACAGAAATTATGGGCTTCATGGTCGATAAAAGTATTGAATCCATTCAGAAAACAATTTGATGAAATAAAAATCTGCATAATATCAAAGAAAAATTGGTTCTTAAAACATTAATAAAACTTCAACCTGACAACCTCAGTAGCAATGTCATAAGGTCTTTTCAAATGAACTTTGATAAAACAAACATTTAAATTACCCACAAAATATATATAAGTCACAATAATGAATGTGACCAGTCCATTATAAAGGACCATGAAACTGTCCACAAATAAGTCTTGGTTTCTTGTCATTCTATCGTCCACCGCCACTATGGTAGAACACGCATCTAAATTACTCACAAAATATTTTACTCACTATAATAAATGTGACCTGTCAATTAGAAAAAAAATATCTCTCTTATTTACCTAGCAGCCTGCTGATTGTAAATTCAACTTTTCATCATACTATCAAATGAGGTGAATGTACCAAAGGGATCTGACAATTACATGGCAAAAAAAACCAACAACATAGAACTAAAGACAAAGCAACATGATCCCCACTAAAACCGGGGGTGATATAGTTATCAAAAGTACCAGGATTATAATTTTATACGCCAGACACGCGTTTCGTCTACATAAGACTCATCAGTGACGCTCAGATCAAAACAGTTAAAAAGCCAAACAAATACAAAGTTGGAAGAGCATTGAGGACCCAAAATTCCAAAAAGTTGTGCCAAATACGGCTGGGGTAATCTTCTCCTGGGGTAAGAAAATCCTTAGTTTTTCGAAAAATTCAAAGTGATATCAGGTGCCTTTGAAGGGTAGGTAGTTCCTGCTTCACATGTTGCACCCGTCGTGTTGTTCACGGAAGTATACATTGTGTGTAAACAAAATTTTATTAAGTGATGTCATAATCAGGGAAAAAAGGACAGGATTGTAGTTACGACTATTGGAACATATTTATCATCATTGGTGAAACAGACATTCCATAATAGTCGACCAACTTGTGATGGAGTCCATAAAATGTTCCATGGGATAACTTTAACCTGAACACTTGGACCCCATGTTTCAAAGGTTATCATGATGGGAAATGCAAGCTCTGGCAAATCTTCATGACTGAGATACATTTACCCCATATGGAGACCCTCTGGACACAATATAATTAATCAAAGTACTGAAGTACTGACATCGGATGACCACCAGTTCTTGTTGATTATGTCACAAGCACTTGTCTCAGGAAAAAAAATCACATCTCTATACTTGAAAGTGAGATAAATGTACAGAGATATATTTTTTTCTGAGACAAGTTCGTGCGTGGATGATGCATAAATGACAGGGACTTCAACCTCAATGTAATCATATTGTAGTGATACAAATCAGTATACTCTGTTTGTTGTTATATATTATATAAATATTTGCACATAACAGTTACATATATATATAATTTTCATCCATTTGTATATCTTTTTGTTCTACTAGTGCAGTGCAAGTGCATGATGGACACTCGTCTGTAATAATTCGATCTTATAGATTGGATTTGAGTAGGCATTCATATTTTCCTGCAAAACGTTCTTTTCTCGAGATATTCTTCCGCATGCGTTAACACAATTTTTATGTATGTCAGTGCATATACATTAATGATTTTTTACTTATATATATATTAAAAACGACAAAACATTTTTATATTATTAATTTGTGTTCTAAAAAAATATTTTTATGAGTGTTCATTGAAGAAATGAATTTCTAACAAGCGATAAGGAATGTTATTTTGCACTCGATAATGTCCGCGTATTTATACTATGGGTTACCAGTCAAAAACGAAAGTTAAATCTCTGTGGCAACAATACATCGGAATGCCCTTACCGTCATCGTGATGTAAAAACCGGTAAATATGACTTGAAGTGTAAGATACATGTGCTGATGAAAAGTCTTTGCTTTGTAGATATGTTTCAGTTGTGGATGAACTCAATACATTGCTACTGTAGTACCACTGAAGTGCTTGGAAGTATTGAAGAGAAGAATAAGTGTCTTTATCCACCAGTGGTTCTTGTTGGTACACATAAAGACAAAGTTGAGGTTTCTGAGGAAGTAAAGGTATATACATGTATTAGTATACATAATATGCACAGTTTGTCAACGCAACTTCTCTGAAACCACACAACAGAATTTCATAAAACTTTGTAGATAATAAGGACATACTTTGTAGATGTGCATATCGACAGGAATTATGATTAAACTTTTTTTTCTAGGAGTTAAGCTCCTTCGCTTTGAACTTAAACTTTTTGCCATAAAGTACTAAACAGTCCGTCTGTCAGTCCTGTTCTTGTCATCTAAACTCCTTTGAATTTTTATACCCCAAGCAACAAAGTTGCGGAGGGTATAATGTTTTTAACCCATCTGTCCGTCTGTTTGTCTGTCCGTTCGTCAGTCCTGTTCTTGTCATCGCCACTCCTCTGAAACCACACAACATAATTTCATGAAACTTTGTAGATAATAAGAACATACTATGTAGATGTGCATTTCGACAGGAAATTACGATTGAATTTTTTTTCTAGGAGTTATGCCCCTTTAACTTAAATATTCTATTGCAACAGTCTGTCATCGCAACTCCTCTGAAACCCCACAACAGCATTTTATGAATCTTTGTAGATAATAAGGACATACTATGTAGATGTGCATGTCGACAGGAAATTACGATTCAATTTTTTTTCTAGGAGTTATGCTCCTTCGCTTTGAACTTAAACTTTTTGCCATAAAGTACTAAGCAGTCGGTCTGTCAGTCCTGTTCTTGTCATCGCAACTCCTTTGAATTTTTATACCCTAAGCAACAAAGTTGCAAAGGGTATACTGTTTTTGACCCGTCCGTCTGTTTGTCCGTTTGTCCGTCTGTCTGTCTGTCTGTCTGTCCGTTCGTCAGTCCTGTTCTTGTCATCGCAACTCCTCTGAAACCACACAACATAATTTCATGAAACTTTGTAGATAATTAGGACATACTATGTAGATGTGCATATCGACAGGAAATTACGATTGATTTTTTTTCTAGGAGTTATGCCCCTTTAACTTAGAACTTTGGCCTAAATATTCTACTGCAACAGTTTGTCATCACAACTCCTCTAAAACCACACAACAGCATTTTTTGAATCTTTGTAGATAATAAGGACATACTATGTAGATGTGTATGTCGACAGGAAATTTTTTTTTCTAGGAGTTATGCTCTTTGAACTTTGATACTACTGCAACAGTTTGTCATCGCAACTCCTCTGAAACCACACAACAGAATTTCATGAACCTTTGTAGTTAATGAGGACATACTGTGTAAATGTGCATATCCACATGAAAATTTTATCAGTTGACTTTTGTAGAGTTATGAGTCTTTGAACTTAGAAATCTGGTGAGATTTTGTTGGTCCAGTGACATTGTGGGGGCGTGGGGTATGTGAGCGTGCTCACAAAGGTTCTTTAATTTAATTCCTTGTTTGATTCACTTCAAACTTTATAGAATGACAAATCATGATATGCAAACATTGCCATTGAAGAAATTTCGTTTTGTTTAAATAATCAGAATCATGACCATGTCACCTTACAAATGTTAACTTTTTTTAAAACCATTCTTGTCGTTGCAACTCCTCCTACTTGATTTTTCTTGATCTACATGAAAATTTGTGTATTAATTTGTTAGATCCTAATATATAGATGTGCACACAGGTATGGTTTTCTGATCCATTCATGTGGTTTTTTTTAACTATACACCTTTCAACTTAAACTTTTTTGACAAAACCGAACTTGTCATTGCAACTCCTCCTACATAGTTTAATGCGTCCGCTTTAAACTTACAACAATGACAGGTTTTTTTTTCACTTCTTCCATTGGTTGATAACATTTGATTGTGTCAGGTTTTATGTACTTTCAATATGAAACTTTCTTTCAGACTTATTTAGTTTATTCACAAAATATACTTTTTACGTAGTTACATCAAGAGTCCAAGATCCTCTTGATGTATCATGTAGGGTTTCACTGATAACCAAGGTTCATAAATAGTTGTTCATATATATTCATTTCTTGAAATACAAAAAAAATTATGCATTATGTATTTATCTATTCAATTTTGGATACTTCTTGTCACTGACAGTGACTGCAGTAACAGATTTTATTTTATTATTTTGTTTTCGTTACATCTTTTGATACATTCTTGAACCAAAATTTGGAAGACATTAACATTTTTCAATTTCTGATTAGATATATAATACGATTTTTGTATATAGAAAAACCTAAAATTGTTTTGAAATAATTCCGACCAAAATATTTTTTTCAAAAATTTTACATTCGAACACTAATTTTTTTTAACGATATGCTAAAATCTACATTTGTTTTCTCATTAACTCATAAATACTCTTCCAGAAATTTTCTAAACATTCACAAGTAATAAAACAAGTGGTTATAATCATCTTTTTTCATTACATACATCACATATAGACTGTCGTTTGTTTGCTTCCATTTATATAATAAGTGTTTCATTTGAAATATGAAATTTAAAAGTTTCCAAGTATATAGTTTTAGCTTATTCTCTTCTGAAAAATGAAAAATTAGGATATACAATTTCAGTAATTTTTGTAGATACATATACATTTGCTTACACCAATTGAGTGTTCAGTTTAAGCTTTACAAATGGATTTGTATAATATGTTAGTTGGACTATTTAAAGCTTCAATGTAATAACCTTTCCAAATAAATTAATATCATAGAATATTTACAATACTCCTAAATGAAATTTCGGACATTTTAAGATGGCTTTTATTTTATGTCAAAATATTAATGTCTGGTTACCAATTATTCTTCTGTAAATATCGACAATGCGATTTCCAAGAGGAACTCATTTTACTGCTAAAACTGTACCACTTTAACTATGAGGTTTGGTAAAGGAGGGGTGAAAGATACCAGAGGAGCATTCAAACTCGTATGTCGAAAATAAGTAAAAACTGATATCCTAGAATGGAAAGCTCATATGCACTACTATCTTTTTCAAAGGTCAAAATATAGGACTGTGCGGCATTTTTTCATCATGTATATGACCCAAACTTCTAAGAGTTTAAACTTATACTAAAATTCTGTACTACCTGTCCTTTCACTTTGGGTCTTCCTCAGAATTCAATTTCACCACTATCCATGTGTATTCATACTGGTAAAATTCCCAAGTTCTGTTTCTACGAAATGAAACATATATAGATCATAGTCGTGAACCAGTAGGTAAACAAAACAAAATATCTATGAATATTATAAACTCCCCAAAAGAGGCGTGGTTTGTGAAACAGCTGTAATTACAAAATGCAACCTATAAAAGCATTTATTCAAAAAAACACACTTTTTCTCACAATTTTTTTTTTATTATGATCATAGCCTAAAATAAAACACTGGATATGCTATTACAGTATATTTTATACCCCCACCCCTGATTAAATTTTTAAACAATTCGAAAACAATTTAATACTTTAATTAATGTCAGCTTACCCTACATGTATGTGCATGTTTTCTGACATAAAATGTATAGAACCTGTATGAAACTATTGATAACAGATTCAAAGCATTTCAGAATTCAATAAATGGAAAGCTTAGTAGTTAATCATTACAACATTCAAGGTTACATAAAGTATCCAATCCACCTTTAGTCTCCAGTTCACATCTAACTGTATCTATAAAAGTTCATAATATTTGCCTCAAATGGTCTGTTTAGGAATATGACAGTTTTTGTCCATTCGTTTGATGTGTTTTATCATTTGATTTTGCCATCTCATTAGGGACTTTCCGGTTTGAATTTTCCTCGGGAGTTCAGTATTTTTGTGATTTTACTTTGTAGGGCCCCTAATGCTTAAATTACCTGTTTTATGACCCAGGGGTTAGAGCTTTTCCCCTAAGGCCTCATATTTGTTTAATAATTCTGCCGTTTCTGTGATTATGGAATATTTATTAGAATCTAAGGATAGAGTACACTATTGTTAGTTTAATTGAGGTATTTTTGTTACTGTAATCCTGAATATTTTAAACTCATAAAAAGAGGCTTGGTTTGGGAAACAGCTGTATTTACAATGTTAACCTGTAGGCTAATTTCTACAAAAAAAATATGCTGAAATAAAGCACTTGTGTCATCTTTAATATCATTGACAAAAAAATATCAAGTTACTAGAACTCTTTCCAATTTTCAAAAATAATGGTTCTATTTTCAAAATTAATCCATTTGTTTTCCCCTAAATTATCTGTTTTCTTAAATCTGTCAAGGCGATAATTTTTTTTGGGTCTATCCACCACCTGATATTACCCATAGGATTTTATTGAAACTTGATATTAACTGACATATCCTTATATTGTTCCTTGTGTCCAAATTATCGACAATTGATACGTTGTAGATGATTGAAATTCACACTGTCTAATCGATCAACCTCATGCATTGCAATGATTATCTGGTATGGCCTTGCCTCTTCGTAGAAATCACAAAAACCATGTGAATAGAAAGCTTTTATTAATGTTCGTGACCTTTATTCATGATGTCACTGCATTACTAGTCCCAAATGGAATTGGGTGAAAGTAAACATTACTACAGAGTCAATACCTTTGGTAATACCAATATCTTTCTAAATTTATTTTCCACACGAAATACGGTTCAGACGCGCCTTTTGTGAGATTTTTCATCAATCAATCAAGAAACAAATGTGAAAAGCTACGCGGGCATCTTTTCCAAAGAAGCACTGAACGAAGCTTCATGGGCAATAGGGTTATATTTTAATGAAACTTGATATTAACTGACGTATCCTTATATTGTTCCTTCAACAGTGTCCAAATTTTCGACAATTGATACGTTGTAGATGATTGAAATTCACACTGTCTAATCGATCAACCTCATGCATTGCAAATTATCAGACATACCTTGATCTGTAATCTGTAATCGTAGTTCTGCCAATCAAGGCACACCTCCATTCACACAGAGGAAAATGTCAATACGCAATATAACACAATACAACGCGCATCACTTCATATATTAAAATATAAAAATTTTCCGCCACCTCAAGAATTTATGTTACATACACAAATAAAACATAAGAAAAATCTTTGAGAGAAATAAAACTAAATGATCTTTTAATACAAAAACAACTCATTCTGGGACCATGTGTGCCCGTAATGTACTTGCAAGGCCAATCTTTCTATACTACACTATTAAGCAATTAGAAGTTAGATTTTCTACTGCCTTGCTTATCTATATTAGCTAATAAAGCATAGTGTTTGTTATGCAAATTATAAAGCAACTGTCTACACAGGGGTTCCAAAATGTTACTGGTTTCCTCAAAAACAGCTCTGTTTGCATTAATGTCTACATAACAGAATGGATTGATAATTAGTTGGATAAGATCAATTGGAAACAAAGTTGCAACTTTGGCTAGGATCAGGCTTCCATTATCTAAGATCTTTGACAAAAGTGGTATTCTTGCCTCTTTTAACTTTTCACACAATAGAATAAAATGTTCCACCGTTTCATCCGCTTTACTACAGAGTTTACAAGTCGGGCTTATATAATTATTCTTTGAAAATGATGCCTTGTGGGTTTGTAGGATATAGTTCCCAGTTGAAATTTAAAGACGTACAGGAATTTTTCTGATGTCCTTTAGATTTGCATTAACTGATATAGCTAAAGGCTGTACGGATCCAATATTATATTTATGGTCCATGAATTTAAGAGTTGAGTAACCTTTTGACTCATCAGTAATTTTAGATGTCCAATAGTCATGAATTTTGGATTTAACTAGCTTTTTCCATTGGAATTTTGATAGCGGATTGTTTAAATAATCATATAAGTCATTAATTTCATATTTTAAACATAATTCCTTGACTTCAATAAACCAGCTGCAGCTATTATGGGGTTTTATCTGTAACCGTCTTTCGGCTAGCCGCCATTCAATTGAATCACAATTTGCTCTAGATATGTTTCCAAAAAGATTGATAGCTTTGACATGGATTTCAGCTTCTATAGGGAGTAAACCAGATAAGGTATAAACTGCAGAATCTGCTACGTTGGAATTTAAAGACAGAATTTGTTTGATCCATTTTTTATATTAAATAGATATATATTTAGTATTTTTCCTTTAGGTAATAATATTTCAAAACCATAAGTTAATATTGGCAGAATATATGTTCAATGCTATTGAAGTTTTACTATCTAAACCATTCTCTCCATGGAGGTCTGTACCCATTAAACTGCACATCGCTCTACGTGCTTTCTTTATATTTTCATTTACTGTTGATTCAGCAGAATTTTTGTCAGATTTTTGAATTCCTATGTGTGAGGTGTTCGAAACAATTGGCATGTTTTTCCATTTAATTTCCAAAATCCATCTTCAATTTCATAAAATTTGCGGCATGTTTTTACTGGAATAATAACGCTTTTTGTAGGCTGTAGTAAATACCCTTCTCTTTTGCTAAAATCCAAAGCAATGTTAATCATGGTTTGTAATTCTAGAGGGTTGTTGGAGACAAGTGCTACATCGTCAGCACATGTAGGAGCACAACAATTTATGTTCCCTACTCTTCCACCAAGACCTGATGTACTTAAAATGTTAAGCAAAGGATTAATGTAGATTTTATATAAGTCAGCGCTGAATGCACCACCTTGACGGACCCCTTGATCAATAGTGAACATCTCTTTTTGACATTATATTATTCCATTTGATAAGAGAAGATGCATTTACATATAGATTATTTAGTAATAGTATGGATTGTTCCGCAAAGTCTATCTGGAACATACGACGGATCAAATTAGCATGTACCACAACATCGAAAGCTGACTTACCATTTAATAAGGCTATGTAGACTGGAAGTTTAAGGTCTTTGCTTTCCCTTTCAAATTCTTCTATAAAAAGTTCACAAATCAGTGGAGAAGTGCCCTGAGTGAATCCTTTTTGAAGTGGGTTTTGAGAAATTATAATTTTTGGATTTTCTCTTTCTTTCAATATTTTTTCTATAATTTTTTAGTATGTTGGAGTTATAGTAATTCCTCTATAATTTTTGGCATTTTTTACATCGCCTTTATTTTTGAACACAGGAAATAAAGTTCCAATTTTCAGTAAATCCGGTATGTAGCAGAATATTTAAAGCAGATATTCAACAGATGTTGTAAATGTAATAAAGATTCGCTTCCATGGATAAAATGTTCAGCTGTTAAACCATAAAAATCCTCAGCTTTGTTTGTATTGAGTTTTGAGACAGCTCTTTTTATCTCTTCAGTAGAAATTTCCTGATGAATATATGTATCTTTACATTTGTTAATAATATGGGTAGCTTCTTTTTCAATTGAATTTAGATAAATAGTGTCAAAAGAGTTATTGTTGGACTTTTTTGCAAGGTCACCAAAATGTTTATTCCAGCCCTTCATTACATTTTCGGGAGATTGGAAAATTTCTTCATCAACAGTTAGTTCCTCAATAAATCGTGAAAGTCTACCTCTTTGTTTTTTTATAAGGCTGTAGAAAAGTGCCGGATCGTTATACCCTGCGTCAATGATTTTCTGCCGTTCTTGTATTCTTTGTAGTGCAGTTTCTATTCTGCATTGTTTACGAAGAGAGGAAGTTGTGATTTTCTTCTGAATAGTAAGAGGATGGTTGGGGTAAGGTGGACGACCATTTTGTTTTCATTGAAAGAATGCTATTTTTTTCTCTGATATTGCCTGAGAAATATTTTCAGTCATAATTTGTAATTTCTTCTTCCGTATCTTTTTTTTCTTTTTGGGAGCAACAGTCAAAGTAGCTTTAAATTTAGTAAGAGTATGGTTGAGAGTCTGAAAAGCATGATCCAGTTCATTAGGGTTCATTGGATCGACTTTTAATAGAGCTATGCCTTCTTCAACTAGAATTTTATATTTATCTCTATCTATATTGTTCCATTTGACCTTATGGTGGGTAGTCACCTGTGTTTGACTTACGGAATTAATGCAGGGAAATTCATATTTGAGTTGTAGTAGAATTGGAAGATGATCCGAGACGTTTGAAATAATGTCAGGTTTTTCAAAATTTATTATGAAATCTTTAAATTTCTCTTGGTAAAGTATATAATCAATTGCAGAAGATGATATGCCACTGGTATGTGTATAGGTAATTCCAACTTCTGTAGTAGACAATTTATGGTCTGACATGAAATCAAGTATATAATTTTTTCTATTATCTAGAGTTATTTTCTTTAAAAATATTTTCATTAAAATCTCCACCAATAATTATCTGGTGAGTGGTTTTATAAACTTCCATGATCTCATGTAATTGGTCAATACATTCATAAAGTTCATTTAGATGGTTATCTGACGATTTGCAAGGAAGATAAATAGAAATAAATAAAAGTTTCTGATTTCCAGACAACTCAATACACTGTATTCTCTCATTTCAAATTGGTAAAGTTGTAACAAGTTTGTCAAGATTCTTTTTCCACAATATAGCTACACCTATATAGCCACGAGGCATATGAAGAGGTTGAATAAGATCATTAGAATCAACTGCTTTACCCGTTCCAGTAAAATCACTATGTAGTTCTTGTAATAGATTTAGTTGGCAGTCATATAGCCAGTGTTCTTGGAGAAGAAATATATCAATTTGTCTTTCTAACTCTTTAAATAGTGGACCATATGTCAATATGTTTTTGCAGTTAAAATCTAAAATCCTCAGAGTAGAGTTGCTACGTACATCTTTATCTTTATTTACACAATGTACATTTATACAGTCATTTTTAAAATCTAAAACATCGTACTCAGGAATTCCATCACTGCTTGTATTCATTTGTGCAGTAAGTAACGTGTCGATGTTTATGACATCATTTTGTGCCTTTCGAATTGGAACAGTTCCTTGTATAAAAAATCCTGCTCAGATTTGTCTTGTGAATAATATATTCTTGAACCGTGAAGCATTGGAGAAGTTTTATCATCACTGGTATACATGGATGAGTCATTTCTATAAAATTTGGACTTATCTTTCTCTTCTGGAGTGTTATTTATAGAGGAAGACGAAGAATTATGAAATCTTACAGTAGATGTTTTTTCTCTACAATTTGCCTCTGTATTACTAGCAGAATTTGCAGAAAGTTGAGTCGGAGTAAGTGAGATTAAATTAGAAAATCAAACATGATTTTCTGCAGAATGCCGATTATGAGAATGATAAAAGGTTTCTGGGGGGACGTTGTGGTAGGTCCCACCATTGCCTCACCAGTTACCTTGGGTATAATAATCTGGAGTTCTTGTTTCCGGATAGTAGCTCTTGTGGATATTGTCCTGATAATTATTCCAGTTGTGAGAGTGTGGATAGCAGGGATCACGACTATCAGTAGGGACGTTGTGGTAAGTCCCACCATTTGCCCCACTGATAATGTCATGTACTATTACAATTGGTGGCTGGAATATTGTTATCTCTGGAATAGTGAGTGTTGTATGTGTTCTATGAGTCCAAAGCAGATTCAGACTTATTTATGTCTGAGCTCTGACTGCTGATTATTTGGTATTGCTTTATTTATTGCCTGATTGTGTTTACTTTAATTAATTCTTGGTCATGGATGCTAAATGGTAAACTGCTTTTCTGTTGAATCTAAATCTGTGCAATTATCTTTACCATTGATGCATCATTTCTTTCACGTACGCACCTCAATATTTGCAGTTTTTCTGTCTTTTTTTAAGGTTTACTCCAATCCTCGGTGAATTTCGATAACACTTTTTTGTACTGACTGCTCGCATCCATTTTCCATTTATTTATTTTTCTGGTGACAAACATTGACACAAAATGCATCTTTCCTACACAATAACAATCTTTCTTATTCATTGTTATTCCCGTGTTCGTAGGGGTAGACTTTATAGGACTTTCAAAAACTAGCCATTATCCGGAAATTTTTTTTTTCCTAAGGATCTGTTTAACTATATAGTTAATTAAAACTCAAGCAACTCATATACAACCACGTTTATTTCACTATTTTCTACATAAGAAAATGCCTGTACCAAGTCAGGAAAATGAAAGTTGTATCCATTCCTTTGATGTGTTTGAGCTTTTGATTTTGCCATTTGATCACGGACTTTCCGTTTTCAATTACCCCGAAGTTCGGTATTTTTTTTATTTTGCTTTTTGCAGCACAAAACTATTCCAAGTTGAAGTTCAACATCCCTGCTTGTGGACTAGATATATTCGTGCTTACTGCAGGGGGCATCATCATTGTCTTGTGATGTATATCCAAACTCATTGTGAAACGGTACTCATTTATAATAACCATTGACATATCTTTTATGTTTTTTTCGTCATAGACTTATTGAAGAAAACGACTTTATTTTTTAGATTGAGGATGCATGTAGAAATTGCCTTGATAAATATGCTGAGGATGTTTCAGCTGTTGCACGCAGACACATTAGTGATAAGTACGAGTACTTTATTTCAAACACAGAAGATAATCCAAGTGTATTCCAGCTAATACGACAAAATCTCTTAAACTTAGCCACAACAATGAGAACATGGAATAAAGACTATCCTATTAAATTTATTCAGTTGGAAAAATGTCTACGAGAGAAAAAGAAGGAGTTACCAATTATTTCCTTTAATGAAATTAAGCAAATATCTACTGAAATACCAAAACCATTAAATCATGAAGAACTTATGTTATATTTAAAATTTCATCATGAACTCAGAGCTTTGGTTTATTTTGAGGATCTTTCAGATTATATCATTTTAGATACTCAATGGTTGTCTGATGCTTTTAAATGTATAATAACAGCAGAGAAATTTCAATCAGGTGCCAGACGGCATCTTTTAACGGATGAATGGAATGATTTAAATATTAGAGGAATATTACATAGTGTGGTTTTGGAAAATATATTAGAAACAAATAAGAAAATCTTTAAATTTGAGGAAAAGCAAAACTTGTTTCAACATAAAGATCATATATTGAAAGTCATGGAGAAATTTGATATTATAATACGTCCAACTGTATCAGAAAGAGATGCCGCTGATACAAATCTTTGCTATTACATACCGTGCATGGTTAAAGATGTACCTGACTGTCCTATACACGAACAATTTAATGTGACAGAAAAAAACTGTACAAAATCCACTTGGTTATGTTTCAAATTTAAATTTCTACCAGGACATTTAATGAATCATTTGATTGCTTCACTGAGCCGGAAGTACGAAATTGCAGAAGTACCTGTCCGTGGACAAACAAAACGGCCAATAGCTCTTTTCAGAGGAGCTGTCGTCTTTAAGTTTCAGAAGACTTCAAAATTACTTGTGATGACATATCCCAATGTGATTCAGATTCAGGTTTGGGATTTTGGGAAACATTGTAACATTGAGAGATGTCTTTTTAAGGACATTGATGATTTTGTTACAAGCGAAATAAACACTATAATATGTAAAAGATTCAAAATGACGACTGTAAAATTTGAAAAAATGTTGGGATGTAGCCTTGCAGAACCAGAATGTGTGACAGGATTTTATGAGCAAGATGTAGATTATTTTTGTGAGATGTGTACAGAAACACATATCAATGAATGGTCTGATCATGCACCGATACAGGTAATATATTATTTTAATTGTTTGATAGGAAAGATTTCATCTCATTCATGATATTGCATCATTTTTAATATATTAGTCTAGAAGTCATTCTTGCATTTATAAAACATGTTTTGACCACTTGTTCTCACGCTTTTCCTTTGATTCATAAATATTATCCACAGGCACCCGTTTAGCAATTATAAAAAAAATCACTGTCATTTTATTTGGTTTTTTTTGTATTATCTGTCTTTTTGTATTAAATTGGCACAAATATCTGAATGTTTACTATGTTTTTAAGAGTATATATATGGATATGTCCCCTCAGTCAGGCTTCAGTTAATTTTAGGTTACTCTTATTGATTTGGTATAATTTTGAAGACTAACATACACTAGATAATTGATATTTAGTTTAAGGATGTTATAAAGTTTTCTTCATTTCCAATTTAACCGCAATATTGGGATGTACCTTTAGTCATGCTTGAATGACTTTTAAACTTTGTTTGTTTACTTATTGAAGTCATTTGTGTGATAACAGTTCACACAGGATCGACATACATATAGTCTATGAAGTCAAAAAAGAAAAGTACAAAGGGATATTAAATTCCTTAAGGCAGTTTTTACGCAGGGAAATCACAATTTATCAAATTCCTGTATTTATAGATTATTGCTGCAACTAGATAACATTGTACATTGTTATGTGTGTTTCATTAATTATTTATAAATTTAAGTAGAGTAATGAACATTCAATAGTGGTAACTATTTTTTAATTTTTTTTTAGCTGACCAAGATTTCTGAAAAAACTCAACATGTTCCAGGATCTCATCTTTGGGTTGAAAACACCAGTCCAATGCAAAGTACATCCACAAAGGTAACACTCTACTGTTGAAAACATACAACATGTATATAAACTAGTTTTATGTAAATATATGTAGTTTTGTATAACTAAATGTGTAGGATGTTTTAGATTAATCATAATTACATGGAAAGCATTTATCACTGGTCAATTATTGTTACTATCAGTTATAACGGGTAATCAGATCCGTAACCTTTTTATGGGTTTGAAAACATTATAGAAGAAAAAAGAAAGAAAGAACACCAATAATGATCGACAAGTCAAGATCTACAAATAATTTTAATGTCCGAAATAAACTGTTGACTTCTTACGCTTATAGCAGTTATTGGCTATAAACATGCTAAATATGGATGTTTACCCATTTTTTGTATGTTCGCTCATCATCATGAAAACTATAAGAGATAAGAAGAAACTGTTTACAGCTAAAATGATCATCAGGACAAGATCTACAAATTTGTCAATCTAGCATACATAATTAGTTGACCCCTTGTAGAAGCTATTGTCCTTGAAGATGTTTAATGAGGTTTTGATGAGTTCAGGTATTTTTGTGCATTTTTGGCAAACACTTTTAGCTTTTAATAAACTACTTGGCAGACTTCGTATATCTGTATATGCCCTTGCATGATGAATTTTACCATTATTAAGTTTTATCTGTTTTGTTTTTCTTTTTTTTGTTCTTCATTGTATGCTAGTAGATTGAGATGTATATCATGTATATTAGAAATTCAAAATGTCCTGAACTCCGAGGAAAAGTTCAAAACGGAAAGTCCGTAATCAAATTATTTGTTTATTATTTATTGACAGAAATTTCTAAAATTTAAAGAAAAACGCATGAAATATATATGGTGTAGTTTTCAAATCTCATTGAAATTATATTATAGCTTAATATGCAGTATTAGCTTTGTTCAATTTTGAATGTCGTATGGCGACCAATTGTTGCTTACATCTACTCCATTTGGTGTCAGGTGGATAGTTACATTGGCTTTCATATCTCATGATTGTATGTCTAGTTAGCTCACCTCTTGTTCATTTGTTACTATGAGTTTTCCCAACTTTGTTTGTTTTACATACCAGCCCTATACATGATTAGTATAATGAAACCTGTATGTGAATTATAACTCCTAAGTCCAAACAAATAGAGTGAGCAGAAAGGATAAGTATCATCCACAATGCTTAGTTTTCTGTCAAAATTGAATAATTTCTCAAGGTTTACTAATTATTATATTATGTTTTGTATAATTGAACATGATTTATTAATTGCAGGTGCGTGTAAGTGTCAAACGTGGTAAGAGAGATTATTCAAATATTTCTGAAGAGCCACCAAGTAAATGCAATTTGAGAGAGGTATATGATATCACAATAATGTATCCGAAACTATGTATAATAAACATTCTGACCGATATAACATTTAGAAGATTGGTATGATTGCCATTAAGGCAACTCTCGAAAACACACCAACGACACAGAAATTAACAACTATAGTTTACTGTACAGCATTCAGTAGTGAGGAAAACCCATACCACATAGTCAACTATAAAAGGCCCAGAAACGCCAAATGTAAAACAATTCAAACAAGAAAACTTACAGCCTGATTTATGTTCAAAATGATATTAACACGAAAAACAAAATAATATAATATACAACAACAAACGACAGCAACTGGATTACAGGCTCCTGACTTGGGAGAGGCAAACACAGAATGTGGCGGGGATAAACTAGTTCAAGGCACCAATCCTTCCCTAACCTTTTATGGACAAAGGTTTAACATTACAACATAAGAATAAAATATAAAAATCAGTTGAAATGGGCTTAACTCATCAGATGGATGCAAAGCAGAAAAAAACCATCTAGCTAAATCACAGAGTGGACGTGGCAGGGTGCTTTTACATCCCCAAAACAAAACGAAACTAAGGACGGATATTGGAGTAGCCTTATTCACGATTACGCTGACCTTTTACATACTTTATATAACAATTATTTACTTTTATTATTTGTTTTCAGTTCACCGCAGAGCAGATCAATTTTACAAAGATGGGAATAATTGTGCTTAATATTCTTGCTGATGCTTCTTATGACCTGTTAAAACAAGATATACCAAATCTACGTCCAAGGAGCGATTGTGATATCACATACTTGTACCAGGAGCATTATAAATTAAAAAAGCATGTTCCATCTAAAGGATGGGGAGGGGACTGGCAAAAAATTCAGATTACAAACATAGCTGTTGGAGATGATATTGAACGTATAAGACTTACAAGGAATGAACTACAACACTCACGGGCAGCTGAACTTGGGGATACACGTTTTAATGAGTTGTGTAACATATTAACTGATCTCTTACAACGCTTTGATCAACTTAACAAACCAACAAGGCTTTATACTGATCACCTACATGAAATTTTGGCTAAAACTATTTCTGCTGAGGACGTTCAATCAATTGAAAATGAAATATTAGGTAAGTTAGAAATCTTAGCCTTTTTAAAAACAGAATTTGTGCACAAAGTTCGTTATGATTGTATCCATTTATTTTTTTACAACAGTATGAAGGTATGCGAACATAAAACATAAGTATTTAGAGAACATTTTCCATTGCATGATAATCAATATAGCTTCCTTTTCTACTGGTTTAAAAATTGGTTTTCTTTGAAAACTGTTAAAGTAGAACTTAAAACAGAAACTAAAGTTATCTGAGCAGTTGTGATTTATTTTGTTTTCATTTCAGAAATGGATATTGAAGTTGAAATTATTCCAACACAATAGAGAAATAAGCTCATGCGTATTTTTTATTACAAATAGTAATTTCAAAACTTTTAAAGAAATTTACATACTACCTACCATACCAACTTATTGGCATTAGACTGATCATTTTTGACTAGATCCGTGTATTGAGAAAAAAATGCTACCAATTACAGTCTGTCTTAAACCGTCTCTACATAGAGTTATACAAATAAATGAACCAGATGAAAAAGTCAACCAAACTGATTATTCATAGAGTTATGGAATGTGATTGCCAAGATGGAATAGAGAAGAAAACTGTCTATTCATAGAGTTATGGAATGTGATTGCAAAAATGGAATAGAGAAGAAAACTGTCTATTCATAGAGTTATGGAATGTGATTGCCAAAATGGAATAGAGAACAAAACTGTTTCATAGAATTATGGAATGTGATTCTAAAAGTGGAATAGAGAAGAAAACTGTCTATTCATAGAGTTATGGAATGTGATTGCCAAAATGGAATAGAGAACAAAGCTGTCTATTCATAGAGTTATGGAATGTGATTGCCAAGAAAGAATAGAGAAGAAAACTGTCTATTCATAGAGTTATGGAATGTGATTGCCAAGATGGAATAGAGAAGAAAACTGTCTATTCATAGAGTTATGGAATGTGATTGCCAAGATGGAGTAGAGAAGAAAACTGTCTATTCAAAGAGTTATGGAATGTGATTGCAAAAATGGAATAGAGAACAAAACTGTCTATTCATAGAATTATGGAATGTGATTGCCAAGATGAAATAGAGAACAAAGCTGTCTATTCATAGAGTTATGGAATGTGATTGCCAAGAAAGAATAGAGAAGAAAACTGTCTATTTATAGAGTTATGGAATGTGATTGCAAAAATGGAATAGAGAACAAAACTGTCTATTCATAGAGTTATGGAATGTAGACTTGTTTTTTTCACTATAACTTTAGTATAAGTCAATAAAAATCTTTGAAATTCAAACACAAGGTTTATGACCAGAAAAGGAAGATTGAGATTGATTTTCGCAGTTTTGGTCCCAACAGTTTAGGAATTAGGGGCCAAAAAGGGCCCAAATAAGCATTTTCTTGGTTTTTTCGCACTATAACTTTAGTTTAATTAAATAGAAATCTATGAAATTTTTACACAAGGTTTATTACCACAAAAGCAAGGTTTGGATTGATTTTGGGAGTTTTGGTCCCAACAGTTTAGGAAAAAGGGTCTTAAAAGGGCCCAATCTTGCATTATTCTTGGTTTTCGCACAATAACTTTAGTATAGGTTGATAGAAATCAATGAAATTTTAACACAAGGTCTATGACCACAAAAGGAAGGTTGGGATTGATTTTGGGAGTTGAGGTCCCAACAGTTTAGGAGCCAAAAGGGGCCAAAATTAAACTTTGTTTGATTTCATTAAAAATTGAACTATTGGGGTTCTCTGATACACTGAATCTAACCGTGTATTTCGATTCTTAATTTTTGGTCTGGTTTTCAAATTGGTCTACATTAAGGTCCAAAGGGTCCAAAAATAAAGTTTGTTTTTAACAAAAATTGAATTCTTGGGGTTCTTTGATATGCTAAATCTAAACATGTACTTAGTTTTTTTGTCGAGCCTTCAACTTTTGTTGCAGAAAGCTCGACATAGGGATAGTGATCCGGCGGCGGCTACGGCGGCGGTGTTAGCTAACTTCTTAAAAGGTTTATATGTTAGAAGGTGAAAGACCTGGATGCTTCATACTTTGTATATAGATGCCTCATGTTGCGAAATTTCCGTCAGTCACATATCCAATGTCCTTGACCTCATTTCCATGGTTCAGTGACCACTTGAAAAAAAAGTTCAGAATTTTTGTAATCTTAAATTCTTGCTTATTATAAGTAATAGGATAACTATATTTGGTATGTGCGTACCTTGCAAGGTCCTCATGCCTGTCAGACAGTTTTCACTTGACCTCGACCTCATTTCATGGATCAGTGAACAAGGTTAAGTTTTGGTGGTCAAGTCCATATCTCAGATACTATAAGCAATAGGGCTAGTATATTTGGTGTATGGAAGGAATGGAAGGTGTACATATCCAACTGGCAGGTGTCATCTGACCTTGACCTCATTTTCATGGTTCAGTGGTTATAGTTAAGTCTACTATATTTGTTGTATGGAATGATTGTAAGGTGTACCTGTCTAGCAGGCAGATGGCATCTGACCTTGGTCTCATTTTTATGGTTCAGTGGTCAAAGTTAAGTTTATAAGTTTTGGTCTTTTTATCTAATATTATATGCCAAAGGTCAACTATATTTGGTGTATGGAAATATATTATGATCTATATGTCAGTCCGCAGGTTTTATTTGACCATGACCTCAATTGCACGGTTCATTGCTCAGTGTTAAGTTTTAGTGTTTTGGTCTATTTTTCTTAAACTATAAGTAGTAGGTCAACTATATTTGTTGTATGGAAGCTTTGTTAGCTGTACATTTCTGCCTGGCATTGTTTATCTGAACTTGACCTTATTTTCATGGTTCATTAGTCTTTGTTTAGCTATCTTGGTTAATGTTAAGTTTATGTGACAGTTGTAATAAAGCTTTATACTTAGGACTATCAACATAATATCAATGATTAGTAAAGAAGGCGAGACATTCCAGTTTTCAAGTTGGTCTAAATCGGGATCCAAAATTAAACTTTGTTTGATTTCAACGAAAATTCAATATATGGGGTTCTTCAATATGCTGAATCTAACCATGCATTTAGATTTTTAATATTTAGGACCGGTTATCAAATTGGTTCACATTGAGGTCTAAAGGGTCCAAAATAGAACTTAATTTGATTTCATCAAAAGTTGAATTCTTGGGGTTCTTTGATATGATGAATCTAACCATGTATTCAGATTTTGGATATTGGAATACCACAAAGGGATGGTTAGAATTATCTTTGGGAGTTATGGCTCAAACCGTTAAGGAATAAGGTGCAAACAAGAGGCTGTCACAACGACAGCAAACCGGATTTATTAACATTTATTTGTGTCCTGGCAATATCACAAGAACCATTACTGTTGAATGGTGAAAGTGAAAATCGTCAATATCAAATCAGAATATCCTGAATATCTACCAAAATCGGACAGAAGCTTGTTTATAATCATAAGATAATATCTAGAAATAAAGTTTGTAGACAAAACTACTTTTTCTTATATTACTTATTCAAACGGACTATTTTATTCCAGTTAACATAACATACACTCTGCAGTTAAAGTTTAGATTTCATAAAGCATCCTGAATTTTTTTTAAATTTTGATAGAAGATTCTTACAAAACTAGTCAAAAGATAGTATCTAGAGGAAAATTATAAATATTTTTTCCCTATTTTTGTTGGTCCTGCGACTCACAGCAAAAGTAGGCGAGACACTGGGTTCTGCAAAACCCTTTAAATTTTGATAGCTGAATACTCACTGATTTTCTAATTAGTATTACCATAACTTTTGATCAGTTGACCATATTACAACATTGTTTTAACAGTTAGTAAATAGGTGTAAAACTTCATTTTAAAATCAGTAATTACTGGTAACTACTGGGCAGTCTTAGGACTTACTTGTATTTACTAAGTGCATCGGGAATTACATGTAATTCCTAAATTTTACTAATTACGTGTAATTGAAAAGGAAAATTTTTGTAGATATAAAGAGAAGTGGTACTCTGACTTAATGTACAATGAAAGAAGTAAATTGCGAACGTATAGAATGTTTAAGTAATGTTTTAATAAAGAAAAATATTTATGTATTAATATGCCTGGAAAATATAAGAGTGCATATGCTAAATTTAGATGTGGTGTTGCACCTCTGAGAATAGAAACTGGCCGATATGAAGGCATTATGGTTGACAATAGATAATGTTTTAATGAGCAATGTAAGAAAAATAACGTTATTAAAGATGAGAAACATGTCTTAATTAACTGCCCAGTATATGCAGATTTACGAGCTATTTTATTTAGACATGCTAGCTCTTTTAATTGTGATTTTGTTAATTTGTCTGATGATGATAAATTCAAATTTTTATTCACTGATGAAAATGTGTGTTACTTTTTAGCCAAAATCTGCTATGATGTATTATTAAAAAGAAAAGGTATTTTATATAATTGTAGATAATAATGTGTTTTGTCGAAATTTTATAGTCTCTCATAACTCTTTTTAGAGTGGCTCATGTTGTTTTAAATATTACTGTAATTTTATAAATGTATAAATGTATGTCAATTTTGAGGTGAGACTCTAATAAAGTATTTGTCTTGTCTTGTCTTGTCTTGTAATTCCTAATTTCACCTATTTACTGTAGCATATATATGTCTGTACTCAGAGAAAACATGGTGTCACACTGTATGCAATATACAAAACATTTTAAAGTGTATACATCTTTTTTTAGATATATACAATTAGTGACATGAAAAAGACTTTACAATTCAGAAATTAGTATGGCGTTCATTATCACTGAACTAGTATATATTTGTTTAGGGGCCAGCTGAAGGACGCCTCCGGTTGCGGGAATGTCTCGCTACATTGAAGACCTGTTAGTGACCTTCTGCTGTTGTTTTTTCTATGGTCGGGTTGTTGTCTCTTTGACACATTCCCCATTTCCATTCTCAATTTTATTCAGATTAAAATCATTTATTTCTATTCTCATTTGTTTATATCGCACCTAAAGGCACTTGCATTGGTTCTATAATAAATTGCGAATAGTTATTTTTTTATATAAACAAAAATAATATTTCTATGATATTTGTAAGAATTATTCTTTAGAGATTTCTCAACGAAACATTTAAAAGAGTTGATAGTATCCTATCTATTTGTATTCTTTAAGGGTATCAACTTATAATTATCCCTAGTGTCTTCATATGTGTCAGATTAATAACTCATGGCTTTATTTCTACAGGGTACATCAATGAACACTAGCTTGATTACATGTTTATATAACATAATCACATTCTTCGTGTCATATCAATCATTAAGCAAATAAACAAATTTTGTAATATCGGAATAAGACAATTATCGGTTACGGAGCTTCTCTGATGATCATTTGCGATTCTTTTAAAAGAGGGACGAAAGATACCAAAGGGACAGTCAAACTCATAAATCTAAAACAAACTGACAACACCATGGCTAAAAATGAAAAAGACAAACAAACAACAGCACATACAACACAACATAGAAAACTAAAGAATAAACAACACAAACCCCACCAAAAAACTAGGGGTGATCTCAGGTGCTCCGGAAGGGTAAGCAGATCCTGCTCCACATATGGCACCCGTCGTGTTGCTTATGTGATAACAAATCTGGTAAATAGTCTAATTCGGTATGTCACATTCAGGAAAGGGAAGGGGATTAACCAAGAAAGCTTTTTTTCTCAAACGTGAAACTTGTCAGCAAAGGTTATCAAACTATCAAAACCGATATACAGAAAAAAATTATGTCGTCCTTATAACTTTTTAACAACTCTATAATGTCTGGAGATCGTACGCTTAAAGAAAGATTTAAAATTAAGAAACTTCCTTACAATATTCATTAACTTTGAAGATGCATCAAGTATTTTCCTCAACAGCATAAAATGTACATAATTGATATCTTATATAAACAGGAATTAGTTCAACTAATGTATTTGTTACCATGTTTTGAAAATGAATTTTTACAAAATAAAAAAATTATGAAAATTCATAAATTTGAATCATTACTATATATTTCCTAAAATAGAATTTCCTTATCCTTATTTGATATAAAAATAAAACAGAAATTAGAGTTATGATAAAAGAAAAACAAACTAGATAACGCTACACAATATAAGAATGTTACTTTTCCAAAAAAAATATGTTCATAACACTTTTGAAATACTAAGGCTTTTCTACCTCAGGCATATATTACCTTAGCTGTATTTGGCAAAACTTTTAGGAATTTTGGTCCTCAAAGCTCTTCAACTTCGTACTTCATTTGGCCCTTTTAACTTTTTGGGATTCGAGCGTCACTGATGAGTCTTTTGTAGACGAAACGCGCGTCTGGCGTATATATAAAATTTAGTCCTGGTAGCTATGATGAGTTTATTTACAACCACTGGGTCGATGCCACTGCTGGTGGAGATTTATTTTCCCGAGGGTATCACAAGCACAGTAGTCAGCACTGTTTGTGCTGACATGAATTATCATTGATATTGTTATATTTATAAATTAACTGTTTACAAAATTTTGAATTTTTTGAAATACTAAGGCTTTTCTACCTCAGGCATAGATTACCTTAGCTGTATTTGGCAAAACTTTTAGGAATTTTGGTCCTCAAAGCTCTTCAACTTCGTACTTTATTTGGCCCTTTTAACTTTTTGGGATTCGAGCGTCACTAATGAGTCTTTTGTAGACGAAACGCGCGTCTGGCGTATATATAAAATTTAGTCCTGGTATCTATGATGAGTTTATTTTCATGATTTCTTCTTGTAATGATCATGATGATATCAAAGGTAAAATAACAAAAATAGCGAACTCCGAGGAAAATTAAAAAACGGAAAGTCTGTTATCAATTGGCAAACTAAAAAGTTCAAACACATTAACCGAATGGATAACAACTGTCATATGCTTGAATTGGTACAGGCATTCTTTTATGTAGAAAATGGTGGATTGATAAAGGCAACAGTAGTTTACCGCTGTTCGAAATTCATAAATCGATTGAGAAAACAACAAATACGGGTTACAAACTAAAACTGAGGGAAACTCATCAAATGTAAGAGGAGAACTACGACACAACAGAAACACAACACTAAAATGGAACACACACAGAAACAAACTATAGTATGGGGACGAAGTCCCAAATAACAGTAGAAAAAAACAAAAACAATTTTTTTTTTTAAATCGGGAAACAAATTTTCATTGTACTAATGAACTCAAAATCGTTCAATTTTTTTGATGTCATGTTTTGAATTCCCGCATCTGCGCAGAAATCTACAATGTACTTCCTTTTTCCGGTCTCGTTTGTATGAAACTTTGAGTAAAATATATATTTATCAGTCTAGTATAAAATAGGAAGGAACGCAATACCAATTTCATTTTTAAAAATTCCTTGATATGAAAAAACGCTACGTGATGATATCGTTTCTTTGTTTACATTGCATATGACGTCATGACTTAAATAACGTCACAACTAAAATCCCTTAAACGGAACCCAAATCGGAAACGTTACGGTATTTCCGTTTCTTTTTTTTTAACAAATATTTAAGTTACAAAAAAATAATTCATACAGACTTCGTCCCCATTTACAGGTAATGCCTGCCTCATATTATAACAATGGCCATTTTCCTGATTGGGTACAGGACATTTTAAGAAATGGTGGGTTGAAACCTGGCTTTTTACATAGCTAAATCTCTCACTTGTATGACAAAAACATTGATGTGTGAACAATACAAAGAGACATAATAGGTAAAAATTCAAAAAAATAAGGGTTCATAAAAAAACTTTATCTTAATTGTGTTATACTTTCTCCGAATTAGAAATCTACTGTCAGATAAACAAATCAACCGTGTATAAATTCACGTGACGACAATCAGCTAGCAACCTTGTGTTTGGTAACAACCAAAAGAAAAGTATTGAATGATTCTTTTCAACAAGAATGGCGGTTATTTAAAGTTTGAAAGGTAAATTCATTAAAATTTTGTTTAATATTTAATTCAAAACATAAATAATTTCAGTATCATAACTTGACTATATATATGTTGTGTATAAGAGAAATTTTTTTACAAATTTTACACATACCTTTTTGCACCAGGTGATAAAAGTATACATCTAAAACTTATCAGCTTAATGACTTAAATTTAAATATATATACAATCTAACATTTAGAGCTATTCTCCTTTTTTCCAAAATCTGGAAGTAAGACACCAGAGTGGTTTAAATTCATTTTTTTACTTTTCTCCCTATACCAAAATCATATTCATACAACATCATTTTGTGTCCTTGTTGTATGTTTGTGTATCAATGCTCAGTATTAAACTGTATCATGTTGTCAAAGAATTTTGACAGAAATATGCGAAACAAAAGACTGTAATTTTGTATCATTCATTTGTATTAAGCCGTTTATCAAACACTGATAACTTTGTGTAATTCTATATTTTTGAAATAACATACCCGTTTGAAGCCCCAGATGCGAATTTCGACAAATAATGTCTCTACAGATATGATCAAGGCCAAAATAGATTGGAAAATTCAAATTTTATAAAAATGTTGAAGTGTTGAAATGTTGTGAAACATGTGTATATCAGTACTTGAGAAAGGTACTAAATTTTGGAAACATTTATTGTTTGGTATTTTATTTATGACTAATAACATACTCTTTAAATACTAATGCACCAATTTGCATTAGTGTACGTTTTTCCTCTTCGTATACAAATTTAAAAAAAAACCTTAATATCATAGAATTTGCAAAACTTATCATGAACATTTTTTAAGTTAAAATTTCGTTAAGAAGTTTATTTTTATTATTAAATAATAAACATGATAGCAAATAAGAAGTTATTAAAATTGAAGTTGTTGTTTGTTACGTGAAGATAATTATTCGTCGACCATAGCAATTAAATCTAATTTATTAGGTTTTTAAGTCGTCGTGTGGTATCTTCGTAATTTGATATGCTAGTAATATTTTTAAATATTTTTCAATAGGTAACGAATAAAGGTAAAATCTATGTGACGATATACCTAACAAAGAAATAAATCTAATTTCACTATGCTTTGTATATGAATAAGTATTTTTTTAAACCCGTTCAATTTAAATTTTTATTAACAATTTTAATTGATGGGAGTCACGCAAACCTAAATATTTCCATATTCTTTTAAATGTTTCCCTTACAACTCTTTGAACCCATAAATGTATAAATGGAATAAAAAACCGTTATTTATGCTTACATTTTTAAATGAAAATGACATAGTTACATGTAAATAGGAAAGGGTAGTTTGTAAAAGGTCAACTTTGCGCAAAGATTAGGAACCTTAGCTCTCAATAATTTCATAAATCATCTAATGAGAAAAAATATTTCTTTGTGAATACTAAAAAAAGTAAACATAAGAAAAATAAGGATTGAATTGTTATATTTCTCACTTTCCCTAGCTGCAAAATGAGAAGCAAAAGATACCAGGGGGACAAACACATTCATAGATAATAAATTGATTACATCATGGCAACAAAAAGGAACAATCGGGTATTCTTTTTCGATTGCCCCAATTTTGCTTCATTTTTATGTAGGGGTATGATATTGAGATACCTGAAGTTTTAACCATGTTTTAAAAAGATTTAAGAAGATGTGGTATGAGAGCCAATTAGACAAATCTCCAACGAAGTCATAATTTGTAAAGGTAAACCATTATAGGTCAAAGTACGATCTACAACATGGAGCCTTTGCTCACACCGAACAGCAAGCTATAAAATGGCTAGTGTAAAACCATCCAAACGGGAAAAGCAACGGTCTAATCTATATAAAAATAAAAAAACGAGAAACACTTATGAACCACATCAACAATCGACAACTACTGAACATCAGATTCCTAACTTAGGACAGGTGCAAACAATTGCAGCGGGTTTAAACGTTTTAATAGGTACGAACCTTCACTTTTATCTGAAACAATAGTGTAACATCACAACATAGACAGACACACTATAAAATATCACTTGAAATGGCTGAACTCAATCAAAAGACATATTAACACAAGTGAACATACACTGAACGAATAATTTTGATCTATGATACAATGCAAATACAAAATCAATAAAATACGAGGTGATTAATTAAAGTAATAATATTATACCGTTGAAAATGTCACACAATTTCAGAAAAACAACAATAACCTTGTTAAAGATTCCGATATTTACAATACAATACACAGGTAAATGCCTACTTATAAACGAAGCAACAGGAGCAATAAGCAATAAAATGTCTGTGAGACAAAATATAAAATATATGGATATAAATTATGTAAGCCAATGATTTAGTTTTGTCCCATACGTCATGACAAAAATACACAACAGCAGTAAACACCGAATAATATCGAGCATGTTTAATGACCTACACGTATTGTTTTTTTATCATAGTTTTTACACATATATACTAGGCAAAAAAAGAAACATTACATTGGTTTTTAATTTGAAAAATTAAATATATTAATTTCAAATATCAAGATTTTCGAAACAAGTAACCTGAATGAGTTATCTATCAAATTTACTCATTTGTAAAATTATCGGAAATTGCGTGACGTCATTTTCTGATTTTAAACCAATAAGAATTTTTTCAAAAATTTACCTGTATAGAGATAGAGACTCGAGTTGTCCTTTTGGTCATTAGTTTGTCGAACACGAATGTTAACAAAAGGTCGCATTATTAAATTAAAAAGTTACACGTAAGTCAAGGCCCCGTCTACGCCTAAATGAGAGAGATTGAGCCATTGGGATGTTGGCAGTAGGAATGACTCAAGTGCAGGTTGCAAATCAGTTTGATGTCTCTAGAATGACAATTGCAAGGCTTAAGACTCATTTAAGAGATACTGGCACGAACAATGATCGCCCCCGTAGTGGCAGGCCACGTGAAACGACGTTACGTCAAGACAGGCATATCCGCATCATTCATCTCCATGATCGATTTGCAAACGCGTCACAAACTGCACGACAAACCCACGGAAGACATAACAACAGAACATCTGCTCAAACACTTCGTAATTGACTGCGTCAAGTTGGTCTCAGAGTCAGAGCTCGCCGTATATTGAAGGGACCTATCCTAACGCAGCGTCACAGGAGGGCGCGACTTTAATGGACTTTGGTATGATTTATATGGAATAGGCAAACATGAAGACAGCTCCTTTTTACCGATGAATCTAAATTCAACTTTAAATTTAGCGACGGTAAATCCAGGGTCTATCGGAGGCGCAATGAACGATTTTCTGATGCGTGCGTACAGGAAACAGATTAGTTTGGTGGTGGCGGAATTATGGTTTGGCTCGTAACAACCAACAAGGAACGCACAGATCTCAAAATCATCGTTGGTAACCTGAATGCAACAAGGTAAAGGGACGAAATTCTGGCTCCGGTTTCCCGTTTCTCCGAATACATCGTTTAAACCACGTTTTCTTATACAGCAGGACAACGCCCTTTGTCACGTTGCACACATTTCGATGACCTTTTTGGTGAATAACCGTATTCGTGTGTTGCCATGGCAAGCAATGTCTCCAGATTTATCGCCAATTGAACATCTTTGGAACGAACTTGGAAGACGTATTAGAAATAGCCAAATCCACCGGAAACGCCCGCCCAGCTCCATACAGCACTTTTTAGGGAATGGAACAACATCTGTCAAAAAGTTATTCGACGTCTTATTGATTCAATGCGACGGAGGTGTCAGTCGGTCATAAATGCACGAGATGGTTATACAAGGTATTGACATGTTAAACGGAATTCTGTACTCGTCCTGTTAAAATTGTCCGAAAATGTGCAATATTGTTTTAATTAGAGAAAACTTGTTATTGTTGTCTTTAAAATGATGTTAGCTAACTATTCCTTTAACTTATTGTTATCATTTTTTTGTTATAAAAAATATTAATGATCTTACAAGCATGTAACGTTTCTTTTTTTGCCCAGTTTATATATAAGTATCAATTGTGCCAATTGTACAATAAACTGTCAAAACTTCAATTAATTCTGCTATAGTCAACCCTTTGAAAAACAAATTTTATAAATCTTCTTTATTGTGTGTATTGATATGTGATACTGTTCAGTCTATTTCTGTTAATATTTGACACAACGTTTTGAAAAATTCATATCTTTGCTGAGGTTTTGGAATTTTAAATCCTCAATGCTCTTAAACTTTGTACTTGTTTGGCTTTATAGATATTTTGATATGAGCGTCACTGATGAGTCATATGTAGACGAAACGCGCGTCTGACGTTCTAAATTATAATCCTGGTACCTTTGATAACTATTTACAATAACTAGGTCGATGCAACTACCCGAGGTTATTATAAGATCAGTAATCCGCACTTTCGTGTTGACATTAACTATAATTGATCAACTTCCGAATAATTGGACAAGTGGTGAGGAAGACATTCGGCCGAAAAGGCAAACACAAATAAAAAGCACCACAGTCATTATATTAAATTTTCTAAAATTCTACATTGTATACAACAAAATAGTAAAATCTAGAAAATATGTATATGCATCGAAAACAAAAAAATCATTATACAAACTGCATAATTGATTACTTTTTTATATCATTTTATGAAAAAGAAAACGAAATTACTTTCAGCAATAAACAATATGTGTAAAGTTTATTTATCCTTTTGGGAAAAACAATAATGGATAACACGGACACAGTTTAGTCTCCTTAAAATATAGAGGGTAAGTATGTTTATCAATGTACGAGTGCACTCAAAGAAAATATTTTGCACAATGCATGCAGTATACAAATATTCTAACGTTCAAAGATCTATTCAGATATAAAGAAATAGTGACATGAAAGAGAAGACGAGTTAATATACTCTGCAAAAAAGAAAACGCATAATGGATTTTAAAGATTTTAAGTACATTTATTTTGAGATTTTAGTTAAGTTTGGCTGTACTTGCATTAACAGCTGAACATTTTTTTGTATAAGATTTTGTTTTCTTTTGCAACTAAGTGGTGTTTTCTCTATATTTCGGAATACAGTAACGGTTTCCTAAAAAAAAATTTGCTCAAAAATTTTGTAAGTAGTATGATCTGTATACATGCAAATTTCAACGAGTTATTACTAGTAGATTAAATAGTGTGATTTTCCTTTGATTGTATCTATATCTTTATTTGAGCCATCCTTTTATGCTCCTGTAGACAAGAGTTTCAATACTGAACCAGATTTTTTACCAGTTGCGGAATGTTCAGATATTGCACTATCGGACTATCGGACTCTATTCTGTCTATGACACGGCCTCAAAACGTGTCCATAATAGGGCCTTCTGGCTTTTATTCATTGTACCATGTTTAAGGTAGCACAATACAAAGATTTTATAACTCCAACTCCCAAGTTTTAAAATGCTGTAACTTTCTTAATAAAGCTTGAAAATTTATAAAAGTGGTAGTTTTGGATAGCTAACAGATTACTCTTTCAAATAAATGCAATGTTAGTATTATGCTTTAATTATGTAACCAATTATAATGTTAACTGTGTCTAAAATATTTTTCACCAAATTTCCACTTTCAAATGAAATTAGCTTCTGCATAGGTATCCCTAGAGGGTTGGTTTTATTATATGTTGTTCCTATGGCCATTATCTACACAAGGGTGTCTCAGATTTTAGATAGAATGTATAGAACAAATTTTACACCTAATTAATCATTATTTTCTTTTATGTGGTTAGGTTGTTTACACTAATTAGAGATTTGTGAGAGAATGGAATACCATAGAGACAATCTGAGACACCCTTTTGAAGCCCAAAATGTGTTGATTAAGATTTCGTTAAAATTTTAAGTATAGTTAAAGAGATGATAGAGCTAAATTCATTCAAGTGAACGTACCCAGATTTTGCCACTAATTACATAATAATTGATTACATAATGATTGCATAATAAAAATATTGCATTCATTTAAAAGATAAATCTTTTATCTATCTATATATACCTCTTTTATTATTTTCTATGCATTCATAAGAAAGTTACAGCATTTCAAAGGTTAGTGATTGGAAGTAAAAAAATCTTTGTATTGTGCTACCTCAAGCAGCCGTTTGTGGACTATTTTTGAGCTGATTCTCTTCAATCCAGGAATCCCAACTTCAGTGTATGCTGTGGCAACGGTTTGATTCCATAGATGACGTCCAAGAGTCGTTTGGCAATGTTGTTTATCCCTTATGCGGTTCTTAGTACAGCCAATCTGCTGGTATCTGTTTTAAAGTCGCGAAATTTTGTTCTGATTAACATTTCGATTCTTTTGGCTTTTCTTGACTTTGGTCTGGAGATAACCGATTAAAATATTTGAATAACAAGGTCCAATTTTGGCCTTGTGGAGTTTTAACGTTGTGAAGAATTAAATCTTCAAACTAGGTCCTTACTGGTGCAAAAGTGAGGGGGGATAGGGCCTTTATCGGGACTCCGGGATCGGGTGTTTATAAGCTCGGGATTTCGGGATTGACCCTTTCGGGATCCGGGAATCCTTTTTTTCGGATTTCGGGATGTCGGGATTTGCTTTATTTAAATTCGGGACCTCGGGATTTCGTTTTTTCAAGTCCAGGATTTCGGGATCAAGACCCCTCCTATCCCCCCCTCAAAAGCGTAACAGTTGATGTGACCTCAAAATAATCGTGCAAAGCGTTAGAATAATTTCGTGGGGTAAAATATTATTTGCACTGTCAGAGAGTTACAAATTTCATATAGCAGAGTGCCATATCAAAGAATGGCATTTAAAAGAGGGATGAAAGATACCAAAGGGACAGTCAAACTCATAAATCTAAAACAAACTGACAACGCTATGGCTAAAAATGAAAAAGACAAACAGAAAAACAATAGTACACATGACACAACATAGAAAACTAAAGAATAAACAACTTGAACCCCACGAAAAACTAGGGGTGATCTCAGGTGCTCCGGAAGGTTAAGCAGATCCTACTCTACATGTGGCACCGTCGTGTTGCTTATGTGATTACAAATCATGTAAATAGTCTAATTCGGTAGGTCACATTCATGAAAGGGAAGGGGATTGTAGTTACGACGTAAGGAACATATCCGATATCATTTGTGAAACGGTTATTCTATAACGGTCAACCAACTCGTGATGGCGTCCGTAAAATTTACGAAGGGATGATTTCAACTTCACCATTTGGAACTCTTGGTTTAATAGCTTCCTTGTGAGCAGTAACCCTCTATCAAGAAAATCATGATAGGAAATGCAAGCACGGGAATATCGTATCAATTGGGAGATATATACCCCGTATGCAGGTGCTGCTGGAATGTTGCTACTTAGAAATGGAAAGTTCACAATTGGAAAGCTGAAATCATCACCTTTGTCGTAAAGTTTTGTTTTCAACCGACCCTCATTGTCAATTTCTAGATGTAAGTCAAGATCTGAAGCCGACATAACTGTATCTGTAGTATCCTTTATCTCCAATTCGATGGGATAGATGCGTTCCACATAGTCACCAAACTTTGAATTGTTTAGTGAAAGAACGTCATCTATATAGCGGAAAGTAGAGTTAAAGGATATTGCTAACTTCTTATCTTTCTTCCTAAGAAGTTCCTGCATGAAGTCAGCCTCATAATAATAAAGAAACAAGTCGGCAAGTAGAGGGGCACAGTTTGTTCACATTGGGATGCCGACAGTCTGTTGAAAAACACGTCCTCCGAACGTTACAAATATGATCAATCAAGAAATCAAGCATCTTGATAATATCGGTTTCAGAGAATTATTTGTTTGAATCAGAGTGCTTCTTGACCAAGTATGATTTATCCCTCCCTAAGACAAGATACTTGTATCTACGTTGGCCATTCTTTTTTTTGAAGCAAAGTAATACAAGCTCTTTCAATTTGGCTTTTAGTTTGGAATGTGGAATACTTGTGTAAAGAGTAGAAAAGTCAAATGTGTTAATACTGTTACAAGATGAAAGAGAGTTTGATTGTATGTACTCTAAAAGATCTTTGGAATTTTTAAGTATCCACATCTGATTCACGCCACCTCTAGAATAGGCAGTTTCACAATAACTTTGAAGCCCGTCTTTGATTGCTGATAAAATAGATGTTAATAATTTAGAAAGAGGTTTCGTGGAGCACTTGGAAGACCCAGCAATATACCGTTGTTTGTAATGTCACTTATGTAGTTTAGGTATCCAATACAGTGATGGAAGATCCAGTTCTTCATCTTTGGTTGCTTTAAAGTTACCTGTAAAGATTTAAAGATGTAATCGACACAGTTTCATTTTACCTTATACAAAATGTAAATATACATTGTCCAGTTTGAAAAATTCGTCTGTGCTCTGTGTTCCTTTTTTCGAACATTATATTTCATGATCATATTTTTTATGTCAGATCAATTCAAATTTAATCGTGGTCTGTAGTATTTTGACATGATGCTGGTTGTCTTTGATATGTTCTAAGTGTTCAAAGAGTCTCTCCATCAAGCATTTTTTTTTTTTTGCATTCAATGCAGGTTAATTTCTGAAAGACATAAACACGCCCAGTTCGTTATTGGAATATATATTGTAACATCTCTATGAAGGTATTGAATGCAGTTAATTTTAGACAGTTGAGGAATTTGTCATAAACCTACGATTAAATTTACAATCATACTTACATGTAGCTTATGGATGTCGTAGTTCAGATAGTAACCAGCTTTTAAAAACAAAGGGTTTATCCATTGTTGTGGACCATTAAAAACTATGCAATAGTTTTTAAAAGAAAATGCATTTAGTACTACTAACACAACAGTCAATTATAGGTTATCAGGATTAAAATACTGTGAGTAGCTTTTGAAAAACAAGTAGGAGAAATGCGATTAATTACTTAAAAATTTCGGAAGGCCATTGTTGAGACGGTTCTTAAATGTTTAGGGCGAGTAACACGTCTCTTTATAGTGGCTGCTAAGGGGAAAAAAAGCTTCGTTTAAAATTTGGAAAAGTCAAACAAAGATTATCACGGACTGACTTTCTAAAAACACTGTCGCTGTACATATAATAAGCAGTTAAACTTTTTATCTTTATTTGTAAAACTCATATTTAAACTGACATAAACAAAATATTAAGAAAAAATAAATATAACTTATCTATTGGGAAAAATATTATGATAATAGTACTGTTTTGTAAGACCGCAATCCTTTCCTTGGATCATACGACGAAACAAATATCTAAAAAGATGAAATCTCCTGATCAAGATTCATTTATATTGAAGTTTTCTCTGGACAGTTTTAGCTGAATTCATTTTGTCATTTTATGTAAAAAAAATTATTAAAAAAAAAAAGTAGCAGTCAGGTCATACTTTTTTCTAAAAGCGAAATTTGAAACCTATAAATGATTTTAAGCCTTTTTCTTCTTCGTGAAACAATTTCAATCTATACCAATAAGTCAATAAGAAAAATAATGTTGCATCTCCATATTGCCAAGAGTAAGTTATGAAAAACTGAATCAGCCTCTAACAATATTGTAGACAGGAAAACGTGAACGGGCTGTAACCAGACTATTTGACGTCAGAAACTTGTCTTAATGTCCTTCCAACAACGATACAGACAGACGATTTTGTTGATGACAATCAATGACCAGATCACTATGTTGTGACAACGACACATCTATAGAATTTGATCACGCAACGTCATTTGCGAAACATGTTTACGACTGCTAATCAAAATCCCGCATGCCATGGCACACAGACTCTTGTCATGAATTTTTACCCGTAAACTGAAATGCCAAAGAATCGAAACGGTTCAACCACATAATTGCCAAACACACTGTAATGAGTGGGACAAAGGCAAAATCAGATGGTGCAAAACAAAATTCAAAACTTGCAAAACAGAATTGGTTGATCTTTCTGAAAATCATTTTGGCGTTGGTTGCGGACAGTCATTGCCTTGCGGTGAAAATCCATTGATGAGGGAAAAACCAGAGTTTAGGTGCATTTTAAATATATTTAAAATGACGTAATAAATTCAACTTTTTAACTGATTGTTTTAGGCAAGACGTTACGAAGGAAAGTTACTTACATACATTTGTTTAAGAAAAATTGCATATTTGAAAATGTGAATTAAAAAAATAATCTAGTGTTGCGTTTCTAAAGTCGGTCCGTATATCCTAAATGACACAAATTTAAATAATACTTTGAACAGCTCGTTTAAGTTTTATAGATTAATTATTCTCATGCCTCTATCCACTGTGTCTAAACCACACCGGCAAAATTTGCTCGGACTCGATGGTATCTAACATCCGGCACAATGACGGAACACCAATAGACAAAAGAAAGGTAGGTTTCTCCTTATTTTTTTATTTTTTTTATGATATCGAAGAATATATATACATATACAACTATTTTCTATTGTGAGATGCAATATTTTCTACAACCGTTCTATATTAACGGAGAAATAAGTCAAAATGCATGTAAAAATGACGAATTGAGTGAACCTTGCTTCGAAATTGTTTAATTTCTCGTTAAAATGTTCACATTGTACGGAAAGAAAGGTACGGGAAGATAGATATTGACACGGAGATTGCAAATTTAGTTATTATGAGCATCTCCATAATTGTATCTCTGTGTATGGAACGAAAGAAATGGGTCATGTCAAAATGGAACTGGCCGGTTTCGTCAATGTATACAACCCGGTTTCGTCATAGATTTCAAAATGCATAACCCGGTTTGGTCAAATAAAAAAAATCATAATCGCATTACATTATAATTGATTATTTAACTTCAGCGTTCAAAAGGAGTTTTGTGGGTCGTTGGAAAACAAGTTCGTTCACCGGACAACGGCTTATTATTTATATGAGTATCAGATTCAAATAAATAATAAGCAAACACTTGAATTCCTACTCTTACAACACAAATATTTTAATTTACTTTGCATTCCGAAATTTTTTAACAGCATATTGAGATTAACGCTCTCTAAATATGCGTTTTCTATATGAGTTATGGGAAAATATGTTGAACATGTTTAAACTTGAAATTAAAGTTTACGGTCTTAAAAATCGAAACACACTTGTAATTGATATGTGATTTTCTCGCACAAAAGGATGGACACCTTTATAAGTAATCCAATCATTCTATGTATGTAATCTTTTCTACAATCGTTAAGGGATAATTTTAACTATGATACAAGTTTTGGCACACATCGCGCATTTACTATACAGGCTCTGTCATCGGACGAGTTAAGGTTTTTTCATCATTTTTTATTATTTGTACTTTTGTTACTGTTTGTGTCAGCGACAACACTTTGACTCAGTCAATTCCCGAATCACACGCTTGTAATTCCATGGTTGTCTTTGGTTGCTTTATTCCATATGCGTTTTGAACATAAAATAGGCAGGTAGTTTTTTTGTTTGAATTGTTTTACATTTATAATTTAGGGCCCTGTTATAGCTTGCTTTCATGCAGTTTGTGTGTTTTTCTCATTGTTTAAGGCATACGCTGACCTAAACTTGATTAATTCAACATAATTTTTGTGTCTAAAAGAAAGTTGTCTCATTGTCAATGTTTATGGGATAAGTGGTTACCGTCACTTCTTCTTAATAAGACCTAGATATAAATAACGGTCATGTTTTGCAAACCAACTTTTATTCACATTGAAAATACAAAACTGTCAGATATTGTTTTTGAAAGTTATCTTGAAGTTTCAATTGAATTTGAACTGTACAAAAAATGAATTTGAACTGTAAAAATAATGTGAAAAACATGCCTATGAAAATAAATGTGCCTACCAGAAACGGGGAGAAAGTTACAAATCTCGCTGCTATGTTATGGATGCTTAAGTGTGAAAACTCGCTTTAGTGCGCAAGTAACACAGTATATATAGTACCAGAAAATCTGACAGGACTGCATGCATGATTAATTTGTGCAGAACAGTATAGACTATAGTCGGTTTGGGACTGTTCGTCAATGATTGAATGCATAAATGTATTAATAATTGATAGTAAATATTGTAAACTAAGTGTATATAATATAGTATAGTAAATTAAAATTATGGCACAATCAAAACACATCCTTTTATTTTTCATCTTTACATACTACTATTATAAACAAAGAAAATATAATAATGTTACAAAATAATTAGATACCAGTGTTTGCTATTCAGTATTTATATTCCATTTAAAATTAGTTCGAAGTTAAGTGAAATAAGGGATACGCCTTTCATTAGGAAAATGTGTATTATCATAATTAACTATGTCCAAAAGTGCCCGTTTAAAATAGATTTTAACACGCCAAGTTTACTTTACAATAAATATATATTTAAATTCTCGAAAGACAATGTTCAGATCCGTGCCAAAGTTTCTTTTCATAATTTGTTTGTTAAAAAAAAAACAAAAAAAACCGGGTGATATATATAGACGAAACCGGGTGATTGTGTAGTAACAATATTGACGAAACCGGTTTATTTTAATTTGACATGACCCTTTTCTTTCGTTCCATACACAGAAATACAATTATTGAGATGCTCATAATAACTAAATTTGCAATCTCCGTGTCAATATCTATCTTCCCGTACCTTTCTTTCCGTACAATGTGAACAATTTAACGAGAAATTAAACAATTTCGAGGCAAGGTTCACTCAATTCGTCATTTTTACATGCATTTTGACTTATTTCTCCGTTAATATAGAACGGTTGTAGAAAATATTGCATCTCACAATAGAAAATAGTTGTATATGTATATATATTCTTCGATATCATAAAAAAAATAAAAAAATAAGGAGAAACCTACCTTTCTTTTGTCTATTGGTGTTCCGTCATTGTGCCGGATGTTAGATACCATCGAGTCCGAGCAAATTTTGCCGGTGTGGTTTAGACACAGTGCTATCATGTGAAGTGAAACAGTTAAAAATTAGTTTGCAAAATAACATCTCAAATATTCATATCGATGCGGTACATTTATTTTTACGATTTGATTTTTATTATGCTAAATGTAAAAAGAACCCTTTAGAGCCAAGAATTTTGAATTTTAAACACATTGAAAAAAATGTTTATAATGTTTAAAGTATAAAGTCATTTTAATTTCATACATAATCGTAAAACTGCTTCCAATTTGAGTACTTGCCAGCAAGTAATTGCAATGAAAGTTAAGATGTAAACCTTTTTCACAAATATTTCGTAAAGAAAATAAAATATCATTCATTTATTCTAAAAGAAATTGGAGACATTATCTCATTAATTTGTCGTCTGATTTGTAGAGCTCAGCTTTCAATATTTTTTATCTTGTCCGATTTTCTCTATTGATAACAGCTTTCAAAAAGATAGACAAAACTTTCATTTTTACCCTATGTCGTCTTTTTCTATGACAGTTGTTATCCATTCGTTTGATGTGTTTGATCATTTGATTTTGCGATTTGATTAGGGACTTTCCGTTTTGAATTTTCCTCGTAGTTCAGTATTTTTGTAATTTACGTGTTTCAAAGTTTGTTAATGCTAACGTTCTTAATCATTTTTATGCTGTTTAGTCTTTTTACAGGCATTTACTTAATATGTAGAAAAATATTGGTAGAAATTTAACCTTGCTCTTATGACAGTCGCATGTACTTTTTTTTTATATATTTGTAGGATATGGAGGGGAAAGTGCGTACGGTAAGAATTTGTCTAGTTAGAAGCGAGTTGTTAATTGACTTTTTGTTCTTTGTTTTTCTACTGAATGGACTCATACGACATCTTCTTATTTATGTTGATCATGTGAGCTCGAAACTAGTAAAATTATACATAAGGTATCCAGTTCACTCAAGTCTAAATTAGTTGTATGTTGACTCTGCAACTGCAATAACACAATGTTATCAGTTACAACGAATGATTTGAAGTCAAGGTTATTATTGTGTTATCAAGTTAAACGAATGGCATGAAGATGTCGTACTTAGTATTTTCTTTACAAATTCAGTGATCTGATATTAACTTCTTAATTAATAATTAATTCGTATGAACTATAAACCTAATATGTCAACGAATTAACCTTGATGGTATTAACGTTTTTATGGTGGGGGTATTTAAATATTAAACTGAAAACAAAGATATGTGTACAAATCTAAAGTTTTGGAAAAAGATCATTAAAAGGTACATGTAGGTATACAAATCTAGAGATTTGGAAATAGATCATAAAACAAAAGAGGGGCGAAAGATACCAGACGGGCAGTCAAACTCATAGATCGAACATAAACTGACAACGCCTTGGCTACAAAATAAAAAGACAAACATACAAATAATAGTACACTAGACACAAAATAGAAAACTAAAGACTAAGCAAAAAGATCCCAACCAAAACTTGGAGTGATCTCAGGTGCTCTGGAAAGGTAAGCAGATCCCGCTCCACATGAGACACCCGTCGTGTTGCTCATGTTATTACACACCCGGTAAATGCGGTAGGTCACATGGTGAAAAGGGAAGTGGATGGTAGTTACGACATAAGGAACATATCCGATATCATCTGTGAAATAGTAAGTTCATAACGGTCATGATGGCGTCCGTAAAATTTACGAAGGGACGATTTCAACTTCACCATTTGGAACTCTTGGTTAAATATCTTCCTTGTGAGCAGCAGCATTCTTTCAAGGAAATCATGATAGGAAAAAGAAGCCCGGAAATATCGTATCAATTGAGGGATATATACACAGATAGAGATTTAGAAATACATCATGAATCAAAGATAGGTGTATAAATCTAAAGCTTGGGCAATATAACAAACAAACAAAAAAACAAAGGGGCATTCAAACTCATAAGCTGAAAATAAAATGACAACCCAATGGCTAAAAAAAGAAAAAGACCAACAGACGAACAAAAGTACACAAGACAAAACATAGAAAACTAAAGTCTCAGGAAGACGAACTGCACAGAAAACTGGGGATGATCTTATGTGTTCCGGACAGATAGAAAATTCCTTCTAAACGTGTGACTTATGTGAGCACAAAGCCGATAATAAGTCTAAGTCATATTCGGGGGAAAGGGACAGGATTCCTGTATATCGTCAGCACCATTTGAATAAATGATCAAGTCGGCAGACAGGAAGCGGGATACAGTTGGTTTCCATATGGGAATGCCAATCATTTATTGAAAAGACGTCCTCCAAACGTATCAAATATGATGTCAATCAAGAAATCAAGTATCTTGATAATGTCAGTTTTAGGGAATTATTTTTGTTTGAATCAAAGAGAGTTTTTACAAAGTAAGATTTGTTTCTCTTTTTGGCAAGATACTTGTATCTAAGTTGACTTTTTTTTTGTAAAACAAAGCAGGAGATTTTTATTAATATGTCTTTTGATTAGGAATGGGGAATACTTGTGTAAAGTGTAGAAAATTCAAATGTTTTAATACTATTTTAAGACGAAAGAGTCTTTTAGTGTATATACTGAATAAGTAGTACAATTCTGATTTACTGTTAATTAAAACAACTAATTTTAAAAGTTTGTTCTTTTACTGTATCGTTTTTATATTGTCATCGGTTGTAGGAAAATTGAGCTTACTAACATGTTTAGTTTCTTTATGTGGTGCCTGTCTTAGGTAAATAACTTGGGAATCAATAGTTGTCTGTTCATGCTGTGTGTTATATCTGTTTTTCGTTTATATATTTGTTATAAACAAGGCAGTTATATTTTGACCGTCTATCTATTACACTTTTGATCATGTCGTAGCCTTTTACAGCTGACTTTACGATTCGGGTATTTCTCATTGTTAAAAGCCGTTCAATGGACTATATGCGCTAACAATTGAATAGCCATGATTTAGACTCTGTTGGACATTTTTATTACTGTCAATTATACCACCTCTCCTTCTTTTATATAAATCTGAATAAATCATATGTAGGTTGCACTTTCCCAATTGATCTTCCTCTAAGTTCAGTATTTTTGTGATTTTACTTTTTTGTAAATACAGCTGTTTCTCAAAACACGCCTCTTTTGGGCAGTAATTGAATATTCATAGAAAATTCATTTTGTTTACATACTGGTTCCCAGTTATGCTCTCTGTGTTCCATATCGCTGAGACAGAACTTGGGAATGTTACCAGTTAATAAACACGTGCATATTGTTTACATTGAAATCTGTGGTAACCTTTCATTCGAGGTAGGGGTAGTTAAGAAAATTAGTGTAAGTTTAAACTCTGAGAAGTTCAGGGTATATAAACGTTGAAAATATGCCGCACAGCCCTATATTTTGACCTTTGTAAAAAATTGTGGTGCATATGAACTTTCAATTCTAGGATAAGATTTTTTTCAAAACTTCATAGTAAAAGTGGTACAGTTTTAGCCGTAAAAGGAGTTCCTATGGGAAATTGCATTGTCAATATTTACAGAAATGCAACCTATATAGGGTGAAAAAAGGGAACATTCAGAATTTAACCAAATTTGCTTTATTTCACAGATTTTAAAGAAATTAACTCAAATAAGAAGTTTTATAAATATTTAATGAAGATTGATAGAATCCTGGGCCTTAAATATGATGACTCAGCATAAATTCACAGTTTACCTTATGCATAGTTTACTTAAAGTCCTGGATACAAAATTAAATCATAATATTTGCATATTTGTAAGTTAAATTGTTAAGAAGTGCTTATATTTACTCTTCGCAGTCATTGAAACTCATAGATCCTTCCTGAATATTATCTATGGGGTATTTGTGTCCTTTCGATAACCCAAAAGTAAGCCGCAACACCTAAATCTGCTTTTTTGTCACCACGACATAATAAATACAAGCTAGAAAAACAAAAATATCTCAAGAAAACTTACAATAGTGTGTTCCATCCTGAATATGTACTAAATATTCCAAATTGCTAGAAACAGCAGAATTATTTAGGAAATTTGAGGCCCCATGGGGCAAGAAACATAGAAAATTGCCTACCCCCTGGGTCATAAAACAAATAATTTAACTTATTTGTAAATGCTATGATTTTATGATTTTAAAGTTCTTGATATAGAAAACAATAACTATGCTTGGAAGTTATGCAAAAATCAAATGTTAGCAGTCATCTCTACACCATTTTAAGTGAATTTATATCTCAGACTGGTATCTGCATACATACAACTATTGCCAATATGGCTTTGTTTGAACACTTCTAGTATATATAGGAGTGAACATTACAACTTAGAATTTTGATTTCTTTCAAGATATAATATATAATTATAATACATGCTTGTCACACATAATTGGATGATGTCACATACCGTAATATTGACATATCTTAACCGGATACGATCCGGACATTATTGTTATATATTATAATACTCTCCTGTATAGAAGGTTAATAAAATATCTTGTTATTGTCAATATGTCTTCCTCATAAAACCGCTTCACCAAACACCGCCTAGATTACAGAGACTTTTAATAGCATTAGAAAAGTATGATCTTAAAGTTGACTATAAACCAGGCAAAGAGATGTATCTAGCAGATCATCTCAGTAGATCGTTCCTAAAAGAAACAAAGGAAGTATTAGTACCAGACTTACACGTGAATGACATTCATTTGATATCATACTTGCCAATTGCACCAGAAATGTATGCTAAATTTCAGAAGGAAACTGCAAATGATGAACACCTTCAGGAATTGCAAGAAGTCATATTTAATGGATGGCCAAATGAAAAATCTGAACTTATACACTCTTTGAGGCCATACTGGACTTACCGTGATGAACTTTCAGTCATCGATGGACTATTGTACAAGTCAAACAAAGCAATTGTACCAAAAGCGCTACAAAATGAAATGTTGGACAAAATACACGAATCACATCTTGGAATCGTAAAGTGCAAAAGCCGTGCACGTGATGTACTATTCTGGATCGGCATGGGACAAGACATCGAGGACAAAGTTAAAGCATGTGGACTTTGCGCTCAACATCAGTCTCTAAACGCAAAGGAACCGATGTTAATGCCAGAAATACCGGAAAGACCCTGGTCAAAAGTTGCTACCGACTTATTTGAATACCAAAAACAACATTATCTATTAGTAGTAGACTACTACTCAAAGTGGCCAGAAGTTATGAAACTAGACAATGAAACTAGCAAAAACACCATTGATTACTTAAAAGGACTAATGTCAAGATTTGGATATATTGACGAATTAGTTTCCGACAATGGTCCTCAGTTTTCTTCATTAGAATTCAAAAGATTTGCTACCGAATATGGATTTAAACATACAACGAGCAGCCCACACTATGCTCAGTCGAACGGACAAGCAGAAAGAAGCGTTCAAACCATCAAGAAGCTAATTATGAAATCGAAGGATCCACACAAAGCTCTATTAGACTATCGAAACACACCGTTGGACATTGATCTTTCGCCAGCACAATTGTTCCTAAATAGGAGATTAAAAACATCACTACCTACTTCATTACCGCTATTGATGCCACAAAACGTCAACAACAGTGAAATTATCAAAAAACTCGAAATTCGCCAAAAGAAAGCTAAAACCAACTATGATAAACATTGTGGACCTGAATTGAAACAGCTAAAACAAGGAGACTCTATTGTAATGTACACAGATGGAAAATGGAAAGCAGGAAAAATAATTCAAAAACACCACACTCCTCGCTCTTATGTAGTACAAACATCAGATGGCAGGCGTTACAGAAGAAACCGTAGGCATATAAGACCAACCGCTTACAATGGAAACACAGTTGAAAATGAACATTTCAAGAACAATCACAATTTAACCGTCCGTAAAACTTCAACTGTCTGTAACAATTCACAAACATTAGACCGCAGTGAAACCGTTGCGTCCGAGGAAAATGAAAGTATTGAACCATCTAACTCACCCGTGACAAGATCTGGAAGAACAGTCAAAGTGCCAACCAAATTAAATGACTATGTAAAATAATTTTGTTGAACTGTCAAGTAGATTTTAGAAAGTATTTAGCTAGTTTTAGTTAGTTATCAGAAAAGACAATATATAGACTTTAAGTTAAATTGGAAAAGAGACATTAATCTAGTCAGTATTAATTTCTAGTCAAAACCAAGTCAGTATTAATTTCTAGTCATAATCATTCAGTATTAATTTTAACTGGATAATACTCAAATTCATTTATTCATTAAATCATTTCATTTTCATTTCATCTTTTAGAAAAAGGGGGATGTCACATACCGTAATATTGACATATCTTAACCGGATACGATCCGGACATTATTGTTATATATTATAATACTCTCCTGTATAGAAGGTTAATAAAATATCTTGTTATTGTCAATATGTCTTCCTCATAGTTATTTAACAGATGATACGTCGGAGGAACATTCTATTTTCTGTGCTTTTATTTTATTGGCTGCTCGATATATACAGGAGTTTCTTATGAAAGTTCCATTATATATGTCGTGCTCATCGAGCGGCTCTTTCTCTTTCCTTTTTTTTTAAACGTAAAATCTATCAACGCAATAGTACTGCGGTTACTGTATGAAAAAAATCGTTATCAAATAAAAAAAAAATCTATTTGAAATAAAGGTTATTACCTTAAAACTAATGAATTTTATGGGTCATAAAACTGATTAGAAGGTATGATTTCTTTTCTCGATATTATATACTTGTAGTATATATAAAATACATGATTGTAACACATAATTGGACGTTACGTAGGAGGAACATTCCATTCTTTATACTATTATTTCATTGATTGCTCGATACATACAGATGCTTTTCAGATATGTTCCATTATATTGATCGTGCTCATCAAGCGAACCCTTTCTCTTTTTCTTAACGTAAAACCTATCATTGCATTAGTACTGTTACTTTTTGAACACTTAATTTTTCAATTCAGAATATGTCTTTTTCAATTACATGTTATCACTTTTACACTAAAGAATTATTATTTTGTAAATATCTGTACTATTTTTCATTTTTAAAACGCCAACCCTCTCCTTGTCCGTACTTATCAGTCTTTACACAGGCTCAGCAGCCATTCGTTGGTTCAATGCATTAAGTATGCCATTTACTGATATACAAAGGGAGGCCCGTGATCATGATCATCTCCATTTATATTTAAATTATGTTGTTTAGAATTATGAATAGATCACCTGACCAGTTACTCCCACGATCAACTCGTTTTCTCCACTTCTGATTATTAAGCTTGTTATGAAGTTTTTAACAGTAGACCTAATAAAATTAACGGTACCAATTTTCGTGCACCAGATGGTAACGGACGACTTCATTTATGAAGAAAGCATTTAAAAACTATTTGGTATAGTTTGTTACCACAAAGATAAAAATATACTGCAAAATAAGGTGTTTATTTAAAAAAATAATTTATAATTAATTTTACAAGGTTTATAGAATTTAATCCATCTATTGAATAATTTATCCCATTCAGATTTCATCATGAAAAGGTACAACTGAATACTACTTAAAACTATACTTTTCGATTGACACATCTTATTTTTACAGAATTTCACCTTTCATTACTGGGCAAGGGAATGACTTATTCTTGTCTTTACGAATACATGTAATACTCGTTTTAGCATATTCACAAATACTTCATATACATTCCGTCATAAACGGATACGTCCTCGATACGTGATTTCTGCAACAGCTCTAATAATAGTTAAAAAGAAAAATAACAAAAAATACCAGACTCCGAGGAATATATATGACCCGGTAAATCTTAACTGTAAACGAATCAACCATGATAATAATAACCTTATATGTATTAAAGAGGGTAACGAAATAGGAAATGATTTATATTACTTAATCTTCATGTCACTTTTATAACCCGAAAAGTGTATTTGTGGTACGGAAAAAAGTTAGATAAAAATGTAGTTTCAGTCTTCTTTTTTATCTGAATTATGTTCAATCGACAAACCAACAACTGATGTCTGCTTCAAGCCTTCACAAGCTGGACTAGAATAAACTTTATAGGTCATGACCGTAAAATGTCACCGTTTGGGAAGCCACTTCATGACTTCGCAATTAAACTCAATACGAAGATAAATGAAGCTTGGAAAATACTTTTATCGAAATGATAGGTATACAAACATAACGCTCGGGGGGTAAACCTAACAGAAGATATTTGTACAGATCTTGATCATGCAAGACAAAACAAAGAAAGGTTTACAAATCTAAAATCTGAGTAACACAGCTAAAAATAGTTGTTTATGTCTAATACACCAAGCTTAATCGAATATAAATTTACTATTTAACAAATATTCAAACCAAAGTCTTTCATTAAAATTCAGACCAATTTATATCAAGTATATACAATCAAAATCTACCTGCAAAAGAAGAAAACTACATTCAGATAGAATTTAATATATTTGTATAACTACATTGATAATATTTAAGTAAAGACAGGTAGGGACTTTCCGTTTTGAATTTTCCTCGGAGTTCAGTATTTTTGTGATCTTACTTTCTACCACATCACTATATAGTGCAGCTGCGAAATCTGAAAAGACGCTTAGTTAAGGAGTTTAATGCACCCAAAGAACACACATCTGAATTTTTTTTTAAATGGAAGAATACATGTTAAACTTATATTTTAAACATGCCGTAAGAAAATTGTATGGTCGAATTTCCGTAAAAATGGCTTTTTAGAGCGTTATGTAGTGTATAAATAAAATTCACTGATACACTAAAATGTTAATTATTATTACGAATCACAATATTACGGCTATGTTTTAAATTGATAATGTAAGAATATACCACTGACGATAAAAGTAGTCAATAATTGTTTTAAAAATATTTACCATTAACATTTTAAAAACCGTTTTACTTCAGTAGTTGTGATTAACACGATTTTCACCGGTTTCCGTTAATAACAGGATAATTATAAAACACTTCATTTGTGTTTATTTGGCATAAATATACACTTCGATATTTATTTTATACAAAACAACTTTCGTTTGTAACATTTCTTATTCGATAACAAGAAATTTTTAATCTGAATTGTTACACATTTATTTAATTCCGGAATTACGGTCCGGGACGTTTATTTTTGTTTAATCCTCACTCCATTCAGTTCTATCACCATGATCACTGTACAAGCCAAATGTCGATTAGCATTTCACATTGAAATTGTTTGATTAATATCAGTTTTAGGGTTGATATTTGTCTTTACACTAGTTTAATATTTGCTTTGTTGTTGGTTTCATTGTTTTTTTGTTTTTTTTTAATACCCAGAGTGGTAATATATTGGTTTTATATCATTGTTTACATTGTGTTAAGTAATCGCTTAAAAATTATTCCGGATCTGTTGTGAAAATTTTCCGGATAATGTCACAGTTCGGTAGTCCTTTAAAACTTACCCCAACAAGTGCAAAGAGAGGGACGTCTTCCTTGGATTGGGAGGAATGCATAATTTTTCAGATTAAAAGCCTGGAAAAATTATATATTTTCACTGACAAGGGCAAAGTTAGTTTTATTGAAGCTACTAAACTACGGAAAGATGAGATCTATTTGAATATTGTAGAAGAGTTGTCTTCTATTAATTTTTTTCGGAAAATATTGATGTTAAATACCGTAGATCTTGTTGTAAATCTTACACCAGTAAGCAGAATCTATCTTGTTATAAACAAGATTTTATGGAAACGGAGGAGAATATAGGTGGTGCTTGCATTTTTTCACCTGCTGCACATCTAATCACAACTCGATCAGAGTGGTATTCCTGTATTTTTTGTAAGAAAAAAAAAGTGGAATCAGAAGACAGAATTAAGAATATACTTGAGGCAGCTAGAGTTAATTTTGATCATGAAATTGAGTCAACGGTTTTACATGAACATTTTACAGAAAATGCCCTTTATCATTCGGCCTGTATAACTAAATATCTACTGAAAACACCCCAAAAAGTAAAAGCAGAATCTCTTGACCACGATACTGCGTTTGTGAAGTTGGTATCAGAAATTAATTCAGACCTGATGGTAAAGCATAAGGCTTTTATGATGTCCAACTTGCTTGAGAAATTTCGTTTCTTGCTTCCACAGGACTATGCCGACAAATACACAACATATAAATTGCAAAATAGATTAATGAATTATTACGGCGATTCAATTGTCATACAACCACAACAAGGCCAGGGTAAATCAAATATCATGTTCAGCAGCTCTATATCTATCGGTGACGCAATCAAAGCTGTACATGCTGAACAGGTTAAAGTTAAACGAGAACAGGAAAAATCTCTACCAGTCTACGAGCAGACAATGTCTTTGATAAACTGTGTACCATTCAACAATCCAAAAGAGCGTCCTGAGCCTCCCCGTCGTGAGAATGCATATAGTGATATACAATCTTGTTCAGAAAGATGTGAAGCTTCTTTAGACTCCGTTTGGGTTTTGCGGCGACTTCTGTTCAGAGAAGTAATTAACTTTCCAATGGAACTTCCAGAACAAATTAAACAAGCAATCCCATTCTGGACTGTGTTTAAGGCCTAGTCTCAGAATCACTTCCTTGTCGGACACTTGTTACATATGCACCAGTTGTTGACTCGAAGCCAAGCGATATGTCAACCGTTTATACAACAATGAAGAAATGTATGGACATATCAAAAGAAGTAGGACAGGACTTTACAATACAGACGTTTGATAAACAACTTTACGCAGTATCACAGCAAGTGAAATGGTCAATGCCGGAAGTTTTTCAATCCCATAGTTTGAGGCTTGGGGGATTTCACACACTTTCTTGTTTTATAGCTTGTATTGGCAAATTGTGGACAGATGGAGGTCTTCGGGATCTTATGGTTGATTCTGGTGTTGATGTCGGATGCACTGTTGACCAGATTCTCTTAGGTAAACAGTTTAACCGATCAGTTCGAGGTTTAACACTCGTATCTAAAGCATTACGATCGTTATTGTGTAAGGAAAATGATGGTATTGATGCAATACCAAAGGATGAATGGGTGATGCTGTCCAAATGTCAAGCAAAGTTTTCAGATGAATCGGAATCTTACAAAGATGTACTTAACGAGTTAACGATTCTGTATAACAACCATGTATTACCATTAACAGTTAGATTCAGGAACTGGGGATATCTCGAGTCCCAGACATTTAAGTACTGGGATATGTTCCTGAACGCGGTTAAGGTAATGCTCCAAAACATTCGTGCAGAACGGGAGGGTTTGTGGTCATTTCATTTACATACTACTACTGATATGCTGCCATATTTCTTCATAACCAACAGAACAAATTACTCCAGATGGACCCCGATTTATATTCTTGATATGCTTGATATCCTTCATCAAGTTCAATCAGCATTTTGGGAACTTTTAACGGCATTAGGAGTGACATGGCCACCGAAAAAAAAACATTATAAAAGACTCTAAAGGGCATAGGGGATTGTTGGATTAACCCACAAAAAAATCTGCTTTGATTAGATGATCATTAACGAGACATGTTCTCGGTCATTTCGGTTCAGAAATGCGTGATAGAGCTGGTTTGTCCATAGAGAGTGATTTATCTCACGAGGAAATGAAACCAGCAGCAATGACACGAGATAACCAACAGGTTAGTGATTTGATAGATCATATCATTAACAAAATGACAGATCCTTTTGTTACCTTACATCCAGTTCCTCTCATAAACATTTCAACTGGGATGCACGCATCTAAAGAAGTTCAAGTTTCTTTATTGAATTCTATTAATGAGGGCACACAAAGGGTTAAATCCTTTGTTGATGGTTCTTTGTCGAATGGGCAGTCTCGAAGTTTCTTTAACCCGATATCAAGATCTAAACTAAAGTCTTTCGAGGATATGACGAAAAAAACTAAACTAAAGTGTCGTTCTGGTGACACAGTTAATGTGCATATCAACCCAGAGTTAGTTTTTAGGCGTGACTTGGCTTTGGCAAATTGTCGAGAGGATGTAACAGTTGAAAAAGTTCTGTCCTATCCAATTGGCCAAATCCCAACATCCATTTTCCATGACGATGGTACAGTGCGCAAGACTTGCAAGGCAGATTTAGCTCACATGCTGGAACAGGATGTGGTAGTCTGTCAAATCCTTCCAATATTCGATATATCCCGAACCACCCATATAAGAGATGGCATGGCATTATTGCAATCTATCAATGCAAAAAGGTTTAAAACATTTTGTGAATTGGCTTTAGATTTTGTCCGCAATCAGGTTGCTTGCTTTCAATATGTTTCAGTGGTTACTGACATTTTTGATAGATATGACATTCAAAATTCCATTAAAAGCTCTGAACGGGAACGTCGATCAAAGTCATTTTTCAATCCAAAAGTGTTTCAAGTAATCGAAAGAAGAATCATTCCAGACTGGAAAAAATTTCTTAGTTCAGGTGAAAACAAGCAGTCACTTATAAAGTTTCTTGGTGAATTCACTTTGCAATATATGAAAGAACATAGTTGTCGAATAGATGGACAACAACTGTACCTTGCTGGACCATTTCCCAATCCAGAAATAGTGAAAATAATAGTCCCAAAGGTATATCAGATTGCAGTGAATTGTCAAGTACACAAGAAGAGGCAGATACACGTATTATTCTCCATGCATTGAATGCTGACAAACTGTACAGGGAAAACGATGTAAACGGTTGCATTATCGTAAAGTCTCCGGATACGGACGTGCTAGTACTTTTAATACATTATTTCCCACAGATGACTCATATATCTGAATTGTGGTTTCAAACAGGAATGATCACTAGCATTCAGGATTGTTACATTCCTGTTCATGAGCTGTGTGGGTCGTTAAATTCAGTTTTGTGTAAAATCCTACCAGCTGCACACGATATTACAGGATGTGATACTACATCGTCTTTACTTGGCATAGGCAAGAAATCAATGCTAAAGGCACTAAAAGAAATGCCTGTTCATTTCAATGACTTGTCCCAGATATCTTTATTAGACATAGAAGATTCGGTAGCCGTCAGTCGAAAACTCATAACTAGGCTTTATGATCCTAAAGGAAAGTCCAAACGCTGCCATAATAATCTGAACAGTTTCCGGGTGTAAAGATTCAAGCTTGGTCCGACTCCCTCCTTGTGAAGCATCTTTCAAACAGCACGTCCTTATGTCTTCTTTCCAAACCAAAATCTGGATGACTGCACATATCGCCAAGTCTGCTATTGGATCGCCTCTACAGTTTGGTTGGAAAGAAGGAAAGTGTGGTCTTGAACCTGTCTTGTTTGAAGGTCAAATGTCATTTGACTTCCTTCAAGATTTGGTGTGCATTGGAAAAGGAAAATCAGTTTGCAGTAAAAGTTGTGTGTGTTTTGAACAGAATTTGTCCTGTACTGAACTGTGTCAATGTCAAGCATCAGACCTTTGTAGAAACATCAATACACACCTGGCAGATATAGATGATGATGATGATGATGCTTGATTACCTGACCTATCTACGTCCTAATAATGCTAATTCATATATAAACTTGTTTTGCTTTTAGTTTTTGTCCACTTTTTCTGCTGATTTAATATACGTTTAGTTTACTTTGACACTGAAGCTATTTCCGTTTATTATGATAGGACGATCGGGCGTTCCTAATGTTAAAAAACGTCAAAAAACGTTGATATGATGCTAACATATTTTATAAACCTTATATGAATACATTTTGATTGTACAACAAAAATATTAATGACAGCTTTTGTCTGCAAAAAAAAATGTAAAAAATTTACTGAAATAACCATCATGACCATTGAAACTGAAAGCAATGAAATTAACATTTATCCCCCTTTACCTGACTTTAAACTTTTGTATAGTAGCAAGTCGTCTTAAGACTTCATTTTTATGGAAAAAAATTATTACCAAAGTTCAAGGTCATCCTTGTATGGAAACTACATTAAGTCATAAATAAACAAAATGTATCATATAACGAAAAACGTCAATTTTAACGTTAAAAATTACGTATTTAGAAAAAAAATGGTATGCCCAACAGGCTCCATATATGTTGTATGAAATATTGTCCCCTGATTGTTTAATATGTTTTATGTTCCTAAGTTTAGCCCAAAATAGACAGTAAACACAAAATTTTGTAATATTTAATTGTTGACCTTTGACCTCAATTATGCAAAATTCCGACCACTTCTCATGCTTACGGCATCATTAATATTAAAGTCAATAATTTTATCTTTTCAATGATATATTATTTAGCCGTGTGTTCGGTGGTTGCATTAAAAAAAAATATTTTTGATTCTACCGCTGGTCTAATAAGGTGAAACCTTGCCAACTGGATTTGTCCTTGTCATCAGCATACGACTTGATCATTTAATATACTTTGTCATTACACAACAGCTTTCTCATGTATTCTTTAATGAACTTAGCATTCAATCTAATATCTTAAACACTAGAACTAACTATAGAAGCTATTAATTAGCACTTATTTTCATACCCCAAATTAAAATGTTCTGCTTTGGTTTGAATTCTAAAACAATCAGTTACTTTTGGTTAAAATGTGAACTTTTTTTCAAAAACCATAGTCCAAAATTATTAGCCTTACATAATACCAAATGTTTGATCGCTCATCAGACAATGGAACTTGGTGGAACTATTGTCATATGAGTATGTAAAGTGTAAAAGATCATGTTATCCTCATTTTATCAATGAATTATGAAAAAAAATATTTAACGTCTGCTTTATACCCTACAAAATCTGGGCGAGAATAATTTTTGCCGTATTTCCATCTGGTTTTAAACGTTTGTTATTTTGCTGTAACGTTTAGTAATGATCCAGATTATGTGAGGATTGAGCACCTTCACATGTTTGTAACCTTGTGATATTCTAAATGTGTCTGTCTCAATCATGAATCTGTAATTGAATGGTTGTCTGTTTATGCAGTTTGTTATATCTGAATTATGCATTTTTGTCATAAATCAGTCCGTTTGGTTTTTGTTTGAATTGTTACACATTTTGTTTTGTCTCAACCTTTTATTGTTAACTTTACGGTACATCAACTTCTTTTTGCTCTCGATACCCATAATTTAAAATCTATGGGACAGTTTTTGGTATTAGCTACATTTATTTATGTATATTTCACACATGCAAAATATGTTGTATTGTATATATTATCATCTCTGTAACTATGTTATTTAGTTAATGAGAATAAAGATCTATCTATCTACCATATCTCTTTATTTTATATATTGCATTTCTAAATCTGAAAAAATCATATGAAGGCACTTTACCATTTCATAGAGGATTTTTTATTCAGTTGGCAGTAATAATTGTGACTGAATAGTATATATCATGTTTTTATATATTTGTAGGAGCAGGAAATGCGACGTGTGGTAAGATTTTGTAAATAGAAATGCAATTGGCATTTGACTTTTTGTTCCCTGTTAATATTCTAACTGAATATATAACTATGCATTAGGAAATGATTATCAAAGGTACCAGGATTAAAATTGAAAATGCGCGTTTCGTCTACATCAGACTCATCAGTGACGCTCATATCAAAATATTTATAAATTCAAACAAGTACGAAGTTGAAGAGCATTGAGGATCCAAAATTCCAAAAAAATTCCAAGATTTGATAATTAGAGATAAGTACTATTACAATTCTCAAAATTTTCAACAGGGCTCATATTTCAAGAAATTTTATTTACACTCTGCAATTAAAGTCAATAAATGTTATCACTGAGTAATCAAGAACAACGAATACAATGAGGACAATGACTGTATGCTGACTCTACCTTGTATATAATTGGATCACATTTTAAATCTTAATACATCATATGTAGGCATTTTACAACTTCATAAAGGATGATATTTTTTCAGTTGGCAGTTATATTTATAACTAAATAGCGTATTTTTATTTCTACGCGTCGGAAAAACTACTTTTGGTAAGATTTTATCTCATTAGAAGTGCAGTTCTCATTTGTCTCCTTGTTTTCTGTTAATATTCTATCTGAATATATAACATGTATAACTATGCCTTAGACTGTATTATTTGAGATAAATACTATCATAATTCTCAAAATGCTCAATATGGCTCAAATCTCAAGAAGTTGTATTTACACTTGGCAATTAAAGTCAATAAATGTTATCATTTAGTAATCAGGAACAACGAATGGCATGAGGACGTTGTACTGTATACTGGCATAAACTTGTAAATAATTGGATTACATTTTAAATCTGAACACATCATATGTAGGCATTTTACAACTTCATAAAGGATGATATTTGCATATATGAAGCTTGGAAAATACATTTGATCAAAATGATAGGTATACAAACATAACGCTTGGGTAGTAAACCTAACAGAAGATAGTTGTACAGACCTTGATCATACAAGACAAAACAAATAAAGGTTTACAAATCTAAAATCTGAGTAATACAACTAAAAATAGTAGTTAATTTCTAATACACCAATTTTTTAATGATCATCAATGACCAGATCGATATGTAGTGACAACGCTACGTCTATAGAACTTGACTTTAGTGTCTTTTTGTTGTTGTGATGTTCCCGACAACTTGTATTTGTATTATTTGTATTTTTATCCATCTGATTAGTTAAGCCTTTTTCAACTGATTTGAATAGTTCGTTCTTATGTTGTTCTGTTACACCACTGTCCCAGGGTAGAGGAGGGTTGGGATCCGACCATATGTTTAATCCCGCCACATGTATGTGCCTGTCCAAAGTAAGGAGCCTGTTATTCAGTGGTTGTCGTTTGTTTATGTGTTACATATTGGTTTTTCGTTCATTTTTGTACATAGATTAGGCTGCTAGTTCTCTCGTTTGAATTGTTTTACAATGTCATTTCGGGGCCTTTTGTAGATGACTATGCGGTATGGGCTTTGTTCGTTGTTGAAGGCCGTACGACAGACTCATGTCATGATTTTTTTCCATAAACTAAAATGCCAAAGAATCGACTGTACAACAATATTTCAATCCCCTCAGTTTCAACCGCATAATTGCCAAAACATACTGTCATGAGTGGGACAAAGGCAAAATCAGAAGGTGCAAAAGAAAACTCAAAACTTGTCGAACAGAATTTGTTGACCTTACTGACAATCATTTGGCGTTGGTTACAGGCAGTCATTGCCCTGGAATTTGTGTACTTGCCAGCAAATAATTGCAATGAAACTAAAAATATAAACCTTCTTGACAAATATTTCGAAACAAAAATAAAATATCATTGAATTTATTCTAAAAGAAATTAGAGACACTATCTGATTAATTTGTAGTCTGACAATTTTGACGTACATGTTCAAGTACCCGGCAACGTCATTGAATCAGCAATTCTACCATAAATTCCATTTTGAATTTGCACCTGTCCTAAATCAGGATTTGGCCTTGTCATCAGCATACGACTTGGTCATTTGATATACTTTGTTATTACACAACAGCCTTCTCTTATATTCTTTCATGAACTTAGCATTCAATCTAACATCTAAAACACAAGGAATGAATTCAGAAGACTTACAAGAAGTTATTTTTCATACCCCAATCAACAATGTTCTGCTTTGGTTTAAATTCTAAAACAACCAGTTACTTTTTGTTAAAATGTGAACCTTTTTTTCAAAATCAATAGTCCAAAATTATTAGCCTTACATAATACCAAATGTCTGATCGCTCATCAGACAATGTAATTTGGTGGAACTATTGTGATATGAATATGTAAAGTTAAAAAGATCATTTTATCCTCATTTTATCAATGAATTATGAAAAAAAAATATTTGACCTCTGCTTCATCCCTACACAAGCTGGCCTAGAATAAATTTTGTATTTCCATCTAATTTTAAACGTTTGTTATTTTGCTGTAACGTTAACTATTGACCCAGATTATGTGACGATTGAGCATTTACACACATTTGTAACCTTGTCACATTCTAAATGTGTCTGTCTCAAGTCATGAGCCTGTAATGCAATGGTTGTCTGTTTATGATGTTAAATCAGGCCGTTTGGTTTTTGTTTGAATTGTTACACATTTTGTCATGTCCCGGCCTTTGACAGTTGACTTTACGGTACATCAACTTCTATTTGCTTCGATACCCATAGTTTAAAATTTGTGGTATAGTTTTGATATTAGCAATCATACGATATTTGGTGTTCTTATTGTTCACAGCAATACGGTGCACTTTTATTGCTTAATTCTACGTTATTCAGACTCTGTTGGATTTTTTTGCAATCACTCCACATCTCCTTATGTCATAATACAATTTTGAATCTGAATACATTATATGTAGCGATTTAACCATAATATTAAAGATGTATTATTTGTTTGCATTAAAAATAACAAATGAAAATTAAATAACAACTTTTTTTTCTTCATCTTTGTGAAAGAAAAAAGAGATAGACGAACTCTCAAAGGTAAGATTTGTTTCATTTCAAGTTCAGTTGTCTTTTGACTTTTTGTGCTCTTTTTTCTAACTAAATTATATTATGTAAAAGACTTGTTATTTTTGCTCTCGATACCCATAATTTAAAATCTATGGGACAGTTTTTGGTATTAGCTACATTTATTTATGTATATTTCACACATGCAAAATATGTTGTATTGTATATATTATCATTTCTGTAACTATGTTATTTAGTTAATAAGAATAAAGATCTATCTATCTACCATATCTCTTTATTTTATATATTACATTTATAAATCTGAATAAATCATTTGATGGCATTTTACCAATTCATAAAGGAGGATGTTTATTTCAGTTGGAAGTAATAATTGTGACTGAATAGTATATATCATGTCTTTTTAATATTTGTAGGAGCGGGAAAAACGACGTGTGGTCAGATTTTGTCGAATTGAAAGTGCAATTTGCATTTGACTTTTGGTCTCTGTTAATATTCTTACTGAATATATAACTATGCATTATATTTGATAATTTGAGATAAATACTATTATAATTCTCAAAATGTTCAATAGGGCTAAAATCTCAAGAAGTTGTATTTACACTTGGCAATTGAAGTCAATAAATGTAATCATTTAGTAATCAGGAACATCGAATGGCATGAGGACGTTGTACTGTATACTGACATAAACTTGTAAATAATTGGATTACATTTTAAATCGGAACACATCATCTGTAGGCATTTTACAACTTCATAAAGTATGATATTTTTCAGTTGGCAGTTATATTTATAACTTAATAGTATATATCATGATTTTTTTTATTTGTAGGAGAGGGAACTGCAACGTATGGTAAGATTTGATCTCATGACAGGTGAACAGGTAAATCTTTAATGTCAGCAAATTATATAAAGGCAACAGTAGTATACCGCTGTTCAAAACTCATAAATCCATGGACAAAAAACAAAATCGGAGTAACAAACTAAAACCGAGGGAAACGCATTAAATATAAGAGGAGAGCAACGACACAACACTAAAATGTAACCCACACAGAAATAGAAATAGAAACATTAATAGTAAAAACCTTTTTGGTGGACGGGTATTTGATTATGACTTGTTGTTATATTAATGACTTTTCATGTCACAATCACAATACAAGAATCGGTGAATAAATGAAAACCTTTGCTAATACACCACAATACATTGATCGATGTAAAACTCGAAAGCTTGGGTAGTACTAGAACACACCCGTGATATCGCGGGTCCGTGACTGAATTCAAGTATATAACTATGCGCAAGCCTTATTTTGATATTAGTATTGTCATCTGATAAAGTCATGCCGATTATAAGATACGCAGTTTTCTCTGCTTTCAAATCTTTCTGTCTGGAACTTATCAATTATTGGTAGTATTAATTAGTTGGAAAACAAAAGGTCCTGGAATGGAATATTTTTTAATCAACAGCATTGTCCTATATTAGTTATAAAGTTGAATTTTTTGTTTCGCTGTTTTACGTCATGCCCGCTAACAAATTGAAAACTGTACCCATACGCCTTATTTTAGTCCAGATTTTTAGTATTCGTATTGTTATCTTAGAAATTTTTACTGATTAAAATGATACAATAGGTAACAATTTGACAATCTAGTAGTGTCAACTCTGTGAATATGACCTGTGTATATAGCATATTAATCCTGAATACACCGTTTGGTGGTGCGCCTGTCAGATGCGGAACGTACAAATAAGGTAATAGGTAACAGGTGAATATACTATTGGTATCGGTATCGGACTCAACCCGGAAATTCTTAATTATTGGCAATATTAAACTTGTAAATAATTGTATTACATTTTGAATCTGAACACATCATATGTAGGCATTTTACAACTTCATAAAGGATGATATTTTTTGCAGTTGGCAGTTATATTTATAACTTAATAGTATATATCAAGATTTTTTTTATTTGTAGGAATTGGAACGACTACGTATGGTAAGATTTGATCTCATTAGAAGTGCAATTGGCATTTGCCTTTTCGTTCTCTGTTAATATTCTTACTAAATATACAACTTTGCATTATATTTGATAATTTGAGATAGATACTATTATAATTCTCAAAATGTTCAGTATGGCTCAAATCTCAAGAAGTTGTATTTACACTCTGCAAATGAAGTCCACATCTGGAGAGTCCGGCCAAATCAAACTGATATTAACATTTCGTATTTGTTTTGTACCGTTACACTATTGTTGCAGTATAGTGCAGAGTTTAGCGCCCAAAACATGTTTAACATTGCGACATTTTCTATTTGACTGTCCTAAGTCAGGAGTCTGTTATTCTATGTTTGTCCGTTTCTTGCTGTGTGTTATAGCTGTTTATCTTAAAATAATTTGTCAGAAATCATGATATAAAATTGAGAATGGAAATGGGGAATATGTCAGAGAGACAACAACCCGGCCAAATAGCAGATGACAGCCGAAGGCCACCAATGGGTCTTTAACCCAGCGACAAAAAATACGGCACCAAGAGTTGGGCATCTGCCGGCCCCTCAAAAAAATGTGTACTAATTCATTGAAAATGGACGTCATATTGAACTTCAAAACATATAAATGAACTAAATTTTTAAAAAACCATGCAGGACTCAAATCTTATTAACTTGTATTTAGATTCTACAACTGAGGCAAATCAAAGTCATTATTGTACAATAAAGTACAATTATTGCCATTAGAACGTCGTACATATTATTTTTTATATGGATTTTGGTAACTAATATTAACTTATATATCAATAGTAAAGTTACATGAACAGGTAAACCTTAACTGTCAACGAATCAACCTTAGTATTTATAACTATAGCGGTGAGGTGGTATTTGAATATGACATGGTTGTATATTAATTACTCTTCATGACACTTTTCTGACCTGAAAAGGGTGTCGGTGATATGAAAAATGCTAGTCAAACAGATTGTTTCATTCTCATTGTATCACATTTATATTCAATTGACAAACGCATATTTGATGTCTGCTTTATATCTTCGCTGGACTACACATCATTTTTGGAGGTCATGTCCGTAAAATATCACCATGTCGGAAGCTATATAAAGTATTGGTTAATCAAATCAAATCAAAGATATGTGTACATATCTACATTTTTGGAAATAGATTATAAAACAAAGATAGGCGTACAAATTTAGAAATTTGGGAATAAATAGTAAAACAAAGATAGGTGTACAAATCTAAAGATTTGAAAATAGATTATAAATCAAAGATAGTCGTACAAATCGAGAGATTTGAAATAAGATCACAAATCAAAGATAGGTATCCAAATCTAAAACTTGTGCAATATAGAAAACAAAAGAGGAACCAAAGGGACATTTAAAATCATAAATCGAAAATAAGGAGTTTTGCTTCAAAACAAATATGAGTTTTAACCGACCTCAATGTCAATCTATAGATGAAAGTCAAGATATTAGGTAGACTTAACTGTAAAGGAGAGGCGAGTAGCTGTTCGAGTTCGAAGGGATAGATGCGTTCAACATAGTCACCAAATTAAGAATTATTTTGTAAGAGAAGATCATCTCTATAGCGCAAGTTTCTTCCCATGGAAATGCCAATTACTCATTGAACAACACTTCCTCCAAACGTTACAAATGTGTTGTCAATTAAGAAATCAAGCATCTTGATAATGTCAGTTTGAGAGAATAATTTGTTTGAATCAGAGTGATATTTATTTAACAAAGTAGGATTTATCCTTCCCTGTGATAAGATACTTGTATCTACTTTGGCCTTTTTTTTTTCGAAACAACGACCAACTTTTTTTATTTGTTTTTAAGTCTGGAACGGGGAATGCTTGTGTAAAGTGTAGAAAATTCAAATGTTTTAATATTATTGCAAGATGAACGAGTCTTAAGTTGTATATACTGAAGATAGTAGTACATTTCTGGAGTCTAGAAAATTAGAAATATGTACGAACCTATACTTGGGTAAAACATCATAGTACAAAATATCAGTGTGCAAGTCTTAAGCGTATTTAATTCAACTCATAACAAAGATAGGTATACAAATTTAAATTTTAGAAATATAAATAGGTTAACTAATTATAAATTTGGGTAATACAACTCAAAAGACTGGTGTGCAAATCTTACTTTTGGGCAATAAAGCACAAAGCAGAGTTTACAGCTTTGTACGGATCTTGGGAGTCCATCCCTTCCTAACTGATTTTGAATGTTTATTCTTTTGCTGTATAGTTCTAAATATTGTCCTAGGTTGTGGGAAAATTGAGCATGCTTACTAACATGTTTAGTGTCCTAATGTGCCTGTCTCAAGTAAGGAACCTGGGAATCAATGAATGTCTGTTTATGCTGTGTTTTTCGATTATGTATTTATTCTAAACAAGGCCGTTATATTTTGACGTACTATCTATTTCACTTTTCATCATGCCTTGGCCTTTTACAACTGACTTTACGGTTCGGGTTTTCTCATTGTTAAAAGCCGTTTAATGAACTGTATTCGCTTATAATTAAATAGCCATGATTTATACTATGTTGGACAGTTGAATTATTTTCAGTTATACCACATCTCCTTATTTTATATAAATCTGAATAAATCATATAAAGACATTGTACCATACATAATAGAGAATGTATTTTAAATTTGCAGTACAAATTATAACTTAATAGTACATAACTTTTTTTTGTATTTGTAGGGGTGGGAAAAAATCGACCAGGTAAGATTTCGTTTCATTTGAAATGCAATTGCCACTTGTCACGTGTATTTTCTACTTTTTCAAAGAAAAGAAAATGATGTGATAGACAGTTATAGTTTGAGATAAAAACTGGTAGAATTTCAAATTAGGTTCTAATGTCTTGCATGGTCATATAACCCCAAAAAAAATACGAAAGGTGTACAAAATGATGTCTGGTTTTTACATTACAACACAAAGATATGTATAAATGTATAAACCTAAAATGTTAGTAATATAACCTTAAATAAATATGCGTATAAATCAGAAACGTGGGCTTAATAGCTAAAACAAAGATTAGTGTATGAATTTAAATCTTGGGTAATTCGATTTTTAAAAAAAAGATCAGTGCACACATGTAAAATCTGAGAAATACAACTCAACATAGATAGGTATACAAATCATAAGCTTGGGTAATGCATCAGAATATAAAGATCGATTCATACTCTGTTTGATATTTTTCAATCATACTACATCTCCTTATGTTGTAATACAATTTTGAATCTGAAGACATTATATGTGTGAATTTAACCAGAATATAAAAGATGTATTATTTGTTCGCGTTTAGAATAACAACTGATTATGATATATCATATTTTTTTCTTAATCTTTGTAGGAAAGTAAAGAAGAGCTTGAGGTAAGATTTTTTTCTCATTTAAAGTCCAGTTGTCTATTCACTTTTTGTTCTCTGTTTGCTTACTGAAAAAAAAATTATGTAAAAGACTTGATCATTTGAGATATAAACTAGTTGAATTCAAAATAAGGTTCACGAGGTCGAAAATCTAAATCAGCTGTATTTAGATTCTGCAACTAAAGTCAATCAAGGTAATCAGTGTACAATCGAGTACACTAAATGACACGTTATTATTATTTCTGATATGAATTATGTGAACGGATATAAACTTTCATTAGAGGTTTTGCAGCACTGAAGTATTTAGAAACGTATACGTATCAAAGTATTCATAAACGTGCAATACAGTTTAAATGAGTATCTTTTTTCCTGACTCGGCGAATCTATCAATGAATTGATTAAAGTAAAAAGGAGAATTTTCATGTATGTTTGGTTTTCTCTATATGCCTAATCAATGTACAGAACATTAAAGTACCGAAGAATGCTTTTTAAAGAAATTAATAAAGATAAAATATAACTTTGAGTGTAAAGTCAGGCACATCTATTATTCAAAGCGTGTTCAGGGCGATTTTTTTTTTTTGGTCCTTTAAATGTTTCATGAAGAAACTAAAAAATATCATCTCGCTTCAAATTCCATTATTTTTATATTTTAAAGCTAGATTTCTATAGATTGACATTCAAATTTCAGCTTAAAAACAACAAAAGATATGGGTCAGGTGAAATACCTTTGTAATGAGTCATCATCACAGGATAGGGAACTTTGATTATAGAAATAACCTTTGGCTAAATAGTTCAACTTCTCACTAGTAATGAATTTACTTTATTTGACCAATTATTTAATAAAACAAGTTTGACATATTATCATCTTATTTATGTGCTTTAAGATAATAGTCGGACGTTCATTCCTTCTTCCCTTTCTTATGCAGTTTTTATTCAGTGGTATGCCAGGGTGCCCGGTCCTCTTATGTGGAAAACATCTTATTGATTATTTAAGGAATCACTGAAAAATGAGTGGAGCGGGCCAATCTTTGGCAGTCGGTGACCCCCCCCCCCCCCCTTCCTTACGAAAATTTATGGATCAACCAATACATGTATAGTGGTTTACAGTAACCTCTCTGGAATACTCTATTTTAAGTATCCATTGAATGATTTTCAATCATTATTTTTTTATGACACTTGATAGATTTGTGATTCTTTTTTTTCATGTAACAAAAATTATCTTAATTCAGCGTCCTATGTAAAGCGATACATATTGATTTTATTAAACAGTACACATATTTTAAAGATTTAATTGCACGTCAAATACGTTCTTGGAATATTCCAATTTTACTCCGGATCTACGTGCTACGCACACAATTTGATTGGTTGTGGTAAACAGTTAACTTTATTGATACATCGGATACGTTGGAGGAGCATTCCATTTCTGAAGCTGTTATTTCATTGGCTGTTTGATACGTTAGAAGCTTCACAGGAATGTTCCATTTTATTTCTCTTGCTAATCAAGCGGACCTTGCTCTGGTACGGTGTATTCTTATTGTAGGTTTTTCAGCAATTTGTATAGTGTCTGATGTGGTTTACTGAAACTTTTATGGAATACTTTATTTTAAGTATTCAACGTCAAATGAGAAATGAACCCTTTGTTAAAACACGATTATGTATTGAGTCTATATAGACAACATTCAACTCAAACATGCATTAACTTAAAGATTGCGAAAGTTGAGCACACATTTGACACGAGATGTGTTTGATATTTAAATAAAGAAACGAAAAATGGAGGATGTTTTATTCAGTTGGCAGTACTAATTGGGACTGAATAGTATATATGATGTTTTTATATATTTGTAGGAGCAGGAAATACGACGTGTGGTAAGATTTTGTCTAAATAGAAATGCAATTGGCATTTGACTTTTTGTTCTCTGTTAATATTCTAACTGAATATTTAACTATGCATTACGAAATGATTATCAAAGGTACCAGGATTAAAATTTAGTACGCCATGTGCGCGTTTCGACTACATAAGACTCATCAATGACGCTCATATCAAAATATTTATAAAGCCAAACAAGTACGAAGTTGAAGAGCATTGAGGATCCAAAATTACCCAAAAATGTAGATTTGATAATTCGAGATAAGTACTATTACTATTCTCAAAATTTTCAATAGGGCTCATATTTCAAGAAATTGTATTTACACTCTGCAATTAAAGTCAATAAATGTTATCATTTAGTAATCAAGAACAACGAATGGCATGAGGACGTTGTACTGTATACTGGCATAAACTTGTAAATAATTGGATTACATTTTAAATCTAAACACATCATATGTGGGCATTTTACAACTTCATAAAGGATGATATTTTTCAGTACTTGGCAGTTATATTTATAACTTAATAGTGTATATCATTATTTTTTTGTAGAAGGAGCAAAAAGAACGTATGGTAAGATTTTATCTCATTATAAGTGCAATTGGCATTTGTCTCTTTGTTTTCTGTTACTATTCTTACTGAAAATATAACTATGCATAAGACTTGATTATTTGAGATAAATACTATTATACTTCTCAAAATGTTCAGTAGGACTCATATCTCAAGAAGTTGTATTTACACTCTGCAAATGAAGTCAATAAATATAATCATTGAGTAATCAAGAACAACGAATGGCATGATGACGATGACTGAATACTGACATCAATAGTAATTGGTTATTTTATGTGAACAAGTAAATCTCCTTAATGTCAACAAATTAACATTGATAGTAAAAACCTTTTTGGTGGACGGGTATTTGATTATGATTTGTTGTTATATTATTGAATTTTCATGTCACAATCACAATGTACAAGAAACAGTGAATAAATAAAAACTTTGGTAATACACCACAATACAATGATCGATGTAAAAATCGAAAGCTTTGGTAGTATATTACAATACAAGGATCGGTGTATACATCAAAAGCGTGGGTAATATATCACAATTAAATGATCGATATATAAATCGAAAGCTAAAGTAATACATCACAATACAATGATCGATGCGTAAATCAAAAGCTTTGGTAAAATAACTCAAAATAAATAAAGCTGAACAAATTTATATATCTTTGGTATCAAGTCTAAGTTATGGAATTTAAAACAAAGACAGGTGTATAAATCTAAAGCACGGGTAATACATTAAAATCTAAAACTTCGTCTACATCTGGAGAGTCAGGCCATATCAAACTGTTATTAACATTTCGTTTTTGTTTTGTATCGTTCCAATATTGTTGCTGTATAGTGCAGAGTTGAGAGCCCAAAACATGTTTAACATTGCGACATTTTCAATGTGACTGTCCTAAGTCAGGAGTCTGTTACTGTGTGTTTGTCCGTTTCTTGCTGAGTGTTATAGCTGTTTTTCTTAAAATTATTTGTCAGAAATCATGATATAAAATTGAGAATGGATATGGGGAATATGTCAGAGATAACAACCCGGCCAAATAGATGATAAAAACCGAAAGCCACCCATGGGTCTTCAACGCAGCGACAAAAAATACCGCACCCATCGTGCATAATATATTTTATACAGATTTTGTGAGAAAACATCATCTGTATTGGGGAAAGACTTCATACTTCTTTTTTCCTTAACATATTCCGGCTTAACGTCCGCATCATATGAATAAAGGAACAAGTCGGTAGGAAGAGGGATGAAGTTGGTTCCCATATGGAAATGCCAATCATTCATTAAAGAACGCGTCGTTTATACGTAACAAATTAAATGTGGTGTCAATCAAGAAATCAGGCATCTTGATAATGTCAGTTTAAGAGACTTTTTTGTTTATTTTTTACAAAGTAAGACTTATCTCTCTCTATGACAAGATACTTGTATCTACGTTGGCCATTCTATCTTTTGTGAAACAAAGCAGGACTTCTTTTCAATTGGGAATACTTGTGTTAAGTGTAGAAAATTAAAATGTTTAAATACTATTGCAAAATTGCTTATAATAAAGGTAGTAGTACAGTCCAGGTGTACTGTCTATTAAACACAAATTATAAACTTGGGTAAAACAACTCAAAATAAAGACAGGTGTGGAAATCTTACGTTTGGGCGATAAAGCACAAAACAAAGATAGGTGGCCAAATTAAGTGTTGTGTTCAGAAAGTGATATTTGATCTCTTTCCAACTGATTTTAAAAGAAAGTTATTTTACTGTATCGTTACACTATTGTCCTAGGTTGTGGGAGAATTGAGAACGCTTACCAACATGTTTACCCTGTCACTTACGTTCTTAAATATGTCTGTCTCGAGAAAGGAACATGTGTGTGGTATATCGTTTATGCATTTGTTATAAACAAGGCCGTTATTATTTGTATTATTGTCAATCATACCACATCTCCTTATTTTATATAAATCTAAATAAATCATATGAAGACTTTGTACCAGTTCATAAAAGAGGATGTATTTTAAATTTGCAGTACAACTTATCACCTTATATGTCATTTTAGGGATATTTTTTATATTTTTTAGGAAAAATCAATACGCGAGGTAAGATTTTGTCTCACTTGACATGCAGTTTTCATTTGTCACGTGCGTTCTCTGCTTTTTTTTAAAGAAAAGTAAGTAGTAGACTTAATAGTTTCCGATAAAAACTTGTAGAATTTCAAATTAGATTCAAGAGGATTCAGCTCTCAATTCGTAGTAGTTAGAGTCTGCAACGGAGGTCGACCAAGATAATCATTTATGAATCAAGTACACTGAATGACATGAAGATGTCATACTCAGTATATTTCATATTAATTCTGAGAACTTATATTAATTGATATATTATTAATTAATTATATTAACATGCAAATGTAAGCTGTGAACCAGTTAGCCTTGGTAGTACAAAAAAAAATGGTTTTATATTAGTAACTCTTCATTTCACTTTTATGACCGGAAAATGTGTCGGTGATATAGAAAATGTCAAGTCAAAATGATTTTATTTCCGTTATATCATTTTATTCAATTGACAAATAACCATTTGATGTCTGTTTCATCCCTCCACTGGATTTTGTAAAATTGATATTGCAGGTGATCTCCCAAAACAATTATCATCGTTTCGCTATTTCAAAAATTGGTTATCCAATTCTCAAACAAAGAGAGGTATACAAATGTAAGGCGTGGTCAATATAACTAACAAAAGATAGATGTACAGTTATGATGTCTTGGTAATATAACCCCCCAAAAAAATACGAAAGGTGTACAAAATAATGTCTAGGTTTTACATTACAACACAAAGATATGTATAAATGTATTAACCTAAAATCTGAGTAATGCAACCTTAAATAAACATGCGTATAAATTAGAAGCTTGGGCTTAATAGCTAAACAAAGATGGGTGTTTGAATTTAAATCTTGGGTAATTCGATTTAGAAAATGGAGATCGGTGTATAAATGTAAAATCTGAGAAACACAACTCAACATAGATAAGTATACAAATCATTAGTCTGGGTAATGTATCAGAATATAAGGATCGGTGCATACATCATACGCTTGATTTATACAACTCAAAAAAAATAAATTCGGACAGATCTAAAACTTGCGTAAAACATCCCAAAACCAGGAAAGGAGTACACATCTAAAGCTTTGATATAAAATTGATAGCTTTTAAAATCTTGAGTCTCTGGTAATACAACTCAAAACTAAGATAGGTGTTCAATTTTGAGTCGTCGGTAATACACAGTAAAGTGTATAAATTTAAAGATTTGTGCAGATGCGGAGAATCAAACTTTTTAGGCACTTCGTTCTTATGTTGTACTTTTACACTATTGTTCCTGGTTGAGGAAGAATGGAGCGTTCAAAAAACATGTTTAACCCTGCCACATTGTTAATGTGTTTTTCCCATGTCAAGAGTCTGTATTTCTACTGCTGTCATTTTGTTTCTGTGTATTTTAGCTGTTTTTCTCATAATAATTTGTCATAAATCAGGATGTTAGTGTTTTGTTCGATTTTTTATAAACTTAGCCATAGTAGGTAAAATTGAGAATGGAAATGGGGAATGTGGCAAAGATACAACAACCCGACCATGCATGGAACACACAACAGCAGAAGGTCACCAACAGATTTTCAATGGTTTTTTTTTATAGTTATACTCGATATTTGGTGTTCTTATTGTTCACAGCAATACGGTGCACTATTATAATCCTGGTACCTTTGATAACTATTTAATTGCTTAATTCTACGTTATTCAGACTCTGTTGGATTTTTTTGCAATCACTCCACATCTCCTTATGTTATAATACAATTTTGAATCTGAATACATTATAAGTAGCGATTTAACCATAATATTAAAGATGTATTATTTGTTTGCATTAAAAATAACAAATGAAAATTAAATAACAACTTTTTTTCTTCATCTTTGTGAAAGAAAAAAGAGATAGACGAACTCGCAAAGGTAAGATTTGTCTCATTTTAAGTTCAGTTGTCTTTTGACTTTTTGTGCTCTTTTTTCTAACTAAATTATATTTTGTAAAAGATTTGTTCTTTTTGCTCTCGATACCCATAATTTAAAATCGATGGGACAGTTTTTGGTATTAGCTACATTTAGTTATGTATATTTCACACATGCAAAATATGTTGTATTGTATATATTATCATCTCTGTAACTATGTTATTTAGTTAATGAGAATAAAGATCTATCTATCTACCATATCTCTTTATTTTATATATTACATTTCTAAATCTAAAAAAATCATATGAAGGCATTTTACCATTTCATAGAGGATGTTTTATTCAGTTGGCAGTACTAATTGTGACTGAATAGTATATATCATGTTTTTATATATTTGTAGGAGCAGGAAATACTACGTGTGGTAAGATTTTGTCTAAATGGAAATGCAATTGTCATTTGACTTTTTGTTCTCTGTTAATGTTCTAACTGAATATATAACTATGCATTATGAAATGATTATCAAAGGTACTAGGATTAAAATTTAGTACGCCATGTGCGCGTTTCGTCTTCATAAGACTCATCAATGACGCTCATATCAAAATATTTATAAAGCCAAACAAGTACGAAGTTAAAGAGCATTGAGGATCCAAAATTCCCAAAAAATGTAGATTTGATAATTCGAGATAAGTACTATTACTATTCTCAAAATTTTCAATAGGGCTCATATTTCAAGAAATTGTATTTACACTCTGCAATTAAAGTCAATAAATCTTATCACTGAGTAGTCAACGAATACAATGAGGACAATGACTGTATGCTGACTCTACCTTGTATATAATTGGATCACCTTTTAAATCTGAATACATCATATGTCGGTATTTTACCAGTTCATAAAAGATGATATTTTTTCAGTTGGCAGTTATATTTATAACTTAATAGCGTATTTTTATTTCTAAACGTCGGAAAACTACGTTTGGTAAGATTTTATCTCATTAGAAGTGCAGTTCTCATTTGTCTCCTTGTTTTCTGTTAATATTCTATCTGAATATATAACCTGTATAACTATGCCTTAGACTGTATTATTTGAGATAAATACTATTATAATTCTCAAAATGTTCAATAGGGCTAAAATCTCAAGAAGTTGTATTTACACTTGGCAATTAAAGTCAATAAATGTTATCATTTAGTATTCAGGAACAACGAATAGCATGAGGACGTTGTGCTGTATACTGGCATCAACTTGTAAATAATTGGATTACATTTTAAATCTAAACACATCATATGTGGGCATTTTACAACTTCATAAAGGATGATATTTTTCAGTTGGCAGTTATATTTATAACTTAATAGTGTATATCATTATTTTTTTGTAGAAGGAGCAAAAAGAACGTATGGTAAGATTTTATCTCATTATAAGTGCAATTGGCATTTGTCTCTTTGTTTTCTGTTACTATTCTTACTGAAAATATAACTATGCATAAGACTTGATTATTTGAGATAAATACTATTATACTTCTCAAAATGTTCAGTAGGACTCATATCTCAAGAAGTTGTATTTACACTCTGCAAATGAAGTCAATAAATATAATCATTGAGTAATCAAGAACAACGAATGGCATGATGACGATGACTGAATACTGACATCAATAGTAATTGGTTATTTTATGTGAACAAGTAAATCTCCTTAATGTCAACAAATTAACATTGATAGTAAAAACCTTTTTGGTGGACGGGTATTTGATTATGATTTGTTGTTATATTATTGAATTTTCATGTCACAATCACAATGTACAAGAAACAGTGAATAAATAAAAACTTTGGTAATACACCACAATACAATGATCGATGTAAAAATCGAAAGCTTTGGTAGTATATTACAATACAAGGATCGGTGTATACATCAAAAGCGTGGGTAATATATCACAATTAAATGATCGATATATAAATCGAAAGCTAAAGTAATACATCACAATACAATGATCGATGCGTAAATCAAAATCTTTGGTAAAATAACTCAAAATAAATAAAGCTGAACAAATTTATATATCTTTGGTATCAAGTCTAAGTTATGCAAATCAAAACAAAGACAGGTGTATAAATCTAAAGCACGGGTAATACATTAAAATCTAAAACTTCGTCTACATCTGGAGAGTCAGGCCATATCAAACTGTTATTAACATTTCGTTTTTGTTTTGTATCGTTCCAATATTGTTGCTGTATAGTGCAGAGTTGAGAGCCCAAAACATGTTTAACATTGCGACATTTTCAATGTGACTGTCCTAAGTCAGGAGTCTGTTACTGTGTGTTTGTCCGTTTCTTGCTGAGTGTTATAGCTGTTTTTCTTAAAATTATTTGTCAGAAATCATGATATAAAATTGAGAATGGATATGGGGAATATGTCAGAGATAACTACCCGGCCAAATAGATGATAAAAACCGAAAGCCACCCATGGGTCTTCAACGCAGCGACAAAAAATACCGCACCCATCGTGCATAATATATTTTATACAGATTTTATGAGAAAACATCATCTGTATTGGGGAAAGACTTCATACTTCTTTTTTCCTTAACATATTCCGGCTTAACGTCCGCATCATATGAATAAAGGAACAAGTCGGTAGGAAGAGGGATGAAGTTGGTTCCCATATGGAAATGCCAATCATTCATTAAAGAACGCGTCGTTTATACGTAACAAATTAAATGTGGTGTCAATCAAGAAATCAGGCATCTTGATAATGTCAGTTTAAGAGACTTTTTTGTTTATTTTTTACAAAGTAAGACTTATCTCTCTCTATGACAAGATACTTGTATCTACGTTGGCCATTCTATCTTTTGTGAAACAAAGCAGGACTTCTTTTCAATTGGGAATACTTGTGTTAAGTGTAGAAAATTAAAATGTTTAAATACTATTGCAAAATTGCTTATAATAAAGGTAGTAGTACAGTCCAGGTGTACTGTCTATTAAACACAAATTATAAACTTGGGTAAAACAACTCAAAATAAAGACAGGTGTGGAAATCTTACGTTTGGGCGATAAAGCACAAAACAAAGATAGGTGGCCAAATTAAGTGTTGTGTTCAGAAAGTGATATTTGATCTCTTTCCAACTGATTTTAAAAGAAAGTTATTTTACTGTATCGTTACACTATTGTCCTAGGTTGTGGGAGAATTGAGAACGCTTACCAACATGTTTACCCTGTCACTTACGTTCTTAAATATGTCTGTCTCGAGAAAGGAACATGTGTGTGGTATATCGTTTATGCATTTGTTATAAACAAGGCCGTTATTATTTGTATTATTGTCAATCATACCACATCTCCTTATTTTATATAAATCTAAATAAATCATATGAAGACTTTGTACCAGTTCATAAAAGAGAATGTATTTTAAATTTGCAGTACAACTTATCACCGTATATGTCATTTTAGGGATATTTTTTATATTTTTTAGGAAAAATCAATACGCGAGGTAAGATTTTGTCTCACTTGACATGCAGTTTTCATTTGTCACGTGCGTTCTCTGCTTTTTTTTAAAGAAAAGTAAGTAGTAGACTTAATAGTTTCCGATAAAAACTTGTAGAATTTCAAATTAGATTCAAGAGGATTCAGCTCTCAATTCGTAGTAGTTAGAGTCTGCAACGGAGGTCGACCAAGATAATCATTTATGAATCAAGTACACTGAATGACATGAAGATGTCATACTCAGTATATTTTATATTAATTCTGAGAACTTATATTAATTGATATATTATTAATTAATTATATTAACATGCAAATGTAAGCTGTGAACGAGTTAGCCTTGGTAGTACAAAAAAAAATGGTTTTATATTAGTAACTCTTCATTTCACTTTTATGACCGGAAAATGTGTCGGTGATATAGAAAATGTCAAGTCAAAATGATTTTATTTCCGTTATATCATTTTATTCAATTGACAAATAACCATTTGATGTCTGTTTCATCCCTCCACTGGATTTTGTAAAATTGATATTGCAGGTGATCTCCCAAAACAATTATCATCGTTTCGCTATTTCAAAAATTGGTTATCCAATTCTCAAACAAAGAGAGGTATACAAATGTAAAGCGTGGTCAATATAACTAACAAAAGATAGATGTACAGTTATGATGTCTTGGTAATATAACCCCCCAAAAAAATACGAAAGGTGTACAAAATAATGTCTAGGTTTTACATTACAACACAAAGATATGTATAAATGTATAAACCTAAAATCTGAGTAATGCAACCTTAAATAAACATGCGTATAAATTAGAAGCTTGGGCTTAATAGCTAAACAAAGATGGGTGTTTGAATTTAAATCTTGGGTAATTCGATTTAGAAAATGGAGATCGGTGTACAAATGTAAAATCTGAGAAACACAACTCAACATAGATAAGTATACAAATCATTAGTCTGGGTAATGTATCAGAATATAAGGATCGGTGCATACATCATACGCTTGATTTATACAACTCAAAAAAAATAAATTCGGACAGATCTAAAACTTGCGTAAAACATCCCAAAACCAGGAAAGGAGTACACATCTAAAGCTTTGATATAAAATTGATAGCTTTTAAAATCTTGAGTCTCTGGTAATACAACTCAAAACTAAGATAGGTGTTCAATTTTGAGTCGTCGGTAATACACAGTAAAGTGTATAAATTTAAAGATTTGTGCAGATGCGGAGAATCAAACTTTTTAGGCACTTCGTTCTTATGTTGTACTTTTACACTATTGTTCCTGGTTGAGGAAGAATGGAGCGTTCAAAAAACATGTTTAACCCTGCCACATTGTAAATGTGTTTTTCCCATGTCAAGAGTCTGTATTTCTACTGCTGTCATTTTGTTTCTGTGTATTTTAGCTGTTTTTCTCATAATAATTTGTCATAAATCAGGATATCATAATTTGTCATAAATCAGGATGTTAGTGTTTTGTTCGATTTTTTATAAACTTAGCCATAGTAGGTAAAATTGAGAATGGAAATGGGGAATGTGGCAAAGATACAACAACCCGACCATGCATGGAACACACAACAGTAGAAGGTCACCAACAGATTTTCAATGGTTTTTTTTTTTTATAGTTATACTCGATATTTGGTGTTCTTATTGTTCACAGAAATACGGTGCACTTTTATTGCTTAATTCTACGTTATTCAGACTCTGTTGGATTTTTTTGCAATCACTCCACATCTCCTTATGTTATAATACAATTTTGAATCTGAATACATTATATGTAGCGATTTAACCATAATATTAAAGATGTATTATTTGTTTGCATTACAAATAACAAATGAAAATTATAAATAACAACTTTTTTTTCTTCATCTTTGTGAAAGAAAAAAGAGATAGACGAACTCGCAAAGGTAAGATTTGTCTCATTTCAAGTTCAGTTGTCTTTTGACTTTTTGTGCTCTTTTTTTCTAACTAAATTAGATTATGTAAAAGACTTGTTCATTTGAGATGTAAACTAGTATAATTCAAAATGAGGTTCACGAGGTCTTAAATCTAAATCAGCTGTATTTAGATTCTGCACTTAAAGTCAATCAAGGTAATCAGTGTCGATCAAATACACTGAATGACACGTAATTAGTATTTCTGAAATGGATTATGTAAACTGATATAAACTTTTCACTAATAGTTAAAAAGAAAAATAACAAATATATCAAACTGCGAGAAATAAATATGATAACTGTCAACGAATCAACCATAATAATTATAACCATATATGGGGGTATCGAAAAAGGAAATGATTTATATTACTTACTCTTCATGTTAATTTTATGACCCGAAAAGTTTATCTGAGGTACGTAAAAAAGTTAAATAAAAAAGGTCGTTTCATTCTCCTTTTATCTGAATTATGTGCAATCGACAAACCAACATTTGATGTCTGCTTCATTCCTTCACAAGCTGGACTAGAATATATTTTACAGTTTTGAATTTGATTTTGCGACTTGATTAAGGACTTTCCGTTTTGAATTTTCTCCGTAGTTCAGTACTACTTTTTGTGAGTTTACTTTTTTCAAAGTATGTAAATGCTAACGTTCTTTATCATTTTTACACTGTTTGGTCTTTTTACAAGCATTTACTTATGTAGAAAATAATGAATAGAAATTTTAGCTCGCAAACCTGTGACTTTTATGACAGTCGCATGTCCTTTTTTTATATATATATTTGTAGGATATGGAGGAGAAAGTGCGTAAGGTAAGAATTTGTCTAATTCGAAGTGCAGTTGTCATTTGACTTTTTAGGTCTTTCCACTTTTCCGTGGAAAGACCTATTGGATTTCTTCTGATTATTAGGTCTTTCCACCTTTTCCGTGGAAAGACCTATTGGTTTTCTTCTGATTATTATTTTTTTTTTTTTTTCTTCCGCCAAATTTTTTTCCTTCGCTGTTTTTTTGTTTCGCAAGATGTCGATTTGATATTTGGAATATGATATCGAACAGTTTATACGCTTTTGAAACCAACTCTGCTTAACCGAATACTTTCCCATATAAGAGTTATCTCCCTGAACACTGTTTTTCTTGTTATCGCTAAGGCTTCGCAACCGTATAAGAAACCGACAAATTTATTTTTCCAAATTGCTCGTTATATCCTAAGGATGTTCTGTTTTATTTTGACCGAAGCCGTATCAAGATTCCATATGAGAGTTATTTCCCCTTTTGTATTTGAAATTTTGAAATGTATTTTAAACTGGAAAACCATAAGTGATAGAGACCTAGGGTCTTTTGATTTGAGATCCTTGGTCCAAAAAAATGAAAATTAGGCTAAGGTCAAAGGTCAAGGTCATATTCTAAATTTTGATTTTGGCTTTTTTTCACTCATTTTCATTAACCTTATAAGATATCAACAAATTATTTTTACTAAATTGTTAGTTGCGACATGTCGTAACTTAATAATTTTGGTTGAAAGGGTGCGTAGTCAATAAATGGGAGTTTTAGCCCCTATCATATCTAAAATTATGCGTAAAGTGATATAACTTATTAACCATACATATTAGAGACCTAGGGTCTTTTGATTTGAGATCCTTGGTCCAAAAAAATGAAAATTAGGTCAAGGTCAAAGGTCAAGGTCATATTCTAAATTTTGATTTTGGCTTATTTTCACTCATTTTCATTAACCTTATAAGATATCGACAAATTATTTTTACTAAATTGTTAGTTGCGACATGTGGTAACTTAATAATTTTGGTTGAAAGGGTGCGTTGACAATGACTCGGAGTTTTAGCCCCGATCATATCTAAAATTATGCGTAAAGTGATATAACTTATTAACCATACATATTAGAGACCTAGGGTCTTTTGATTTGAGATCCTCAGTTTGTGACCTTGAAATTGAGGTCAAGGTCATAGGTAAATTTGACGTTCTAGATTATGACCTTTGCTTAAAATTCATATCTTTACATCATAAAGCCATAGGAACTGACATTTTAGACTGATTTTTAATATTCTAATATCAAAATAGATATTTACTGGTGGAAAGACCTTCAATTGTTCTCTGAACAATTGGTTTTTAATATTGATCTTACATCTCTTCTGAAAAAAAAAATCCACCTCCTTGTTATCACTTAAACACTGAAACTACAAGTCCAATCGATCCCACAATTTACAGTCAGCAGGGCATACATGTACTAAAGGTTCATAAAACAACGTGGTGCCGATATCTCTCAAGACTTTTCCTAGAGAAAAGAAATTGCAATGCCGTTAAAATTGCTTGCTAGGTCCGTAAATCTCAGTGAAATGCTACAATAAAATGTCCGCTCCTAGATTGAAATACTTATCTGTGTTACAAACTGGTGCTGAAAAATGTACATTATCAGAAAATAATCCTTAAACGTGTTTTAAAGTTACGCCGAATCAATTAAATCCAAAACATGCACTGCTGGTGAACTGTGATCAAAATGTCAATTTCCTACAATGACAAAAGAAATTACATTGTGTACATTCCATCTCTATAGATGTTGTCTGTTTAACGTCCCCACCTAAAAAGAAATAAAAAGACTAAGTTTTCGTTATTATATACCCGCGTCACGTGATATCTCCTCAATCTGGCGCGCGCGCTGGACCTAAAATAAAAGAAAAACTTTCCAAACTAAACATGAAACTTCTCCGGTAACACAATACTATAGACCCCTTACAGAAACAAACAAACAAACAAACAAACAAACAAACAAACAAAACAACCCCCCCCCCCCCAATCAATCTATGTTTCAAAGGGGGAAAGACCGTTTACAATTGCTTTTTAAAAGCAATTGATTTATATTTTTTTTCTTTTTTCTTCCGCCTAATTTTTTTCCTTCGCTGTTTTTTTGTTTCACAAGATGTCGCTTAGATTTTTGGAATATGATATCGAACAGTTTATACGCTTTTGAAACCAACTCTGCCTAACCGAATACTTTCCCAAATAAGAGTTATCTCCCCGAACACTGTTTTCCTTGTTATCTTTAAGGCTTCGCAACCGTATAAGAAACCGATGAATTTATTTTTCCAAATTGCTCGTTATATCCTCAGGATGTTCTGTTTTATTTTGACCGAAGCCGTATATAGATTCCATATGAGAGTTATCCCCCCTTTTATGTTTGTTATATGAATATGCATTTCTAACTGGTAAACCATAAGTGATAGAGACCTAGGGTCTTTTGATTTGAGATCCTTGGTTCAAAAAAATGAAAATAAGGTCAAGGTCAAAGGTCAAGGTCATATTATAAATTTTGATTTTGGCTTAATTTTACTTATTTTCAAAAGCCGTATAACTTATCGACAAATTATTTTTACTAAATTGTTAGTTGCGACATGTCGTAACACGTAAATTTTAGTCGAAAGAGTACGTAGACATTTGATGCCAGTTTTGACCCCTTTTATTTCTAATATTTGTTGTAAGGTAATACAACTCATTAACAATATATTGTAGAGGCCTAGAGTCTTTTGATTTGAGGTCCTTGGTTGATGACCTCGAAATTGAGCTCAAGGTCATAGGTAAATGTAACGTTCTAGATTTTGACCTTTGCTTTTACCTCATATGTATACATGATCAAGACATGGGACTTTTTAAATTAGGTTGCAATCAATGTGATCTAGAAAAAGACAATCAGAAGTGACCTTTTGTAAACCGGAAGTAGCTATATTTTATACTTAATTAATGAAAAAGTATATAGAACCATATATTTTTGGAATCAGTGCTAAGTAAACAATAAAAATTTACCGGAAGTAACATATTTTAAACCGGAAGTAAAAAATGGTCTCCCTAATTTATATCTTTTTGTATAGAAACCATATATTTTTGGAATAAGCGTTCAATAAGCTGTCATTTGACGCTAAAATTGACATTTAAAATCAAATTTTAATATTTTCATATAAAAAAAGGTCTTAACTGGTGGAAAGACCATCAATGGTTCTCTGAACAATTGGTTTTTAATTATTCTTTGGGTTTTTTTTTCTACTGAATGGACTTATACCACATCATCTTATTTATGTTGATCATGGGAGATAGAAACCAGAAGAATTATACATAAGGTAGTAAGGAGCAATTAAGTCTAAATTAGTTGTATGTGGACTCTGCAACTGAAATAACAGAATGTTATCAGTTACAACGAATGATTTGAAGTGAAGGTTATTATTGTTTTATCAAGTTGAACGAATGACATGAAGATGTCGTACTTAGTATTTTCTTTACAAATTATGTGACCTGATATTAACTTCTTAATTAATAATTAATTCGTATGAACTATAAACCTTATATGTCAACGAATTAACCTTGATGGTATTAACGTTTTTATAGCGGGGTTATTTAAATATTAAACTGAAAACAAAGATATGTGTATCTTCCTTGTGAGCAGCAGCCTTCTTTCAAGGAAATCATGATAGGAAATAGAAGCCCGGGAATATCGTATCAATTGAGGGATATATACACAGATAGAGATTTAGAAGTACATCATGAATCAAAGATAGGTGTATAAATCTAAAGCTTGGGCAATATAACAAAAAAAGAAACCAAAGGGACATTCAAACTCATAAGCTGAAAATAAAATGACAAGCCAATGGGTAAAAAAAGAAAAAGACCAACAGACAAACAATAGTAAACAAGACAAAACATAGAAAACTAAAGTCTCAGCAAGACGAACTGCACAGAAAACTGGGGATGATCTTATGTGCTCCGGACGGACAGACAATTCCTTCTCAACGTGTGACTTATGTGAGCACAAAGCCGATAATAAGTCTAAGTCATATTCGGGGGAAAGGGACAGGATTCCTGTATAACGTCAGCATCATTTTAATAAATGATCAAGTCGGCAGACAGGAAGCGGGATACAGTTGGTTTCAATATGGGAATGCCAATCATTCATTGAAAACACGTCCTCCAAACGTATCAAGTATGATGTCAATCAAGAAATCAAGTATCTTGATATTGTCAGTTTTAGAGAATTATTTTTGTTTGAATCAAAGAGATTTTTTACAAAGTAAGATGTATTCCTCTTTTTGGCAAGAGACTTGTATCTTCGTTGACTTTTTTTTGTAAAACAAAGCAGGACATTTTTTTTAATATGTCTTGGTTTTCGAATGGGGAATACTTGTATAAAGTGTAGAAAATTCAAATGTTTTAATACTATTTTAAGACGAAAGAGTCTTTTAGTGTATGTACTGAATAAGTAGTACAATTCTGATTTACTGTTAATTAAAACAACTGATTTTAAAAGTTTGTTCTTTTGCTGTATTGTTTTTATATTGTCATCGGTTGTAGGAAAATTGAGCTTACTAACATGTTTAGTTTCTTTATGTGGTGCCTGTCTTAGGTAAATAACTTGGGAATCAATAGTTGTCTGTTCATGCTGTGTGTTATATCTGTTTTTCGTTGATATATTTGTTATAAACAAGGCAGTTATATTTTGACCGTCTATCTATTACACTTTTGATCATGTCGTAGCCTTTTACAGCTAACTTTACGATTCGGGTATTTCTCGTTGTTAAAAGCCGTTCAATGGTCTATATGCGCTAACAATTGAATAGCAATGATTTAGACTCTGTTGGACATTTTTATTATTGTCAATTATACCACCTCTCCTTCTTTTATATAAATCTGAATAAATCATATGTAGTATTGTAGCAGTTCATTAAAGAGGATGTATTTTAAATTTGCAGATACAATTTTAACTTGATAGTATGTGACTTTTTTTGTATTTGTAGGAGAAGAAAATAATGCGCGAGGTAAGATTTTTTCTCATTTGGAATGCATGGTAATTACCTTTTTAAGGTGTATCTGAATAGAACATGGTTTTATATTAGTTACTCTTTATGTCACTTTTATGACCGGAAATTTGTGTCGGTGATATAGAAAATGTCCAGTCGAAACGATCGTTTTCTTCCCGTTTTCTTCCCGTTATATCATTTTATCTAAATGATTAGCAATTTAGAATCAACTATTTGATGTGTGCTTCGTTCCTACACTAGATTGTCTAAAATACATATAAGGTATCATTGTTTCGCTATTTCAAGAATTGGTTATTCAATTCTAAAACTTAGATAGGTATACAAATCTAAAACTGAGATAGGTATACAAATCTTAAACTTGGTCAATATAACTAACAAAAGATAAATGTACAGTTCTGAAGTCTTAGTAATATAACAAAACAAAACCAAAGAAAGGTGTAACACATGATGCCTGGGTTTAACATTACAACACAAAGAAACCTAAAATCTGAGTAATACAACCTCAAATAGATATGCTTATAAATCAGAAGCGTGGGCGTAGGTATTTGAATTTAAATCTTGGGTAATTCAACTAAAAAAAGAAGATAGGTAAACAAATTTAAAATCTGAGAAATAGAACTCAACATAGATAGGTATATAAATCATAAGCTTGGGTAATGCATCAGAATATAAGGATCGGTGTATACATCATAAGCGTGATTACAAAAAACAAGGAAAGGAGTACACATTTAAGGCTATGACATATACAGTGTAAAATAGATAGCTTCTTAAAAAAAATCTTGAGTCTCTGGTAAAACAACTCAAAATTAAGATATGTGTACAATTTTGAGTTATCGGTATTACATGAAAAAAAAATATAGATGTGGAGAGTCAAGCTTTTTCGGATTTTATACACTTGGTTCTTATTTTGTTATATTACACTATTGTTCCAAGTTGGGGAAGAATAGAGCGTTCAAAAACATGTCTAATCCTGCCACATTCCCATGTCAAGAGTCTGTATTTTTATTGCTGTCAGTTGGTTTCTGTGTATTTTAGCTGTTTTTCTCATATAATTTGTTATTATTCAGGATTGTGGTGTTTTGTTTGATTTACTTAGCCATAGTAGGGCCTTTTATATAGCATGTATAGTTATACTCGATATTTGATGTTCTTGTTGTTCACAGCAATACATTTACTTGTTAATGCCTAATTCGTCGTTATTCATACTCTGTTTGATATTTTGCAATCATACTACATCTTCTTATGTTGTAATACAATTTTGAATCTGAAGACATTATATGCATGAATTTAACCAGAATATAAAAGATGTATTATTTGTTCGCGTTTGGAATCACAACTGATTATGATTGATATAACATATTTTTTCTTAATCTTTGTAGAAAAGTAAAGAAGAACTTACTGAATTAGGAAAAGAAGGTATTGATCTTTTAACTTAATTTCAAACAATCATAAAGAGAAACACTTTTAAGTTATGCTATATTTCAAAATAAATGACAGTTATCTGATGCAAGTCTTTGTCGTTGACATAAATATCCTTGAATTGCAATGTCGAATTTTAGTAAAATTAAAATTTACATATGACTATGATGACTGTCCATCTATTTACATCATACACATTTTCACACATTTGGGCTTTCTGATATTTGCCACAATCTTCGTTTGATTATAGTTTATAATATATATCATAGATTCTGAAAGTAACTAGATTCGTTTACACACTAGTTTAAAATCGATATCTGTTTTTACTTAGAGCAGACTAAAAATAGTTTGTTTACTTAACGTTGGAAGAAAGAAATTATCGGCAAGAACCGTAAATTACATTACTAGTGCCACTCAATGTACGTGTATTGCAGTGATAGTTTGGTTTTAGCGATAAATATTCGACTCGTTTATTCAATGTGTATTTTGAGTTGAAAATGTCGTTTATCCGTTTGAATTATAGGATTCAAACACATATAGATATAAGAGGATGTAGTATTAGTGACATTGAGACAACTCTCATTCAAAGTCACAATATGTAATAGTAAACAATTATAGGTCAAAGTGAGGTCTAAAAAACGGAGCAATGACTCACATCGAACAGCAAGCTATAATGGGCCCCAAAATTGATTATTGTAAAACCATTCAAACGGTCTAATCTTTACACAAAACGAAAAACGAAAAACACTTATGAACCGCATCAACAAACGACAACTACTGAATATCAGATTCCTGAATTCGGACAGGTAAAAACAAAAGCATCAAGTTTAAAAGTTTTGATAGGTACCATTCTTCATCCTTATCTGAAGCAATAGTGTAACGTCACAGCATAGAAAGACACACTATAAAATATGAAATGAAATGGCTTATCTCACCATGCAGCGCATGGTAAATGTATGACAGAGAATATTTTCGGACGTGTTAGGTTGATGAAGGGGGGTTCTGCATTGGACATGTTTTTAGAAAAACAAAATTGTTTTTGTCGGCCTTTTGAAACACGCTGTGAATCCGGGGAACAATGAACCAATTTGGAATTATTGGTCAACAATAATATAAAATACAAGAGAAACATTTGAAATAGCATAAAACATCCATTATGTCTTATGAATGGTAGTATTTTCTATGCATTTATCAGACATCATTTACACCACATCTATAATTTTTGCATGTTTATATTCGGAAAATTTTCAGATGCTCTCCGATCAGTCATGTACAACCGATTGCTTGGTAGTGGAAGCTATCAATCATATGACATGCGCTGTATGGTTACTGGGCAGTTCGGTGTTGGAAAATCAAGTATAGTCAAGCTTTTAGCAGGTGTTGTCATCCCAGAAGGAAGATATAGCACGGATGGCATTTCCCTCGTTGAAGGTCGCTGTGGTCTGAATGTAGAAACCAGAAGTTGGATCACAATTGATCCAGGTAAGAAAACACAGTCAAATAAATAAATTTAACTTGTGTATGTTAATAGTTATCAAAGGTACCAGGATTATAATTAAGTACGCCAGACGCGCGTTTCGTCTAAACAAGACTCATCAGTGTCGCTCTTATCAAAATATTTATAAAGCCAAAAAAGTAAAAAGTTAATGTTAAGTGTGTTCATGCCTCCAATGCATGTGTAGTGTGTATACATCATGTTTATGTTTTTTAACATGCAAGCACAAACATAACTGTCTGTTCAAATACTGTTTAAAAGTTGGTCATTGTTAATTGGATAAAACTTCAATTTGATAACAAAATTTATAGTATGCATATTAATATGTTTATGACTTTCAATTTTCATCAATGAATAAGATATAACGCTATAAATATAAAAAAAAAAAAAGAAGCTGTGGTATGATTGCCAATGAAACTCTCCAGAAGAGACAAAAAATGGCACAGAAGTTAACAATTTTAGGTCACCGTACGTCCTGAAACAATGAGCAAAGCCCATACCGCATAGACAGCTATTAAACACCTCGAAATGACATTGTAAAACAATTCAAACTAAGAAAACTAGCGGCCTAATTTTGCTGTTACAAAATATTAGAAATTATTATAAATTAAGGAATGTATCTCCCTCATGCAAAGCTCTGATTCCTTTCACGAATTTGGCTATACTTTTTGGACCTTTTGGATTATAGCTCTTCATCTTTTATATATGCTTTGGATTTCAAATATTTTGGCCACGAGCATCACTGAAGAGACATGTATTGTCGAAATGCGCATCTGGTGCAACAAAATTGGTACCGTTGATTTTATTATATATAAAAAATGAACGAAAGACAAATATGTAACACATAAACAAACGACAACCACCTAGTTACAGGCTCCTGACTTGGGATAGGCACATACATACAGTATGTGGTGGGGTTAAACATATTAAAGTGCATTGTTCTGATGGAGAAAGCTTTAGCCTTGAGTTAAGATTATTTGATCACCTGGTACATTTTTAACTAATTCCACAAAACAAATGTGACTTTTAAACACCAAAATCAGTTTCTTGCTGCTATATTATTCCCGCCTATTAACCCACATGAATGTGAATGGATCGCTTTTCAAGTTTTATATTATGTGTAAACCTTCAAATGCATCAGCCACCAAATATAATCTTAACAATGGCACGTACCTAACAGAATCACCAAATATAATCTTAACAATGGCACGTACCTAACAGAATCACCAAATATGAACTCAACGACGTTTTGAAATAAATTGTAAATAGCCAAAATTCCGTTTCTTCAGTATGAGAGAATGGGAAATGAAGATAGTGTGCAAAAGAGCTGCAAATGCAATAAAGAGTTTTGTTAGGCTATCAGAACGGAATTTCAATTGTGAATTCCTGACATTTACAACAAATTTTGGGCAGAAGCTTGCTTAATATCAAAAGACAGCTAAATGTTTTCCCTAATTTACTGATAAATAGACTAAGTTAGCCACTTTTATGATTTACACGTAGAACATTTGTCATGTGAATAACTTTTATCAGTCATCAATAACATTGTCATTCCTTCATAGTATTTATGGAAATATGGTCAGAATTTTAATTCTAACCGAAATGCACAAATTTAGAGCAGATTTTAAAAAAAATGTTAATTTCTCATTTTTTGTATATTTAACGTCGGTTTTTTTTTTTTACATTTAACTAGTAGATACAGTCCGATGTTGAAGATTGTTACACATCAACTACTTTCCTAAAATTTATGAAACTTTTTTGTAGGACTAAATGATAATGCCAGAAGAAAACATAAATATTCTTTTTTCATTTTCTTAATATTTTCATGATAGATGGACTTAGTTTTTTTTATAGCTAACATTTACAGTCTCGAATTAAACATTTTTGACGTGATAAATTTGTAAAATTTCGTTAATTCAAATGAAACTTTGAGAGGAGTTCATTTACAAGACCATGAAATAGCATCTGAAGAAAAGGTTCCTAATTTTTATTAAAATCTGTTATTTACTGATAAATTGGGCTTACTTTTTACGTCAACATTTCAGTTTTACACTGACAGGAGCAATCCGAGGCGAGACACAGGGTTCTGCGGAATTTTTTTTATATTTGATTATATTTAAGGAAGACATCTTGAGATGACAATTCTAAGCTTAAAATACCGAAACTCTTTAATAGTGTCGGATAATTTTAAGCCATATAAAATGAGTTTGCAGATGTTTTTAATAATAACAAAAAAGATATAATATCATTTTATACAGAAACGTATGATGCCATGGATGTTGTGTACAATAAGGTACTTATGACCACTACAGAAGAAGATAAAAGTCAACGAACAGAAAAACCACACAAACCAGTTAAAAGAATATCAGACGAGACACCTGTAGATGGTCAATATAAAGATAACAACCAAGGTGACAATTCTTCACAACCAAAAGCTAGCAAGTCAATTTTGACCTGTGAGCTCTCTACAAAACAACCAGAATTCTCATCGTTGACAACCCCGTCGACCTCTAGTGTGCCTGAAAGACAACAAAGTAAACAGAAAATGAAGGCGAAAATGACCAAAGAAGAAATAAGAAAGAAAATGGAAAAAGTTCTCAAAAGTGGAAATTATAAAATGAAAGTTGGCAGACTCATCTTCTGGGACTTTGGTGGACAGTATGTCTATTATACAACACACCAGACATTCATGACTTACAGAGCGTTGTTTGTAGTAGTTTTTGATGGAAGTAAAGGATTGAATGAAGAAATCCCTGATGTACTGTGTTTTCCAGGGCAGCACATAACACCAACACCGGCAGGTAAAAAGTAAAATCACAAAAATACTGAACTCCGAGGAAAATTAATTCGGAAAGTCCCTAATCACATGGCAAAATCAAATGACAAAACACATCAATAAAGAATGGACAACAACTGTCATATTCCTGACTTGGTTCAGACATTTTTAAATGTAGAAGTTTGTGGTTGTTAAATCTCTAAAACATCTAATGAAAATGCTAGCTCTGTCAAACAGCATTAAAATAATAGAACTATCTGTCAAAAATTTTCAAAGCAATTAAATGTGAATAGCAATGCGTAACATAGTTGTTGCCACTATAAGGAACGGCTGACCAATCCTGAGTTCTGAATTTGTTTTTTGGGGGTTCATCTTGATCTATTGTTTTTTTTCTATGTAGTATGTTGTGAAATGTTAACTATTTGGTCCTATTTCTTTTTATCTTAATGAAATCAGTTTTCTTCCGGTTTTTTTTTTTTAAAGTTTTGACGTTTAAATTTTGATGATATGGCTATTTACCAAGGCGATTGACTGGATATAGAGTTATATTAAAATAATCATAATATCTTTCATATTTTAAGATATTATTGAGAAACTGTATACGTATTTTTATAACTACATCTTGTATTTTAGCTCTATTCTATTTTCAGTGTTCTTACTTCACTGGGTGAACTCAATCCTGACCTATTGTAAGGTGGTGTATGCTGGCATCCCAAAAATCTTGTTCGTGGCCACCCATAAAGACAAAGTTCCAACAGTAAGTGACCTAGACATTAATCAATCAATCATCTAAAATACATGACATATTAGCTATTTTTTTCTAATGTTCCCTTGACATTTTTTGTGATTATATTCCATTGCATGCTACTCTTTTATAAAAAAATCTATTCAGTCGAGTAGAATAAAAATGTATGACGTCATTAGCCTAGGTCAATAACGTTGTTTATGAAAATATTGATAACCAATTTATCAATGGTCTTTCAAACTCTGGGATATTTCTCGGCTTTATTTCATTCAAATCCGCTGAATTGGGAACTGAACCTCATTCTTTTTGCAATGTCCCTATGGAACAATTTCTTTTTCGATATTTTGTTAAGTAATAGTTCCTTATTAAAAAAAAATATTTCCATTATAATAAACATTATTTGAGAGAAGAACACATTGTATTATAATTATATTAACGATGCCAATATTCCGTATCATAATCGTGTTTCGACCATAATTTTATTTCTATTCCTAGATGCTAGAGGCCAATATAATTTTAAATCAAAAGCTTATAGAAAATACGAAAAGCTATAAATAAACAAAAAGTATAACTAAAGATGGGCAAGGAATCAAATGAATAATTTGTTTTGATTATGCTTGCAATTTTCCATAACATATTCAACAATGAACAAATTCACTTACCATAAAGTGTACTTTTATAATTTTTAAACAAAACGTTTTATATGTATAGATAAAAATCTATAACAATCTCCATGTTTTGAGAAAGGGTTTATTCGTGGCTATAAACACAAGCAATACATAAACCTACGAAGGTTATGACCCATTGTGGCCTTCGGCTAGCGCTGTTGTCTGCTATTTTGGTCAGGTTGTTGTTCCATTCTCAATTTTATGATAAAAAATATTCTTACACATAATTTTTCTAAAGCTGGTTCATAATACATTTATGTCATGCCATATCAAGATGCTTTCTTCATTTGGTCTATTATATTGACAGGATGATGTAGAGACCAGACGTGAACTGTTGTACGGTGAAGTAGAGGATTTATTTAAGGACCACGAAGGAAGAAATCATCTTGTCCTTGACAAACAAATATTTATCAATGCAACTGATAAAACAGACCCAGAATTTGAAGTACTGAAGGAAACCATCACTGAGCTCACTTTCGACCACCCGTGTTGGGGGGAGAAGATGCCAAACGCTTGTGTCCCCCTTGAATTGGAGATAGCTGAGTTAGTAGCTGAAGGGAAGCAAATTCTGTCTTTGAATGAGTTTGAAGAATTAAATGGCATTAGCAAGGTGTCGGTACTGAGTCCGGGACAACTTAAAGATTTCCTTCATTTTCAGCATTCGCTGGGGAAGATTGTGTACTTTGATAGCATACAACTAAAAGATTATGTTATCATCAACCCTCTTCTCATGGTGGAAGTTATGCGATCTTTTGTGACAGGTATTTATCAATTATAAATTAAGTAGAAGTCTTTTATTGTTTTGTGTATTGTTGGCATTTGTGTCATCATATATTATTTCATTTGATTACAATCCTACGTTTTGTGCATAGCGTAAGATCCATTTTTTTTTTTTTGCTTTTTTAGTCTGTTTCATGTTGAATTTCCTTTTATCTGATTTCCTTATGCATTCCATTGTGCGTTTTGTAGTAATTCATTTGGTTTTGACTTAAGTTGACGGAACAGACAACAGGTTCCTTCATTTAATTTTTAATTGTCCCACCAATTCGGACAGAACTTTTATCCTCCTCTCTTGTAGTTTACTATTGTTAGCACTAGATGTAATATGTTCTTACTAATTATATTATGACATAAATAATGCAATAATTAAATTATGAAATACATCCGTCATATGCCCCATTCGATAAAAACAAAATGAAGATAGCTTATATTCGAGATCCAAGTACAATGTTATATTTCCCTATACAACTATAATACGAGATTAATACACTCTTCAAGTATTTGTCAGTACCGCACTGTTCCATCTTTGCATTCCCATTGAATTATAAAAGCTTATAGTAGCTAATTTATCTAGCTAATTCAGAGAAAAATAGTTTTACCTCCACTATTTCTTATGTATTTTTTTGCTGTTAAAAAGTTATTATATTCGTCGATCAACTGGTTTGGGCTCAATCTACGAGCAGTTCTTAGCAAATCTAGCAAAAAAGAACTTGGAATATTTAACATCCAGTCAATATCCAATGAATATATAAGGATACATTTCTGAAACAACGTTGTCCAAAGAAAGTGGTCTTTATTCATTTAAGTTGTTTGTCTCTTTAAAATAATCGAACAAAGAGTTACTCATGTACGTCAATTCGATTCCTATACAACGTTTTATGTCTCAGTAAAATATGTATGAGATTGCGCTCCTTAATTCTAATTTGAATATTTGCAACTTTCACAGAACGGGGAATACATTTTTTATATCATTATCAAGTTCACACGACGACCTCTATTTAATTTTCACAAAATTACTTGTCTGCGCCTTAACGAATCCATTTGAAATGTTTACATTTGTTGATTTTGTTCATTTATTAATATATACAATGTATATTCACTGCTGTCAAATTCATCTGAGTTGCTGCATATAGCTTTATATTAAAAATATAAGCTGTTCTGTTAAAGTCTTCAAATTGAGCTCTCAAAAATAAAAGGACGATACATTTCTTTGGAGGAAAACAATCGTGTATGTGCAGTTCAACGATTTTTGGGAAGAAAAGTAATGAAAATTATTTGCTCATAAAGTATTTTACCTCTTTATGCTTTTGTAGACAGAGGATTCTGGCCACAGAAAAAAAGAATGCAGGAAATTTTCAGAGAAATGTCCGAAAGTGGAAGCATATGCCGTGAAGACCTGTATCAGATTTGGGCACAAAAGGACTTCAAGGCAGTTTTACCATTCAAAGAGTTTATATTCAACCTCCTCATTCATTTAGATATTTTGGCAGAGCAACGGAGATATGATACAAATACAGGAAGTCGGTTACCGGTAGAGAAATTCTTTGTTCCCTGTATGGTTACAACAAGAAATACCACAAGCTTCATGGACAAAGAATGCACAGCAGATAGAGCTAGATGTTTCGCATTTGTTTTCAAAGGAACTGTTATACCACCAGCGTTACCTAATCGACTGATAAGCGCATGTCTGAGCATGTGGGCAGTGAGGACGTATGAAGGAAGAAAGCTCCTCTTCTCGGGATTTATTGTAGTATCACTTGACAAGGCACATGATATTGCTGTGTGTGTTGAAGGCAACAAGATTCTTCTGTATCTAGTTCATAGGACCTCTGCCGGATTAATTGTCCCAGATATTGCCACCGGAATTAAAGAATGTTTAGTTCTAACCATGGAAAGAATTTCAGAATTCTATCAGTCCACAATTCATGCAAAAAGTGTACACCAGTCACCTTTCCACATTGAATATTCATGTTCACAATTGAAATGCTTCATCAGTGAAGAAGAAGCTTTAAAGAAAAGTGAATGGGTTTGTGACGAACATAACCTTACACACAGAGCAGACAACTGGGTTGTTTGGAACCAAGATAAGGTATATATTGATACATTTGGCATAGTCGATAAGTAAATAAATTACACATAGATCAAGAGAATACCACAACATTTAGACCTCGGTTTCGACCTAGCTTTTATAAGAAATGTAACCAACTAGGAATAAATGATAAAAGTTAGTTCTATTTACAAAATGCATTCGACTGAGTAGTATACACTGTTAAACTTTGTTCATCTTGGTATCATAAAATTAAGAAGATGAATTGTGAGACAACTCTCCACTAGAATTACATAGAAATTAACTACTGTAGGTCGCCTTATTAGTTGACATGAAAAACATGAGAAGGGGTGTATGTGTCTTTGACAATCATGTGTCAATTATTTCAAGATATAATATGTCTTGATTTTAGGTGATTCAAATTCTAAATTGTTCAATCTTAAACTGTATATATCTATTTTGAAAAAGTTGTGTCTCTGTCTTGTCAGGGTGAAGGTGCTTTTGTTTAACATATGCTTTATGTTTTATTGTTACCTTTTATATTCTCATCCTGTAAACTGTTTATTCATTTATTTTCGTGGGTTGAGGAAACATTGAATTTTCTTGGATATTTGATTTCGTGGTTTTACCAAAGTCTTCATACAAGCCTAAGGAGAATTTGTACTTCGTTGACCTTTAAGTTCGTGATTCATCACAAATTACGAAATCCACGATAGTTGGTATCTCACGAAACTAAATGAATCAACAGTAATACAACTTTGTCATATTGATTTTCAGTGTAATTAAGGTCTTTCCTTTTTCTATAAGGAAAGACCCTACTGTATTTCTTCTGATTATTATTATTAGGTCTTTCCACTTTTCTGTTGAAAGACCTATTGTTTTTCATGTGATTATTTTTTTTTCTTTTTCCGCCTAATTGTGTTCTTGCGATAAATATTTGTTTCGCAATATGTCGCTTAGATATTTGGTATATGATATAGAACAGTTTATGCTTTTGAAATTTACCCTGTGTAACTGAATACTTTTCTTTGTAGGAGTTATCTCCCCAAACACTGTTTTCCTTGTGTCCACAACTCCTTCGCGACCATAAAAGATTATGACAAATTTATTTTACAAAATTACTCGTTATATCCTTCAAATGATTTGTCCTAATTTGACCGAAGCAATATGAACGCTCCATATGATAGTTTACTTTACGACAAAAGAGATGATTTCAGCTTTCCAATTGTGAACTTTCCATTTCTAAGTAGCAACATTCCAGCAGCACCTGCATACGGGGTATATATCTCCCAATTGATACGATATTCCCGTGCTTGCATTTCCTATCATGATTTTCTTGATAGAGGTTTGCTGCTCACAAGGAAGCTATTAAACCAAGAGTTCCAAATGGTGAAATTGAAATCATCCCTTCGTAAATTTTACGGACGCCATCACGAGTTGGTTGACCGTTATGGAATAACCGTTCCACAAATGATATCGGATATGTTCCTTACGTCGTAACTACAATCCCCTTCCCTTTCATGAATATGACCTACCGAATTAGACTATTTACCGGATTTGTAATCACTTAAGCAACACGACGGGTGCCACATGTGGAGCAGGATCTGCTTACCCTTCCGGAGCACCTGAGATCACCCCTAGTTTTTGGTGGGGTTCGTGTTGTTTATTCTTTAGTTTTCTATGTTGTGTCGTGTGTACTATTGTTTTTCTGTTTGCCTTTTTTATTTTTAGCCATGGCGTTGTCAGTTTGTTTTAGATTTATGAGTTTGACTGTCCCTTTGGTATCTTTCGTCCCTCTTTTATTTCCCCTTATGCATTTCGATCTTGTAAACCATAAGTGATAGAGACCTAGGATCTTTTGATTTGAGGTCCTTGGTCCAAAAAATGAAAATTAGGTCAAGGTCAAAGGTCAAGGTCATATTCTAATTTTTGAATTTGGCTTATTTTCACTCATTTCGGGAAACCGTATAAGATATCGATAAATTATTTTTTCTAAATTGTTAGTTGCCACATGTCGTGACACGTTAATTTTGATTGCAAGGGTACGTTGAATGTAAAAGTGATTTTCTCCCTTCTTGTATTTAAAAATACGCATATGGTTATATAACTGATTAACCAAATATAACTAAGACCTATGGTCTTTTGATTTGAAGTCCTTGGTTTATGACCTTGAAATTCATCTCAAGGTCATAGCTTTATTTGACGTTCTAGATTTTGACATTTGCTTTTAGCTCATATGGATACATGATAAAGCCATGAGACTTTTGGCAAAAGGAATCAAACGATTTAACCTTGAAAAAAAACAACCGGAAGTTACCTTGTGTAAACCTGAAGTAGCTATTTTTTTTACTTTATTATTATAAAAGTATATATAACCAGATATTTTTGGAATCAGTGTCAATTCAATATTCAAATATTATCGGAAGTAACATTTTTCAAACCGGAAGTAACAAGTTATCTCCCTTATTTAAAAAATATTGTATAGAAACCATATATTTTTGGAATCACCGTACAATAATTAAGCTATCATTTGACGATTGAAATGACATTTTAAACTTAATTTGACAACTTTCATATTAAAATACATTGTTTTTGGTGGAAAGACCATCAATTGTTCTCTGAACAATTGGTTTTTAATTATTATTATTATTATTATTATTCTTTCCACCAAACTTTAATGAAATTTCCCAAAAAAAGTACGCGACATGTTGAAATGATATTGACCTAAGGTCAAAGGTCAAGGTCATGACCCAGATTTTGACCTTAACTTGTTATTGGATTTACTCAATAACCGTAAAATATGGCTGATAAAATGTAACGGAGAAAATGTGTGTCTTGTCGAGATCTACATTTGTTATGTGGGTTCAAAATTATTGGACCAACTGTTATGGAACTAGGGCACCAAACTGTTTTTGGGGTCCGAAATGATGATTGTTTGCTTATAACTCAAAAGTGGTTAGAGATAGAAAGAAACTTTGCATTGCAAAAATATTCAGCATAATAAGATCTACAAAGTTAGACCAAGGTCAGAGGTCAAGTCCCTAGCAACGACATAAAACACCTTAGCAACCATATATTTTTGAACTTAGAAGGCTATGAATAATATAAATATGAAATTTTTAATACTGGAAATGACAGTTTTGTCCCTAGCAACGACATATAAGTCCTTAGCAATCACTTATTTGTTTAACTTTAAATACTGTGAATAGTACATATGACATTTTTAATACTGGTAGTAATATTTGTATCCTTAGGAATTATTTTTGTCCTTAGCAACCACTTGTTATGAACATAAAAGTTCTTAGAAACCATATATTTTTTAACTAAGAAGGCAATTAATAAAAGAAAAAAGGAAAGACCTTTCAATTGTTCATGAACAATTGACTTTTTAATTATCTTTATATATTTCATTTCTACAGAGAAATAAACAGTGTGATGAGAATTGTCCAGGTAAGTTGACATTTAGTAGTGTGATGATTTGTATGTATCTCAAAAACGGTATATAACTTTATTTGTGTTTGAAAAAAATGACAAAAGAACACTGAAGAAAATTGTTAGAGGTAAATGCCCATTAAGTGTCATCATATAGCATGTGTTGAAATTAGGATATGTTGTTGTTGTTTTTGGTTTTGGTAGGCGGATTACTTTTATAATAAATGCACCTTTAATTCATATAACATAAATATTATATATACATTGTATATTTTAGTTTTTTGTGTACTATTTGGAAATTAATATGGCGTTCTTTATCACTGAACTAGTATATATTTGTTTAGGGGCCAGCTCAAGGACGCCTCCGGGTGCGGGAATTTCTCGCTACATTGAAGACCTGTTAGTGACCTTCTGCTGTTGTTTTTCCTATGGTCGGGTCACTTTGACACATTCCCCATTTTCATTCTCAATTTTATATACTTTCAGTCCTTAATTAGGTCTTTCTACCTTTCTGTGTAAAGACCTATTGTTTTTCTTCTGATTATTTTTTTTTTCTTCCGCCATATTCTGTTCTTGCGATAAACACTTGTTTCTCAATATGTCGCTTAGATATTTGGTATATGATATCGAACAGTTTTTGCGCTTTTGAAATTTACCCTGCGTAACCGAATACTTTTCTTTGTAGGAGTTATCTCCCCAAACACTGTTTTCCTTGTGTCCACGACAAATTTATTTTACAAAATTGCTTGTTATATCCTTCTCATGATTTGTCCTATTTTGTCCGAAGCGATATGAACGCTGCATATGAGAGTTATTTCCCCTTATGCATTTGATATAAGTGATATGCATTTCTATCTTGTAAACCATAAGTGATAGAGACCTAGGATCTTTTGATTTGAGGTCCTTGGTCCAAAAAAAATGAAAATTAGGTCAAGGTCAAAGGTCAAGGTCATATTCTAATTTTTGAATTTGGATTATTTTCACTCATTTTCATTAACCTTATAAGATATCGACAAATAATTTTGTAGTTGGGACATGTCGTAACTTAATAATTTAAGTTGAAAGGGTGCGTAGACAATGAATGGGAGTTTTCGCCCCTATCATATCTAAAATTATATGTAAAGTGATATAACTTACTAACCATACATATTAGAGACCTAGGGTCTTTTGACTTGAGATCCTCAGTTTGTGACCTTGAAATTGAGGTCGAGGTCATAGGTTAATTTGACGTTCTAGATTTTGACCTTTGCTTTAAATTCATATCTATGTATCATAAAGCCATATGAACTGACATTTTAGACTGATTTTTAATATTTTAATATCAAAATAGATATTAACTGGTGGAAAGACCTTCAATTGTTCTCTGAACAAATGGTTTTTAATTATTTTTAATATTACGTTTTGACGAGTAACTATATGAAACTGTGACGAACATGGTTGACTGTGTTACAATAAAGTTTTTATATGTATAGAGAAAAAAACACATAAAAGAAGGTACATGTAATAGGAAAATTAAATGTAAATTAATAACTGGTATGTATCGTTAAATTGTTATCTGGTTGTTCACCTTTGAGTCTTAAGTGATATAATTATAAAAAAAAGTATTTAAACATGTAACAAGACATGTGCCAGTTAAATGCTACCAATGTAAGGACGTATCCAACGATTGATGTAGCAAATAACTAATCCTTTATTTAGGATTGATATTTTGTAGTTTTCCTTTTCCTTAACGGTTGCGTCTAATTTTCCAAATAAATTTCCAAAGACATACTGGTATTTAGTAATTCCGCCTTCCCTGACGAGAAAAAAACACTTCTGTCATTGAATAAGAAATCACCCCTTCCTACACCCTTAATCGACTATGTAATATATGAATGGAGTAAACATAGAAAAATATGAAGAAAAAATAATACCAGTATATTATTAAAACAATGCAATTGTTTGAATTTGTTGTAAGTACAGAATTTGTCAGCGAAACAATAGTGCAGGGATGTATGTAGACAATAATCTCTGTGTGTTTGAATTGTCAAGATCAAATTTTAAATTTATCATTTTATTGTCATAGAAAAAGATCAGGAGATGCATAATAAATACAATGAGAAAATAGGCAGAGATACGAACAACTACATATTATCGTACGACCTTCAAAAATGAGAAAACCATTCCATTGGTAAAAATGGAATTTTGGAAATTAATTTCAAGGGAAAATCTAGTGGCCAGGCAACACCATTCATCAAAAAGTATAAAATACTGTAGACAGCAATAAACAATCATGCACTGATTTAAATGTTTCTGATGTGGAAAAAAAATGTCTGTGAGATCCCTGTGACATTGACAAAGTATTATTTTATGTTAAAGTGGTTTGTATCATTTCGTCAATTTTTATGACCTCAATCTATTCGTTAGCTCTTTTATAAATTTTGCAACATTCTGACAACGTTGTTAAGAAATGTTTTACAGTTAAGAAAAATGTTGAAAATGTAGGATCCGGATTAAATTTGTGCATTTTCAAAGCATTTGTTTTTGCTTTGTTTTATATCAATGGTTTATTTGCAGGTTTAAGTGATGATGCTCTAAACCAGAGACCAAGTGATATTGAATTGTTGCGTTTTTCCATTAATTTTCCATCAAACCAAATGTATGAATTAGTTTCATATCTTGATATGTTTGATAAATGGAATGATATCACACAAAATTACCCAGAAAATATAGAAGTAGCAAAGTTTTTGGTTTTATCAAAATGGAGAGAGATGGCAGATGGGGGCAATTTAAAAGCCTTAACAGAAGCTCTGACAAATATGGATATATCAACACATGTCTTGTGCCAAGTAAGTTTGTACAAATACTTTACTAAGAATTTAATCCGTACGAAATTTGAAATTGTGTTATGTGTAGTATATATGGACATTATTAGAATAACATTTACCATACAAAATACATGGGAGAAACAATTATAAAAATTGTTAAAAAACTTCAATTTGTAAATAAAAAATATAAAAAATAAAACAATGGACCCATTTGTTTCTAAAAAGCTTAACCAAATGATTAATTAAGCTATTGCAAGTATGAATGAAATTTCATGATTTATGATTACTTTTGTAGGTTAGAAGAGTCGTGATAGCAAAAACAGGTACTAGTATTATAACAATAGGAATACAAATCACACAATACAAACTGTGACAAAAAACAACAACGTTAAAACAAACAATACATCAACATTAAAACAAACGATACCAACAGCATCAAGACAAACGATACCAACTACATTAAATAAAGCCAACAGTGTATGCTGCTGTTAAAAAAATCATACATTGATTAAGAGAAAACGAATTTGGATCACAAACATAAACCAAGGGAAACACATTTACTATAAGAAGGAAGTAACAGAACAACAGAAACACTGAACCGCAACAAAAACAAACGCCACCAACTGTGCACCAACCTATTTGATAACAACTGCTATATTCCCAACTTGGTACAGAATTTTTAAAAATTGTTGGTTGAACCTGATTTTATTGTTAGCCAAACCACCAACGTATATGGCAATGTTAACGCTAGAATGACATCACCATGTGATCGGAATTAAGTACAAACAAACGCGAGAATGGAAAATAAGACACATATGAAAAGTAACGAAAATACATAATTCCCACGACAGTCGATTAGACATAACATAATATATAAAAGTACTCTCAGATCTGTATTAAAAGAGGGACGAAAGATACCAGAGGGACAGTCAAACTCATAAATCGAAAATAAACTGACAACGCCATGTCTAAAAAATAAAAAGGACAAACAGACAAACAATAAAATTGAGAATGGAAATGGGGAATGTGTCAAAGAGACAATCACCCAACCATAGAAAAAAAACAACAACAGCAGAAGGTCACCAACAGGTCTTAAATGAAGCGAGAAATTCCCGCACCCGGAGGCGTCCTTCAGCTGGCCCCTTAACAAATATATACTAGTTCAGTGATAATGAACGCCATACTAATTTCCAAATTGTACACAAGAAACTAAAATTAAAATAATAGTAAACATGACACAACATAGAAAACAAAAGAATAAACAACACGAACCCCACCAAAAACTAGGGGTGATCTCAGGTGCTCCGGAAGGGTAAGCAGGTCCTGATCCACATGTGGCACCCGTCGTGTTGCTTATGAGATAACAAATCCGGTAAATAGTCCAATTCGGTAGGTCACATTTTTGAAAGGGGAAGGGGATTGTAGTTACGACGTAAGGAACATATCCGATATCATTTGTGAAACGGTTATTCCATAACGGTCAACCAACTCGTGATGGCGTCCGTAAAATTTACGAACAGATGATTTCAACTTCACCATTTGGAACTCTTGATTTAATAGCTTCCTTGTGAGCAACAACCCTCTATCAAGAAAATCATGATAGGAAATGCAAGCACGGGAGTATTGTATCAATTGGGAGATATATACACCGTATGCAGGTGCTGCTGGAATGTTGCTACTTAGAAATGAAAAGTTCACAATTGGAAAGCTGAAATCATCTCTTTTGTCGTAAAGTTTTGTTTTCAATCGACCCTCATTGTCAATTCCTAGATGTAAGTCAAGATATGAGGCCGACTTAACTGTATATGTTGTATCCTTTATCGCTAGTTCAATGAGATAGATGCGTTCGACATAGTCACCAAATTTTGAATTGTTTAGTGAAAGAACATCATATATATAGCGGAAAGTAGAGTTAAAGGATATTGCTAACTTCTTATCTTTCTTCACTAGAAGTTCCTGTATGAAGTAAGCTTTATTAAGGTTGTTTTTTGGTTTTTGGGATGTACAAGTACCTGGACACGTCCACTCTGTGTTTTTGTAAGATACATTATTATCTGTTGAGTCAAGGCTTTTTCAACTGATTTGTATGGTTCATTCTGACTATGTTCTGTAACATCACTAGCCCGGGATAGTCGAGGACTGGGGTCCCGCTATCATGTTTAACACCGCTACATTTTGTATGTTGTACCTGTCCTGTAATTCAGTGGATGACGTATTTAGCTGTGTTTGTTCGTTCATTGTTTTGTACATAAAGTAATCTGTTTTTTTTTTCATTTCAATTGTTTTACATTTTTCATTTCGGGGCCGTTTATAACTGACAATGCGGTATGGGCTTTGTTCGTTGTTGAAAGCCGTACGTTGACCTATAGTTTCTAATTTCTATGTCAATTTATCTCTTTTGAAGAGTTGTGTCATTGGTAATCTTGCCACATCTTCTTTTTTTTATATTTACAACAGAAACATCATAACTAAATGCATGAATGCTGTGGATGTATAAATACTGAGACACGTCGTATAGCAACAGCAATGCCAATTACACTTTTTTTAACAAACGCTAAGCACAAATCAACACATTGCTAGAGTTGAAACAGTACCTCTAAAGCTTAGAGTTTTTTGTTATAAAACATATTAAGAAATTTCTCTAGTTCCTGATGTGGGATTGTGGTTTCTTAGAGCAAATAGTATTTTTACAATGTTTCGGAATAGGTTTTATTTCAAAATAATTTGCAAATTGTTTCTACAATACTCACATTTCAGAAATTCCTTTGGAATATCTAGATTTTATTCCAACAGAAGAGATATTGGATGCATTAGCACCACAAATTGGTCAGGTATTCTTTCAACTTGGCGCTGAAGTTGGGTTGTCAATTGGAACCCTGGAAAATATCAAGAGCAATAATCCCAGAGATCTAGCAGCTCAGAATAGAGAGGTTTTATTGGCATGGAGAGAAGACAGAACAGTGAAACCTACAATACGGGTACTGGTCCAGGCTTTAGTTAACATTGGGAGAGGAGCACTTTGTTTACAGGAAGTTCTAAAGAATGTTGATCTGAATACTCTTAGACATTCAAGGGAAATGGGTGCAATTCCTAAGAAACCACAGAGTCAGAAACAAAAGACGTCAAAAGTTTGTGCAATAGCTTGAAAGCAACTTCTGCGAAATTTAATTAGAACAAGTATCCAATCTGGACGAAATATGCACTATAACATAACAGAGAAGTGAATTTGCAATTGTAATGAGGCCTCATTGTTTCTAAAGTGTGTAATGATCAATGTTTTTTTTTTCAGTTTTAAGATTAAAAGAGATCTGTTATTTCTCATTTATTTCATATATTTTTGGATATTAGTAAATTGAATATTTTTGGAAACTTTAGTAAAAAATTTCATCAGACAGATGTTATCAACCCCAGTTTATGGTGGAGATTGTTTTGCTAAGTCCTTAGTTCTCTATGTTGTGTCTTATGACGTTTTATTTGTCTGGTTCTCTTTTTTCTTTCTCACTGCCATGGCGTTGTCATTTTATTTTCCATCCATGAGTTTGACTGTCCCTCTGATATATGTCGATCGCCCCTCTTTCATTGACGGACAATCAGCTGTGTACAAGGTATTTACTATTTTAACTGTTAAAAGGGGCTTAAACTTGTATATATTATATTTAAAATGTTATTGGAGTTATGCAATGTATACAAGTTGAAGCTCCGCCTACCTATTGATATCAGTTGCCAATTTTAAATGCAATGCTTGAGCAAACATTTATACAAACAAAGCCAGCAAGCCAACAAAACTTTTAACTTGATATCATTAGAATAACAGCTTTAATATGTTTGTCAAATAAACTAGTTCACTTGAAAAAAAGACATTATTGTTGGGATAGGTAAAAGAAAATCTCGTTTGAATTGAAAAATGAAAAAAAATCTTATTATGGGTCTCAATGTGTTGTTATGAAATGTTTTAGTATAATTTATAACTAAATAATGGATTTTCCTCTCTACCCTGTCATAACATATACTTTTTTTTTTGGGGGGGGGGTTCTTGGTTGCATCAGCTCAAGCCTTTATATTGATTTTCTATTAGTTTGGCTCCCGACTATTACTGAAAAGACATCAAAAGGAGCCGAGGAAGCAAATACAAAGTGATAAAAAGAAATGTATTGGTCTAATAAAATAGACAACCAAACCACATGGCTAAAATAAAAACGACGAAAACATAATAAAACATGGGTGCTCTGACAGGTTAAACAGTTCCTGCTCTACATGATTGATATATTTGTTCACGTGGGTAAATTTCCAAGGATAAATCGTATTAAATAATGTTGAAATCAAAGAAGAGGACAGTCCCATGGTTGTGATAACAACATATGGAACATATCAGTGTTCATTTGCAACACGTATATATTCCATAATAGTTAATCAAATCATGACAATGTCAGTTTAAAACTTTTAAAGGCGTGACTCTGTTTAACTGGATTATTTAGACCCTTGTACAGTATATTTGACTTGTTAGCAGTATCTCCTATAAAAATCATGATATGAAACGCAACTCTGGAATATCTTATGAAAAGGGAGATAATAAAACTCTTTTTTCAGGCTGTCGGAATAATGCTACGAAGAAATGGGAGCCTCGTAATTGGAAAAATTGAATTATCCTCATAAATGTCAAGATCTCAATCAACCATGATTGTAAATTCCTGGATATAATAATTAGTCAATATATGAGTGAGAATGGTATCCTTATTTCAAATATATGCAGATAGATGAAATATAAAAAAGAAGATGTGGTATGATTGCCAATGAGACAACTGTCCACGCGACCAAAATGACACAGACATTTTGAACAACTATATGTCACCGTACGGCCTTCAACAATGAGCAAGCCCATACCGCATAGTCAGCTATAAAAGGCCCCGATAAGACAAGGTAAAACAATTCAAACGAGAAAAGAAGTCGACATATTAACCAAACTTGAATTATTCAGTGAAATTTGTCAACATGCGCACATAGTGCAGTGAAATGTTATTACTTTCTCCTGCTGCATCAATGTTATTGAAACTTACTTAAGGCTTTAGTACGACGTACTCCATCTTGCTAAGGTGACCTCTATTTTTTTTTCCGCATTTCCAATTTTTAATGACGTAGGGCTAAAGAAAAACTTTACAAACCCAGACTAACTTCAATATGCTACGATTGAGTTAATAAAAAGAGGTTGTTGGGAGAAGGAAACGACAAAAAGTCCAACAAAACTCAACATTGCAAAAAAATACACATAAAATTGAGCAACATGAAACTCATAAAAAATCATTTCAAAAGTAAATTCGTTTTTGATTTAGACAATTCAACATATCTACTTCACCAGAATGGTATATCGAGTGTAGCTAGTTATTTCTCAGTCTATATTAGTGTCAAACAGTGGGGATGTCAACTTCTCGAATAACCAGACACGCAGAAAAGAAATATCTCCCAATTCTTACTCACCATGAGAGTAACTTTAAACGTTTGTGAACGTTTATTCTCTGCTTTGTGTAGACTTTAAACGACTTGGGAAAGATCTATTGATGACTAGTCAACGGTCAAGAGAGGTTTGACCAGGCGCGGATCCAGAGGGGGGGTTCCGGGGGTTGGACCCCCCTTTTTTTTGGACGATCAATGCATTTGAATGGGGACATGTAATTGGAACCCCCCCCCCCTTTGTCCTGGGTTAGGAACCCCCCCCTTTTTAAAATGGCTGGATCCGCCCTGGGTTTGACAATATTACACCGAAGTCAGGATATTGTTCGAGAAAATGTTTTGAGGAGATACGATGATACTGGACATTGAAAATTCAATGTGTAGGTTTTTTTTACATTGAAAATTCAACTTTTTTTTCAATCCGACCGTGTACGCACCTTGCTGTAAATAGAAAATAAAAGAATCGCACACAATACATAGAGAAAAAATATCAATTAACAGGGCTTTTATTTCTGTTCTTCATCTTGACAGTTACTCAGTGGAGTGTCTTCAATATATTACAGCAATAGAAAGTCTAAAGACAATAAAAGAACAGAACAGACAGATCTAACATTAATCAGCCGATATACACATAAAAAATTATGCAAGCAAAACAAAAACAAAAACAAAAACAAAACCAGCAGCCCACCGTGGTTAAAATAGTCAGAACTGAGAGACTTGAGAGACTCCTTTCCTATTTTTTTTCTATGCCCCTGTTGGCGAATATATTTAGCCTCACTGTATTAACAGCTTAGTTAAAGCTCTAATTGCATATAGTTACAAAATAAATTATTTTATCATGTAGCAGTTCGGTATTCAGTTGATTTAAAAAAGAATAACTCTTATGATGTATCTGCTGAGTCACTGGACTTTTAGTTGAACAAACCAGAGCGGCAAGGTTCTTTATTGCAAACTTATTGATACTGTCAGAGACATAAACACTAAATATATATAAGAACTCTGGTACTGATTAATATTGTTTTTGAGACATCCGACACTGAATTCACTTCAAGTACGTTATCGCTTTCCTTTTTGGTCATTAGCGAAATTCTGTGTTTGGAGGGGAAATTATTATTTTGGCGGGAACTACATCTGAAAGAGCTCAGCAGACATAACAGATTCCTGAGAGAGTGTGCAGCTGTCCTGAAATTGATAAATCCCTATGAAACAATTTTTTAGAGGTAGAATTAAACAAAGGTTTTATGATTTAATTTGCCTGTTATTTGTCCTGCCACACATAAAACAACATTTGAAACATTCGGCATGCCATGACTATTTTCCAAGTCCTCAAGTCATACAAAGTGACCAGACCTCGAGACTAAGAAATTAATAATAAGTACCAACCTAGAAAGTCCGGTTTTGTAGTGGCGGACCCAGAAATAACATAATTGGGGACCCCTGACTGCGGCGCCTATCTCTTAAGAGGGGGCCTGCTCCAGTCATGCTTCAATGAATCCCTTCAATGGCTTCATGCCTTATTGACAAAATTAATCCCCCATCATATATCTCACTTTGTGATCACCAAAATTTTGCAAAGGACAAAATTTATCCAACAAAAAGTGGGAGGGCCAATCAACCCCCCCCCCCCCCCCCCCCCCCTGGCTGTTTGAGGGGGGGTCGGAGGGGTCTTAATCCCAAAATTCAGAGGTCCTGATTTTAAAGAAATTTAAATCCCAACATCAGAAATTCGAAAAAAAGAATACCAAGATCCCAAAAAGATCAATCCAGAAATCCTGAGCTTATAACACCTGATCTGGCAGTCCTGACAAAGGTCTGATCCTCCCTCCAATTTGCATATATTTTTTGAGAGCTCATCAGATAAGTAATTTGAAAAAGGCAGATCAAGAGTTTATAGTAAAAAGCAAATGCAGGATTAAAAAAAATGGGATAAACTTAATTAAAAAAGGCAGGACAGAGATAACAACTATAAAAAAAGATATTTTCTTCCTACATGCATACATGTAGCTAATCTCCACCCCACTCCCTTCATAATATTTGCTCCCTTTGAAGCGGGTCTCATTGTGGTCTAAGTGTTAAGCGGGATTGCCAATTTTTTGTAAGCGTGACTACAAGTGAAAGTTAAATTATTGTGTCGTGAAAACAGGAAATGAAGTCTAGCAGGACACAGGATTATTCAATGTGAAGAGTCAAAAATTAATTTTATGGGTCAATAAATTCAAAATAAATAGCCATTCATTAAGTGTTTTAATAACAATTTGTCATTTTGAATGCAAGAATCAGGCAGATCTGTAAATACTTTCCTCATTAGGTAAATGAAAAAAAATGATAAGATCCTTACCCCTCACCTATATATACAAAAATTCAAAAGAGAATTGAAACAAATGATTACAGATTCCAGAGTTTCAATGAGTTGTAACTAAAAGTATGTAGCTGTTTATTTCAGTAGAGTAACTATAAAAATACACACACAATCAAATTTGTTATTGTTTTCTAATGAGCCATTAAATTACCATCTCTATTGATGTAATTTATATAAAAGATGTTCATAAGAAAAGCAGGTGTTTGACCTAAAGAAAAAAAAAAAGTTAAATTTATGATTTTTACAAATGTGCTGAAACCATTTTCAAAATTAATTTAAACTATGGCATTCCAGAGATGCTTATATTTTTGCAAAGTTTGGGAAAATTTAGACACAATTCAGATTTTTCTTGAACTTAATTTGGCATTTTTTGAAAGAAAATGATGAAGGATTACTATTTCCTGCCTTAAAAAAATAAAAAAATCCACAAAGTTTTAATACATAATGATAAATCTATAATGGCAAGCAGTGTGTGTTTAGTTCAAATTTCATTTCATTTGTGTTACATGACTTATAAGATCATATATATATTACATTTGTACTTGTGACAAAGTGATTTGTATAAATGTCATTGACTAGTGTCCAGCTGTACCCGAGATCCACTTATTAATCACATTGTCACAATTTATTTGTCAATTTTAACATCTTGAATGAACACTGTATATAAGATGTATATCAAGTGACTTTATTTGAGCTAATTGGCTCCTAGTGTGTCCTTGTATTTTTACATAAATGGCTATTTTCATGGCCCACCTTGGAGCATTATGCAGGGCTTTCCATTGAAATTTAAGTAGAAGGCTAAATTAAAATTATAGGCGGCTGTAACATACGTTCGGCAAAGCCGATCGCCCAACAAGCTGTAAGCTTACGGCAGGGGGTCTGGGGGCCGCTCAAGGCCCCCAGAAGCTTTGGCATAAATAGAGCAAAATCCTGCATTCTCGCAATCTCCTGGCACCTAATTTCATCTTTCAAATGACCATGTTTTATGTATGAAATTAAAGAAAGAAAAAAAAATCTCAAAAGAAATTTCATTTTTTTTTATGTTATAGTTTGTTTTTTTATTTTCATTTCCTTATGCTCAAAATTCATTTACTTTTAAAGGAGTTTTATTTATATAATAATCCGGTTTGTTAGAAATCTTGATCAATTTATTTTGCATAACTACATGCAATTTGTAAACAAATGAACCCCCCCCCTTTTTTTTCTCCAAAGACTGTTACGTGTATTTAAATCATACAATTATTTTTCAAGCATTGACAGAAAATTGATGTATCCTCTTATTTTCTCTTTTTTGGTAAACTGTTCAATAAGTCGGATACATAAATCATTTGATATGTTACTTATTTGAGGTCGTGTCGACAATGTTCTACTTTCATTTTTGACCTTGATTCTCTGAACACCATGTGGGCTTTGAAAAATGAACTTCAAAAGATCTACTACACTTTCTTTAATTTGACTGATATTATTCCATAACATAAGATTGTCATCCTATCTGATTGTCTTCACGTTTTAAAAGCCCCAAAAAAAGCGACCATCAGAACGTCTCTATTGTTATCGTTCAATGACCACCGGAACGTCTCTCTTGTTATCTTAGAAAAGAAACGATGCATTCTGACTTTTAAAAAATAGACAACCAATCAGTGACCTGAATTCATGTGAACTATATTTAGCCGAAGGTAAACACTGACTTTTCATCCCGCGACTTTGCGACAATACGTCTCGGCTGCCTGTAAACATGGTAAACATTTGAAAAAGATATTTTTTCTTTTTGAATTTTTTTTGTCAGTGAAGTAGCCGGCACTTGTGCATTCAAAGACCGTCTGTCTATTCATCAGTCTGTTCCACGTCAGGTTAAAGGTTATAGTCAAGGTAGTTTTTGATGAAGTTGAAGTTCAATCAACTTGAAATTAAGTAAACATGTTCCTTTAGACATGACATTTTTTAAATTTTAATGCCAATAACAGTGTTGACCTTAATTTCAGGGTCCACTGATCATAGATAATGGAAGTGGTCACCGTGGGTTGGGCATCTATGTACTATGAACTTATTCTTGCTATATAAATAGAAGCTCTTACAAGCAATTCAGAGGTGCTAATCATTTAAACAAAACAAAAAACTTTACGACAAAAGAGATGATTTCAGCTTTCCAATTGTGAACTTTCCATTTCTAAGTAGCAACATTCCAGCAGCACCTGCATACGGGGTATATATCTCCCAATTAATACGATATTCCCGTGCTTGCATTTCCTATCATGATTTTCTTGATAGAGGGTTGCTGCTCACAAGGAAGCTATTAAACCAAGAGTTCCAAATGGTGAAGTTGAAATCATCCCTTCGTAAATTTTACGGACGCCATCACGAGTTGGTTGACCGTTATGGAATAACCGTTTCACAAATGATATCGGATATGTTCCTTACGTCGTAACTACAATCCCCTTCCCTTTCATGAATGTGACCTACCGAATTAGACTATTTACCGGATTTGTAATCACATAAGCAACACGACGGGTGCCACATGTGGAGCAGGATCTGCTTACCCTTTCAGAGCACCTGAGATCACCCCTTGTTTTTGGTGGGGTTCGTGTTGTTTATTCTTTAGTTTTCTATGTTGTGTCATGTGTACTATTGTTTTTCTGTTTGTCTTTTTCATTTTTAGCCATGGCGTTGTCAGTTTGTTTTAGATTTATGAGTTTGACTGTCCCTTTGGTATCTTTCGTCCCTCTTTTAAAATAACATTGAAAGATAATTAGTATGGGTCTGAAGTCTGTGACCTGTCTTCCTCTGGACTGGAACCTTTGTGTTTCAAAAGTTTATGATCTCCTTTCCTTTGCCATTGGTCAACATTACAGTTTTGTTCAATTTATAAAAAAAGAAGATGTTGTATGATTGTCAATGGGACAAATTTCCACAAGAGACCAAATGTTAGAAATTAACAGCTGTAGGTCACTGTACAGCCTTCAACAATGAGCAAATCCCATTGTCCACAACAAGTGGACGTATAGCCATTAGACAAGTAGAATTAACATATATAGTTGTCCAGTTAGTTGTCCAGTTGGACAAGAGAAAATTTCATGCTGTAAAAGATGAGACTTACACATAAGGGAGCAGAAATCAATATCAATGATAAAACATGCTGACTGAAGGGAACTTTCAAAGGAGATAAATCCAGCCCCTTCATTAGAATATTTAAATGGTTTACTTTTATAAATTGTTATTTGGATGGAGAGTTGTCTCATTGGAACTCACACCATATCTTCCTGTATGAGGGTTTGGATGGGGTTAAATGATTAAAGAATAATGGCCTTAAAAAATTAAGATTAGAGAATAATGGGCAAAAAAAAAATGAAGATGAGAGAAATGCAGGGTCTATTTTTTGAAGATTAGGGGTGAAAATTTAATGTTTACAGAATAACAGACCCCCCCCCCCCCCCCCCCCCCATCCAGACCCTCCTATATCTATTTGATCGACCTATCATTCATCAAAAGTAAACTTGACAACCTGTTTTATAGAATAAAGATTAAAACTTCCTGTCTGACCATTATTGAAAAAATATAAAATGGTCTTAGACGATTAAAATTTATTTTGAAAATGGTTTAATTTGAGTCTTTGTAGAATGAATTCTAAGCTATCCCGTATAAACTCGATACCAAATATAATAAAAGTATAGTTAAGTACATTAAGTCAAAAGTAAATACAAAGATAGTATTACTGACATATATAAGGCCAGCATAAGGTCAAGTGTTGTACATTGACATTAAGATTTATGGTCAAGTTTTTAAATGACCACTGGTCTGAGAAATATTTGCGAATATTTTATCTGTCAAGAAATTTGAGTTTTATTTAGGTGGAAGGATGAATAAAGTATTTGGGCCTATTAGTCTTATTCAAACATAAAAAACAAAAATGATAGCGAGATATTTTTCAAGGAGATAAACTGTATTTGTCCAAATTTTAACTTTCAAATGAGGCAAAATTTGTTTGGTTATTCAGTAATGAAAATTTGTCTGTACTTAAATATTTAGGGAGCTATATTATTACATGTCTAGATGTTAGACGAAATGTTAATTAATGTATGTAATAACAATGATAATTGTAATGGTGTTATGGTTCTGATCCTGCCTGGAATTAAATATATATGATTTTTATAGAATGAAGATAATAACATCTGTCTAAACTTTTTTTTTAATGTTTCATTTTAGTTTATAAAATTGTTTTTCTGTTACAAATCATAATGTATTGTTTTATGTGTACATGTTATGCTGCCCATCAAGGGCCCTTGATTGGAATAATAAATATTCTTATTCAAACATAAAAATCTTGATTATGGGAGTGGTACTTGGTATGCATCATCCAGTATTTTTGTTGTTTTCATCAAATTTCACAACATGAAGAGTTCTGTTCATGGAAATAATGATTTATTTTATGATCAGTGTAGAGTTTTAACTTTAAATTTTGTTAAATTCTTATAATTTAACACTTACTATACAACTTACAAGAAAAACAACTAACAATCAACCAATCAATTATAGTATTTTGTCATAAATATGTAATTTATGTGAGTGTTTATTCTAAATAAATCTTTGTACAAATTGTATTAGTTTATAAGCATGATAAAGCAGTTTTCAGTCTTCCTTATTTTTCAGATGATTTCAAGTGGCCACAATTTCCTGCATGCCCTAAAGAAACATCAGCTAAGATTCTGAAAAGTTGCTGAAAAAGACAAGTTGATAGCTAGGTCATCATTTATCGGAGGGACAATAATTCTGTTGTTTAAAGGAAAGGTATTAAATTAAATTACACACAGGTGTTATATTATTATATCAACTACCTGTCTCCATGTGAAGTATTTACAAATTACATGTGTTTAGATACATTCAAGTTTAAATATTGAGCACAGGAAAACATCGTATTAATAGTGAATTTAAAACATTTTTTTTTAAATTGAGCTAGCATTTTAAAAAGTCTAATGCTATCAAGATTCTATAGTTTTCTGAATCAACCTGTTGTTTTAATTTACAGATGAAGACAGTTATACTTTTGATTCTTTTATTTTTGTTCATCCAAATTTTTTGGATTGAAGAAAATTTTATATTTCTTGGTGCTGCATACAAGCCTTCAAAATTGGTACTGTATGAATACATGTGTTTATAAATGACCCATTCGAAAGTTGAAAATTTACAATGATATCGTATATATTCTTTGTTCATTTAATTATACTACTCTGACTCAACGTTTTAAAAAACAAATCAAATCGCAATTTGAAAGTCTGCTCTTGTCACCTGTTCTATACCTGTAATTTCATTCCTATTTAATTATTAATGCATATTTTTTACAGCATGCCTAGCTACACAGATATTTTTACAGCATGCCTTAAAGATGTTAAGCCAATCATAATATGATATTATCCTTTGGTTTAATATACAAATTAAAGAGAGAAAACTTTACAGGTAAGATGCATGGAGTATTCTTTTGATTAATTGTTATTTGTTTGTAAATATTTGTTTTTATGTAATGAGGCGTAATCAAGCCGTGTAATTATTTATAAGCACCTGATTAATTGTTATAAAAAATGTACTTTGTCTGGGTTTGTGTATTCTTTTGCAAAGAGGAAGGGGGAGGGAAACATGTTATAAATAATGAATTTTGCCTGTGATTGACCACTTTTGCAGAGGCAGATTTTTTTTTGGGGGGGGGGGGGGGGGGGGAGAGGAAGGAGGGTAGGTTGTCATGCATAAGGCTACATTATGGTATGGCATTAACTTAACATGTCTCACTCAAAACATTGCCTTGTTTGGGTCCCCCTCCCCCTTTTTCAAAATCCTTGATCCACAAATGTATATTAGCCTCTTTTGGTTTTATAAACTCAGCTTTTCAAGTCACATTTGCAATACTGCCAATAGGCTTTAGATTTTCAAAAAAATGTCTGTGTCAATGTCACTGCAGAGAGAACTGCCTGATAAATGCCCATCTCGTAATATTAAAATAATTTGAAATCCAACTTGTTTCGGAAAAAATTATTATTTATTATCTGTTATATAGAGACTGTAAATTTTAAAGATGTCAAGAAGACATGTATGAAAAAGTCAATTTAAAAGATTAATCGTCTGACTGAAGAAGATTTCAAATAGGTGAATCTTTTTATTGTCAAATTACAAATTCATATCAGTCTATAAAAACAGGTGCAAATTACATGTTTTATAAGTGTATAAAGTCTATACAAATGATAGTGTGAAATTATAGACCTTTAACAGGTTTTTTATTCAAGTGCATTTAACTATAAAATAAAAGTGCACTATAAAATGCAGTCTCTATGTTGGGCCACATGGGGCCTGTAAGAATTTCGTTTACAGACCAATAGAATCTTGAACAATTTTTTTCTTAAAACAAATCAGCATCAAGTTTAACCTACAAAAAGTTATTGTGAAGACTTGGAATGAAGATAATATTTTTAACCTTAACATGCATGAAATATTTGCCACTGGACTTTAAGCAACCAACACTCAAATAATCATGTAATATTTTCCACTGGAATTGAAAATTATTATTGTGTTCATTGTAAATCAATTATCCTTTATTAAAAGTCCTAATTTTTCCCAATGAACTGTATGACATTTTTATTTTGGCCAAATCTAGTTAATTATAAAGAAACATAAATCTAATTGTATTTCTTGACAAGAGAGACAAGTTACTACCTTGTCAAACAAGCAGGTATTAAACGCCTGTCCCCTACAGACCTTTAACAATATATGATGAAGAGGATGGAAGCTTTTTTGTTCTGCTTTGTAAATCTGTCTTTAGTTCAAGGAGAATAGCCAGTGGTCAGTGTCTGAAGTGGTCAATTAAGTTGAAGGTTGTCTAGATTTTGTACAGTAAACACAGCTGTATAGATCTACTGTTAATTCTATTCTGTTAATTGGTTTACAGAGATGATGGCCAGTCTTTAGGGATGTCTTGCATTTATAAATTATTTTGTTTATCTTTCTATTTTGTCATATATATCTTGATTTAGTAAAACTAAACATTTTATAGAAAACAGAAGCAGAAGGAATATACCATCTTAAATACCGTGGATTCATTATTATTTGTTTGATACCAATTTTTATGAATTTCCTGAATACAGGGGAACCACAATTTCAAGTGTTCAACGAATTACAAATGTTTTTATATAGATTTATGCTGACTTGAGGAAACCCACGAAATTAAATATTAACAAAAATGCATTGCTTATGGAATCCAGGCCCGTAGCCAGGAATTTCCAAGGGGGGGGGGGGGGTTCGTTGGACTCATAAACTCGACTTTAACAGTCACAATTCGAACAGAACATTGACTTTAACAGTGCTTATTTGTTTTCAAGGGGGGGAGGGGCGGAGGGGGTGGGGGTTCGTCCCCCCTGGCTACGGGTATGGAATCAACCAAAATTGATACCCACAAAAATAAAAGAATTCACAGTATGAGTGTTTTGTTTTTAAACCTATGGTATGATCAATTGGATAAAGAACCACAGACTACATATACCCATATTTAAGTAATTGGTTTAGATTATAAAGCTTATTACATTTGTTTAACCATATAACCATATAAGCAGATAATGGTTAAGATTTTAGTAGCTTTGATGTAATAAACTGTAAACTAAATACTTCTTTTAGGAATGTTAGATGGGATATAGATTAAAAGTTTCTAGAAATAAAATCAGATATAAGAATTGAACTTGACACATAAGAAACAGGATAGGGACAAGTGAAACAGGAACCCTGAAATTTTCTAGAAATAAAATCAGTTATAAGAATTGAACTTGCTAGAACTAATAAAAAAGGAACAGGCTTTTGATTTTATCCCTTGTTTTTGATGGTAGGATTGTTAGATCTTAATTTCCTTGATAATGTTTAGTGAACTTTTTACCTTCCTCATTTTTGTCGAGCCTGCAACTTTTGTTGCAGAAAGCTCGACATAGGGATAGTGATCCGGCGGCGGCGGCGGCGGCGGCGGCAGCGGCGGCGGTGTTAGCTAACTTTTTAAAAGCTTTACATTTTAGAAGGTGGAAGACCTGGATGCTTCATACTTTGTATATAGATGCCTCATGTTACGAAGTTTCCTTCAGTCACATGTCCAATGTCCTTGACCTCATTTTCATGGTTCAGTGACCACTTGAAAAAAAAGTTCAGATTTTTTGTAATGTTGAATTCTCTCTTATTATAAGTAATAGGATAACTATATTTGTTATGTGCGTACCTTGCAAGGTCCTCATGTCTGTCAGACAGTTTTCACTTGACCTCAACCTCATTTCATGGATTAGTGAACAAGGTTAAGTTTTGGTGGTCAAGTCCATATCTCAGATACTATAAGCAATAGGGCTTGTATATTCAGTGTATGGAAGGACTGTAAGGTGTACATGTCCAACTGGCAGGTGTCATCTGACCTTGACCTCATTTTCATGGTTCAGTGGTTATAGTTAAATTTTTGTGTTTTGGTCTGTTTTTTTCATACTATATGCAATAGATCTACTGTATTTGTTGTATGGAATGATTGTAAGGTGTACATGTCTAGCGGGCAGATGTCATGTGACCTTGACCTCATTTTCATGGTTCAGTGGTTATAGTTAAATTTTTGTGTTTTGGTCTGTTTTTTTCATACTATATGCAATAGGTCTACTATATTTGTTGTATGGAATGATTGTAAGGTGTACATGTCTAGCGGGCAGATATCATGTGACCTTGACCTCATTTTCATGGTTCAGTGGTCAAAGTTAAGTTTTTGAGTTTTGGTCTATTTATCTAATACTATATGCCATAGGTCAACTATATTTGGTGTATGGAAATATTTTATGATCTTTATGTCAGTAGCGCAGGTTTCTTTTGACCATGACCTCATTTTCACGGTTCATTGCACAGTGTTAATTTTTTGTGTTTTGGTCTATTTTTCTTAAACTATAAGTAATAGGTCGACTATATATGTTGTATAGAAGCATTGTTAGCTGTACATGTCTGCCTGGCATGGTTCATCTGACCTTGACCTCATTTTCATGGTTCATTGGTCTTTGTTTAGTTATCTTGGTTAATGTTAAGTTTATGAGACAGTTGTAATAAAGCTTTATACTTAGGACTATCAACATAATATCAGAGACATATATAGCAAAATTTATGATTAGTATAGAAGGCGAGACATTTCAGCATGTGCACTCTTGTTCTCTTGTCCTAGCTGTTGTCTGATCTTTTACTTCTGGTAAGCTCTTCAAAGGTCAAGTGGTCCAAGAAGTTTAACTTCTGGGAAGCTCTTCAAAGGTCAAGTGGTCCAAGAAGTTTAACTTCTGGGAAGCACTTCAGTGGTCCAATTAGTTTGTCTACATCCAAGTAATTTGTCTTTTGTGTCACTAGTTGTCACAAAGAGACTGTGATTTAGACCCCCCTAAATCCAATGTGGCTGGTGCATTCTACTCCAATTTAAGTAAGCTTGTTAGATTAAACTTTGCAGATAGATAGAAATTTAAACCCTGTGTAATTAAAATATTTCACAGAATAAAAGAGGGAAAGATACCAAAGGGACATTCAAAAATGATATGTAATAATAAAAGAAATAGAAATATTAAAAAAATTGTAAATAATTGCAACGCTCCATCCAAGTCACAATATGTAAAAGGTATAAACAATTGTAGGTCAAAGTATGGCTAGAATGGTTTTCACAACACAAATATAACAAAAGATGGTCTTGCCGTGTTGTAGGAATAACAAACGAAAAGTTAGAAAAATCTCCCCATAACAACAACACCCCCCCCTTTTTCATAGTTAATTCCTGACAGTATGACTGTATCCAGCTGTTACCTGTAGTCTATAATAAATGTTGCATCTTGCATAATTAATTGTGTATTGGCTTTGTTCTTTGACAATGTTAATTAATTATAATGAATTATGAAGAAACATCAGAATAAACATGTTAAATGTCACTTTAACTCTATGTAATTCTTGGTAACTGTTAGCTGGATAATTTATCTCATATTGTTCACTGGAAATTCAGAATTTACTATGTGCACATAAATATGATTGCTATTTTTGAACATAGACTAAAGTAGGTCTGGAGATTAATTATTCTTATTTGAGGAAATTTTGCATAGAAATAATGCTATCAAAATTTTGAACTCAACTTTTTAATTTAGCAAAACCAAACCAGTTGCAATTTTGGCAAAGATGACTGAATTTACTGTATTCAAGTATAATACCTAAACAAATCTAGTTGCTTGAAAAAGGTGTGATTTTTTTCTTTTATCGTAGTGTAGATTGAGGATATTGGTCTTTAATGTGCATGAAATACATGCCACTGGACATTTGACAACAAAAATTACCAAATATCAAAAAGTGTAGTTTTCTATTAAGTTAATGCTAGCTAGAGGCTGTCATTATACATATATAGATGCTTTAAACTACCACATTTAAATCTTAACGTTGACCTTCCAGCTGCTGTCACGATCAAAACGGACCATTAAAAAAGGAGTATTTCATTGTTATATCCTGAAACTGCTTATTTACTTTGTCATGGAAATATTATTAATGTCATTTACATATATAAACTTTTGGTCCATCATCATTTGGGGGGGGTTAAATTTTCCGTTTATTTTTTACAATTTAGACAATACCCTCCTTGACTCCAATCTTAATTAACTAGGATTATCAGTTTTCTCATAGACAGTTAGTGGTTTCTTCAGCCACTCCCAACTTCCTTCACCAATAAAAAAAATGGTCGCCAAAAAAGTGGCGTTAAAACACCTACAATCAAATCAATCAATAATTTCATGGATATTGTTTTAATTAGAAAAAATGTATCCATGAAAATTTTGAAAATATAGAAAGAACTTTAGGTTAAAAGGTAAGAAGGCCTGACTTTAAAAAAAACATGGAAAAATAGCATGGTTAAACTGAGGGTTAAATTGCTGAATTGATAGTGCTTTTAATTAGAATTTCACTGCTTTATTTCATTCCTGTTGTGGAGTAAAATTACAATAAATTAAAAAAAGATTACTATTTTATAATGTTACTGCTCTACAAGGCTATCGCCAATACCGTAACAACATTGAATTAGAAAGTATTTTGTTCGACAAAGCATATTTCATCTCTATTGAAATCGGTGAGATACCTTTACTGATAAAAAGTTAAAATTAACATTTGATGTACATTTGGAGAGTGACTTTGAATACTTTGAATAAAATGCATGATTTAATTTATTATCCATGACTTATAAACTCAATTGGTTAATAAAATGGATGGATTCATGTGACGTCTGCCAAAAAATTTATCCTTCAAATTTTGTTTTTTAACTAAAGGTGACTTTTTACATGTCAAATCTTGGTTTGAATTAATTGATATTCAACAACAATTTTATCATTTTCTTGTTGTTTAAATTTATTAAGTGGGCTGAAATATTGAAATATCTTTCAAACAAGTTGTCAGCTCCTTTTATATAAATTTTGGATAATCAGAAAGGCGATAGAACATCTGTACAGAACATTTTCAGTTCTAAGCTAAAAAAAATCTTGGTAGAAAAAAAAGGCACCAAAAAAAAAAAATTCTTTGATAATAGATGAGTTATTTTTGTTGGAAATTGACTTTATTCACATGAATATCAATACATCTGGCCTTGCGATCATAAAACTTTTGAGCACGATTTTTGTGCTCAGACTCAAGAATTGACCAATCATTATACTGGATTTTGTGTTTCGAGCACTTATTTTGTGCTCGGAGTACTGAGAAAAGTTTTATGACCGAGACCCCTGTTCATTTAAAATATATATAAAAGAAAATAACAAACATATTATATATGTAAGTTCTTGGTTATTTTATTTTTAAATGAAAATATAAAAATTTAGATTTCAAAAGCTAATTTATTACTTGCTTCCATTTAGTCTGTTTAACTTTGGTATTTGATAAAATATAAAGTAAATTAGAGGCCGTTATCAATATTTAGTATGTATCTATTAAGATAATATTTTAATTATTGATAAGTTATATTTTTAGTGTCAAGGGATCAGCTAGCTTAATAATTGATCAAAAGAGTTTTGAAAATGTTAAGATTCATAATTTACTTAATTAAGGCCAAATAAAATAAGATGTGTGGTTCTAGTTACATCTAAAAAAAGTAAGGGTAGGTAGGTAGGGATTTTTTTTTATTTTATGTTTTATTTTTACATTCAGTCTATGGGAGCAACATTCTGACTTTAACAGTGCTTAATTAAAAAAGACAAAAAAATCTTTAGGGTACGCTATTTTTAAAAAGTTACGGGTAGGTAGGGTAACTGGAACCACACATATATTTTTATTTGGTCTAAGAGGACTATTAGGTTCTGGTTTATTGGTTTGCCAAATCAGGTTTTAGCTTTTATTAGTATAATATCTCCTATATCTGTGGAGCCGTTGATATGATGAATTCTGTTCAAATCTCTTGGCATTAAAGTATTTATTCTGGATAAACCATATATTTATATCAAAATTTGGTTTTGATACCGCCGTATGAGTTAACAAAGACCTGTATCTTTATGGGTGTAAGGTCATAGTCAAGGTCACAGCAGCTATTTATAGACTTTCTTATTAACCATCAGGGCATTGTCAGTTTATTTTTCGATTGATGATGTCTGTATGGTATCTTTTCCATCTCTATTAATTTGAGGAAGAATTTGGTTTCTGGATGTATCTTTTTAAATTGTATGTATAGCTCTTCGTAATTAGTATTCTTGCATACAGGCTTTCAATTTTATGCCCCTGCCGTAGCAGAAATGCCTATTAACACAAATGAATATTGGTGGCAGTCACTTTTATAGGGCACAAACTCAATCAAATTGATAAATGTTAGAATATGCTGCTGTTTTCTATATTACCACTTAAATTTTGTTATCACTGGTCAGAAAAACTATGCTGTTGGTCAAGTGACCATATCATACTTCAGCAGTTTGTTGATAGGGATCTGTAACCAAGAAATCCACAGTCTAATATCTAGGAGACTGATATGAGGATTCGGTCACAACTAAATGTTAAACCTAAATAACCATGCACCATAACCTAGCAGTAATACACAGAAGATGAATTCCACTTAGTATATAATTTATTTCCAAGACTGGAACTTGTCACCATCGCTGTGACTTCCAAACTTATGTCTTTCACAAAATAGTACAATATATATATATGAGAATTAAACAATAAGCTAAGATCAATTATTACATAATGTGTTGACAAATATAAACAAGTTATTATCCAGATAAAGAAAATATATAATTAAAACAACAATAAAGCAATAGTAATGATCTCTATCAAAACAAGCAAGCATTTAAATAAGCGAATATAAGTGTCTTCTGTACACATATTCAATATAGACAATTAATGTTCAACAGTACAATCTTCACATTTTTCACCATTGGTAGTCAAATAAAAGTTACTAGTTTTCAACGATATTGTTTATACATCATGATACATTTCCACCTGTTTTCTTCTTTTGTTTGATCGTCATAGTAATTTTCCAGATATTATTATAAAATTACATATCACATTGTCTTTTACTCTTCGTCAAATATTCATGTTAGGTTAATAAAATGTCACTTCAGGTCACAAATCTCTGCTAATATTAAAATGTCACTTCAGGTCACAAATCTCTGCTAATATTAAAATGTAGATAAATAAATAAAAATTCCCCAATTCAAATGAATTAATTATGATAAGAGATAAATTAGGGTTAATCGGTGTCATGTATGATTATAATATTGGTTGCACTTACATTGATGAAGTAAAGGACCAATGGTGGACCCATAAAATGCAGAAATGGTGGACACACAGATAAAGAATTGGTGGACCCATAGATGTATGGTGGACCCATAGATGTGACCTACCAATGGTGAACCCACAAAATGAAGAAATGGTGGACTCTAGAAGTGACCAAATCGTGCATTTAAACTTAATGAAAGACAATTTATTTGAAATTATAAAACTTATTAGCAGAGATTTGTGACCCGAAGTGACATTTTAATATTAGCAGAGATTTGTGACCTGAAGTGACATTTTAATATTAGCAGAGATTTGTGACCTGAAGTGACATTTTATTAACCTAACATGAATATTTGACGAAGAGTAAAAGACAATGTGATATGTAATTTTATAATAATATCTGGAAAATTACTATGACGATCAAACAAAAGAAGAAAACAGGTGGAAATGTATCATGATGTATAAACAATATCGTTGAAAACTAGTAACTTTTATTTGACTACCAATGGTGAAAAATGTGAAGATTGTACTGTTGAACATTAATTGTCTATATTGAATATGTGTACAGAAGACACTTATATTCGCTTATTTAAATGCTTGCTTGTTTTGATAGAGATCATTACTATTGCTTTATTGTTGTTTTAATTATATATTTTCTTTCCAGATTATTCACAGATTAATCATATAAAAATGTATATGTCTAAATATGTTTTATGTTCATTATATAAGAAGATGATATGATTTGAATAATTATGTGTTTAACTTGCAGATGATGACCGATATGGATAATATATTAATAATCTTATATTTCAGCTATATATTGCTATTGTTATGCCCCTTTATGCACCTAGAAATACTTCATGAAGTATGCAATGAGCTCATTGTAGTTAATTATGTAAGAGTTGGACTTGTCAATATTAGTGAACTTCAGAGAACTTCCCTGATATGGACAATCTAAACTTGACCATTCCCCAAACCAAGAACATGTATATATAGTTATATTTTATTTACAGGAATCAGTCGTGTAATTCTTGCTATATAATATATGTGTAAAATATTGTATTTTTTTATTATGCATTTAGTATTTTAATTGAAGATTGCAGGAGCAATCTTGGCGACGAAGGGAAGGGTATAACCAGTATATTTTAGGTACAAGAATGTTAAAATGTGGAATTCAAAGATTTGTATAATTTAGTATTAGTTAAGATATTTAGCACTAGCTTAAGAAATAATTTACTTGATAAATAGTTAATATAAATCTTCACAATTTTAGATAAGTGTAAAGCAAATTATTATGTAATCCTCTGAGGGCTAAATTGACAATAGAGAATTAAGGATTAAAGAAGTGTTATATATACAAAAAGGATTTCTTACTTTTTAAGATGATTTAGGTTATGTCACAAAGACTTGATATTTGGGAAATAGATAAACTAGTATTATTATGTAAATTAGCTATTTGAGTATTAATGTTATGTTAATTAAATAATGAAAAACAATATATATTAGTTGACCATGTAGTAGTAAGGGACAGTCATGTATTAGACTTGTATTCTGAGACTTGCTTTATAGTCACGTATTGGACACTTGTGTTATAGACTTGGATTTATATTAGACATACTGTTTTATTATGTCTCATGAACTTATGTGATTATTGTGATTATTGTGATTGATAAACTATCATACTGAATGCTGATTTAATAAACATTATATATTGAACTTTGAATCTGTGTTACGTTAACATGTATTCATATGAAAGCTACCAGCTAGTTCCCCCAACCTAGCAAGATGAATAACCAGGTCAGGAACGTGCAATGTACTGGCCTTGGTTATAGATCAACAGATGGTCAGCAACATATCAAATTGGTTTAATTATCCTATTAAAGATAAGTTATAACAGCAGAAATGGGTTTGTTTAAGGTGTACTGAATATTTTTGAAGTGATTTATAATACTGTTGTTGTATTATGATTTGCCAAAGCAAAAATTCATATATGAAAAATATATATTGTCATTAGTTTCCATGGTTATGTCAAAACCATTATATTTTTTTTATGAAATGGTTTTCCAAACAGTTTTTCAATACTTTCCAGTGCTTAGATTAAGAGATGGTTCAAATTACATGATACATTGTTGGGCCATAGCACATCCTCTGAGGATATCATAAAAAGGGTTAAAACGGTACCACCTGCAAATGTCAGCCTTCCAACATAGTGTCATAAAACTGTTATCTGATTTTATTTTATTTATTTTTTTGGGGGGGGGGGGAGGGTAAATCCTGAAAATAGGGGAATTCTAGACTACTTTTCATTGATTTTTCATATTGAAAATATCAAGTAATGTTATCAATATCATGTACATGGTTCTTAAGAGTTATATAATATCTCCTAAAGGTAGAGTTCACAGTGAAAAATGTAAAGATTCAAATAGACAAATGTATGCATGTGGAACATTGAATTTTTATTAAAGATTTCAATAAATTTGCAAATGATCCACGCCTTAAGTAAACATTTGAAATATGAATGATCACAAAATCCAATTCAAATTAATAAAAGGCTTAATTAAATAGTTTACATTGATATCTCCTCGTAATTTGAATGAAATCAAAATGTTGACTAATTCTTTTTGAGTTGCTGCTTTGAAAATATTGAAATAACATGCAAACAAGTATAGGCCTTCACGGTTTGAATTTAAATAAAGTTGAGTGGTGATTGAATGGAAATTAAATAGCATTTTGTTTGATACTTTGATTCATAACAGTATTGGTACTTTTACTTTGTACTAAACATTGTTAAATTATTAAGTTTTTGCTCAAACATGGTGGGTCTATTTTTTGTAGATTATGTAATTTTAAAACTTATTTTAAATTTTCTTTCCTCGCAATTATGATCATATAGATAACTTTTTCCATGTTGTTGTACCTTGTATAAGGCTGGAAACATTATCTATCTAGAACAGACCAAACCATCATCAATATTAAACGGATAGTAGCTACGATTTTCATTAAAATTACTTTTTTAATCTATATGCCGGATTTTGTACAAAAAGTAAAATAATTATGATTAGAACAATTACTGGTTACGTTCCATTAAGCGTTTAGAAGCTTTTTAACGTTTAACACCTACATTTATTTATTGTCTATAGATAATAATTCGATGTTAAGCCCAACCCTTATTCATATGACCTTTACTCTTCAGTTCCTAATGCGCAATCGCACATTGTGCCTCGAAGGGAAAATGGTCGAACAGGGGAATGTTATCGCGGAAATAGTATGTGAATTTACAGTTTCAGCGAGAAAAGAAATAAAAAAGAGGTGCAGACAAGTTATTGTAAATTAAAAATAAAAAACGTCGACGGGATCGGTCATTAAAATCACTCAAAACACCAGCGACGCAGGCAAAGTCAAACAGAAGTAGCTGATGGTTTGCGTAATGTTTACATTTCTTCAATTTTCCAGATCACATGAACAAAAATCTCAACGTGTTCATAATTGTTAAAAATATGTTTATATAAATAAATTTACGGGCAGTAATCTCCCACCTTAGAAGAAATTATAAATCAACTTCCTAAACCTTAGTATTATTTTTCAAGTGTATCCTTCATGGAGGCCCCAATTTAACACACAAACACGTGTATACATTATCGGCATGGTTAAGTCATACAAATGTAATAACAAGTGTATAATATCGCCATTGTTGGAGAATCTTGGGTTGGAATAATATGCCGGTATTGTTATATTTTTTATTTACATAATTTGATAAATGGCGTCAAATATGTACGTTTAATATAGAGTAATTATCAAATATGTAAGAAAACAAAAAGCACGTGTTCGTATCTATATATATCTTGGTTAGCTCACTCGCTGTGTCGGCAAAGTTCGGGAAGTAAACCCGATGCATAATTAATGAGATGAATAGGCACACAACATGATATGAATTATCAATTATTAACACTTCTGTAGTTTATGAAAACATTCTAGCGATCTTATTGCTTATATTTAGTACATATCTTTGATTTTAGCAGCTTTAAAACTTGTTCATATTTTTGTCAAAATCGTAGCTACTATCCCTTTAAAGAAGATATACATATATGCACTATTTCAGCTAAATTAAGGTACCCTGGCAGCTGCTAGAGCCAAGCAGAGGTCGATTTGAGGGAAGGGGAGGATGTCTTTTATTGGAAAATTTGGTTGATTATATAGAGAATCACTGACACATTACTAGAGCAGGCAACCTTTTGAGCAGTCAGTGGGCCCCACTTATGGAAATTTCTTAATCTGCCAATGTCTGCATTTCACAAAAAACTTAATATTAAAATTGATAATAAGTATTTTTGTGAAACGCAAGCCTGCATGCTAATCTTTCCTCTTGTATAAGGCCATAAAAAAGAATAGGTTTGTTTGCCCAAACGCTACCTACCCAGAAAAAAGCTGCCTACTCAAATTCTTTTACTGTCCTGATTTGAAGAAGTTTTTTTTAATCAAATAGGCATGAAGACTAATAAACATCTGATACTTCAATTTCTCTTTTTGAAAAAAAAGAAGAAAATGCATACCTACCTACCCACTGTCTCAACCTTTGGGTAGGGTTTGGGAAAACCAAAGTATTTTAATTGTGGCCTAATGATTAAAAGGATAGATCAAGGATTTATATGCAAATAAGACAATAACCCTAAATAAATGATAAATGAAGAAATGTCTTCATCAATGTACAAGGATCTATACAATGTCAAGCTCAGAGGCGGATTTAGAGGGGGGCCAGGGGGCCCGGGCCCCCCCTTTTTGGGAAAAAATTTGGTTGCTTATATAGGGAATCGTTGAAGCGTGACTGGAGCGGGCCCCCTCTTAGGTCAGTCAGTGGGCCCCCACTTATGAAAAATTCTGGATCCGCCACTGAAGCTCTAAATTGTTGCATTCAGATTGTGAATAAAGATATAAAGAATAATTTAGAGAAGAGAACCCACATTGAACCCTCCAATTTGATGAATTGTAAATTATATCATGAAGAACTGGTCATTTACTATGACAAATTGAAATATTTTAAGTCCATGAGCTAATATTTTATTTTGTTTTATTTGGTGCCTTTGATGTAAGGCCAACTAAAATTAATTAGTAGATTTTCATCCAAAGTTTTGAAAAAAATGGGGCGGGTGGGAGGATTTTATTTTTTAAATTTTATTCAATTTGAAACCTTCTTGTGGCGTGAACTTCATATATATGCAAGTGTTATAATTACAAAATTTAGCTTATACCATGTAAATGTTTAAACATGTATAAAGAATCGTACATAATTCTTGAATAAACATCTCTGATTTGCAACGTGGACTGTTCTACATGCAATTGCCACTTTAGAAACATATTTTCAGCAAACAGTAAAACCATGGAGAAATTCTCTATTCATTTGACTACCAACTCCAAATTTATTTTGCTCTCTAAGCGATGGTTTGTAGTCCCCATAAACTTATGCAAATGCAATGGTATGCAGCACAAGTATTATGAATGAAATGAACACTCGAACAAGTGTTGCCAGGAATAGTAAAGTTGGCGCTTTTAAGATTCTCAAGTTATGCAAGAAGTGACGCATATATAATTACATTATAAATGCTATTTTGTGTTTTTAAACAAAAACAATAGCCATAGGTAAATCTAAGGGTTTTCTAGTACACAATGTGTATGTTTGCCGACTTTTTTAACTCTTTTTTTTCTACCAATTTGTTCCACGATTCTTGCACTTTGGAAATCATTCACAGCCCAAATTTGCTTACACAAAGTCAATGTATTATTAAATAAATCCACAATTTTCTGATGAAAATTTGTGACATACCGCGATTTGCGTTGGACACAGCGTATTTAATACTCGTAACCCGAATATTTCATGTCCTTCTGGTAATCTTTCTATATTCTCCGTAGATGATACTGTCATCGTTGAGCAGCAGATTTTGTACTCGAAACAAGAAATATGAAAACCGAAATTTTATAAACAGGAAGTTCGAATGAAACGAAATTATTGACGGTTACCGGTAACGGAAATGAACAAAATCCGGAAATCGTAAATTTTGCAAAATAAAAAAAACCGGGGCGGGACGATTTCAGAGGGGCAGGCGGGGATGAAAATCTATAAATTAATTTTAATTGGCCTAAGAGTAAAATTAAACACACCACAAAAAAAAATTGAAATATGGTCTTTTAAAAGATATGTCAAGGCACCCCTTTCCATCAAGGCACCCCTTTCCATCCTAAAATTTTTGTCAATACAATCATATGAATTTTGAAATTATTCCACTTTGAAATTTGTATAGGAACATTCCAGGTCAAGTCAATATTTTACAACATGCCAACAAGAAATTGCCTTGACCCATGAATATTTAATTTGTTTTCATCTGGAGTTGGCCACTTACATTTGTAGAATGACCATAAATTTAAGTGCTGGCCAGTAAGACGATTATTAATGTTTATTTGTTAACAAATTGTAAAAGCATGTAAAATTTATGGCATGTTTTGATGTTTGTGTCATAGCTGTCAGAAATGTGAACAAGATGGACATTTAGGTGAACTTGATTAGCTATTTGAAATGGCAATGTGTAACATGTTTGAATTAGAAACTGACTTTAGGTTGTTTTTGTAGTAAAAAAGTAGATTTCAATGTAGTTTATCAAAGAATTATTCAAGGAGTGCATCTGATTATTAGATGTTTTCTTTACTTTTGAATTCAGAGACTTACAACCAATGGTGCAGTGCCAATCTTGCTTGTCTCCTGCTATATAATGCTTGCCCTCATTGTCTTCTTGTGGACTACAGCCATATAAACTTACTATTCAATTTCAGACCAGCTTGTTTGTGATCTAGTGCATTAAACTGCCGCAATATAGCCTTTTTGTGCTCATGCGGCGTAAAGCAACCAACAATCAATCAATCATTAAACCAGATTCCTTGCATAATCATGCACTTTGATTTTTAAGTCTTTTGTTAACAATTATATCTAAAATTTATACGAAAAAATAAAATATAGTGGTCAGGTGGTCTTAGCTTGTTGTCAAAGGCTGTACTGTACAGTGACCTATAGTTGTTAACTTCTATGTCAATTGGTCTCTGGAGGAGAATTGTCTCATTGGTAATCATACCACATCTTCTTATTCTATTATATTTATCTCTGTATGATAATTTTTATGCCCCATTTTTGGGCATTATGTTTTCTGGTCTGTTTGTCCGTTCGTCCGTCTGTCCCGCTTCAGGTTTTTGATCGAGGTAGTTTTTGATAAAGTTGAAGTCCAATCAACTTGAAACATAGTAAACATGTTCCCCATGATATGATCTTTCTAATTGTAATGTCAAATTAGAGATTTTATCCCATTTTCATGGTCCACTGAACTTAGAAAATGATAGTGGGGATGGGGCATCCGTGTGCTTGGGACACATTCTTGTTTTGGCTGTAACAGAATGTCCAATGCATTTTATGTCAGTTATCTTGTTAAATATATTGACCAAGACACAGACAAAGTGCCATGTAATTTGTTAAGGGTGTCAGAACAGATGCATAGTATATCTATAGAATAACTGATAAGCTAATTAACTGCACAAGTCTGCAGTCAAGATTTATCTTAGGATCCTAAACATAGCACTAAATCAATGTCCCTTTAATAAAATGCATCTGTTTTTCCGCTCCTTTTATTATTCTGATATTGTGCACTAAGCCTAGAAAATCTGGTTTCTTGCTAAGATAACAATTTGTGTTTTCAATATGTATTTATAAAAAAAAACACAGAAAAAGTGTTTCGTAATGTTTTTGTTTCACATGTTTTTATTTATCTGGAGTAAAAAATTATGTTTTTTTGTTATTTTATTTCCAACGTTTCTGTTCATTGAATTACATTTTTTTTAATGAGAAAGTTAAAGTTCACTTATAGAGTAAAGTAGTTTGTCTTGTTCTTTATTTTGCATTTACAATGTACCGGTATTGAAATGTCAAGACGTTTACTATAATATCATTGTTATCAAAAAGAAATTGTAAAACTAATAGTTTAATAAATCACAATACCTTTATTATAAGCCAATTTCCCATAATACCTGTTCATTGTAACCTACACAAATAGTATTTGTCAATCATTTAATTTAATATCAAATGATTAAAAATTTACAAGTCCGTATTTACAGCATGCCACAGATAGGAGACTGACTTGCATGTTTTTAAAAAATCGTAAAACTGCCTTACTGACCACATGTTATGTTAATTTGATATGTAATGATTTTAGAGATAAGAGTTCACAAAATTCAACTCTAGAGCCAGGTAGGAAATCTTTTTTCCCTCTAAGAATAGTTTATTTTAAAATTGTCTTTGAAAATCAAACTTCTCAATGATTTGCCAATGAATTGGTTCCGTGAAATTTAAGTTATCTTCAATAAATCATATTTGATGAAGATGGTATATGTATATTAAATGTAAATATGTCTTTTTGCTAGATTTTTTTTTTTTTGGGGGGGGGGGTGTGTCCTCAGGATGCTGTTTTATTGATACATACCCACATGTTTAGTTGTATAATTGTATAAATATCATGCAGTCTTTTCACCCCCCCCCCCCTAAACATGTACCTAAATGTCAACTCATCTGCCATCTAACTACATATGAACTGAAAAATCCACAACCAAATGTATTTAGTTTAGATTTCATATTATAATTTAAAGTTGTTAAAACATGCTGTGTAATACAATATTTTTGTGTAAAGATTTTTTTGTTAGATTAAATGCATGCTGTTCTAATGACATGGTGGTGATAGGTGCACTCTGTTTGTTTAGAGAATATTTCATTACTTCTTATGTTTAGAGGATATTTATTACTTTTTAAAGGTGTGTGCCTTCAAAAGTATAGGTATCTCTTTTATACATTTTGTTAAATCTCATCTCATATCAAATTCATACCTAAACTGACTGAATTTGAATTTAATGAAAATATAAAGTGACCTGAAAATGAACTTCCTTTAAAACGACTATGCATGAATTTATCAATATGATACATACAAATTTTGTTATATCATTTCAGCATAATTTTGCAATTTTACGAATCATGCAATATTTCAATTGCATTTAAATATTTATAAGAACTTCGTGTACAAGAATGTTTCTGATGTAAAAATACTTGCATTCAGTAGTGAAGATTTATGTATAACTTAACCATGTTAACTGAAAGAGATTTTGTTTAACTCTAAGATATTTTTGGCCAAAAATGATTTGTTTTCTGTGCATTATTTTGCTATAAAACTGTTATTTGAGAGACAATACATGCAATATTTGTACTTAGATATAAAAGAGGGATTTGATTTTATACGAAATCCCGGGCTTAAAAACACGACATCCCGAAATCCCAGGCTAAAAAAACATGAAATCCCGAGGTCCCGAAATTCGAAATAAGAATTCCTGGATCCCAAAAGGGTCAATCCCGAAATCCCGAGCCTAAAAACACCCGATCCCGGAGTCCTGATAAAGGTCCTATCCCCCCTCATAAAAGGTACAATTGCAAATAAGTCAAATTATCCACCTGAGAGACTAAATGACATAGAGGTACGTTATGATTGCAAATAAGATGACTATATACATGATATACCAGCAAATAAGTGAAAGTAGATGTATGGCCAAAAATAAAACCAACCAACCAATATATATATTTGTTTCTTGTCATCTGGCAGAAAAATATAGGGTTGGTAGTTTTATAACTAATTTGATTTACATTGACTTGATAAAGAAAAGTTCTGGACTTGCAAGGTGCATTTATAAACATCAACAAAAATGTCTTGACTACTGCAATTACTTTTATACCAAAAATGTCCCAACTTTTACAGTGCTTATTAATAATTCTATACTTTTTATGCCCCACCAACAATAGTAGAGGGGCATTATGTTTTCTGGACTCTGCGTCCATTCGTTTCGTTCGTCCATCTGTCCCGCTTCCGGTTAAAGTTTATGGTCAAGATAGTTTTTGATGAAGTTGATGTCCAATCAACTTGAAACTTAGTACACATGTCCCCTTTGATATGATCTTTCTAATTTCAATGCCAAATAAGATTTTTAACCCCAATTTCACAGTCCACTAAACATAGAAAATGATAGTGCGAGTGGGGCATCCGTGTACTATGGACACATTCTTGTTAATGATCCTTTAAAAACATGAAAACGTCAAAAAGAATATGATAGGGTAGCCGGTAGGCATGAACAAATATTATAATAAGTGAGGCTGCAATGCAAGAATGCAGAACTAGATCTGTTCATAGGTCTAAGCAACTATAAGTCGCTGCTCAGCCTTCAATAATGAGTGAAACCATACCACACTATTGTAAGTGATTAAAGGTTCCAAAATGTCTTGAAATGGGTAAAAATTTCAAGGAGAAAAACAAAGGCCTGATTTAAGTTAATGATCACTAAATGATTGATGTCAATTGGTTCATTGTATTTTCTTTATTCAAAGAGACATTTACAAATACTGCGAAGGGAGATAATCAGAGTTTAAGATCCTTAAAAGGTTATTTATTTGTTCAATATGCTTTGAAAGCAGTAAAATAGCCACCTCTAGTTGAAATTGAGAGGTAGAAACATTTTTATGTCCTTTAAAATAACATATCTTAAGTGTTACGATCACGGAATTTGAACACCTTTCAACGCCAAAATCTTGAAATCTGAATAGATTTTTAACTTTAATGTGAAATTAGTATAAAACTTTTCTACTGAAATCCAACAAAGAGCGTAGCTGTTAAAAAATTTTGAAACATATTGAATTTCAAAAACTTTTATGGGTGTGGGGTCTATAAAGTCAACTTAAATTACAAAAATAAGATTTGATGTTCAAGGTATTACATTGCAAAAGTGAGAGTGAACTTCCAGTGCACTATTTGAATAGTTGACAATTTGATGGTCTTTTTGAGACTAAATATGTGTTATCTTGTGGCCACAAACATCAAATGAGCAATAATTTATATTTGGTTACATGAGAAATATATATTTGAAGGTGTTCTAAGGGTAGTCGATTTTAATTAATAGCCAACACTTCAATGTCATTTTGGCACTTCAAACATGTAATTTTATGTAACCAACACAAGACTAATACTTCAAGATACTTTCATTGTGATTTACATCAGTGTTGAAGTTTACCTATGATAGGCTATTTGTGTAACTTGAACTGGTAATTATACGATTGAATTAATTAAACGAAATAATTACAGAGGATTACCTTTAATTTAGCAGGGTCTCTTATGTGTTTTGTAAGAAACAGAGATAATAAGATAGAATTATAAATCTTAACATAACGAGTGCTATTTATACCACCAGCGAAGTGTTGTCTTTTAAATGCAGATAATCACAGGCTTAAATTATAAAGGTAAACATGAGTTAGTGATCTGTGTATTTTATAGTCTTATATAATAAGGTAAGGTTTTCTTTCTTTTTGTAAAATTGTATGTTAAATTTATTTTGCTGGTATACAAATTTTTGTTTTTTTTTAAATGCAGATTGTCACATCATTTTTTTCAATATATGTAAAACAGTAAACAGGAGATAGGGTGATCAATGTATTTTAAAAGTTTTATATGATCAGGTTAGTCTAAATAATTATGATGTCTTGAAAGGCTGTTATATTTTTTTCTTTGACGACCCTTACATCTTACATACGCAGGAAGGCGTCAAAGCCAAAACTTGAAATAGCCTTCCAAGACGTCATAATTATTTGGACTAATGATCAGGTATGTTTTTCTCTCTTTCCTTTTTGTTTAATTGTTTTTTCTTGCTGAAAACTGAGGCAGTTGGTAGTTTAAAATTTAAAAATAATTCCACATTATAGCGTTAAGCTTATCGTTTTGTATGTAAATTTTTATTTCTTTTTTTTTAAGGGGGGCGAGGGGATTTATTTTGAATTTAAGGTGGTCCATGTGTACCATAGTTGTATTACATACTAATAGTAAGGGTTTTGTTATGTTTATAAACAGATTGCAGTGATCTTGAGTTTAGGTGGTCCACATGTATTTTAATTGTTTTTCTACCATGATAAATTAGCAAAGACATTAACCACTTATTGTTGTGGTAATTTTTCATATATGCATTCAATTAAAACAGAATGCAATAGCCATTGAACACTTAAATTTTCTCCCCTTTGGTTTTCCATTGCCAGGGAAATGTAATTTTTTGCAGTTTACTGAATTATGAACCATCAATGATATATATGCAAAAAATCAAGGAAATTTTTTTTGTGCCATCATGACAAATAATGGAGTATCATACTAAAATAAAGTATGATAGCAGGATTCAAACTCCAATTCGTGATTTGATGTACATAAATTTAAAATTTGTGCAAGTTTGAGAGATCATACTATAATAACGTTTAATTAAGTTTTGAGTTTTGTTTGATCACCAAGAAATTTGCATACAATTAACTGGATGCATTAGATTTGAAAAGAATACAAATGAATTATATGAATATAAATGTTTACAATTTAGATAATAAGACCAGGTATTTCCGTTTAAGATCGTTAGATATGTTTGTTCTGTTCATATATATGTATTTAATGACGCTTGTCAAAATCAAATGATTTATAAATGTTATTGTTGCCAATACTTAAAAATGTATTTCAAATTTGAAATTGATTAATTAAACTGTACATTGGTTATAAGGCCAAATAAAATAGTATGTGTGGTTCCAGTAATATGTCAAAATGGTTAGGGTAGGATGGATTCTATTTTTAATTTTATGGTGGGTTTTTTTCATCGTCTTATCGGGGAACAACTTTCTGACTGTAACAGTGCTTAATGGAAAATGACCAAAAAATCTTTAATGTATAGGCTATTATTAAGACTAAAAAGTAGGGTAGGTAGTTATAGTGTAACTGGAACCACACATATATTTTAATTTGTCCTAAACATGATAAGTGTATTTTAATTATCCAAATAGTTTATAGCTTTTGACTTGCAGGTCTTGATTTAATTTTAAATGGATGATATCTTCACAGAAAATAGATAAGAGTTGTGTTACATGGTATAAATTAATGTTTAATCGCATTAGTTGATTAAATTTTACAATTATTTAACTCTAAACAGTGAATGTATTATGGCTGTAATGAAAATTTGGGTGGTATTTTAAATACTTTTTGATTGGTTATTGACACCATACTAAAAGAGGGACAAAAGATACCTGAGAAGGACAGTCAAACTCATTAATCGAAAATAAACTGACAACGCCATGGATAAAAATGAAAAAAAGCAAACTGACAAACAATAGTACCCATGACACAACATAGAAAACTAAAGAATAAACAACACGAACCCTACCAAAAACTAGGGATGATCTCAGGTGCTCCGGAAGGGTAAGCAGATCCTGCTCCACATGTGGCACCCGTCGTGTTGCTTATGTGATTACAAGTCTGGTAAATAGTCTAATTTGGTAGGTCACACTCATGAAAGGGAAGAGGATTGTAGTCATGACATAAGGAACATATCTGATATCATTTGTGAAACAGTTATTCCATAACGGTCAACCAACTCGTGATGGCATCTGTAAAATTTACGAAGTGATGATTTCAACTTCACCATTTGGAACTCTTGGTTTAAAAGCTTCCTTGTGAGCAGCAGCCCTCTATCAAGAAAATCATGATAGGAAATGCAAGCAAGGGAATATCATATCAATTGGGAGATATATACACCGTATGCAGCTGCTGCAGCAATGTTGCTACTTAGAAATGGAAAGTTCACAATTGGAAAGCTGAAATCATCTCTTATGTCGTAAAGTTTTGTATTCAACCGACCCTCATGGTCAATTTCATTTGTAAGTCAAGATATGAGGCCGGCTTAACTGTATCTGTTGTATCTTTTATCTCTAGTTCGATGGGATAGATGCGTTCAACAAACCTTTGAATACTTTTGTTGAAATATTTTAATAAGTTCTTGCAGTAATATATCCTTGTTTTTAGGTGGCATAAAGCAAACACCAAACAATCCATCAATCAAAATTTTCTTTGCATGTAGGTGATAAATAAATCTAGACTTGATTCTAGAGGATTTGTTTTTGAATACATTTCATTTGATGGGCTACTTGTGAGGGCAGTATGGATGCAAGGGGGAGGGAGACTTGTATATAAGAAGAGACATTTTTTTGATAAAACCCTATTGTTATTTATTGTGTTACTTTTGATAATGTGGGATTGTTCTTTCATTTTGTTAGTGGTTGCATATATGCTTCATAGTAAAAAGAACAAAAAAACAGTATCCCACTAACCTGAATAATCAGTCGTTATATTCCGCTGATCTACGAAGGCTACATTAACGCATGAACGTCTTCCCCGATCAAGACCGTCAACCGGAAAATTCACACCACTTTGCAATATGGGAATTTTGATTTAAATTGGCAGCTAAAGAAGGATCGAGGAGTTCCGGATGTTAATTGATGATAAATGATGTAAACTGATGTTAATTGATGTTAATTATTATTATCGGATTTGTGTTAATTGAACACACGTGTTTGGTAAGACAATTTCAAGAGAGTTGTGAAGACTCATATCCTGATCGCCGCTGATTGGCTCTCTCTCACAGAGAGCAGGCGACGCGGCCAATGATCATAAGGAGTTCAAGCCCTCGTGTGGGAGAAAATCGGACACGGAAAGGGCTTGAATTATTCGAGTTAGTATCCCACAAATATTTATGAATCTAGAGAGTATTAAAAGAATGACAATGGATTAGTATAGAATTTCTAACATGCTGAAGCAGGCCTCCTGGTGGGAGGTTTTCTCTCTTATGTTGAAGACCACATTGGTGGCTTTCAGCTGTTTTCTGCTCTTTGGTCTGGTTGTTGTCTCTTTGACACATCCTGTATAACTCTAATGGAAAATACTCCCATGCAGACTGGTTTGAAAGGAGTTGTCCTCCCAACTTTAAAATCTTAGGCCTAAAATAAATATGTTTTAACTAAAAATAGCTTTAATAGAAACAATTAAAGACCGCTGCATGACACAAACAATTTAATGCTTTATTTTGATATGAAAATACATTTGACTCTGAACTTAATGTATTTTCATGCAGGTTAACTATGTACTCTTTTTTTGTTAACAGTACATTTTAAATCAATTAAATTAGTTGGGGAAAAAATATGCTGATAGAGTGGATATTATATCAACAATCAAAAGACTTTAGCTATAAATTTTTGTTACTTTAATTCAAAAGAATGAGATTTATCAATGTTTTAGTTATAAAAAAACTTATAATGAAGATTTTTAATGGTGATTTAGATAGACGGTTGTCTATGTTTTATTGACTTAATGGTTTGGTTTTTAGATTATTCCAAGTCTGATAGTAGATTAGACTAATTTTGACATTTGCTATCAGAAAGTTTTATGCTTGCTTAACTTTTCCTTTGACTGGTACATACTGAATGGTTAAATAAATATGAAGCTGTGAGCAGCATTTTCAAAATGATGCTACCTGGTTTAAAAAGGGGTCAAAGAATGAGGTCAGTCATTTTTTGATTTTTTTTTTGTCTTTATTATTTATACTAAAATATTATATACAAAAATATGTTAATTTTAATACACTTAATTTTACTGATAAACCTGTGATTATACTAACTCCAAATGATGTAAAAGCAGTTGTTTCTTTTATGTAAAGATCATTAGTCTGATTAGAGCTGAGGAAATGGAGGAGACATAATTGTTTTTATCATATCTATTATAATATTGTTGAGTTTTCATTGATATGTATTGCCACTGGACGTTAAGCAACCAACAATCAATCAATCAATCATTGATATGTTTGTTTTGTCTAAAAAATTGTATTTGCCATTACTAAAACAATTTTTGTTTGTTTTGCAAATAAAGAAGTTATAATTCAGTTGGTTATCAGAAAAGAAATTTGAAAAATTTATAATTTAATTGAAACTTTGTACATGAAAATAAATGAATTTTGTCAGTGTTCAGTGAGATTTAAACTTTTTAAACTTTCAAAGGGTCATAAGAGTTATCTCCTCATTATTAGAAAACTTTTTAACATTTATTGATTATTTTGCCAGTAGGAAATAGCTTTATCATTCATGAAATCCTCTTACATAAGTTAATAAGCAAAATGATTAATTTAAAAAATCTGCCAATAGAAGATAGTAATTATGCATACAAATAAATTTTGTATATATGTTGATAAGGCAATATATAAAACTTTGTTTTGATATGAAGTTAAAAAACTATAAATCTATAAAGCGATAAAGATTTCTTTAGGTCTACGTATTCATATCAAACATGCATTCCTGTAAAGTAAGGATTTCATTATTTGTTTCTTGATCCTTAATTATTACATTTTCATCATGTATATTTAATTTCCAATATTAGTTATAATTAAATTTTGTGCCAAAACCCTGAGCCAAAACCTGCTGTCTGATATTTTTTTAAAAAGATTTTGTATATTCGTTGTAGATAGACAAGTTTATAGTTTTATTACAGTCACATAAATATACTTTTAATTTATTTTACATAGCTTTTATCAGCTCTCATAAGTCTGTTTTGAGTGGCTTTTGTATTTTATAGTTAAAAATGTTTATTGTACATATCTTTAAACAAAAGTTGAGATGTAAATGAAATTTTGAATGTTGACAAATTGGTGTTGAACCCTTTTTATTGACTTGACAATTAGTAAATGACTCCCCTTTGAACCCCTCTTATAGACTAGAATATTAGAAAATGACTCCCCTTTGAACCCCTCTTATAGACTAGAATATTTGAAAATGACTCCCCTTTGAACCCCTCTTATAGACGAGAATATTAGAAAATGACCTTTTTGAACCCCTCTTATAGACTAGAATATTAGAAAGTCTGATTTTCTTTTAAACCACTCTTATTGTTAGAATATAAGAATAAAAATAAGAAGATATAGTATCATGGCAAGTGAGACAACTCTTGTCTTGACAGAATAATAGAAAGTAAAGACTCCCTTTTAACCCCTCTTTGAGGTAATAAATATGTACAAAGCATGTACATTTGTGAAGGTGATACAAACAGAAGTCTTGTCTCTAATGTTTTATTAATTTTGACATAGAAATGCTTCATCATTTACCTATTATACATCTGATACTTACGTGAAACCAAGGATTTGTATAGTAATATACAAATCCTTGGTGAAACTTACATAACAGTATTACAATATGTTACGTGACTGACCAAGTTACATCAGAAAAAGCATTTGTACGAAAAATGACAGGAACATGTGTAGTTTCCTGTTATCGTAGATAAATGTGCAATTTGTAAATTCATTAATAAGACGAGGCTCTTAAAATCCCATTCAAGTTATTACAAACAAATTGATGGGATCAAAAGATCAAACGCACCTTAACATTAAAGTACTTAGAACATTTTTACATTGATAAAACTTGTAATAGAATACAAGGTGTTCAAGACCTTTACTACCCATGAGGATCTCACAGTAAGGGAGCTACCATTTGATTTTTAGTGGAAGAAGACGTCAAGTCTTCTGAAGACTTAAGGGGCCGACCATTGGCTTTGAGTCTCCGTATGCCGCATTCATTTCGTGTATTACAATTTCAAAACAACTTAGATTCCTGACACCGATTTTTACACATGATTGGGCATCTGAATCATTTAATTTGTAAATTATGATTGTAAAACAATCACTATCGTAAATATGACCCTTTTATTTATGTAAATTATTAGATTTCATCTCATCCACATGAACGCAATTTGTTTACTTGTAACAGGATGTTTTAACTGTAGATATTTGTATTACGCATGCGTGAATTTGGTATCGGTACAACTCGCCCTGTTTACAAGTTCGCCCTTGAAGTTACGAATTTGCAATCCTGCAGACAAGAAGATTTTATTTTTATATAAATAAAAAGGATATATAAAGTGTTATCTTTATTCATGGGTTTCCTTTGTCATGTGAATTAGATGCCCTTCGTAACATACATGTGAACCTCCCGTTTAGGAGAAAAAACTCCCGTGTATGAAATTTTTCAGACGCCATATTTTTATGGGGGGGGGGGGGGGGGGGGGGGGGGGGGGGGCTAGGATGAAATTTGAAAAAAATAGGCAGGACAGGAGTTTTGAGTAAAAAAAAAAGGCAGGATGTGACACTTGCAAAAAAAAAGTCAGGATAAACTAAAAAAAGAAGGCAGGACCGATTAGAGTGAAA